>NC_053499.1:36396994-37087221 GCF_905171775.1 Rana temporaria | reverse complement strand
TTTGATCCTCTGTTGGGACGGTGCTGATTGGCCCTGTGCTGATCACATGCACTCCTACAATTTGTTTTTTTAATAAAATAGCATGGTATGCCAACCCCTGCGTGCTCACATTCTAGACATCAATAGTCATTTACCATACAAAACTTTAGCAATAATATCAAGTACCATATATCAAAAAGTAGACATTACAACAGCCATGCCCCTATTTATTGAACAAAAAAAGAAAATAGCATGGTATGACAACCCCAACATGCTCACATGCCCTTTTCTTCTGGACATCTATATTTGTCTGGTGAAGTTGGATTGACAATACTGTCAAAACTGTATATAGGAGAGCTGTTTTTGTATTGTAGATATGGGTGGGTAGATATTAAATAGGGATTAGTACACTAAGGTGTTTTATGTATTTTTGCACAATACATTTTTGTAGTAAACATGACTTTTGTAGCATCATTTGATTTTTTTGTTATTTGGTACTTGATATTATTAAAATCGTTTTATATCTCAAATGCCCAGTAAAGTATGATAAAAAAAAAACAGCAGTAACTAAATACCACCAAAAGAAAGCTCTGTCTGTCTCAAAAAATAATATAAAACTCATATGGGTACAGTGTTGCATAAAGCCCCGTACACACAATCGGAATTTCCGATGGAAAAAGTCAGAAGGACATTTTCCATCGGAAATTCCGACCGTGTGTAGCCCCATCGGGGTAATTCCATCGGAAATTCTGATGAATTCCATCGGAGTTTAGATAGAGAACATGTTTTCTTTTACTCCGTTGGAATTCCGTCGGAAATTCCAATGTAATTTTGGTCAGACAAAGGTCTGATCGTGTGTACGGGGCTTAAGAGGGTAATTGTCTGTCCATCTATCTCAGCGCTGAAAATTGAAAAATGGCCTTGTAATGAAGGGGTTTTACAGGCTGGTACTCAAGTGGTTAAAATGATTGGGTTTTTACATAGTAAAGGTTCACTTATACTTTAAAGCTACCATATTGCTATAGCATATTCTCCAAGAAAAGGCTTACCTGTAAAGGATGATGCTGCAAATTGCCACTTAAGGCCCCTTTCAAATGGAGGGGAGTCCATCAAGCAGATTTGCCTGCTCATCTCTCCGCTGATCCCCACTGAGCAGACAGATGACAGATATGCAGAGCAGACACGGACACAGTTCGATGTTTTCTTTGGGGCAGTCGGATGGAAACAGACTGCCTGTCCGTTTCCATCCGACTGTCAACCAATAGACTTGTGCACAACGGAAAAATTTGTTTCGGTTAGTTTCGTTTCTTTTCTGTCCTGTTGATTCGTAATCATTCGTAATTTTGCTAAACTGATTTTTCGTGTTCGGACTAATACGTATTTTCGCAAGTGTCATTTTTCGTTGATTTGGAATGATTCGTATTAATGTAAGCCTTATTTTTAGTTGATTTATAATTCGTACTTTCAGTAGAGTACATTGTTTTTCGTTGATTCGCAACTTTTTTTTGGTTCGATGATTCGTAATTTTCCATGTCTCTCTCACAATGGCGCTGCCTAACGTTTTTTAAATGGATTTGTACTTTTCTGAATACATTGCGGTTATTTGTAACGATTTGAAATCTCGTATTTTACTTTAGTTTTTGACATGCGGCTATAGCCTTTACCTCTGTACAACATTTAGAGAGGGAGTTCAGAACGGTGAGGGAGGAGCAGAGAGCAGAGCAGAGCAGAGAGTGTTATTGTTGGATGTGTGGTTGGGATCACACCAAGTCGACTTGCTGTTGAATTAGGCCGCATTAACGCTACAACAAATTATGCCGAAGGCATTCGGGCATTCGCGATATAATTTATTTTGGATTCGGTTTTATTCGTAATTGCTTTGTTCGGAAATTCGAATGCTTCCGAACCTCCGAAAGTTGCTAAATTCGTCCGAATTTCGATTCTATATGAAACGAATTGCACAAGCCTATCAACCAATTTGATCTACTGAACTGATGAGAAATGGATCCCCATCTGTTTGTTTTTAGCCGACCAGATTGGATTGGATGCCGGTGGGTGTCAGCAGACACAGGTCCACTGACATCCGCGGCTCCATAGAGAACAATAGATGGTCTGATCTGGTCTGCCTGCCTGTATGATCAGTCCACTGGTGTAAAAGGGGCCTTATTCTTAGGATATTATTGGGAGTAATGGTTTCTGAGATCCCCTGCAGTTCTCAATACATTGACCTTTTGATTATGTATTTTCTAGGAGAGATTAATCTAGGTCACTTTAAGAAGCTCCATATTGTCTGTGAAATATTTCAGCACCAAGGACAGCATACAGTACTTCATGTGTTTGTGAACTTAACTAATTTCCGACCACTAACTAAAAAAAATAAAATTTAACTGAGATAAATCCCTTGATACATCATATGAGCAATTAGTGTAAAAAAACTTGTCTTATAACACCTTCTTAATATAAAAAAAGTTTAGAAAATGTTACAGAATATTAGAGTCTAATAAAACTTAAGGAGATTTAGAGATATAGATAATCAGGTTTAATCCATGTAACTGGATAAAACAAGTGAATATGAATTTCCTTAAGCATGCTTACATTTTTATTTGCCTCAAAAAAAGTAGAATTTTGTTTTAAAGTAAACTTGTCATAACAGCGGACTTCCTTCTAAAAATGCTGATTTCCTGTCTGTCATGCTGGCCTCCTAGCTGCATTCTAGGTTGCTACTGATTCCCATATCCTTGTATATTGCATTCACTAAGTTCCCTGTAGGCAAGTTGAAGTAGACAACCCAGGCTGGGGAAAGGGTTAATTGTTTCTTGCTTACTTCCCAGGATTTTGGTCCTAGCCAGAGCACCTCTGTTAAAGAAAGAAGGGGATGGCTGAGGTGCAAAAAGGTGGGTTATGGTGGGTCCAGGAGTACCAACATCACCTGCGAGTGTGGTTGTTGGTGCTACAGAACAGCTGAGGTTTTCAGAGGACATCTAAGCCATTGACAATGCCATAATTAACTCTCACCTCATGGGGGTATGCCTGGGCAACTATATTATTCTATTCAGGATTATGGAAATGACATTGTTCATATTGAATTATTATGCTGCAGTAAAGTTATATTAACCATACTAAGCATGTTCTTAAGTTATTCAAAGGGGTGCATGTGGGTTCTGGCATATCCAAAAGAACCAGGATCTGTAAGTGCACTACAGGGTATGAAGAAACACTATTACAACAAGGGTTAAAGAGGAAGTAAACCCTGATGGGTTTTACTTACTCTTTGTTTCCCTGCAAAGGTAAAGCATAATGGGCATCGCATAGTAGCCCATTATGTGTCACTTACCTGAAACCAAAGCCTGCAATGTCCCTGATTTCTGCACCTCCATGAAGCATCCATCTTTTACCCTCTTCCTTCTGGGTATCGCAGCTCAGGCGCTGTGATTGGCTGGAGCCATGATGATGCGCGGGAGCCGCTAGTCACAGCACAATCTCCTTTACAAATGGCACAATCACGGTTTCTAAAGGTTTCTACAGTGCGCCTGCACCGTTGTCTATGGCCCATGCGCCATAGACATTGGCGCCCGACTCTTTTGCAAATATCTCCTAAATAGGGAAGGTTTAGGAGATATTTCGAGCACCTACAGGTATGCCTTAATATAGGATTACCTGTAGGTAAAAGTGGTTGTAAAGGGTTTACAACCACTTTAACTCGGCAAGACACAGGAGTGTAGTTGCTATGGGTAACTAAGTGAAAGAACAAGCTACAAGAAACCAGTCATTAAGTGTGGTACCTGGTAGGATGACAGCTCCTCTGGGATCGTGGGGGTTGATGTTCTGTCTCCCTCCTTAGCAGTAAATATCCAATAGCAACCAGATCCGAACTGGCGTTACGGAGATCTATGGTCTGGTCATGATTTACGGAGAACGAGGAGTTAAGTAAGAGCATGCATGAGGTTCACGCTAGGTGCTCGGCAGCACCCCATTCTGTTACTGTGAATGAGATAACAGAGGTACCATGAACTGGTGGAGTGGGTGCGGGCTCAGCACATCTCTCCTAATTCAAAATACTCCCTGCTAACACTACCAGTTGTGGAAAGGAGTTCCGCATCCATACCACTCTAAGAGTAAAGAACACCTTGTTTAATCACTTCAATATTAGACACTTTTACACCCCTCCTGCACATGCCAGCTTTTAGCTTTCAGCATCAGCGCTGTCGTTGTTGAATGACACTTGCATAGTCAATTGCGCAATCAGTTGTGCAATCAATTGTGCAGTCATGCAGCACTGTAAAAATTTATATTTTTTTTAAGACAGATAGAGCTTTCTTTTGTTGGTATGTATTCACCACTGGGGTTTTAATTTCATGCGAAACAAATGAAAAAAGACTGAAAATGTTGAAAAAAAAAATGTTTTTCTTTGTTTCTGTTATAACATTTTGCAAATAAGTATTTTTTCTTCTTCACTGATGTGCTCTGATGAGGCTGCACTGATGGGCACTGAAAGGCAGAACTAATGGGCACAGATAATCAGCACTGATAGATGCCATTGATGGGCAGTCATAGGCACTGATAGACTGCACTGATGGGCAAAGGACAGATAAGTCACAGAGCGCACCAGATGCACGCCCCAGGGTGCACGTGGGAGGCGGGGTTCTGGGAGGATGTCCATGGATGTCCTCCCAGAACTGGATGACCGTGCTGTAGCCATATTTTGGCTATAGCGCAGTCAGAAAGTAGTTAAGGTTAAAACACTTCTCGTTCAACTTCATTGAGTGGCCACGTGTCCTCTTAGGTGACCTGAGACTGAATAGTTTTCCCCCAATACGGGAATCACTATTTAGATATTTGTATATTGTATTGTGATCATACAGTATCGCGCCTCTTCACAAGGGAGAATAAATTGAATGGGGCAGATGCACGTACATCGGCGCATTAATCCGCCGGGCGTAGCGTATCTAAGATACACTACGCCGCCGTAACTTATTTTTATTTTTTCGAATCCTCAAAGAATTTGCGCGGTAAGTTACGGCGACGTAGAGTATCTTTGGCGGCGTAAGGGCACGGAATTCAAATGGATGTGATGGGGGCGTGTTTTATGTAAATACGTTGTGACCCGACATAAACAAAGTTTTTTTTGAACGGCGCATGCGCCGTCCGTGGGGGTATCCCTGTGCGCATGCTCGAAAATAAACCGGCACAAGCCAATGCTTCTGATGGTGACGTCATTCTACGCAAATCCCTATTCGCGAACGACTTACGCAAACAACGTAAAAAATTTAAAATTCGACGCGGGAACGACGGCCATACTTAACATTGAGTACGCCTCATAATAGCAGGGGTAACTATACGCCGGAAAAAGCCGAATGCAAACGACGTAAAAAAATGCGCCGGCCGGACATACGTTCGTGGATCGCCGTAACTAGCTAATTTGCATACTCAACGCGGAATTCGACGAAAACGACACCTAGCGACGCCGGCGTAATTCTTTTGTGGATCTGCCCCAATGTGTGCAGCAGTTCCTCATCGCTGAGGTCCTCTAGTCCCCATCTCTGGACTTTCTCCAGTTCCAGCACATTCTTCCTGAGGATTGGTGACCAGAACAGGATGGCATACTCAAGATGTTGCTGAACCAGAGTTTTGTAGAGTGGTAGAATAGAATTATTATCTTATTTCTTGAGTAAATAACCTTTTAAATGCATACAGATAGTCTGCTAGCTTTCCTTGTTGAAGCATTGCATGCTATTTCAGAGCCTGTGATCTACTAGGATTCCAAAATTATTTTCCATCCTTGATTCCTCCAGAGATTCTTCCCCTAGCAAGAAACTTGCATTTATATTTTTAGCCCCAAGTCTATTACATTACAGTTATCAATATTAAACCCCATATGCAATATAGCTGCCCACCCCCCTTTTTTTTTATGTTTTCTTGTAAAGTTTTTATATCCGGCTGTGAAGTTAATACTCTTTTTAGCTTAGCTCAACAAACATTGAGAATTAACTATTTATACCAACCCCTATATCATTTATAAACAAGTTAAACAGAATTTGCTATTTATCACCATCTTCTGGATGTCACTACTCCTGTGATCTCCACTTGCTGGACAAATGTAACTATGTATAAAAAAAACTATACCTGGAAGTCCTATTTAAGACCATTTCTTTCTTCTTCCAAATGTCCTTCCACCCAAAACTGTAATTTGGGTTTATTGGTAGATGTTAAAAAAGTTTTTCTTTCTAATATAATCCAAAGGAACTAGTTATGAGACAGCTGTCAAAATAAATTTATAACACACAAGGTCTTAAACCTTCACTATATTAATTTTATATAACTTAATGATTTGCAACAACTGTTTACCAAACAATTATTCTTAGACTGATTTGTTACTTGGCCAGATGTCTATATAATTCTGTAGAATATAATTAATTAGAATTACTTTTTCTTTTGTAAAGAATGTTGCTACAGAGAGTGATAAATAAGGAAACTTTACTTGGAAAAGAAAATACCGTATTTATTGGCCTATTGCGCGCATCGGCGTATAGCGTGCACCCCTGATCTGGACGTGAAATTCCTTTTTTTTTTTTTATATAATTTACAGTTTTGGTGTCTTGCCCGGCATCCATCGGCGGCCTTGTCCAGTCCGGCGTCCGTCTGTAGCCTTCGTGGTGTCCTCCCCGCTTGTCCCGCGCTGTCTCTGAGACGATCCCCGCTTCCCGCGCTGTTTGAACGCCGCCGCCGACATATACCGAGCGCAGTACACTCGGGCATGCTCGGCCATGCTCGGCCACGCTCGGCTCCTCTCGGCTTCTCTCGCATAACCGCGAGAGGAGCCGAGCATGGCCGAGTGTACGTGAGTGTACTGCGCTCGGTATATGTCGGCGGCCGCATTCAAACACAGCGTGGGAAGCGAGTATTGGCGTATATCACGCACCCACGATTTTGTCCTGATTACACTGAGTACACTGTACATTATACTCCACAGTACACTGTGCTATATACTCAGAAGCCCATAATCTGTGTCATTGGGAGTAATAGTGCCTCATCATTGGTGTCAGTGTGAGAAATAGTGCCCCATCATTGGTGTCAACAGGAGGAATAGTGCCCCATCGTTGCTGCCAATGTGAGAAATATATTGCATCAGTGGGAGAAAAAGTGCCACAAGGGCCAGATAAAGGCAAGCGATTGGCACATCCGGCCCCTTTAGACCAGTGCTCTAGACAAAACAAGCAGTGCAAACAGGGACATATTGCAAGGGTAACAATTTTTCACTCTCAGAGTTCAGATTTAAAGTATTTCCAAAACTTTTTTTTTAGTATTGGATGAGTAAAAAATAATTACCTTTGCTGCCATTGTGCTATATGCTGGGTGTGCAGTGTGCATCTGCGCCTTTAAGGAGGGTTGGGCTTTCTCCAGGCTCACTTCCCCCTGCCTATACATTATAATGCATGTGCTTCTACTATAGAGGCTTTAGTTAGGACTGCAGATAATACTGGGGTGCCGTAAAGTGGCTCTGCAGCTTATGTAACTCTGCAAAAATATCTATACCTAGGTTTCATGTTTATTTCTTTTATTTTATTTTTCTATGAGTAAGTTTTTAGCTACAAAGTAAAGTAAACAAATGTATTGTGTGCCAAGTTTGTCCCTTGCTAAAAACAAACACATCAAAGATACAAAAGCCCAATCACTAAAATCCTAAATGAGCTTTTAACAAGCTAATTTAAATTCAAAAGTTATTTTAAATGTAAATAAATCTGCAGCTTTCATTGGAATAACACTTATGATCCTGCGGCGAAGGTCTTTGTTAAACCACTTCCTGTTATAAAGTTGTGTTTTTGCATTGTCATCCTGATATTAGAGCTGCCAATGGAGACTACAAGTGGACATTTCAACAATCATTATGGCAGGCACCATCAGTAAACCCACCTTGAGAAATGCCATTCAGCTATCACTAGTGTGCATGCTGAGTACTGAGACAATAAAAAGGATGAAAATGGTTAGAACAAGTATACTATATTTAAAAAATATATATGGCAACTGTTTAAGATACACAGCCCTTTAGAAAATGAAAATTTGTTTAATTAAGGTTTATATTTCCTTTAAGGAGCTGAAAAAGAACACACAGAGATAAGAAAAAGTTCACTTTTATACATTTCCAAAAGGTACCTATCTGTCTGGAGTTCCACTTTAAATTTCCTTTTGTTGCCCAGGCAAAGAAATAACTTTGTGAAATAAAATAAAAACCTTTGTTTTACTTTGAAAAGGTTGTCGTTTTTGTAAAATTGTAATGTGATACGGCTAAGATCTATTGCTTAGTGGATTTATTAAATGTAAATCTGTGTCAAACGTAGACTTTATGTGCTTTTAAAATGGAAAAATACATAGCTTCCAAATCAGGCTTGGCTAACCACTATAATATTAAATAAGATTTTATCCTCGGAATGCCTCCATTGCCTGTTTTTGACATTCCCAAGAAATTACAGAAGATTTAGGCAATCAAAACAAGGTATATGTCAAAGCAGCACAAATTGTAGTGTTTGCCTTGCTTGTTTATCCATACATTGTACTGTTAGCTGCATTCTATCATCCTAAAATAACTTCAGCTTCATTTGTTCCTAAGGGTTACTTATGTACAAGATCTGTTTAAGTGTGAGATATACTCCATGTAGTTGCAAAGCCAAATTTAATTAAGTGTCTAGCTGTCTGAAAGAACGTAAAACATACAGATAACAAAACAAGCAAGTCACGTGCAGACATTTCCATTTTGTATCCTAAAGCATCCGTTGCCTTGGAAACAATCATTTTTAATATTGCTTTTAAATTTGCTTGCAATGTCCAGGTTCATTACTAGGGATGAGGTTTTGGTTTGGCTCTATCATGGTTTCAAAGCAAACCCCAGGCATTCAAGGTTCACTGCCTCTGAGAACTAATGTGGAATATTTCTAGACTTATTTATTTGTAACTATAAGTAACTGCCAGGGCCTTTGAACTGGTTTAATAGTACCAATCATGGGGACTTTGTTATGTGCTAGTCCCTTTATTATAAAATGGTGGTATCCCAGCAGCTATTTGTCAGAGTGTTTTGGGAAGAGCTGACTGTCTGTGCATGGAGAGTTGGTTGTTGCTATACCGTTCCCATAGGTGTGCACAACCCATTGCATTAGGGTGTGCTCTAGCGATGAGTTTTATGTTTGAGTCGAACATGAGTTCAACTCGAACATTGGCTTTTCGCCCATTCGACGAACAGCGAACAATTTGGTGTGTTTGCGGAAAATTCTAAATGCTGCGGAACACCCTTTAAAAGTCTATGGGAGAAACCCTGTGACACCACTGGGAAGCCGCCGGAAACCCCCGTTACATCAGAACGGGGCAGGGTCACTCGTCCATGTCACGGGTGGCCCTGCCCTCGGTTATAAAATAAATGTCACACGGCTCACGCGTCATTCGACTGGGAGCCTTCTATGGAGGAGGCTGTATCGCTCGTAGCGGCGGGTAGCGGCGGGTAGAAGCGGGTAGCGCGGGTCCAGGTCGTGGAAAGATGTACATTGCTCAAATTTATTTTTTTATTAAAGGACTTGTCCCAAGCTGTCTGTGTGTTTTTTTTTTACCTTTTTGACACTTTTTTTGTGAAATGGTAGAGGTACAATGTACCCCGTTACCAATTCACATAGGGGGGCAAAATCTGGGGGTCCCCTTTGTTAAAGGGGGCTTCCAGATTACGATAAGCCCCCTGCCCGCAGGCCCCCACAGCCACCGGGCAAGGGTTGTGGGGATAAGGTCCTTGTTCCCATCAACTTTGGGACAAGGTGCATTGGGGGTCACAGACCTCCAAAGCATCCTCCCCATGTTGAGGGCATGTGGCCTGGTACACTCGCTCGCCCCCCCTCTTTTCCTGAGGCCTGCCAGGTTGCGTGCTTGGATAAGGGTCTGGTATGGATTTTTGGGGGAACCCCACGAGTAGTTTTAAATGACTTTTTTTCCTTCAGAAATTTTGTGCAGGGACAGTTCTAAACACAGGAAACAACTTTACAGGCATACTTTAGACACCCCCCCCCCAGGTACAAAATTTAAAGGAACATTTTACTTTTATTGTTTTACTTTAAGCATTATTAAAATGACTGCTCCCAAAAAAACTGAAATTTTTAAAACTTTTTTTTGCATTGATACATGTCTCCTGGGGCAGGACCTGTGTCCCCAAACACTTTTTAGGACAATAACTTGCATATTAGCCTTTAAAATTTGCACTAAAATGTGCACGTTTGAGTCCCATAGCCTTTAACGGTGTTTGAATGTTTGTGTGAACTTTGTGTGAATGTTCTGGATGCGAACCGAACCAGGGGGTGTTCGGCTCATCCCTAGTGTGCTCCCTGAAGCTCAAACATACATGTGTGCATGTCTACATATATATGATCCCGGCCGGCACATTGATCTCCCTGCCGACACAGTGAAATAAGTCTTTCTTCCCAGCGGTACAAAGAGTGATAATACTAATTAAAAGGAGTGATTAGGGTGTGCCCAGGCACACTCAGCACACCCTGTGCACACGCCTATGACTGTTCCATATTGTGCTGAAGTTAATGTGGACTGCAGTATGGTGGGTTAAAAAATATAATAAATAATGATAACAATAAAGCAGAGGGTGGAGGTGGGCAGAAGCTAAACACCAATTACAGTTGCTACTGGCACACTCAAAAAGGTAGTCCTAAAAGGAACTGTTGGGTCTTTGAACTGTGAACATGAAGGGGTACACAATCATTTTATTAAAAATGTCAAGCACGTCTAAAGGGAGAGGCTAAGGTTATGCACACAAAGGTAGTAGGAGGTGAGCAGGTTCTGCAGGACAAACTAGTGATCAGGCTGGAACCAAATAATGGCAGTTGTCTGCTAATGCTTCCTCTTCTTCCTTCCCCTTTTCTTCCGGTAATCTTGCCACAGCCCCTAAACTGGCAATTGGGAATCAATGGAATTATGTAATCACTTGATCTCTGACTTTCTTCAAGAGGATAATTATAGTCATGTCATGTGCAAACATTCCTCATTTCAGATATTGACAATGAGGAAGATTGTTCTCTTACCATAGCGAGAGGGGATGTCAGGCAGGGAGTAGCAGCAGGTGGTGATGTTCCAGGAACTTAACTTACAGCAAGTAGACTCCAAAAATATAGAGGGGGATGGATGATAAGGTGGCATACCATCCATGGGTGCTACCGATCGGTGAGGAGAAAACTTTAGAGGCTGAGAAGGTACAGGGCAGCTTACATAGGGCCATCCTAATTCACCTGGTGGCATTGCCCCACAGATACACTGTTGCCCACAGGGTAGGTCCACAGAGCTCTGCAGTGGGGGTTAAAGATATGACAAACAGCTTTTAGGCCTGCTGCTTAACAGTCAGCTATTCTTTACACAGAATTCAAATCAGTTGACCACTTTTTGACCGATCCGAATTCGAATCATTACGACAATTTGAAATTAGTTAGAAACTTAATAAACAAAAAAATTCATGAAACAAAACTAAACGAATTAAAAAAATAAATAAATTAGTAACATAACATATCTATCCAAAACAGTCTAAAACTAATTTTTTGGTTCTGCACATGTCTAGATCAGACTTCACCTACTGGGACTCTGCCCTCTATTTTCTAAATCTCATGACCCAGAACTGGGATTGCTAAGTGTCTTTTCACCTTTCACTACTGCTACACCTTTGATGTGCCATGCTCATATTTTTTTAATATGGACCCTTGTGGTCATGAGGCATTTTGAGATGGGCATATTCTAGATGTTATAACATCACTATCTATGGATTTCAACTGGAAAGTTGTTTAAGTCCAAGATGAAACTAACTTGTTCTGGATATTTTGCAGAGGTAGGGATATTTATCCTGCTCTAGATTTTTGTTAGATGGTACCAGTTTTAACATATTTTTTATTTAAAAAAATGCCTTTATAATCCCTTAAAGCGGATGTGCCATGGGAACAAAATATTAAAAGCCAGCAGCTACAAATACTGCAGCTGCTGACTTTTAATATTAGGACACTTACCTGTCCTGGAGTCCAGCGCCGATCGCAGCAGAGCACGAGCGATCGCTCGTCACTCTGCTGCTCCCCCCGCCATCCACCCTGAGGGAACCAGGAAGTGAAGCGCTGCGGCTTCCCTGCCCGGTTCCCTACGGCGCATGCGCGAGTCGCGCTGCGCCCGCCGATTGGCTCACACGCTGTGTGCTGGGAGCCGAGTGCTCCCAGCACACAACGGGCGACAGACGGGATGTGACGGAATGCCCGTCTTTTGCCCGTAGCGTGTGGCCGGAAGTGGGTGCAAATACCTGTCTTTAGACAGGTATCTGCACCCCCCTCCCCCCTGAAAGGTGTCAAATGTGACACCGGAGGGGGGGAGGGTTCCGATCAGCGGGACTCCACTTTAGGGTGGAGAACCGCTTTAAGGGCTTTTAAGAGTAAACTTTCCTGTAGCTTTTCCTATAGATCTGTTGTGGCTGCTATTTCCGCCATTCAATTAATGCCTAATACCAATGGATCAACAATGAGGTATCACAGCAAATGATACCTAAGGAAAGTCTTTTTTTCCAAGTTAAAATAAACCAGGATGGGGTGTTGCTGCTGTATTTAAGCCAAGCTAAATTTTAAAGTTAAAAAATATTTATACATTTAAAATATGTGATGCCAGAATACAGTGTTGCTGAAGCTGTTTATAAAAATCTTTCTCTTCGATAACACCACATACAGCTTAACTAGATGCCGACCGTCCCACATTATTTTACTGCGACAGGTCAGAATCACATACCTGTTACATAGATCTATGTTAACAAGGCAGACTGTAGTTCTGTGAGAAGGGGAGGTAGCGATCCTGTGTTTCTGCTAAGCAGGAACACTGATCTCTGCCTCCCCACAGTAAATGCAACTCCCAACACAGTAAATGCAACTACTCCCTAGGAACATATTTAACCCTTTGATCGCCCTGGGTGTTAACCCCTTCCCTGCCAATTTCATTAGTACAGTAAGGCCACATACACATGATCGGTTAGCCAGAGGACAGCGGTCTGATGGACCGTTTTCATCGGTCAAAACCGTTCGTGTGTGGGCGCCATCGGTTATTTAACCTTAGGTTAAAAAAAAGCCAACTTGCTTTAAAATTTAACCGATGGACGCCTAACCGATAGGTCAAAACCGATCGTTAGTATGCAAAACTATTGGTTAAAAACCCGCGCATGCTCCGAATCAAGTCGACGAATGCTTGGAAGCATTGAACTTCGTTTTTTTCAGCACGTCGTTGTGTTTTACGTCACCGCGTTCTGACACGATCGGTTATTTAACCTATGGTGTGTAGGCATGACGGACCATCAGTCAGCTTCATCAGTTAACCGATGAGAACGGTCCGAAGGATGGACTGATCATGTGTACTAACAGTACATATTTTTTAGCACTGATCACTGTATTGTGTCACTAGTCCTCAAAATGTATCAAAAGTGTCAGTTAGGTGTTTTTTTTTTTACCAAACATGTAGCAGAATACAATACATATTGGCCTTAATTAATGCATTTTTTATATATATATATATATATATATATATATATATATATATATATATATATATATATATATATACTGAATTTATTCACTCTTGAGAAGAGGAGATTAAGGGGAGATATGATCAACAAATATATAAGAGGTCCATATAGTGAACTTGGTGTTGAATTATTCACCTTATGGTCAACACTGAGGACAAGGGGGCACTCTTTACGTCTAGAGGAAAACAGATTTCATCTCCAAATACGGAAAGGTTTCTTCACAGTAAGAGCTGTGAAAATGTAGAATAGACTCCCTGCAGAGGTGGTTCTGGCCAGCTCAGTAGATTGCTTTAAGAAAGGTCTGGATACTTCCCTAAATGTACATAATATAACTGGGTACTAACATTTATAGGTAAAGTTGATCCGGGGAATATCCGATTGCCTCATGGGGGATCAGGAAGGAATTGTTTCCCCTGCTGTAGCAAATTGGATCATGCTTTGCTGTTTTTTTTGCCTTCCTCTGGATCAACTGTGGGTATAGAATTGGGTATATGTGATTGTACAATATTATTATTATTTTATTTCTTATGGTTGAACTTTATGGACTTGTGTCTTTTTTCAACCTGACTAACTATGTAACTAAGGGCCAGATTCACGTACAGCGGGCGCAGCGTAGCGTAACCGGTTTACGTTACACCGCCGCAATTTTTCCGAGTTAGTGCCCGATCCACAAAGCACTTACCTGGAAATTTGCGGCGGTGTATCGTAAACAGGTCCGGCGCAAGGCGGCCCAATTCAAATGGGGCGGGTACCATTTAAATTAGGCGCGCTCCCGCGCCGGACGTACTGCACATGCTCCCCTCGCAAATTTCCCGACGTGCTTTGCGCGAAATTACGACGTTTTGTGAATCGCGACGTGAAAAAAGATTTACGCCGGGAAAAATAAAAGATTTAAAAAAAATTCAAAAGCGACGCGGGAAAGACAGGCATACTTTAACATGGTGGAGTACTTTTACACCATGTTAAAGATGCCCTATCTTTGCGACCGAAATCTAACACTCGCTACGACGTAACGACGGGAAAAATCTTCGTGGATCGCCGTAACTCATAATTTGGATACCAAACGCTGGTTTACGACGCGAACTACACCCAGCGGCGGCCGCGGTACTGCATCCTAAGATCCGACAGTGTAAGTCCATTACACCTGTCGGATCTTCTGCCTATCTATGCGTAACTGATTCTATGAATCAGTCGCATAGTTAGAAACAGAGATACAACGGCGTATCAGGAGATACGCCGTCGTATCTCTTTTGTGAATCTTGCCCCATGTAACTATGTAACTATATAGGATGTGTTTTATAACAGGAAGTACAAAATATAGTGTTTTTTTCAAAATTGTCGGTCCTTTTTTGTTTATAGTGAAAAAAAATGTAAATAGCAGAGATGATCAAATACCAACAAAAATAAAGCTCTATTTGTGGGAGAAAAAGAACACACATTTTATTTTGGGTACAGCGTCGCACGACCGCGCAATGGTCAGTTAAAATAACACAGTGCTAATCGCAAAAAATTGCCTGGTTATGAAGGGGTAAACCTCCTGAAGCTGAAGTGGTTAAAGTCATCTCCCAGGCATGTACTGTGTTCAGTGTTTTTCCTATGTTGCCTAACATGGACCTTTTCCTTGCTATATATTTAAAAAAAAGAAATGTTATATGTTTTAATTAATTTATTAATATTTATACGTTTAATGTATTCTGGTAACGACAGCATTAAATATAATGATTTATGAAAACATATAAATCACTTTTTAGCATCACTGATTGCTTTAAAATTGCCTTACAAAACCAAGTGATATTTAACTCATAAAAGACTTGCCTTTAATGCATCAAGGCCCTAGTGTAAAATTGAGATTTGACTTTATTAGCATTTTGGCAAAATGTAACAAATTGTGCTCTACTTTTGGATGCTGTAATGTTATTACAAAAATTACAAAAAACGCTCACTGGTCATGTTACATTTCAGGTCAGTGGAGAGAGCAGAACAATGTTATATAAAGGTAATTTGCTTTTTGTAATGGACAAATGTTTGCTAGCTAATGGAAAATAGCAGGTTAAAAAAAAGAAATGATCACCCCTGTGCTTTCTGATGTTCCTGGCACAAAATCAAACTTTTTTCTTAGGGATTTTCTGATGAGTTAAGTGCCATCAAGGATTTTTCCTCTTGTCCTCCATTAGAAGTGGGTGTCCTTGTTTCTGCACTGAAGGGTGCGTACCTGCATGATAAGGCTGCCCCAGTGGGAGAGTCCATGAAAGCCTGGGCACCAATGGAGTGGGTTGAAGGATGCTGGCCATCAGAGGCTTGTTGGTTCCGATGCAAAAGTTGACCCCCCCCACTACCACCCTCTGCTTCCCCCCAGGGCCACTATTAAAGATAATGGGGCCACATACAGCCTACCTGACTGCCCTCCCCTCAACATGCATCTGTGCCATATGTGTTTACTGCCCCCACAGCTACCCCTAATGCTCCAAGCTAATTTTTGTGCAGGAAACAAAATCCCCAGGGTTTTACAGGTCTCCTCCACACGGCTGTTTAGCTGTATCCACTGGATTCCAGCAGCAAAAATCAGCACATTCTTGTGGCTGGAATGATATTGTATGTGCATGCAAATGGTGACAGAGATTCAGCCTATACAAACCAAGCACACCAAATGCCCAAGGACGACGTCAGAGTGCGACAAAACGTGTGTCGGGAGGAGTGACATGCTGATGTCATCGCATTGTATCTCTGCAGTGGACAGGTGTTCGCTAGCCGGCCAGCTTTTAAAACTTCTGCTGTTTTTATCCATATTTCGTGTAAGTGCAACCTTGTATTTAATTGAAGTTCTTAAGTTATTTTACACTATGTCCAGTTCCTTTTCATTTTTGGGTAAATAACTGGTTCATGTTCGTGACTATTGAGCGATTGACCATGCCTGGATATCTTCTGTGGTTTGCCTTTATATACCATATATCCCGAGTTGCTGGATAAAGGCCCTGGCTGGGTTTATAGCCACAAACTCAGATAGCTTACTTTCCGGAAAGCTTGCACTTTATGTGGTGGAGGTACACATGTCTGTTTGGTGATAAGAAGGACCATCCTATTCTACATACATTTGTGGTTTATGGACTAATATATATCAATTGGTGGTGTACACACACCCATCCTTTACTTATGGACTAACTTGTCACTCATTATATATTCCCATATATATTTTCACTCATTTGTTTACAACACAGCTTTATTAATTATTCATTCCTTCTTCAAGAACAAGAAGAAGTGGTTACCTGTACATAGGGGTGAGTGTCTGAGTCTGGATGTAGTCAAATGTGTTCAGGCTGGGACACTTGTCCATAAGCTCAGGTACCAACTTGGCATGTGACTTCATAAAAACAGTGACACCTGCTGTCAGCCTTCAAATGCTTCACACAGGCTGTGTGGCCAGTGCTATTTGCATCACCTGTAATTCCATCCACAAGAATTCACTAAATGGCCATGTAAATGGGTCTCTCTCTGCTCACAGGATTTGACTGACAACAGCTCCTGCTGCTGCTGCCTGAGTTCCTGTGAGAACAGAAAGAGAGGGCTGAGGACACTGCAGCAGGGCACAGTGCTGGATTGTTGACAGGCTCAGGTAAGTGTTTAGAGAAGGGGGAGGGACATATTTAGTGGGGTGTTTTTTACCTTAAATCAGGGAATGCATTAATGTGGTTGTAAACCATTGTGTTTTTTCACCTTAATGCATCCTATGCATTAAGGTGAAAAAACACCTTGCACTCTCTGACCCCCTCGTGCCCCTGTTTTACTTACCTGAGCCCCAAACTTCTGTGGGCTCATTCCTGCGTTGTTTTCCAAATAGCTTAAAGGCTCTTCATTGGGTAGATTGATAACAGCGCAGCCACTGGCTCATGCTGCTGTCATTCAAATCCATGACATAGCGTGCTGGGGGGCGGGGGCCGCCAAGTGTATCACACAAGAGCACGCCCACAAGGTAACCCCCTCAGGAGAGAGCTTCCTAGAGGGGGTTAGCTTTTGCGGGGGAAGCCACGAGAGCTTCCGTGGGACCCCAGAAGAGGACGATTGGGGCCACTCTGTGCAAAACAAATTGCACAGTGGAAGTAAGTATAAAATCTTTTTTTTTTTTTTTTTTTTTTTAAAACTGAACCCATACAACCCCTTTAAAGTGGAGGTTCACCCAAAAAATCTATTTTTATCATTACATTCAGCCGAGTTATCCTAATGACAATTGGCTGTTTTTTTTTTTTTTTTTCGTACATACCTTATTTTCACCGCCGCCTCCGGGTATGTCTTCTGCGGGACTGGGCGTTCCTATCTGATTGACAGGCTTCCGACCGTCGCATACTACGCATCACGAGTTGCCGAAAGAAGCCGAACGTCGGTGCACAGGCGCCGTATAGAGCCGCACCGACGTTCGGCTTCTTTTGGCAACTCGTGACGCATAGTATGCGACGGTCGGAAGCCTGTCAATCAGATAGGAACGCCCAGTCCCGGAGAAGACATACCCGGAAGCGGCTGTGAAATAAGGTATGTACGAAAAAAAAAAAAAAACAGCCGATTGTCATTAGGACAACTCGGCTGAATGTAATGTTAAAAATGTATTTTTGTGTGAACCCCCACTTTAAGGTAAAAAAAACACCAAGGCTTTTGAAGTACTGTAATACAGTTCAAATGAGTTCAATTTCTGAGGTTAATACATTTAATTAGGTTAATACATTTTCTGATCCTTCAAATCTTTCATGCCTTCAGCTTAGAGACCATCTTGAAATAAATATAATTGACTCTTTCAATGCCAAGGAAGGTTAAACAAATGTCTAAATGGTTTTGCAAGTGGTTTTGCAAGTAATTTCCACTCTATAGAATTAAAATAAATAGATGTTAGGAATCAACACAAAAGTTATAAGGCCAAAAAAATGATTTGACATAACCATTTATAGATTGTTCAGGTATGCAAAGCAAGATCCTTAAATTGACAATAAGAAGAGACATACGTAGACCTAGCACGTTTCCAGATCTGTCATCCATGGAGCAGGTTCCTTCTGCAGGAGTGACAGTTGCTAGACCTTCATTCAGCTTCCCCCGCCACTGGCCATGGTGTGCCGGTTTACCCTGAACTGTCCTCTGCTGGCCTAATGTGCATTGTTGCCACCTTAATTTTGTAAATGCTATAATTTTTACTGCACATGATGTATGATTACCCTGCATTAGGCTGCGGTGGCCAGATCAAGAATAACTTTCAATCTAAAGAGTAATTTCCCATTTTGCTCATAATAACTGCGGGTTGCTAACCTTTTCATATTCCTCTGGAGACACGGATTGCAAAGTAAATTACGCTTTTCCTACTACCTTTAATTTTTTTATAACGTTCTTTTGTTTTCAACAAGCCGTTGCATGTTTTCAACATGCCGTTGCAAAGAACCTGCAATAAATGTTAAGCTGTCACTGGAGCAGTATTACACTGTCCATTGTGCAGCGTTGCTAGCACAATTTCAGTCTATTTGGAGGAATCATCGGCAAGAAAGCTTCAACTAAGCTGAAATACACAACAGAGAGCTAAGATAATCAGAGGCATTTTAGAACCATGATTTGTCTCATTTAAAAATGTAACGCTACCCCCTCAGGAGTCGCTGGTTGATTTGGGATTGGCGTATTAAGTTACCTCTATGTGTTGTCTAGGAGTGAAGGTAGTGAGTAGAGCAATAAGCGAATGTCAAGTCCGTAGTTAAGGTTTTCTGAATGCTTTATTTCTTGGCCCAACACGACCAACATCAACGTGAGGTAGACAGGAAAGGTTGATGAAGTAAAGGAACTTTGCGGTATCAGGCTTTGGATAGAAGGAAAGCAATCCTGCTTTCAGCAATAGTAGTACAGTTCATCGCCACTCCAGCCAGAGTGAGTGAAGTGCCTCCTGACAGACCCCTGCCACAGGCCTAGCAGCCAAAGTGCCACTTTAAGGTTGCTGTGAGGAACAGGTCTCTGCCACAGACCTGGCTCTAGTGGGGCCTCTGCCACAGGCCTAGAACTTGGATGAGCTAAATGGTTGAGCTAATCCTCCCAGTAAATTGTGTTAGGGTCGCCGGTTGACAGTGGAAGTGTACCTGTCAATGTTCCGGTCACCAGATCCCGATGGTTCGTTCAAGCCCTTTTCGATAACCTGCCTCCAGGTTCTCCTCAAGCCGATCCCCCACCAAACGGCATACAGCCTGGGATCTCCTTAGTAGAAGGGGGACCCAGTAAGTCACTGGGGCCTCTTGGTAGCATCAGTTGCTCCAGACCAAGAGGGTCCAGAGTCAGGAACTCCACGTGACGCGCGACCCCAGGCCAGGTAGGCCATAGTGGTGGGGTCCACGATGTGAGCACATCCTAAAGGTGGGTGCCGTACGTGGAACCAGGAACCCACGAAGAACCCAGACCAATGGCCTCCGCCACAGAAATAACCCCGCGAGGGAAAACTCCTTTAATTGACTGCTGAGAAAAAGCGGCTCCGCCTGGACCTCTTTGGCGCCACCTGCCGCCCAGGGATGGTACCACATCCCTAGAATGCAGTCTGACCCAGAGAATAATCCAGATTTGGCGACAGCCAAATTTAACATAATTAAGAATGAGAGCAACTTATCTCTCTCATTCTCCCACTAAATTTAGCGTAGTGCCCTTACTGAAAGTAAAGGGGGCGCTACAAAAAAATAATGCTTTAGGTAAAAAATTAACAGCATATCAAGAAAAAAAGACCTAGTCATGGAGGTTGGGGATGGTCTTTTATGATTTGGGACTGTACGTTTGACAATGGCACAGGAAATATGGTGTGGGAAGTTAAAATAAGGGATTCTACTGTGTATGAACATATTCTGGAAAAAACTTTTTACATTTCCAACCATATTGTGATCACAAACACACCACTCAATTAGACATGAAATATATCACAGCAGCTAAAAAGCATAAGCATAAACAACAACGTAATAGTATTTATCCAAGGAGACTTTGTCCAAAAAAGATTGAGAAATCAGCTGTTTGACTGATCAAGGCCACATATTTCTGAAGTTAAATAAACCACATGCTTATACCAATCAACATCAAACAACAACATTAACATAAGCAAACACCTGTGCCAGTCAAAGATGACCTGTAAGTATTGAACCATAAAACATGTGCTAACCATAAGTCTCAGACAGACATTTAACTCACAAAGAGACTCAAAGGATATACAACTTATGCCGCATACACACAGTCGGAATTTCTGACGGAAAAAGTCAGATGAGAGCTTTTTGTCAGATATTCCGTCCGTGTGTATTCCCCATCGGACTTTTTATGACAGACTTAGATAGAGAGCAGATTCTCTATTTTTCATTTGTCTGTATGGAATTCCGACGGGGAAAAAAAAACATGCATGCTCGGAAACAATTCGACCCATGCTCGGAAGCATTGAACTTCTTTTACTCGCCTTGTCGTAGTGTTGTACGTCACCGCATTCATGTGTGACCATGTGTATGCAAGCCAAGCTTGAGCGGAATTACGTCGGAAAAACCATCCAACTTTTTTCCAATGGAAATTCTGCTTGTGTGTTAGGGTCAAAAGTCTAGTAAAACTATGACACTAAAAAGAATAGTGAGATGGTGGGAACTTGATAGGATACTTTAGGAAGCTCAAGGCTAGTAGACCCCACCTTTTCCAATCTTAAGTAGACACCCCCTTTTCTTACAACATGGACAGTATAACTTAATCTCCATCTCTGTCCATCATAGTTTACAGGATAATAATGCAAAAATATAATTATTGCATAATTTCATCAACCAGAGCTTCTTTTCACTTTAACTCAAGTGGACCTTTGGGAAATAAGAGATACAGGTTTTAGAATGTCATGTGCTGCCTCCAGATTTCAACATTATTGCAAATATGTGGGTGGCCCTCACACGTGCAATGCAAGAAGACCGTAGAATGCCCAGACATTGACTAGGGAAGAATCTGAAACTCTCAAAGGCAAAAAGGATTGTTGGCTGCCCAATACAGGAAAAGTATGGAGGCTGTAAATTCTTCTAAAGAGCATGTTATTACATACTGGCTGACAGGGTGGACCTCTTAGGTCCTCTGGTGTTGAAATCTTTGTACATAAGTGTTTAATCTCTCAGGCCGCGTACACACCATCGGTCCAAACCAATGAAAACGGACTGAAGTTCAGTTTCATTGGTCCAAACCGACCGTCTGTATGCCCTATCGGTCTGTTCGGTCCAAAAAAAGAGAACTTGCTTTAAAATCGAACCGATGGACGGCTGACCGACAGGTCAAATCCGATGATTAGTACGCAAAAGCATCGGTTCAAAACCCGCGCATGCTCAGAATCAAGTCGACGCATGCTTGGAAGCATTGAACTTCGGTTTTTTTTTCAGTACGTCGTGTGTTTTACGTCACCGCGTTGTGACCCGATCGGTTTTTGAAACGATGGTGTGTACGCACATCAGACCATCAGTCTGCTTCAGCGGTGAACCGATGAAAACGGTCCGTCGGACCATTCTCATCGGATGGACTGACCGCGTGTACGCGGCCTCAAAGAATTGCCCTTTGAATGGGGTGTGGGGGCGAGATGGTCATCATTTCTAATAATGCAACAGGAGGACTAATACTTCTAAGCTGAGGGGCAGAGTTAGAAGATTAGATTCTGCTCCTGGAGAATCTGAAATGAGAACTTGATATAGCCCACTAGCACTTATGTGAAATATCAGTTAAAGGTTAGTGGGTCTGCCCTTTCTAATTAGGCACCATTTATTTATTTTCAGGCATAGTTTTTTGTTTCATTTTAGAATACATACTGTGTTTCACAATCTATCCATTTCTTCACAATGGTTTAACAGTGCAGTTGACGATTTCCATCATACTAGGTTTTTTCAATAGTTTCGCTCACCAGTACTCCCCTGTTTTATGTTTTACTAGGCTGAAATGCTATGCTTGACAATAAAAACAGAAGAAAATGTAATCACGCTATATTATGCAACCCTGCTTGGAACAAGCCAGCACAAAGCCCTATTATTTATTATAGCAATGCGTAAAATCATTTAGAACACATTTTGCAGAGCACAAACTCCTGCACTCCAAAGACTTAAGGACGTGAAATGGTGCTATTTACAGTGTTTAAACAGAATACTCTCCAAATAATTATTCTGAATGCCAAAATAATAGAATCAGAGCTTTGTATGTAACCTAAAATGAAATAGAAGTTAGAGGTAGGAATTAAAACTGAACTCAAGGCAAACAGCTAAAAGGCCAGCTGAAATATACAGGATGTGGATTAACCCCTTAACGCCCGCCGCACGACTATTTACGTCCACAGAATGGCACGTACAGGCAGAAGGACGTATATATACGTCCTTGCCTTCTAGCGGGTGGGGGGTCCGATCGGGACCCCCCCCCGCTGCGTGCGGCGGGCGAATTCCCTCGGGGAGCGATCCGGGACGACGGCGCGGCTATTCGTTTATAGCCGCTCAGAAGCGATCGCTCCCCTGAGCTGAAGAACGGGGAGAGCCGTATGTAAACACGGCTTCCCCATGCTTCACTGTGGCGGCGTATCGTTTGAGTGATCCTTTTTATAAGGGAGACTCGATCGATGACGTCAGTCCTACAGCCACACCCCCCTACAGTTGTAAACACACACTAGGTGAACCCTAACTCCTACAGCGCCCCCTGTGGTTAACTCCCAAACTGCAACTGTCATTTTCACAATAAACAATGCAATTTAAATGCATTTTTGCTGTGAAAATTACAATGGTCCCAAAAATGTGTCAAAATTGTCCGAAGTGTCCGCCATAATGTCGCAGTCACGAAAAAAATTGCTGATCGCCGCCAATAGTAGTAAAAAAAAAAAAATTAATAAAAATGCAATAAAACTATCCCCTATTTTGTAAACGCTATAAATTTTGCGCAAACCAATCGATAAACACTTATTGCGATTTTTTTTACCAAAAATAGGTAGAAGAATACGTATCGGCCTAAACTGAGGAAAAAAAAATTATATATATTTGGGGGATATTTATTATAGCAAAAAGTAAAAAATATTGCATTTTTTTCAAAATTGTCGCTCTATTTTTGTTTATAGCGCAAAAAATAAAAACCGCAGAGGTGATCAAATACCACCAAAAGAAAGCTCTATTTGTGGGGGAAAAAAGGACGCCAATTTTGTTTGGGAGCCACGTCGCACGACCGCGCAATTGTCTGTTAAAGCAACACAGTGCCAAATCGCAAAACCTGGCCTGGGCATTTAGCTGCCTAAAGGTCCGGGGCTTAAGTGGTTAAAGATGTATTTCAGGTATGGTTTTCATTGCATAGTTGCATTGGTCACACAGTTATGGAATATTTATACTACATTGGTACAAGCTGAACCAATATAATTATGAATATTCCATAACTGTAGGATGGCCGTGGAAGCAGAAAATTACTGTTGTAGTTGCCACTACTACAGTGATCATCATGGTCTTCAGAGTTCCTTGCCGAGCAGCTACCCAGATGCATAGTAACCACAGGGGATATCTCACTCTGGATGGCCCACTTTCCGAAAATACCGTGCAATTTTTTCAATATATGCAAAGCAATCGCTGTGAGGATCATGATGTTACCACCCTGGAAAAATGCATTCAATGCATTTATGAAATATGCATACTGGACTGGATTTAAAGGTTTTATCTGACAAAGGATTTGCTCTTATGTTCAGCCAGTGTTATTGTCTGGGAATCCCTTGTAGACAGTGAAGCTGTAGGATTGAGCAAATAGTTAGTTTATCGTAATTCCCTTTTTTGAGCACTACACGTTCCCATATCCAGGAATCAGGCAAGACTCAGGAATCAGCAATGTTAAATGTTAGCCCTACCCCTGCTAGGAGTGGGACACCCAGGATAATGGTATATTAGGAAGACGTGGTCTTCATAAATTAGTTGCTATGAGGGAAGTGACTATTGGTTTTCTCTATGGATGGACCAGACCAGATCAACACGTAGGCAGACGGGCCTCATTTATTTAGTTTCCCCTTAGGGGAGAAGCATGGACCACTGTATGTACCGTATTTTCTAGAACTACTTACCTCTCCCTGTTATAAGATACTGGACTCTGGGATGGCCCTTCTGTAAGTAAAATATCTCTTGCCTTTCCAACCATACCACTTCTTTCAGAAATATGCTGGACTGTTTGTAACTTAAAGTTCCATCACCTTCAATGGATGGCTGAAGTATGTAAATATACTTTCTTCTATTAACTCGGTAAAATGTTAGGCATTCCTGGTGTGGACCCCTCCTTCTCCTAACTTCTGTATGGGGACATCTCCTGCACCCCAAACCTGTGCCCAAAGTAACAAGTGTGGTCTGTTGATGGAGGGCCTGAAGTAGGTGTGCAGAGGATGATCAACAGATACCAGTTAGGTCAGAATAGGTCACCCTGCAGGGGTCCTCACACATGAGAGAAAGTATGCTAGTTGCCCTGGGGTACCCTGTGCCCATGATATGCTGTTAAAAAAAGGTCACTATCCTTGGGTCCAGGAAGGAATGGGTTAGAGAGCAGATCCTCCACTAAATAACACAGCAATTTTGGTGACTGCACTTTACTCTTCTGCTGTTAAGCAATACTGCTTGATCACCAACCTTCCAACTAACCAAGGGCTCGTTCTGCCAGTATGCATGTCTTAACTGTTGACTGACAAAGTTATACAAAGCAATAAGGCTCCGAGTGATTTAGGGTGGTGAACCTCCCTCTGGTGTCAGTACTAATGTTTAGATTTTAGATATGTTACTTGGTGTGCCTTCTTTATTCATTGAAGTCAATCAGTCATAAATATTTGTGAAGTTTCTGATGGCAAGGGTTGTTTATATCCCTAACTGTAAATGAAAGTATTTTAAAGTATAAAGGCATTTTGATACAAAATAACCCAATTGCCCCATGGCTCTACAGCCAACAACTATATCTAAGTAATTACCTCTGTTCTCATCAAAATGTAATGTCCACTGCCTGGTGCCAGTGGACTGTTTATTATCTTCTGCATGTCATAGCTGAGCTCTAGGAATTGTTTGTATTGCATACTTGCATTGATCTAGTCCGGCACAATGTAACAATGTAAGGATGCCTTACTCATACCTGACAACAGGGAGGTGCTTGCTCAGCACCATCATTTATATTATGTATTGTATTTTTTTTCTGTGAATACAAGACATTACCTGATTGGATAAGGTGAAGTGTGTGCACACCCCCTCCATATTGTCCAATCAGAGAATGCCTTATACTGTTTGAAGCAATCTTATGAACAGTGGGAGTACCATGAGAGGGGCCCCATGTGGTCAGTGTGCTGTGGGCAGCTGCTGCCATAGAACCTGAGCAGGACACGGAACATCACAGCTTTAACTGTAGCAGCACCAGCTAGCTACTACAGTGTTCTCCCAGTAGTCCATCAGGTCTATGTAATGCATACTTACATTGTGTCAAATTGTACCAATCTAATTATGCTTTATAAATCCTAGAGTTAAACTATAAGGTACTATTACATTCCTAAAGAAGTGATGATTGACTAAAATTTTGAACAAAAGATGATCAGGACAGCCGCACTCCAATCCAACGTAACTTTAATGAAAACAACTGGAAACAGGCACTACAAGTCACAGCAACAAAACCTAGGACCGCTGACGCGTTTCACACTAACTTTAGTGTTTACTCAAAGCTACGAGTAAACACTAAAGTTAGTGTGAAACACGTCAGATGTCCTAGGTTTCTTTGCTGTGACTTGTAGTGCCTGTTTCCAGTTTTTACATTAAAGTTACGTTGGAATCTGAGTGCGACTGTCCTGATCATCTTGTTAGACATCATTTCTCACAACCAGATATACAAGGAATATCAATGCCATTCAGAAAAAGTCAGAAAATCCTTTGAACTAAGAATCATGATTACATTTGACACAAAATGTAATAGATGTCAATCTATTATCTACACAATACCCCCATCATCTTCATAACATAATTGGAGTGTTCTGTAGTCTAGCAGGGAAGTGCTCAAGAAGGGTTGACAACACTGCTTGGGATTCCAAAGCAAAGAAAGCACTGTGTGGTCAGCTCAAATAGGAAATTAGGAGCATACTGGATTTCTGACAAGAACAAAAAGTATATTTCTGTATTTGCTTTGTTTTTAAAGAGACGAAACATTAGGAAATGTGCATGTATTGCAGAGATGTACTTATGCCCTGTACACATGATCAGATTTTCCATAAAAAAAAGTTGGATGTGAGCTTTTGGTCGGAAATTACGACTGTGTGTATGGTCCATCCAACATTTTCTGTCAGAATTTTCGCCAGCAAAAGATTGAGAGCAGGTTCTCTATTTTTCAGACGGAAAAAGTTCTTGTCTGAAAATCCACTCGTCTGTATGCAATACCGACGTGCAAAAAAACATGCATACTCAGAATCAAGCAGAAGAGTCGAACTGCCTATTGAACTTCATTGATCTCGGTTCGTCGTACGTCTTGTCCGAATGTCAGATAAGATTTGTGTGACCGTGTGTATGCAACACAAGTTTGAGCCAACATTCCGTCAGAAAAAATCCACGGATTTCTTGTTGGAATTTCCGATCGTGTACGCTGGCATTAGGATTTTTTTTATTATTGGTATTCAACATCATACACTTTAAGAAATTGTACTGCAAATAGAGAAATAAATGCAATTAAATGTAACTGAGCACATGGAGAATTTACAGCAAATATCTTACAGACAGTAAAGGTGAAAAGGTGAACGTGGAACTTTAATCTGTACAGCATCAAAGTCAGCTCTGTTCTGTGCTCGGTTTGGAGAGTTTTTTTGCTGAACTGGAACTGACTGGAGAAATCGCAAATAAAACAGAATAATGCTATTTCTCCTGCCAACCAGTGAATTTAAGTTTATTTCTTTCTGAAGATGTGCACCTTGATATTTAATAATGCTGTACTAGAAGACGATCCAGCAATCTTCCGACCTCAAGGAACAAAAGGCGATACAATAGGTAGACCTACAACACTCATGTACTGATGGATACATTACTTTGGCATTTATGTGTCATTACACAAGCATAAAAAGCACGTAACTTTAATTTGACACTGACATCAAACCATAAATAAATGGCAGTATGTTGGTACGTGCTTATATTCTATTCAAAGCAATCAGACCAGAAAGCAGTTCTGAAATACATTTCGATTTTAAACTATCCTCAAACATTCAAAAAAGTCCAAAGTTCCCATAATTAAAAACAGCACCGCATGCTAATTTTTTATGTTCTTTCATTTAAATAAGTGTATATGAAAGCTAAGTGACTGATTTTTATAATGGCTTTAATATTTTGGAATTTAATAAATGCATTGATAAAACTTAAAGTAGAACATTTTTATTAAATGGCATGAGACTTTAAAACAGTATTTTTTTTTTTTTATATATATATATATTTATTAAATTTCCGTACAAAAGTATAACATTTTTGAATCATGAGTAGTATGCCAGCACGGACAACAAAGTAAAAGATATTTAGGTAGATTCACACACAATGGCCTAACTTTAGGGCGGCCTAGCCTAGCCTTTTTAGGCTACACCGCCGTAAATTAGTTAGGCTAGTAGTGATTCACAATCTACTTACCTGCTAATCTACGGCGGTGTAGCCTAAAACGAGCGGGCGTAAGGGCGCCTAATTCAAATGACTTGGAGGGGGGGGTGTTGTATGGAAATGAGGCTTGACCTCACGTTTTTTGAAGTTTTTTGACACTGCGCATGCGCCGGGCGACTACATTTCCCATTGCGGCTAAGTAGGCCGTACGGGCCTATTGATTTCGACGCGGACGTAAACGACGTAACTCCCGATTCACGGACGACTTACGCAAACGACCCAAAAATGTTGAACCTCGCGGCGGGAACGGCGGCCATACTTTAACATTGTTATTCCACCTCATAGGTGGAATAACTTTAGGCCGCCTAAGGCCTTACGGAAACAACGTAATGCGACGGTGTAGGCCTGGCGTACGTTCGTGAATCGGCGTATCCCCTCATTTACATAATCTACGCCGGCCGCAATGGAAGTGCCATCTAGCGGCCATCAGAAACATTGCAAGCTAAGATAGAATGGAGCAAGCCGGCCTATCTTAGCTTTGTTTAAGTGTATCTCTGTTTGAGAATACACTTAAACAAACGCCAGCGTAGATTCAGAGTTAGGTCGGCTTATCTACTGATAAGCCGGCCTTAACTCTTTGTGAATCTACCTAATTGTTTTGTTTTACTACAAGTGTAAACTACAATTGCAAAGTGCACTTGGAAGTGCAGTCGTTGTAAATCTGAGGGGTAGATCTAATCATGTGCAAGCTAAAATGCTGCTTTTTATTTTACTTGCATGTCCCCCTCAGATTTACAGCGACTGCACTTCCAAATGCACTTTCAGTGCAATTTCAAGTGCACTTTGCACTTGTAGTTTGCCCTTGTAGTGCAAAGTGGATTTGTCTTTAGTAAATAACCCCCATAGTCTTCACAGAGTGAAAACAGTATGACATAGTAAGCAAGATAGAACCACGTGGCTAAGGCCTCGTACACACGATAGGATAGCCAGAGGACAACGGTCTAAAGGACCGTTTTCATCAGTCCAAACCAATCGTGTGTGGGCCCCATAGGTTATTTAATCTTTGGTCAAAAAAAATGAGAACTTGCTTTAAAATTTAACCGATGGACGCCTAACCGATAGGTCAAAACTGATCGTTAGTATGCAAAAGCATTGGTTAAAAACCCGCGCATGCTCAGAATCAAGTCGACGCATGCTTGGAAGCATTGAACTTCGTTTTTTTCAGCACGTTGTTGTGTTTTACGTCACCGCGTTCTGACACGATCGTTTTTTTAACTGATGGTGTGTAGGCGTGACGGACCATCAGTCAGCTTCATCGGTTAACCGATGAGAACGGTCCTTCGGATCGTTCTCATCGGATGGACTGATCGTGTGTACAGGGCTTTAGAGCCTACAAACATTCATATGAAAAACAGTAGTGTATAAAAAATATAAAGGATCTCCTACTGCTCCAACTGTGAAAGGGGACTTTGGTGGCACACATCCCCCTAAGACTTGGGAAAAAATCTGGGAAGCTTTATTCCGTTCCTCCTGTAATGTAACAACTTTAGAAAACTCCTTTAACGTTTGTCCTGATGGTACTTTACTCCAGCAAGAATTGGAAAATGCCTCCCTACTTACTATCTATCAATGCCCAGCAGTGCCCCCTATCAGTGCCATCTATCAGTGCCCATCAGTGTTGCCCAATAGTGCAGCCTCATCAGTGCCCATCAGTGCAGCCTATCAGTGCCCATTAATGCCCATAAGTGCCACCTCATCAGGACAGCCTATCAGTGCCTATCAGTGCAGTCTTATCAGCGCACATCAATGAAGGAGAACAATTACCTGTTTGCAAAATGTTATAACAAGTTATGAAAAGGTTATTTTTTTTCCAAATTTGCAGTTTTATTTGTTTATTTAGCAAAAAAACAAACAAAAAAAACAGTGGTAAATAAATATCACCAAAAATATATGTCCAGACGCACATATATGTGCAGAAATGCACATGAGCATGCGCGCACCGATGTGCACACACAGGAGCACATCCACATTCAATAGCACAAGGCAGCCTAAATAAAGGATGCTCAGATTTAATGCTTAGTGCTGACAGATCTTTAGCTGTTCCCCTATGCCCTGCTTGTATACTGTATGCTATCCGTTGCTGACGTGGCTTGTTATGGACCTAACCTTGGATCCTGTGTATGATTCTGCCCATCGATTCCTGACCTTGGCTTACTCCTGACCATATTCCTGTCTGATGCTTTGGTTCCTCTTTGCCTGCTCTCTGCTGACCCTGGCTACCCTTTTGACTATGCCCCTGTCTCCAGTTTAGCTCCACTTTATTTCCGAGTGCCTGCTCTGGCTGTCCCTCATCCCAGCTCCAGTTGTCACGGTGTGTTCCTGCCTCAAGCCTGCTGGGAGCTCAGGCAAGCCACACATGCAGAACCTTCAATCTCAGCGGATCGCCCCTTTAACCTTGGCTGGTCTACCCTGCATAGCCTCTGTTCCTGACCCGATGCTCTACCTGACCCACTGAGTCTATGGGGTTATTTACGAAAGGAAAATCCACTTTGCACTTCAAGTGCACTTGGAGGTGCAGTCGCTGTAAATCTGAGGGGTAGATTTGAAATGAGGGGAAGCTCTGCTGATTTTATAATCCGATCATGTGCACCAATCAAAATCTCCTCCAGATACTGAAAGCCAACTACAAGTCCAAAGGAGAAAGGAGATTCGCGGTCCAAGGGCCTAGACTATGGAACGCTTTACCAACCAGCATTCGGTTGGAGGAGAACCACTTGGCGTTCAGGAGAAAGATCAAGACTCTTCTCTTTTGATACCAAAGGAGACAGGAACAACAAGCGCCCAGAGGCAATTAAGTTCGCATGTGTTGCGCTATATAAGTTTTCATTCATTCATTCAAGCTAAAATGCTGTTTTTTTTTATTGCCTTTGCATGTCCCCCTCGGATCTACAGCGACTGCACTTCTAAGTGCACTTTCAAGTGCACTTGTAGTGCAAAGTGGATTTGTTTTTCGTAAATAACCCCCTTTGTCTCCAGCCACAAGTTCTGCAATTAAAACCTGCTGCCACTCATGTGCCTCCTGTTCTTTCATCTGTTACACCTGGGCTGGAGATATAGGGCTGGAGATACAAGAAAGGCTGACTTCATAAATTCAGGATCCTACCAGGTACTTGACAGGTTTACAATCACTTTAAGTAACAATTGCCGTAGTGAAACTCATTGTACTCCAGCCAATCAATCAGAAAAGGTAATTAATCACTGCAGCAACTTTTCTTGTTTAGTAAAAGCAGCAAGGCTCATCTCTGATGTGTTGCACATTAAAAAAAATTTTTTTTTAAAGAAGTGCAGAGATCAATTTCCTTTTCTGAATGGTTTCTTGAGGACATCGAGGTGGAGCATTTCCTTGTGGTTGGTTGTATCTCTACAGCTTTTCAGAGTTCCTTTGTAGGCACACTTTTTATTATAAGTGGGTTCCCACTCTTACTATAACGTGTTTTATTTATTTTATTTGGCAAATGGAGCAGGAAATGTTGGATCATGTTAAAAATTTAGGCCGATACATATTCTTCTACATATTTTTGGTAAAAAAAAAAAATCGCAATAACCGTATAGTGACTGGTTTGCGCAAAAATAGGGGACATAATTATGATTTTTTTTTAATTTATTTTTTTACTAGGAATGGTGGCGATCTGCAATTTTTTTTCGGGACTGCGACATTATAGCGGACACATCGGACACTTTTGACACATTTTTGGGACCATTCACATTTATACAGTGAACAGTGCTATAAATATGCATTAATTACTGTATAAATGTGACTGGCAGGGAAAGGGTTAAACACTAGGGGGCGGGGAAGGGGTTAAATGTGTAGCCTAGAGAGTGTTATAACTGTAGGGGGAGGGGGGTGACTGGGGAAGGTGACCGAACTGTGTCCCAATGTACAAGGGACACAGCATCGGTCTCCTCTCCCTGACAGGACGTGGATCTCTGTGTTTACACACAGAGCTCCACGTCCCTGCTCAGTTACTGGGCAATCGCGGGTGCCCGGCGGCCATCGTGGCCGCCGGGCACACGCATTGTGTTCACAGTAACGCGACGGGTGCGCGCGCGCGCCCCCTAGCGGCTTTAAATGACAGGACGTCATATGACGTCCTGTCAGAACAACTGAGTATTTTGCTTTAAAAAATGCATTTTCATTTCAGTCTGTAGCAGCTGTAATTTTCTAAAAGTGTTAAAGAATTCAGTGCAATATTGCAACCTGGAGGAGTCCTGCACACTGTTGTGCTTATTCGGTACAATAAATATAATTTCCTAGTTGTGTAATTGGGTCACTGATTTTCTCAGAACTCTTCAGAACTCTTCAGTAAAATACAAGTAATTTTTTAGGCATTCCCTGAATTAGGCATTAAGGGCCAAATCCTCAGCCAGGCGGCGTAACTTAACTTTCAGCAGTTAAGTTACACTGACTTAAAGTTTTTACCTAAGTGCCTGATCCTCAAAGCACTTACGTAAAAATTTCAAGCCGTGTAAGTTAAGTGCCGCCGTCGTAAGGCGTTCCTCCTCTCCCGGGGGCGTTTACAATTTAAATGAGGCGCGCTCACGTAATTTTCCCGACGTGCATCGCACGAACGTAATTGACGCCGGGCGGCTTTGTGGATTGCGACGGGACACTAAAGTTGCGACGGGTGAAAAAAAGACGCGCCGGGAAAACAAATAATTATAAAAAAAAATGACAGCGTCGCTCGGCATGCATTCCTGAGGGAGAACTCCATGCCAATTTTCAATGAAAAAAACGGCATGGGTTCCCCCCCCAGGGGCATACCAGGCCCTTAGGTCTGTTATGGGTTGTAAGGAGACCCCCCCTCCGCCGAAAAATTGACGTAGGGGGTCCCCCTACAATCCATACCAGACCCGTATCCAAAGCACGCTACCCGGCCAGCCAGGAAGGGAGTGGGGACGAGCGAGCGCCCCCCCCCTCCTGAGCCGTGCCAGGCCGCATGCCCTCAACATGGGGGGGTTGGGTGCTCTGGGGCAGGGGGGCGCACTGCGGGCCCCCCCACCCCAGAGCACCCTGTCCCCATGTTGATGAGGACAGGACCTCTTCCCGACAACCCTTGCCATTGGTTGTCGGGGTCTGCGGGCGGAGGCTTATCGGAATCTGGGAGTCCCCTTTAATAAGGGGGCCCCCAGATACCGGCCCCCCACCCTAAGTGAATGGATATGGGGTACATCGTACCCCTATCCATTCACCTGTAGGCAAAAAGTAAAAGTTAATAAACACACAACACAAGGCTTTTTAAAATATTTTATTATTCTGCTCCGGAGGCCCCCCCTGTCTTCGTTATTAGCTCAATTACCAGGGGGGGCTTCTTCTTCCACTCTCCGGGGGTCTTCTCCGCTCTCCGGGGGTCTTCTCCGCTCTCCGGGGGTCTTCTCCGGACTCCGGGGGGCTTCTTCCATCTTCTCCCCTCTTCCGCTCTTGACTCGGCGAACCCCGGTTCTTCTGCAGCTCTCCGGTGCCTTCTTCTTCAGCGCTGGCTGCCTGCTATGTTTGTGTGTTAGCTCGATTTCTAACAGGCAGCCGGCGCGGTCTTCTGTGACGTCATCTTCTCTTCTGTTCTTCTCCCCTCTTCCGATGTTGCCTCGTCGCCTGTTGTCGCTGTAATGATGGAAGCGCGCCTTGCATCACATTTATATAGGCATCACCGTCCCATCATGCTCCGGTAGGTACCCACGTGGTGGGTGCCTACCCACGTGCACCCACCACGTGGGTACCTGCCGGAGCATGATGGGACGGTGATGCCTATATAAATGTGATGCAAGGCGCGCTTCCATCATTACAGCGACAACAGGCGACGAGGCAACATCGGAAGAGGGGAGAAGAACAGAAGAGAAGATGACGTCACAGAAGACCGCGCCGGCTGCCTGTTAGAAATCGAGCTAACACACAAACATACCAAGCAGCCAGCGCTGAAGAAGAAGGCACCGGAGAGCTGCAGAAGAACCGGGGTTCGCCGAGTCAAGAGCGGAAGAGGGGAGAAGATGGAAGAAGCCCCCCGGAGTCCGGAGAAGACCCCCGGAGAGCGGAGAAGACCCCCGGAGAGCGGAGAAGACCCCCGGAGAGTGGAAGAAGAAGCCCCCCCTGGTAATTGAGCTAATAACGAAGACAGGGGGGGCCTCCGGAGCAGAATAATAAAATATTTTAAAAAGCCTTGTGTTGTGTGTTTATTAACTTTTACTTTTTGCCTACAGGTGAATGGATAGGGGTACGATGTACCCCATATCCATTCACTTAGGGTGGGGGGCCGGTATCTGGGGGCCCCCTTATTAAAGGGGACTCCCAGATTCCGATAAGCCTCCGCCCGCAGACCCCGACAACCAATGGCAAGGGTTGTCGGGAAGAGGTCCTGTCCTCATCAACATGGGGACAGGGTGCTCTGGGGTGGGGGGGCCCGCAGTGCGCCCCCCTGCCCCAGAGCACCCAACCCCCCCATGTTGAGGGCATGCGGCCTGGCACGGCTCAGGAGGGGGGGGGCGCTCGCTCGTCCCCACTCCCTTCCTGGCTGGCCGGGTAGCGTGCTTTGGATACGGGTCTGGTATGGATTGTAGGGGGACCCCCTACGTCAATTTTTCGGCGGAGGGGGGGTCTCCTTACAACCCATAACAGACCTAAGGGCCTGGTATGCTCCTGGGGGGGAACCCATGCCGGTTTGGAATTTACAAATTGCCGTGGAGTTCTCCCTCGGGAATGCATACCAAATGCCGTCGCTTGAATGGGCCTTTACAAGGTGTGACTAACTTTACACTTTGTAAAAGCAGCCCTAGTTTTACACCAGGCAAACTAACACTTACGGCGAAAAAACTAGGCACAAAAGCTTTGAGGATCGCCCTAAGTGCTAATTTGCATACTAACAGAGGCATTTCGACTCGAAATGCCCCCAGTGGCGGATGCGGTACTGCATCCTAAGATCCGGCAGTGTAAGTCCCTTACAGATGTCGGATCTTCTGCCTAACTTAGGAAAACTGCTTCTGAGGATCAGTTCCAAAGTTAGAACCAGAGATACGACGGCTTACGCCGGAGTATCTCTTTTGTGGATTTGGCCCTTAATTTTTGGTAAGTAGCTCCCTAAGGCTTGTCTACTAAGGGGAAGCAGATACTTAAATTTGCTTAGGCAGTTGTACTAAACACAGACTCTCTCATTCATGAATCGATCTAGAACAGGGGTAGACAACCTGGGACCCTCCAGCTTTTGCAGAACTACAAGTCCCATCATGCCTCTGGGAGTAATTGCAACTGTCGGCCTTGGAATGCCTCATGGGAAATGTAGTTCCACAACAGCTTGAGGGCCCCAGGTTGCCTACCCCTGGTCTAGAAAGTACATAATAGCAAACTCAACAATTTCTTAAGAAAAATTTAGGGATCTGCAACCAAGTTTGTTAACGTTCTGTCAATGTATACAGATCACCCATAGGGGGTTGCTTTTTTCTCAACAAAAGTGGATTTACACTTTAACCGCTTCCCGACCACCGCACACCGATCAATTTGGCAGAATGGCATGGGCAGGCAAATGGGCCTACCTATACGTCCCTTCGAATTTGCCAGCCGCGTTCCTCGGGAGTGTGCTTGCGGGTCCTGGGAACTCGATGTTCGCCCGCGGCCTGCAATTGCGGTCAGGAGAGGCATTTCCCTGTTCTGCCTAGTGACAGGACAGTGATCTATTGCTCCCTGTCATCGGGAGCAGTGATCACTGTTGTGTCACTGGTAGCCCAACCCCCCCACAGTTAGAACACATCCCGAGGACACACTTAACCCCTTCACCGCCCTCTAATGGTTAACCTCTTCCCTGCCAGTGTCATTTACACAGTAATCAGTGCACTTTTATAGCACTGATCACCATATAAACGACAAAGGTCCCAAAAATTTGTCAAAAGTGACCGACGTGTCCACCATAATGTAGCAGTCACGATAGAAATCGCAGGTCGCCGTCATTACTAGTAAAAAAAAAAGAATAATAAAAATGCCATAAAACCATATTTTGTAGATGTTATAACTTTTGCGCAAACCAATCAATATACGCTTATTGTAATTTTTTGACCAAAAATATGTAGAAGAATACGTATCGGCCTAAACTGAGGAAAAAAAATGTTTTTTATATATTTTTTGGGGGTATTTATTATCGCACAAAGTAAAAAAAAATTATTTATTTTTTTCAAAATTGTCACTCTTCTGTTTATAGCGCACAAAATTAAAACGCACAGGTGATCAAATACCACCAAAAGAAAGCTCTATTTGTGGGAAAAAAAGAACATCAATTCTGTTTGGGTGCCACGTTGCGCGACCGCACAATTGTCAGTTAAAGCGACGCAGTGCCAAATTGCAAAAAGTGCTCTGGTCAGGAAGGGGGTAAATTCGTCCGGGCCTGAAGTGGTTAAGCTAAAATTGGTACCTACATTTTTTTTATTTATTTATTGGTTTTCACATATTACAGATTGATTTGTAGCAGCCTACGTTGACTTCTGCTTATAGGAGTTTACACATGGTTATGAACAATCATAGCTCAATGCCTTAAACGCATTCTTCCACTCCATTACTGTATACGTAAAAAACAATCATTACTGGTGTTCAGTTGTGAGTGGTGATTGCTCATTCTCTAAAATGAAATATACTGGAAGAGAGGCATTTCATTTGGAAGAAGGCCCCGTACTCTAATGCGCTGCAAGTCTGCAGATGGTTTGTTTAGGGAGAAGAAAGAAATGGAATGTAAGCGTAGATTTCAATGATGTTCAGAAAATTTTCAGAATCTGTTGCTGCAGAAGGAATGAAGATGAGTACAGTAATCAAGTATGAATGTCGTGAACAGCTGGCAACCAGAAAAAAAAGATAATTTTGCTTATTGCCATACATTTAATTTCACTTACTGCAATGCACTCAGTATGCACAATGAGTTTAATAGTGCTTCTAAAGGAACTTTGATTCCATCTATGTGTTGACTTCCTTCTAGTATTCAGTTAAATATTACTTTGTCTAACAGTGGTATGCTGTGAAAATGGGAAGGAACTACAATTCTTAATGTTTTTCTTAGCAGTCAATGAGATTCATGCATGAAGTGCAGCCAGCGTTGCCAATAGTCAGGTCTTTTTTAATGGCAGCCAGTACAAAAATGGGCTATTTTCGCCTGCCAGTAAATGCCAGTGACAGGAAAAGTTTGCCAGTAAAAAAAATATACAAACAAGAAGGAAAATGCGCCAAACTAAGTGTAGTAAATAAGGATTTAATTGAAAGTAATTTTGTACACAGTAAATTGGTTACTCACAAAACCAGTGATAACACAAATATGATAGGGCAAAACGGCTGGTCCAGTGTCACAGCATGTCATCTGCAGCTACAGGGGCTTCGAAAACGGCTTGTCTCATGTTATGGCACCATAGGAGATGGAAGTCCAAAGTATTAGGGAGCCTTTGGGGGACCACAAGAGATCCAGGAGCCGTGGACGCTGCTTCAAAACAAAAATATGGCTGTGATGCTTGGCTCGGAACTGCACATGCGCAGTTCCACCCCAAAGCCAGCTAAGATCATCAAGTGCCTGTTAGGCCTCGTACACACGACCGAGGAACTCGTCCGAAAAGAGACACATGATTTTCCTCGACGAGTTCCTTGTAAGGCTTGTCGAGAAACTCGACAAGCTTTCTTTGCGTACACACGGTCAAGACCAAATCTCGTTGTTCTCGGTGACGTACAACACGTACGACAGCAGGGGAAGTTCGATTCCACTGGCACAACCCTTGGGGCTGCTTTTGCTAATCTCATGTCACTCCGTGTTAAGTAAAAGTTTGGTAAAAGACGATTTGCACTTTTCAGTCTGTTACAGCGCGACAAATGTGCTATCTCCATTACAAACGCTACTTTTACCGAAGGTGCGCTCCCATCTCATACTTTATTCTGAGCATGCGCTGGTGTCTTAGCATACACACAATCGTGTTTCTCGACGAAAACCAGTCTAACGAGGAACACAATGAGGAAATTGCTCTCTTTTTTCCTCGTTGAGTCCCTTCGACAGTTTTCTCGATGAAAAGCATGCACACGACCGTTTTCCTCTGCAAAAAAGCTCTCCCACCAAGTTTCTTGATAGATTCTGTAGAGGTAAAACAGTCGTGTGTACGAGGCCTCAGTGTGTTCGGCGGCACAGGTCTGACGGAGGTTGTGTCTGAGCGTGTCATGTGATATCATGGTGCAAGGGAGCCAAGCAGACTGGCCACAGCCTCATGTGCGGATCTGCGGGATGGAAGCAAGGAAAGCTGGGAGCGGGACTGTCAGTGCTGTTTGGACTAGAGTGAACTGAAGGGATTGGAGGGACCACCTGGCACGGAGAGAGACTGTCACTGACTCAGGAGGGGTATGTGTCATGTCGGTGAGGGAGGTGTCATCATCATCTGTGCTGCTGCACACTGCTGTCAGTGTTACTGCAAGAGTCAATTTCATGTGTGTGTGCCGCCCATTCTAATTTCTTGCCCTCATGCTACTGTAAATTGAAAAAAAAAAAAAGAAATATGTATTTTTTTTGTCTTAATATCTACCTTAAATCACATTGCTAATTGCATATTGTACTTGTTTGTAGCCCAGATACTGAAATTTGCACTTAAAACTGTAATTGTGTAACTTTTGGAAATGCCAGTAAAAACTTGTCTGTGCCAGTAAATGTTGTGTGTTATATCAGTGAACTTCAATCTGGTAGATGGGCAACACTGGGTGCAGCTACGAGGAGAGCCATCAGCTATAGAGGGCCTGATTAAAATTTGCCTGAGATCTTTATAAATTACGGTATTTATCGGCATATAACACGCACAGGCGTAAACCATGCACCTTCATTTTAAGAGGGAAGTTTCAGGAAAAAAACTTAAATTTTAAATAAAGAACTTTGAAGCAAAATAAGGGTCAGTGCTCATCAATGCAGCCTGATCAATGCCCATCTGCAGCCTCAAAATTGCCCATCAATGCAGCTCAGGGCTGGACTGGCACAAAAATGTGGCCCTGGACTTCATCCAGACTGGCCCACTTTGATAGGTCTCTCCCATGGCAGGGCGGAAACTCCCGCCCCCCCCCCCTCAGCCATTCAAGCCCCCTCTCCCCTTTACTAGCCACTAGCCTTTCTACTTTATTAGTAAACCGGCTGGTACTGGTACTCTTATAGGCAGTACCAGTGGGGAAGCTAGACATTATTTCACCCAGGGTAAAGAATCAGTTCGCTGCCCCCCCATGGGACAAGATTAGGCAGAAGTGAGAAACTCCCAGGCCATAGCGGTTCAGTCAGCTGTCTGTCCCCTCCCCCGTGCTCCTTCTGGTCCCCCCATGCTCCTCTGTCAGAGGAAGGGAGGTGAGCGCTGCAGGGAGGGAGAGACAGAGGAGCGGAGGGGGGCAGCGGTCCGCTGTCACTGAAGCCGGCCCACTAAGCCATCGGCCCACCGGGAAACTCCCTGTAGTCCCAATGGCCAGTCCATCCCTGATGCAGCTTGATGCCCCACCTGCAGCCTAACAATTGCCCATCAATGCAGCTTGATTAATGCCCATCTGCAGCCTCCCCATTGCCATGAATGCAGCCTGATCAATGCCCATCTCAGGGAGGGGGGCGGGATGAGCGCCGTCAGATTACATACAGCGAGAATCTCCTGTTTACTCTGCGGCCTCTTTGATACAAATTCCTGCCTCCTGGACCAGCTTCTATGGTAGACAGAACACTGGTCCAATGCCAGCCCAGGAGATGGGACTTCCTATTACAGAGGAAACTGAGTAAACAGTTTCTGTAATCTGATGGTGCTCGTCCCGCCCCCCTCCCCGTTCTCTCTGAGGCAGCCCAAATTGCAGTATCGGCGCATAACACGCACACACAATTTGCAGGGTGAAAAAGTGAAGATGCATACACACGATCATTTTTCATGTCATGGGAAAAACAACGTTTTTCTTGATGTGATTCTTGTCAAGCCTGCCTTGCATACACACGATCGTGAACAAAAAAATGCTCGAGCAAAGCGCAGTGACGTACAACACGTACGACTGCACTATAAAGGGGAAGTTCTATTCGGATGGCGCCACCCTTTGGGCTGCTTTTGCTGATTTCGTGTTAGTAAAAGTTTGGTGAGAGATGATTTGCGCTTTTCAGTCTTCGTGCTTTTCAGTCAGTTATAGCATGACGAATGTGCTATCTCCATTACAAACGCTAGTTTTACCAGAAAGAGTGCTCCCGTCTCATAGCTTGCGTCTGAGCATGCGCGTTTTTTCCCGTCGTTAAAGCATACACACGATCGTTTTTCACGTGAAAAACGTCGATGTAAAATTGGAACATGTACATTTTTAATGCCCATTTTTCACGACAAGAAAAATGCTCTGGAGCCTACACACGATCGTTTTTAATGACCAATTTAAAAAATTGTCGTGTGTACGCGGCATCAGTGTTAAAAGGCAATAAATACAGTATTCATTTTGTGGATCCATTAACTGATTTACTTTAGTGACAGTGGCCCAGTAAATAGTCCACCCTATGAAAGGCATCAAGAGAAGAGATTTAATGGATGTCTTGGAACAACAAACAGCACAGGGGGCAACAGAGCCAGATCATCCACATAGCAAACTAACCAGGAATCTAAGGCCTGGTGGATGTCAGTGGGGCACAGATACAACCTTCATGTTTCTGTAGTAAATCAGGAAAAATCCTATTTGATCAAACCTATACACCTGTCTGTCGCTTTAAAAGGAAAGGTGTACTTTATTGACAATTGGTGTCAGTATAGACAATACAAATAAGGTTGCTTCAATGTGCATATACCTTTATTATTAAGGGGAGGACAAAGCTTGATTTATAAAAGTAGTAGAGGGTGTTGAATTGTATGTCAAAATATTTTAGTTTAAAATTATAGTTTTGTTTGTCATGCATTGAGTATGAAGGAGCCAAAACTCTCATCAGATTTTTTTTTTTTTTTGTTGCGAGGGAGGGAATACCTGTCTTAGACAGTTGTAAAGGGAAGTGATGTCCACACTGAAAGATTTCTCCTCATCTCTTTCTCCACTGACCACTCTAAAATCTATGGCTCATGTTGAAGGGTGCTGTTTTCTTGCATTTGACATGCACTTAGAATGCACCTCAAATGCAAGTCAGAACAATCCCGCTTTAAATGAGCCGTACACATGTCAGTTCAGAGGCTGTATCTGAACTGCTTTGCATTATGTTTCTTTGGATGCAGTATGCCCTAATAAAGTATATGCAACCCCTCATCTTATAGAACAACCCATTCAGTTTAAAATAGAAATGACAGGCAAAACAGTTGTGTGTGTGTGTGTGTGTGTGTGTGTGTATGTGTGTATGTGTGTATGTATATATATATATATATATATATATATATATATATATATATATATATATATATATATATATATACATACATATACATACATTATATTTATTTATTTATTTATAAATACCCTTTTCCACTTTTTTAGTGGCCAGATTCACAGAAAAAGTACAGAAAATCACAGAAAAAGTACGCCGGAGTATCTGCTGATACTCCGGCGTTCTTTCAAATTTGCCGCGTCGTATCTTTATTTGTAATTCACAAACAAAGATAAGACGGCTTTTGGCTAAGATCCGACAGGCGTACGGCTTCGTACACCTTCGGATCTTAGGATGCAATACTTCGGCGACCGCTGGGTGGAGTTTGTGTCGTTTTCCGCGTCGGGTATGCAAATTAGCTGTTTACGGCGATCCACGAAGGTAGGCGCGTTCGTTGCATCCTCTTACGTCGTCGCTAGTCGTTTTTTCCCGTCGCAAACTTAAGCCTGCTATTTCATGGCTTAGATTTAGATCAGCCATGTTAAAGTATGGCCGTCGTCCCCACGTCGAATTTAAATTTTTATTTTTTTTTGCGTAAGACGTCCGGGAATACGAAAGGACGTAACGCACGTCGCCGTTCAAAAAACACGTAAAAAAACACGTAATTTCGCACAAAGCACGGCGGGAAATTTCCTAACGGAGCATGCGCAGAACATTCGGCGCGGGAGAGCTGTGGAAGGTGCAATAGCAGCACACTAGTCATCCCAATTAATGGCTGGACAGTGGGGAGCATGTCAGGACAAGTATGATCTTTGGAGGATAGAGTTCCCCGTACAACCAGAAAACTGACCACCCTGTGCTCTAATGCCTGTGTGATCAGTTTTTAATACTGGTAGGAATACCAGCTACAGTATTTCAAATAATGGAAGCAACACAAAGAGAACAGGATATTTTTCATATAATTGCATTGTACAGCAGGCACATATTAGGAATATGAAATGTGGGGTTTACATATTCCTTAAGGTACGTTATAACTGCAGGCAAAGCAGGTCATACAGAGCATTTTCCTTGTCTAATACAGCTGCATGCATTTGAATTCAAAATGCAGCATTTGACTAAAACACCAGTCATCATGAATCCTTAAGCCTCGTACACACACTTGGTTTACTGATGAAGTTGTGCTTCATCAGGGCCTTGCACGCATCTTTAGTTTTGTGTGGTCTGTACAAAACATAAAAATATGTCATTAATATACATTACAGTCATAAAAAGTTTATTACATAGTATCAAAAAAACAGGTTCTATGAGATGTATTTTATGGAGAGCAATAAAAGCAGGAGTTCAACGTGAAGATAAAATTATTTTTGAGAAAAAACAGCGTGCAGTAGTTTTTTTTTAATTATTTAATGTTAAAAAATCGAAATTGCACACGTATGTGATAGTTATATACCCGGAATGGACCTTTTTGATGAGAGGATTTTCGTAAGATACAATCATGTACTCAGTAACTCACACAGCTTAGTGAACTGACCCCCTTCTTTCCATGTAAGGTGTCTTCATTCACAGTGACTTGCTAGCGGTTCTATAAAACTGACTTTCCCGTTGCTAATTAAGAGTCTTACAATGTGTCTAATGACCCAGTTCCATCACTCATCCCTCATTTGAGTCTGCAAATGTGTCTCATTTTTCTTAGTTGTCATAGAGATCATTGCATGTAAAGAGAAACACACGTCGCTGTCAATTTTGACAGATATACAATTGCTTTCTAGAAATGATTACAAACACAGAAAGTACCAATCACACCTCTGCAGCTGTTCTCATAAACATCTAAGACAGACTTTTTTTTTTTTTTTTTTTTAACTCCCTTTACACCAGATAAAAGTCTAACTCCTATTGAGAATGAAAAATAACAGCTGAACTTTAAAGTTATAGGAGAAATCCAGCTACAAATGATACGATAAAAATAATCAGCCCATTAAAAGATAAAATAATAAAAATACTTTTTGCTACAATATTTATAGATTTTCAAATTTTTCTGCCACTGGAGGACCTCTGTCTAATGGCCAGCATCGATAAACCTACTTCCTCTGAGCCCAGGTCATCCTGGACCCTCCTCATCCCACGCTTTCTGTCAGTACAGAAACTGATTGACTTATTTTACTGCTTCTTCCACTTACATGCCAATCCTGCTTTACAGAGACCGCAATGAGCTGATACCAAGTCAAATCCAGGTACTTACATTGCTTGCAATAAAAACATACATATTTAAGCATGCATTCATGACTACAGAGTCGCAATAATTTGTGTTTTTTATACCTTTTTCTCATATCACTCATAACAATTAACAGCTGGCTAGCCTTGTATAAATGTTCTAGTGCAACCTTAATAGAAGGTACAAAAGGTATACGCTTATTATTATCTGACTATGGAATTGTATCTTTTTATGAGTGATAGCATTCCAATAATAATAATAATAATAATAATAATAATAATAACCAGAAAAGGAAAAGATTAAAGAATATAATTATAATAACAATATTTACATTTTAAAATGAACTGTGTATAAAGTATTGACAGAAAAAATCGAATTAAAGGTGTTGTAAATAAAATAAAATATAATAACAAAAAAAAATAACAAACATGTTATACTTACCTCCACTGTGCAGCTCGTTTTGCACAGAGTGGCCCCGATCCACATCTTCTGTGGTCCCTCGGCGGCTGTCTCTGGTCCTCCCTGCAAGAACTCCACACAGTCATGCAAGCTTGGTGTGGAGTGCTTGCGGGCGCGCTCCCGTGATACTGCGAGCGGCCATAGCCGTTCACTGTATCAGTCGGCCCCGCCCCTTGGCGCGCCACGTCATTGGATGTGATTGACAGCAGCGCCAGCCAATGGCTGCCTGCTTTCAATCCATCCACTCTAGCCAATCAACGGCCAGGATAAGCGGCGAAGAGGATGTCGGGGGCCAAGCGTGGGACTCTCGAGGGGTCAGGTAAGTATAACGGGGAGCCAGGGGGGGGGTGGTATAGTCAAAAGTTTTTTCACCTTAATGCATAGAATGCATTAAGGTGAAAAAACGTTTACCTTTACAACCCCTTTAAGTCCAAAATCAAACATTAAACCTCAAATAAGCTTTAACATGTTAATCACTTAACATCACTTAACACTTAAGCCTCTTTCTGAGATTTGGTGTTTACAAGTTAAAAACATTTTTTTTGCTAGAAAGTTACTTAGAACCCCCAAACATATATTTTTCTAACACACTAGAGAATAAAATGGCGGTTGTTGCAATACTTTCTGTCACACTGTATTTGAGCAGCGGTCTTACAAGCACACATTTTTTCGAAAAAATACACTTTTTTGAATTACAAAATAAGACAACAGTAAAGTTAGCCCAATTTGTTTTATATTGTGAAAGATAATGTTACGCTGAGCAAATTGATACCCAACATGTCACGCTTCAAAGTTGTGCCCGCTCGTGGAATGGCGACAAACTTTTACCCTTAAAAATCTCGGCAGGACAGGGCATGCTTAAAATTATTATTATTTTTTTATTGATTTTACCATTTATTCTTTATTTTTACACTGTTCTTTTTGAAAGATATGTGGAATAATACAAATCGACCTAAACTGTGGGGAAAAAATGTTTTTTTTTTTAGATTTTTTGGGGATATTTATTATAGCAAAAAGCAAGAGATATAGTTTTTTTTTTCAAAATTGTCGCTATTTTTTTGTTTATAGCGCAAAAAATTAAAATCGCAGAGGTGATCAAATACCACCAACAAAAGCTTTATTTGTGGGAAAAAAAGGACGTCAATTTTGTTTGGGAGCCACGTCGCACGGCCGCGCAATTGTCAGTTAAAGCGATGCAGTGCCGAATCGCAAAAAGTGGCCAGGTCTTTAACCACCAAAATGGTCCGGGGCTGAAGCGGTTAAATACGGTACTTGTTTTCAATCATGTAAATATGTAGCTTTCATTAAAACAATGGGATCCTGATATTAAGGTTCTTGTTCAGGCACTTTCTGACAACTGCCTCCCAATTGTGCTCCTAAATTATAAAATATATATTAGTTACTTGAACCATTTTGTAATTTAATGTTATTAAAAAAATAATTTCTTCTTTTTAGTCTGCAGCTGAACCTTACTTTTGATTGCTGCCAAAAATTAAAATGTTTAATTGCCACCTTTTTCAATGGGTATAAAAGCTACACTGGAATAGCTTATATTAGTATTACGTGTTATTAAAACTGCAGCGTTTTTTTGGGGTGGGGAGAGAAATGCAGCACAAAACACAATAGTAAAGCGTAATGGCGCATATCCCATTAACTGCAGGCTGCTGCTTCTTGTTAAATTCTCTGTTCAGTACCTTCTTTAGAACCCTGGCATGCTGCCCTGAGTGGATATATTCTGGTTTAGATAGAGGGATACTGGATTAGAACACCTGTCGTTTTTTTTTTGTTTTTTTGTTTTTGCTGTCTGTGACCCCGTTTATGGAGAGTAATCCTCTCTATTTGTCCTTTTTATCATTGTCATTGAAAGTGAAAGTAGAAAAAATCACAAATTTTGGGTTATCCCCCGAAAAGCAATAGAGGGGAAGTCTTCCACTGGAGACAATCTTCCAATGGTTCTGGTGACCTGGGGATTCTCAAGGAATTCCCTTAATTTTCAGTGATTTCTGCTGACTTCCTGTTTGGCTATGGGACAGGAAGTGGAGGTAAATCTCTCCAATAGGACAATGATGGCATAAATAAACCTTTCAGGGGTTATAACCCTCTCTTGTTCTATCCAAAATGAAAAAAAAAAGAGATTTGCCTATAGTTCTACTTTAACAGCCACTGCTGATGATGCTTTCTACCCTCTCTGACATTCATATTGCTCAGATTGCTATTTTTCCATGATGCATCACATTCAGAGAATAGGAGAAGATGCATTGTGGGAGAGTAGTAATTACATGTTTATGAACAACAGGGAGGGCAGAAGAAGGTGGGCAAGTAAAACAACTTTTCTCAGTAGCAGTGGCTACTAATAACTCTCAGGCCTCGTACACACGACCGTTTTCCTCGATAGAATCCATCAAGAAACTTGGTGGGAGAGCTTTTTTGCAGAGGAAAATGGTCGTGTGTATGTTTTTCATCGAGGAAACTGTCGAGGAACTCGACGAGGAAAAAAGAGAACGAGTTCTCTTTTTCATCGACGGAAGTCTCAATTTCCTCATTGTGTTCCTCGTCGGACTGGTTTTCGATGAGAAACGCGAGCGTGTGTATGCTAAGAAACCCGCGCATGCTCAGAATAAAGTATGAGATGGGAGCGCACTTTCCTTAAAAGTAGCGTTTGTAATGGAGATAGCTCATTTGTCACGCTGTAACAGTCTGAAAAGTGCAAATAGTCTCTTACCAAACTTTTACATAACACGCAGTAGCATGAGATTAGCAAAAGCAGCCCCAAGGGTTGTGCCAGTGGAATCAAACTTCCCCTGCCATTGTATGTGTTGTACGTCACCGCGTTTGAGAACGAGACTTGGTCTTGACAGTGTGTACGCAAAGCAAGCTTGTCAAGTTCCTCGACAAGCCTAACAAGGAACTCGTCGAGGAAAACCATGTGTCTTTTCCGACTAGTTCCTCGGTCGTGTGTACGAGGCCTCACAGTGTTGGAAGACAGCCACTCAGGGCAGATTCTGACAGATCTGAAGGAGGCTTGGAATTTTACCAGCTACTAAACTTATGCTTTAGGCCGGGTTCACACCTATGCGAATTGAGTGCGGTTTAAACCGCATCCAATTCGCATAACATTATAAAATACATTGATTTTAGTGAGGCTGGTTCACATATGTGCGATGCATTCGCACTGCATATTGCCCAAAAAAACGTGTGTGTTTTTTAGGCATTGCAGTGTGGCTCAGGTACAAATTCAGGCCCATTATCTTCTATGGGCACGCATCTGATTTGCATATGTGTTCATTTCTCATCAGGATTTCTCTCATTCTCCTCAATACACTTCCCCCCTCTCCCAGGTCCCCAAATTTGCAACTAAAATGGAGATGATCTGCTGAACAGCTCTCTTATCTCTTTGCAGAGATAACAGAGCTGGAATTCGCACCCCACTAGTGTGAATCCAGCCTTAAACGTATGTGATGTGAGTGATCCTAGGATCACCAGACAGCCAATTTTGTAAAAGCAAAACACTCTTTCATTTAAAAAAACCCCAGATAAAACAAAATACCTTCTCGATAGTATAAACAACAGTTTATAGCATCTGGTATACAAAAACAAAACTATTACTCACCGTCAGTAATACTCGTCCCTTACCAGGGTCTTAATGTCCCTGCCTGTTCCAGAAGTTCATAAAGGTCACAAGAACCCAGCAGGGTCTCAGCTGATAAACAACTTACACTACAGCTGTCTTTTACAACTGTGTGCTGTTCCACACTACACCTCACAGACACCTGCTGACTACTTATTGCCCCTTTTCAGCCCTCTCTCACAGGAAACCTCTTCAGGACCAAAGTGCCCATGGTCAGGGTTGGAGGCTTTTTCTCATCCAAAATTCTTCTGAGCCTCTGAATTGCAAGTCAACTTTGCCCTTTTACCAGATCACACCGGAACCCCTCACCCTGTATAAATGAGAAACCCTTAGTACTTCATCTTGCTACTTGTTACCCCCTTAAAGGTACCACAACTCAATATAATTGGGACACATACCTCCCATCCAGGACCTATCCTTGACATTCTGTACACTAAATCATTTTTTATTAAAGATAGTGTTCACAGAATACCCCTCAGTGTATGTCATCTTATCTTGAGTGCCCCTTGACATGTATATATTTAGGAGAAGCAAAACAGACTTGTACTAAAAGGGGTCTTAAATTCACTGGTGCAGAAAGCAGGGCAATGTTTTGGGGTATAATCTTCCTTTTCCATTTACAATTTCAAAAATTCTACAAACAAAATAAATACAATAGAATAACACAGAGCATCTAAATAACATCTGTCACAAATTGTTCTCAGACGTCATTAATCTGTAGTTGTTGCGCTGGGCTCTCTGAGCTGGCAGGAGATGGACAAGGAAAGCATTAGTCCCTGACTGTGAGCAACAATTTAATACAAGAAAAGTGTCTTCCTTTCCAATTCTTATGTGTCTCAAAAACAAATGCAATTTTAAATTTAGTTTGTATTACCAATGTTATTTCTTGCTTTTACCAGCTAGTGTTAGTATGTAAGAACAAAGACAGCATGCCTATAATTCACACACCTATGTCACTTTTGTGCTGTATGTTACATATTCCAGGCAATTCAGCATTGATGGGGTTGAGAGTAAAGATGGGTAAACTGTTCTGGCCGAGAATCTGTTCAGCTCTGAACAGCGCCCGTTCCAGTGTTCGCAGTACACCCAAATCTGTGGGGCACCCATTGAGTGCCCCACAATGTGCTCCACAATGCACAGTGCATTCTAGAGCCCTGCTTGACTGAAGCAAGGCTTTGCCCAATCAGGGCACAGATCACAGTGAATAGCTGGTTGTAAGGGACCGGGCCAGGAAGCCGGCCGCTGAAAATTAAACAATGGATGAGCCATCAGCTGTCAGCCGGCTCTCCCGCTGACAGCTGATTGAAATAAAACAGAGCCTGGCATGGTTTGGGGGGGGGGGGACCCTCCACCATTTATTTCTCATTTTCGTATTGCCCAGCTGTCAGCAGGGAAGCACATGCACTAAAATGTGGCCTCATCATACAGACTGGCTCCCCAAGCCGTTGTTTACAAAATAAAGAAAATTTGCAGGGAAAACCAATTTAAATGTCATTTTTTTTCTTTATATATGTTAGTTTTGCTGCAGTAGGTTCTATACATGCTACCGATGCACCACCTTACAGGCAGACTAAGGGGACCCCCAGGAACTAGATTTTAAGGGATTTTTTATTGTTATTGTTTCACTTTAAGCATCATTCAAATTAAAAACAATGTTTACAAACTATTTTGAATTGATACAGGGCAGTACCCAGTCCTCATACCATTTTTATGGATAATAACTTGCAACGGGGAAAAAAATGTGGACCTATAGACTTTAATAGGGTTCTGGGTTTGGATCCAAACGTTTTCAAAGTTCGGGAGTTCTGGTGTCGAACCAAACCCAGGGGGTGTTCGGCCCATCACTAGTTGGGAGATGTTGAATATGGATGTACTGTGAAGTGGGGAGCGGGGAGCTTTGAGTGGGGAGCATAGGGTGACAAGTGGGTGGAAAGTTGCTGGAAAACATAAAAGGGTTGCCAAAGAACAAAGAATGGTAAAAGGGGGAAACCAGTAAGAAAATATGGTATGCATAATTGGAAAAGAGTTGCTAAAAAAACGACTTTGTATCTAAAAGTGAGATGAAAGGGTAATACCAGGTAATGCAGTGTGAACAGTGCGAAGGAGATCCCAAAGAACATAGTATGAACAAGTGGTGGGGGGCTGAAATCAGAGAAGCTTTTGCGGACAGTGTGGGGAAAGCTAGAACATATTTTTAGTAGGGCTGTGGAAATTAACTATTAATTAATCGATTGATCTTTAATTTTTTTGATCAATCAACATTTTTTTTGATCGATCAAAATTCTTTTGATTGGTATTCACCTCTCTGCCGGCTTCCGGCTCTTCAGGGAGTTCCGTTGGAGATCCGTTGACATCACGGACACCGGCGGGGGTTGCCATGTCCATCTGAAGGGCTCCTTTGCTGTGCCTTCATATCTGCATGCCGGCGGGACCTTACTACCTGCCACACGCAATGGCTGTTACACTTCCCTCTATCACTTCCCTCTATCAACCTGGGATTCTACAGCCATCCACTGGGAGTTGTGATAGTTCCCTTCACTGGACATCTACATGCCGACGGACTGATGTTAACACCTCCTCATCTGGATTCAGCAGTGGCATCGTTGTACCCATTTTTATACCAGTATCATACTTAGCTACATGTTTTAATGTCTGCTTTTGCTACCGTTTGGTATTACTCGCACCATTTTTACAGTTTATGTAGCTACATCGATTTTATCTCCAGTGCAATATTTATTTTTGTTACCTAGACTATAAAAGTTTTAATGCTATTCCCATCGAGTGCTGCCTTTGTGTGTTTTGTGTATCCTGCTATCCATTTTCCCAGTGGTTGGCAGTTGCCATGGGAATCGGCCTGCAAGGAGATCAGCTAAAAGTAGTTGGATCTGTATGTGCGTTATAATTAATCGAAATTAGTTGATTAATCGGTTAAAAAAAAATCGATTAATCAAACACAAAAATTTTAATCAGTAACAGCCCTAATTTTTAGCCAGATGCTGGAAAAACAGGAACAACACAGACAGGGCCATGCCACCAATAAGGTCATCTGAGGCTGCCAAGTTTGATGACATTTATGGAGGTACAGTAGGGGTGTCACAGTCTGTACTGGACTCTCCACCCTCACTGCATGTTCAGTCTTCTGTCCATTTAGATTTCAGCCACACAGTGCCATTGATTGTGTGGCCATCTGCCAGTGTCCTGTCAACCAATGGTAAGAGTGGCAGCCTCAGGTGGCATCCACCCTGGCATTGCGCTGAGCAATGTGGCATAGAGGGTTTTTAGTATTGTGGACATTGCTGAGGGAACTTTGTGTGGTAGAAACAAAACAATGATTATGAAAGCATGTCTCTACCATGGTGTGGACACTACTGACCAAACTCTGTGTGTGCAGGAGACTTGTCAGAGTTGCAGAGGTCAGAGCTAGGCAGTGTGGCATGTGCTTTCCTGCTACAGCCATCCCTGGTGATATAAACTTCCAGAAGTCGACTGAAAGTTACTATGTTTATTTATAGCACATAGAAGGCGGGATTGAGATTGAAATGTCCTGTAAACAGCTGAACAGAGCTTGGAATCACGTTTACTATGAACAGTTGGGCTAAAGACTCACTTATGTTGAGAGCAGTTTAACCACTTGCCGACCGGCTAACGCCAATATATGTCGGAAGAATGGCACGGCTTTTAACCTACCGCCATGTGCTCTGTGATTGTGCCCGCAGGACCCGCGGACTCGATGTCTGCCAGTGTCCCGCGATCGTGTCACGGAGCTGCAGAACAGGGAGATGCCTATGTAAACAAGGCATTTCCCTGTTCTGTCTTGTGACAGGAGGCTGATCTATTGCTTCCTGTGATTGGGAGCAGTGATCACTGTTGTGTCACTTGTAGCCCATCTCCCTCACAGTTAGAATCACTCCCTAGGACACACTTAACCCCTTGATTGCCCCCTAGTATTTAACCCCTTCCCTGCCAGTGTCATTTGCACAGTTATCAGTTCATTTTTATAGCACTGATTGCTGTATAAATGACAATGATCCCAAAATAGTGTCAAAAGTGTCCGATGTGTCCGCCATAATGTCACAGTCACAATAAAAATTACAGATTGCCGCCATTACTAATAAAAAAAAAATACAATAAAATGGCATAAAACTATCCCCTATTTTGTAGACGATATAACTTTTGCGCAAAACAATCTATATACGCGTATTGTGATTTTTTTTACCAAAAATATGTAGAATTTTTATATATATATATATATATATATATATATATATATATATATATATATATATATATGGGGAATATTTATTATAGCAAAAAGTAAAAAATATTGTTTTTTTTCAAAAATGTCGCTCTTTTTTTGTTTATAGCACATAAAATAAAAACTGCAGAGATGATCAAATACCACCAAAAGAAAGCTCCATTTGTGGGAAAGAAAAGGCATCAATTTTGTTTGGGTGCAACGTTGCACGACCGCGCAATTGTCAGTTAAGCGGCGCAGTGCCAAATCGCAAAAAGTGCTCTGGTCAGGAAGAGGGTAAATTCTTCTGGGGCTGAAGTGGTTAATAGCGATGAGCATCACATGTGCAGCTTATCAGGGATGACCTATGTTCTAGGCAATGGGTATTCATAGGAAATGTGACAGAATCCTTCAGTGAAAATATGACATTTCAGTCCATTCAAACATTTAATAGAATTTAATTCCTAAAAACAGCAACTAAGAGTCAGCAAAGGCTGTAGACAGGCACAAGGGATTAGAACCTTGAACATTGCTGTAAAAGTGCAAGTGCTAAATGATCACTTGAGGACTGGTTAGAAGTGCCTTTTATAAGTTAATCGGAGCTGTCCTGAGCAGCCAAGAACTATGAAAGTTTTTAGTTGCCTCTTGGGTGAAACTGTGTGAAGTTAGTACTGTCTGTGAGGCCCCCAACAACTAATACAATTATTCAGTTTCTACCACCATAAAAGAAATGGGAACTGAAATACAGAATGACTTTTTGCAATGGATAACATAGACTTTCAGATGTCAAAAGAAACGTCCATTGTTTATTCTAAAAGGCCACATTTACACTCTAATTCATATTTCTTACCAGAATTGTAATAGTAATAAAAAAAAAAAAAAACAGCAAAAACATACTTTTCCCTCGCATTAGTTAGTTTTCTATCTATGAAAAATTCAGCAAATGCAATTTTATGAAATAATTCCTATTTGAAAGTATAGAAGGAATGCACTTAATAAAGGTCATCATAAAAGCTTTTAAATGTACTGGTAATCTGCTTTGAGTTGCAAGTCAATTTACCAGAGGAATCTTTCTTATTTAAGATAGAAGCATTGCCATTAAAGGATTTGGTAGGATTAAAAAGCAGCCAGCCTAATATATTAGCTTTACATACGATATCACCCCTTAAATCTCTTATATAGTCTTTGATCTTTGACTTGAAGAAACTAGTTGAACTCCTTTAACCTTTTAAAGCTACTTTCACATAAATATATATAATCAACTAGATCAGGGATATTGGATTTGAGAATTAAAGCGGAGTTCTGCCAAATTTCAGTCGGCAGCTAAAAATACTGCAGCTGATGACTGTCCTCACCCGAAGCCGACCCGTACCTCGGCTCCTGGGTGGAGGTGCCGCCATCTTAAGTAAGGAAATCAGGAAGTAAAGCCTTGCAGCTTCACAGCCTGGTTCCCTACGGCGCATGCTCAAATCGCGCTGCACACCCTCACTGGTCCCTGCTGTCTTCTGGAACCTGTGGGCCAAATCCACAGACATGCAGCCTAACTTAACTTTTCAAAGTTAAGTTACACTGCCGCAATTTTCCGAAGTTAAGTACCGATCCTCAAAGCACTTACCCGGAAAATTGCGGCATCTCAACTTAACTCCGTCCATCGTAAGGCGTTCCTAGTTTAAATGGGCGATTCCCATTTAAATCGGACGTACTGCGCATGCGTGTGACGTCATTTTTCCCGACGTGCAGCGCGCAAACGTAATTTATGCCGGGCTTTGTGGATTGTGACGGGACAATAAAGTTGTGCGGGTGAAAAAAAATTTACGCGCCGGGAAAAAAAATTCAAATTTAAAAAAAAATTGCGGCGATCGAAAAAAAGGTCTGGTTTTACATGGTGTACTAACTTTACACATTGTAAAACCAACCCTAATTTTACGCGTGCAAATCGTAACTTACGCAGAAAACACAAAGCTTAAAAGCTTTGTGGATCTGCTTAAGTACTCATTTGCATACGCTAGGCAGCATTTCGGCTCGAAATGCCCCCAGCGGCGGATGCAGTACTGCATCCTAAGATCTGATAGTGTAAGTGTCTTACAGATGTCAGATCTTCTGCCTAACTTTGGAAAAATCCTTTTGAGGATCGTTTCCAAAGTTAGGCACAGAGATACGCAGGCTGAACAGCAGTTCCGCCTGCGTATCTCTTTTGTGGATTTGGCCCTGTATGTCTCCCAGAAGACAGTGGGGGGATGGAGAAGGGGCTGAACATGGTGTAGAATCTGCAGCGATCTATTGCCAGAAGTAAGAGCAAATACCTGTATTAGACAGGTATCTGCTCCCCCCTGAAAGATGCCAAATGTGACACTGCAGGGTGGGAGGAACATTATAAGCCGAAGTTTCATTTTTGGGTGGAACTCCGCTTTAAATGGACAATTTCACTTTGCAAAGGATATGTGCTAGTGAATAGAGGACTTTTTTTTTCAATCATCCAATAATGTGTAACAATGTTGTTGTTTTTTAATTTCACTCACACATGGAGTAGATTTACTAAAACTGGAGCGTGCAAAATCTGGTGCAGCTCTTCATAGATACCAATAGACATGTGCATTAGTTTTCATCCAAATTTGGGGGATTTTAGTGTTCGAAAGGAGGGACGCCATCAGCACTGTGGGGAAGGGGGCCAACATGGGGGAGACCTGGAGAGTAACGGGAATTGGCACTGCACATATTGATTAGGGTGTGCCCAGGCACACCTGGCACACACCCTGCACATGCCTATGAGTAGGGGGAATGGTGCTCCATCATTGGTGTCAATTAATAGTGCTCCAAGGGCCAGATAAAGACAAGCAAAGGGCCATATCTGGACCACAGTTTGGAGACCACTGGATTAAACGATAAAGAGCGGCCACCGTCTACATGCCTCCACCCAATCATACACCCTGGGGTGCTGGAGAGTGGGGCGAAACGCATCAGTGTGTATGGTTTGATGGAGACATGTAGACTCGGGCTGCTCTTTATATTTTTTCAAAAAATAAGTCTGTGCCGCTCTTTATAAATCAGGGTATATATCTTCGACATTTTTGAATTTGTTGTAAACATATAATCACAGGGAAAGAGTGATGAATTGGCTCGAACTGTCTCTTTTTGGATCACATAATAGAAATGAATTCTATAATGCATAAATAATGAATATTTCCTTAAAAAGGCTCTCTAGTTACTGTATAAGACTGCCAAACATATCACAGTGAATACATCATTTAGTGTAATATACTTTTAGTTTCTACTAAATTCCTCTGATAATAATTTTCAGCTTATAATTTCCATTGTAACTTTTGTCACAATTTACAACATAATACGCTTCTCATGGCAGCTAATGACTAGTAAGACCTTTGTAAGGACCCCACAATGAGATTTCTGGTCTCTTGTTGAAGTCATGTTCTTGTCTTCATTATTAGTATTATTATACAGATGGATGCAGGTTTCTATGGAGCTCTTTGATGTGCTCTCAAGCTTCAATCTACCAGACCAGACCCGTTTAGAATGATATTAAAAAGTGCTAATGAAAGAACTGATAAATAGGAAACAGTAATTAATGTCTGTATCACATCTACTATCTCTCATGTAATTATCACGCTTACACCTTGGTTAAATGAATCCACAAATGGTTATTACTTCATATACTGTATCTTTATATCTAACCGTATTTGTATAACTAGTCTAATTTACTTTTAATTTTGTTCTACACTTTATTAATAACTTCTGATTTTGGGGGGAATTTGAAAAAAAAAATCAGCAAAAGCAGCCCAAAGGGTGGCGCCGTTCGAATGGAACTTCCCCATTATAGTGCCGTCGTACATGTTGTGCTTTGCTCAAGCCTTTTTTTTTTTAATGATCGTGTGTATGCAAGGCAGGCTTGACAAAAATCACGTTGAGAAAAACATTGTTTTTTCCATGACATGACATGACTGTACGTGGCATTAGAACCACTGTAATCACTTTTCAGAGGGCATTTAACAGGCAGTGAGGTGTCATTATGTCACTCATCTCTTCACTGCCTGTTTTAACCCCTAATTGCCCACACAATTGTGAAATGGTTGAGGCGCAGCTCCATTCAGTTGATTGGGTCATGTTTGGCAAAAGTTACTGGGCACCGAATACGGGGGGATTATTCATTGTGTATAGTCCTTTATGCCTTTGTGGTTATGGGAGCATTAAAATTTGGCTTAACAACCTGTTTTACACCCCCTTCCCCAACCATGTCCTGGCTAAATGCAAGAAAGCCTTGCAACAGTTTCAGAAACCATTCCTGCATGCACAAAAGATTCATATAGATCTTATTTGGATCACCTTTACAATGTATCCCCATGATTGCCACCAATTCAAACAGAATTACCTCCAGTTTTTAGATAATGAAACAAGTTGGCCCACAGACAGGCCAGAGTTATCAGGGAGAGGGAAGGTAATGTGTTAACCGTTTTGTTTTTTATTGGTTGCTGGGATGCAGGCAGCCAACACCCTAGCAACAGTGACACAAGTTCTTACTGACAGTGGGCAGAGCCTGAGGGGAAAACTCTCAGAGCCCTATCAGGTTCACCTGCCTTGTGATTGACAGCGGATGGCAGTAGACGGATTTCATAGCTGATATTCAGTCCAAAAGCAGCCATAGAATCCTGAAAAGCTTATTGGATAAAATATTCCCTTACTTAATCCAAAATAAAAATAAAAGTTTTAGCCTTTAGTTCTACTTTAACCCTACTAAGGCTAAAATATAGTTTCAGCACCATGGAAAACAGCCAGAAACTATTCTTTATATCAGGGATTTGCAAACTGTGGACCTACGACTGTTACACAACTACAAGTCTCATCATGCTTCTGTCTCTGGGTGTCATGCGTGTGGCTGTCAGAGGCTTGTTATGCCTCATGAGACTTGTAGTTCTGCAACAGCTGGAGGGCCACAGTTTGCATCTCCCATACAAGTAATATTCAATGATTGTTGACCAGATGCTGCATTTACCTGGTGAACATTCGTATTACAAAAATAGGGTCAATATGACTATGGAATCCTGGGCAAACACCATCAAATCCCTTTGATGAAGCCACTCCTTGTTCCTTGTGACGTAACGCGTAACGGAGAAGGAGCTGGTGATTAAAGACTTCTTTCCTAACAGTTGGGCGCAAGGGAATGCTGGAGGTGCTTATAATCAACACTGAGTAGAATCCAGTTGTAAGGGGACAATAAGAAAGTTATACTTATGGAAGGCAGAGTCTCCACAAGCTGCAGTCTCTATGTTTGTGTTTTTTTTTTTAAATGTTTGTGGTGGTCTGTAAAATAACATATGCAAATGACCTGCAGTGCTCCAGTTATTGCGCACTTTTTTTGTGAGTGTATTTTTTATTGGTTGTTTTAAATAAATGAACGTGTTTTTATAGAAAGCACTATGATCGTTCATGTTTTATTCCTGAGTTTTTCCTTTGCATTTGTGGGAGCACTTGTACAGTTTAACTGGATTAAGAGAGACATCTATATATTTGATACATCTGATAACATCCCTTAAAAGGGACATACACAAGTAACCTATTGAACATAGGTCAAATAATGAAGTGAGCTGGTAATGGTGATGGGTGCAGCACATTTTATGTTTATGTCACGGACGTAAGGAGTTGAGGACAACAACTTACTGACAAAACACATGGATTTATTTTTATTTTTTGTTGGTTGTTTATTTTTCTATTAAACATTTTGTATTAGCAGCGCTAAATCATTGAATTTTCACCATCAAGTCTAACTTGGGTGAATGCCAACAAATGATTCACTGTGTACATTTCCTAAATCCTTCATAAATAGACCCCTCTGTGTGCTTATCATTTTCATTTAATTTGTGATTTTTTTTAAATATTTTTTTGTTGTAACTTACAAATCCCTTGTAACATTATAAAACCAAAACAGGGAAACACTGCGCTAGATAATGATAAAGAAAAAAAAAATTATATCAATTTAAAGTGGTATAAATTGTTGAGTATAAAAAAGAAGCAGCCAGTACCAAAAATTTGATACAGAACTCGAAACAAATAATATGGTGAGGTACAGCGCTAAATTATGATCAAAATTCCAATAGAAAGGAAAAATGAATAATGTGAATACTGTATAAATCCGTAACATTATACTTTGTAAATAAAGGGGAAAATAATTATAATAGTAAAAACAAAAAAATAATATAGTTTTAAACTTAGTCTGTTTATATTAGTATCTGTTTCATTATTTTCTACATTTTACTAACATGAGCCGCTGCGGGACAGGATATATTGGTAGTGGCAAGCTTTATTTATACAGACACTAGGGATCTAAATCGACCCCTGATGCCTTTTCTGTGTTCAGCAGCTATAGATCAAGGACAGATACTGTAATCCCTTTATCTGCAGCTCACTTGGTTCCCAGCGGTGGCACACTGACAATATGAACCTGGAAATACTCAGAATTGACATGGTGACTAGATACGATTTACGAATAAATAAAGTACAAAATGATATTGCTTGTACTGTATTTGGACCTACACTCCTGTGCCCAGCGTCTTTCTAGGAATCATATTTTACTGTAAGTTTCCCAGTTAAGTCACCCTATGAAATAGAAAACCTGTTGAGAGCTATTCCAGCTGGCTGCAAGTAATAAATATGAGCTACGGATATGCAATATTTTATGTTTACTTGACTACAAATATAAAAGTAGCTCTAAAATATTTAGCTTTTTGTTTTTTCTTTTAAGCATATTTTAACCCCGCACACACTTATTGGGGTTAATTTACTAAAACTGGTAAATGCAAAATCTGGTGCAGCTCTGCATAGAAACCAATCAGCTTCCTTTTTTTTTTTTTTTTTTTTTTTAATCTTTAAAGTGGTTGTAAAGTCAGAAGTTTTTTTTTTATCTTAACCACTTGCCGACCGGCCACCGCCGTTATACGTCGACAAGTTGGCTCGGCTGGGCGAGAGCACGTAATATGACGTCCTCTCTCCCAGCCGCCACTAGGGGGCGCGCGCGCGCCCCCCTGCTCGCCCCCGACTCCCGTGCGTGTGCCTGGCGGGCGCGATCGCCGCTGGGCACACGCGATCGCTCGGTACAGAGCGGGGACCGGGAGCTGTGTGTGTAAACACACAGCTCCCGGTCCTGTCAGCAGGGGAAATGCTGATCTTCGGTTCATACAATGTATGAACCGAGGATCAGTGTTTCCCCTAGTGAGGCCACCCCCCCACAGTAAGAACACACCCAGGCATACTTAACCCCTTCCCCGCCCCCTAGTGTTAACCCCTTCACTGCCAGTGGCATTTTTATAGTAATCCAATGCATTTTTATAGCACTGATCGCTATAAAAATGCCAATGGTCCCAAAAATGTGTCAAAAGTGTCCGAAGTGTCCGCCATAATGTCACAGTACCGAAAAAAAAATCGCTGATCGCCGCCATTACTAGTAAAAAAAATATAATAAAAATGACATAAAAATACCCCCTATTTTGTAAACGCTATAACTTTTGCGCAAACCAATCAATAAACGCTTATTGCAATTTTTTTTTACGAAAAATATGTAGAAGAAAACGTATCGGCCTAAACTGAGGAAAAAAAAATGTTTTTTTATATATTTTTGGGGGATATTTATTATAGCAAAATGTAAAAAATATTCATTTTTTTCAAAATTGTCGCTCTATTTTTGTTTATAGCGCAAAAACTAAAAACCGCAGAGGTGATCAAATACCACCAAAAGAAATCTCTATTTGTGGGAAAAAAAGGACGCCAATTTTGTTTAGGAGCCACGTCGCACGACCGCGCAATTGTCTGTTAAAGCGACGCAGTCCCGAATCGCAAAAAGTACTCTGGTCTTTGGGCAGCAATATGGTCCGGGGGGTAAGTGGTTAATGTATTCTATGCATTAACCACTTCAGCCCCAGAAGGTTTTACCCCCTTCATGACCAGAGCACTTTTTACAATTTGGCACCGCGTCACTTTAACTGGTAATTGTGCATTCATGCGACACAAATAGAGCTTTCTTTTGGTGCTATTTGATCAGCTCTGTGGTTTTTATTTTTTGTGCTATAAACAAAAAAAGAGTGCAAATTTTTAAAAAATATATGATATTTTGTTCCCCGCCTGTGAATCGAGTGAGGACCGGCTCGCTCACACAGCGGGGAGGCATCGCAGGATCCAGGGACAAGGTAAGTAACTTGTGCCTGTGGATGTTGGGAGGCGAGCCCGACTCTGGCTCGGGGATACCGATCGCAGCACAAAAATCTCACCCCGAACCAGACTCGAGAATACCGCCAGCCAGGTTAAAACCACTATAATGTTACTTGTTTCCATAGCACTTGCACTTTCTATAGGCCCCCTGATGATCATCACAGTCCAGTGAACTGATTAGATGCCTGACTGTCATAGACACACCAGGGTGTATTTATTAAAGCTGGAGAGTGCAAAATCACTTTCACTTCTGCATACAAAAACCAATCAGCTTCCATGTTTTATTGCCAAAGCTTAACCTGCCTGGCGGTCTTCCCGTGTCTGACACGGGGTTAGATTTTCCTGCTGCGAGCGGTAACCCCGTGTCAGCCACGGGCTTGCCTCGCTAGATCCACAGGCACAAGTTACTTACCTTGTCCCTGGATCCAGCGATGCCACCGCGCTGTGTGAGCGAGCGGGACCTCGCTCGATTCACACAGTGCCTCCGTGTGACGCCGATCTCCGTTCCCTGCGACGTTACGACGCACGGGGACGGAGAACGGCGCCAAATTCAAAAAAGTAAACAAACACCTTACATACAGTATACTGTAATCTTATAGATTACAGTACTGTATGTAAAAAAAACACACCCCCCCTGTCCCTAGTGGTCTGTCCTGTGTCATGCATGTCATTTTATATAATAAAAACGTTTCTTTCTCCCTGCAAACTGTAGATTGTCCATAGCAACCAAAAGTGTCCCTTTATGTCAAAAATAGTTTTAGATCAGCTAAAAAACAGCGATAATAAATTATAATCACTTGCAGAATTGTGCGATAGCGATTTGTGGGGAAATTCGTCATAAAAAAAAAAAATTAATGACAGCAACAATTCTGCAACTGAGCAAATTTCAGTGATTTTGATTTGATTACATTATTGAATAATTTTTATTATAATTATATTATTATTTGTTATAATTATTTATAATTATTTATTATATTATAATTTATAATTTTGTTTTTAAAAAAATGTCATACCCGGGATGCCTATTAGAATCTTGTTTGGTCAGATTTAAGTGAGTTATTTCTAAAAATTACAGACCTACAATATAAAACGCCAAATTTCCTTGCAAATAATGGTACCGCTTTTAGCATGTTTTTTCTGACAGAATCATACCGCCAGGGAGGTTAATTGAACAAGCTGAGGTTAGAAGATGATTGGTTTCTATGCAGTAAAGAGCCTGATTTTGAACTCTCCAGTTTTAGTAAATAAACCCCAGTCTGTTTAGTTCTCAACACTACCAGAAGTGTACTGCTGAGTCAGCACTTGTGTATGAGCAATGCCAGGTAGGGTTGCCACCTGTCCGGGATTTATCCGGACAGTCCAGGTTATTATTTGTGTGTCCAGGTTTCAGGCAGACTGAAACCTGGATACATTATTTAGACTGGGCTGTGGCTCCCCAAGCAACCGAGATAGTCACACACAAATCTGTTGCCTTCAGGGATCTGCAGGTGGCTGTTTGGGGGCAGGTTTGGCGTCACTGAAGAGTGAGGCGGTGATGTCAGCAAGAGCAATTTGGCCACACCCACTGTTCGCCACATTACTACTCTCCTCGGGGGGCACACAAATATATCCCAGGTCTAATCCTATAGTGTTCATTGCGAGAAAAAACAAAAATTGCTCTGTGCTGCTAAAGTGTTTGGCTTTGGCTTGCAGAAAAGATGACAACCCTAATGCCAGGGCTTTAAATTATAGATGAGCCCAGCAATGCCCATAAGCTCTGTCCTTTTCATCCTTAGAAGTGCCAAGCAAGGACATATCGATGTAGCATAATGTTGCCACTCTCCTTCCACCAACCCTTGCTTACTGAGGGGAGTAAAGAACAAGGGAGAATGGAATCTAAAATCTAAATACAATTGTAGTAAAGTAGAAAGTGGTAGGGGATTGGGCATGTTAGAAATACAAACACACAGATCATGAAGTCAGTTAAGATGCTACATATTCCATTTAATGTACGAAGTTTCACAGACTTTGGGCCAGATTCACAAAAGAGATACGACGGTGTATCTCCTGATACGCCGTCGTATCTCTGAGATCCGTCCGTCGTAACTATGCGCCTGATTCATAGAATCAGGTTACGCATAGATCTCCCAAAGATCCGACAGGTGTAATTGACTTACACCGTCGGATCTTAGGCTGCAATTCTAGGCCGGCCGCTAGGTGGCGATTTCATTGCGGTCGGCGTAGAATATGCAAATGACTAGTTACGCCGATTCACGAACGTACGCTTTGCCCGTTGCTGTAAATTTACATAGTTTCCGTAGAGATACGCGGCGTAAAACTAAACCTGCCCTCTAGGTGGTCTAGCCAATGTTAAGTATGGCCGTCGTTCCCGCGTCGAAATTAGAAATTTCACGTCGTTTGGGTAAGTCGTCTGTGAATGGCGCTGGACGCCATTTACGTTAATGTCGAAACCAATGACGTCCTTGCGATGTCATTTAGCGCAATGCACGTCGGGTAATTTTAGGGACGGAGCATGCGCAGTACGTTTGGCGCGGGAACGTGCCTAATTTAAATGGTCCCCGCCCCATTTGAATTAGGCGGGCTTGCGCCAGGCGGATTTACGCTACGCCGCCGCAAGTTTACAGGCAAGTTTACAGGCAAGTGCTTTGTGAATCAAGCACTTACGCTGAAAACTTGCGGCGGTGTAACGTAAATGGGATACGTTACGCTGCTGCAGCGTAACCCAATTCTATGTGAATCTGGCCCTTTATTCTTACTTCACTTGCTTAACACAAAAAAAATATATATAAAAAGCAGATCAAAAAAAAGTTCTATAATTGTTTTAGTTGACATATGTCTGGTTTTTTCAAAGAGAATAAGTAATAGGCTGTTTATATTTCTGGACCCTAAAGAAGTAATATACTAGCTATATCTATCCTTACACCATAGGGTGGGATTCATGGTGATTTGCAATTATTTTCTGCAGTTGTTTTTTTGCCCTTAGCAAAATAATGAACCATGCTAGCGCCCAATCTCGTCCTCATTATGGAAACCACACAGTTTAGCCGCACACTGTTATTTACTCTCCTGTTACAGCACGTACGAACCATTCCATTCATTAAGACAGGCTTGTTCAACAGATTTAATTTCCTTGCATCTAACCACCAAGATGTCACATCACTCTAACTTCTGTCTACTAACCCTACGTATTCCTAGTCGTTCTAACTGTGCCGTGCTTGCTTATCATTTCACACAACATCTTACACTACCCTGTTTATAAAATATAATAATAATAATGAGGCAAGCTGGAATCTCATTGTTGGGCCTTTCAGCAATTCTCTTTTTCTCAACTAGAAAGTCCATAGGGCAGTATTCAAGAATTACAAACTTGGATACCAAGTATATTACAAATATTATGGTTCTGAAAAACGTAGAATTCTCTAAAAACAGTACAGGATGTTTTTTTAATATAATTTCTAAAGGAGCAGTGATTTTAATGATGCTTAAAGTGAAACAATTACAATGAAAAATTCTTTAAAGCGGAGGTTCACCCAAATAACATTTATATCAGACCAACTTCTTTATACTTCTAACATGTACAGTCCGCAATTTTTTATTTTTTTTAGGCTGTACATACCTTCTAAACTATATTTGCAATGCGGCTTCCGGGTACTTCTCCCCGCGGGAGTTGGCGTTTCTATGCTGAGGAGGCATGTCATCTGGGAGGTCGCCCAGATGATTGACGTCCTTTCAGAAAAAGTTCACCCCGGCGGATGAGGCCCCGCCCCCCGTATTGCGTAGGCGCGTCACAAGTCACGGCGTTTCCGAAAGAAGCCGAACATGTTACTAAGTTACCAAGTTCACCCAAATGTTATTTGGGTGAACCTCCGCTTTAAATATAGTGCCTGGGGAGGGGGGTCACCTTAGTCTGCCTGTAAAGTGGCACATCTATACCATGTATAGAATCTAAATAGAGATAGCTGATAGCGTGCCAACATCCCTATATATATATATATATATATATATATATATATATATATATATATATATATATATATATATATATATATAAAAATATATATATATATACATATATTTGATCAAATATTGTATGGCTCAGAACACCCAAAGCATTTCAAAATAGATTTTCTTCTTCAAGGGTGCATTAACATTAAAGAAACAAGGTTGAGTACATCTAGGGATAATAACCAAGGTTAAACATTGGCTGCATATTGTCACCCATCTCTACTCACCAACACAATAAAACCCTTTATTAAAAGATCACATAAAAACACACAATACACAGTATAATAGTGCAAGAAGGATGATCCTGTACAACAGGGGTTAAATGGAAAAGTAATTCCAAGAAGAAGTGGAATTACCCCTCCATTTAACCCTTGGAGCATAGGATCACCCTGCTGGCACTATTGTACTTGTATTGTGAATCTCTAATTGTAGGATATCTAAAGTGAAATAGTATTGTGTTTTTTTTTTTTGTGGTATTTTAAATAAAGTGTTTTATTGCACCAGTAAGATGTTCTTCCTGCACCTTTTTTGTGTTTAAAGCGGAGCTCCTTCGAAAAAAATAAAATAAAAGTCAGCAACTACAAATACTTTTAACATTAGGACGCTTACCTGTCCTGGGCGCCCGCAATGTCAGCACCCAAAGCCGATCTGTTCCTCGGCTGTTCGGGGAAGTTTATCTGTCCTGGGCGCCTGCGATGTCAGCACCCGAAGCCGATCTTTCCCTCGGCTGTTCGGTAAGGGAATCAGGAAGTGAAGCCTTGTGGCTTCACTTCCTGGTTCTCTACTGCGCATGCGCGAGTCACGCTGCACGATCTCACTGGTCCCTGCTGTCTTCTGGGACCTGTTTGTCTCCCAGAAGTCAGCAGGCGGGACAAAGTAGGCGCCAGACGTGGCGTAGGTTGCCAAGGCGACCTATGTCCGGAAGTGGGAGCAAATACCTGAATTACACAGGTATCTGCTCCCTTCTCCCCCCTGAAAGGTGCCAAATGTGACACCGGAGGGGGGGGAGGATTCCGAAAAGCAGAAGTTCAAATTTTGGGTGGAACTACGCTTTAAGCTCTATTATGTCCCTTGAGCTGACCATTGAAAACTGTTTTTTTTTTACTGGTTAAGAAGATTGAAATACATTATGTATTTATTTATTGGACTGGATCTGCCAGAATAATTTTATGAGGTCAGTCATGGATGGTACATGTTCTGTATGATACATTTATCATGTTTAAGACTTGTGTAAAGCCTAGTTAGGGTATGTTAACAGTTCAATTTGAAGGTAATAAAGAGATTTTTTTCTTGAATTTTACAAAGTAAAACACAATTTAATGCTGGAATGCAGGTTCTTCAAGGTTTTTCTCCTGTGCATTGTCAAGGAGCTCCAAAATTTTGGTATTAATGCACGGCACCAGCTTCTTTCAACTTCCAGAGGCTTTCACATGCCCCTTCCACATCTCCAGCAATTGGGCTAGTAAGTCCCCCATTGGAAATTGGGATGGTGTGGTGGGCAAAATAAAAGTTCCCAAAAGATATGAGAATCAAAAGAAGTCAATAGTCATGTATGCAAAATGAAGGAAGGTTTGGGTGCTTTTGAGCTTCTCCTCTAAAGGAGTTGGGCATAACTATTAGTGCATTCAGGCAGCCAGTATTTGTTGCATTACAACACCAACAGTCATTTTTCTATAATTGAAGAAAATTCTATTTATCTGTCATTTAGAATCTAACAATGTCACTGCAACTACAAAAATCTTTCAAAATATGCCTCTTAACACAGCCCATAATTCTTAGATGGACCTTACTGAGTGTAATGGAATGAAGCCGTTTTAGGCTTTACATTTTTTTAGTGTGAAACTACATGCAAAATAGCTATTTTGTTTTGTAAAATTGTTTGTGTCAGATTTTTTTGTGATGTCTCTGGCTATTTCTTAATTACTCACTGTTGTAGAGACACACAGGGCAATACTGTGATCTGAAAATCCTAATGCCTTTTCCGGTTTGCACTGTCCATGCGCTGTATTGGTTTGGAGGATCCACTAAGTGGTCAGTGACATTATAAGCAAACAAACAAAGACATTGTAAGTAAAAGAATATATGGATAACGTTCACAACAAAGCAGGAAGATTTAAAAAAATATGAAGGAACTTCAAAATCCTCAACATTGAAAAACAAGAGTAATACCTCTTCCTTCCTCCTATGCAGCATATATATATTTTTTTTCATGGAGGTCCAAGTCAAAATTAATAATCATGTGCATCTCTCAAACACTGTTAGGATATCCTTATTTAAAGAAGAATTGTCACTTGTCTTTATTTAGCCTACACCCAGGCATGTATACTAATTGTGTTGGGCTTCCAGGTATGAAGAAGCATGTGGCCCAATGTGACACTGTCACACAGGGTGGGGGGGCAAGACAATTGGTGTTGAAGCTTAGACAGAGAGGATGCTACAGAGAGGTGGCAAGGGAGCATGGCTGGTTATGTATACATGCCTGGGAAGGGGTGAAGTCTATGTGCAGACCCAGTCACTTTGTACTGAATGGGCATCTCTTTAAATTGGGTATCCAATATGTTTGCTTTGGTGGAACACTTTTTTTTCCAACAAAGATTTTATTAAAATAAAGAACCGTACATGGTAACGACATACCATAGGTACATTGGTCTACAATGAAAGGTACATATTAGCACATCATATACACCTTTTGTACATCTCAGTTAGCGGTCTGCATTTGTAAGTGTAGCCATCGGGATGAAATAGAAAGGGTATAGATAAGCAAGTTAGCAGATATGGAAACGACCATCAAGCTTGAGCCTCAAGCCTCGTACACACGACCAAGTTTCTCGGCAAAAACCAGCAAGAAACTTGTTGGGAGATATTTTTTCGCAGAGGAAACCGGTCGTGTGTACATTTTCGTTGAGGAACTCGACGAGCCAAAAAGAGACCAAGTTCTCTATTTCCTCGACGGGAATGGAGAAACTTGCCTTGTCGAATTCCTCGACAGCCTAACAAGGAACTCGACGAGGAAAACGATGTGTTTCGCCCGTCGAGTTCCTCGGTCGTGTGTACGAGGCTTAACTTCTATGATAATGAAGATCTTGGGGTAAGAGAAATAATAGCCAACACAGGCAATGAATGTGGAGGCAGAATAAGCCCCCATATAATCTGAAGCACCGCACCAGAAGAGGTGTCTCTTCCACTTCTGCTGGCCCTACCCCTGCCTACAAATCAACAGAACCTGGAAGATACTATCATAGATGGATTTTAGGGCACAGCAAATATAGATGGACACCTAAACATGGATGGCCTAATGCATAGCCTCACTGGTTCAGAAAAAGCCAAAGCAAATTTATCAGGAATCTCAAGAATAAAATGCCTTTAGAGTAAATATAAATACATATAATATGTGTGCATGGAAGTATGTACCTATAGCCAATAAAGTAAAAGAAAAATTATTCAACACCTTATTTTGAAACAATACCCGGTTTTTCTCATTAGACACCAGCTCTTCTTGAGATAATCTTCAACCTATAATCTTTTATTATGTTCTAATATATGGAACTGTTTAGTATCCAGCATGCATAGATTCCTTAGCTTGATATTAAAGCCAAGCAATGAGTCTCGTATAATACATTTAGTGAAATTCACATTAGCTGTTCTTAAACAGTGTATATTGCTCCACAATTTACTGAAACTATCTGGAGATGAGTACAATGATAGTAATGTAGCACAAGTTTCATTTATTTACAACAAGCTCTTTACTTTGATTGACACTTTGAATTAGGGTGAAATATGTATTCAATTCCATCTTGGAAAGGTCAATCACGCTTGGCTGTCACTGTATGCCTCATTGTAGCGAGCACTAATTCCAAGCTATTCGGAGATGTAACTGGTATAGAATTTAGGCTGGTTTATTTAATGGGCTGATTTAAGTGCATTTTGTTCAAATGTATTTCAAAGGTATAAATCGATCATCCTTAGGCAAGTTTCTTTAGCTAAAGCACACATCTTTTGTGTTCTGAAAGAATCACTGGATTAACAGATAGAAAATAATATCAGCTCTAAGATTCAATCAGGACATCTGTCACTTTTATCATCCAGCGAGATGTCCAGCATTTCAATGAGAACACCAGGGGAGGAGAAGATGCAGCAAAAGGACAATGTTCTAAGACAGAGCAACACCAAATGAATGATGTGATATTTTACAGACTAGCAGGTAGAACGTTAAAAGAAAATTACAGATTCAAGGAATTGTAGTTAACATTGTGTGAATATTCCGAATGCATGGTCCAGTTTATTTTTTCTACTTTTGACTATATTTTTTTTTTAATTAAAGTGCACCCTCAAAAAAATTATTGATTGCAATTTACCATATGTATACATAAATAATAGTGTGCTTCTTTTTACTATGCAAGAAATAAAATATATCAAATATATCAGTGTACAATCAGTGAATTGAATAGCCCATAAAGTCCAATATGGAAATAGGCCCACGTACCAATAGCAACAAAAGCATATCGTGGAATGAAGGTGTAACATCTAATACTCCCCAGGATAATAATATATACCACCGGGTGCCAAACCATATGAATTGTTAAAGAACTCCACCATACACACATGCCCTTCACTGTAATCCAGCCTCTTACCAGATGGTCCCCAATTACAGAGATCACATGTGAAATGAGGGACTCCTCCAGGTGTCTCTAAATGGGATTAGTATGCTCCACTGGGTGATATTCCCCCAATACCAGCGCCACTACTTCAGATCCAACTCAGAAACCACCATGGAGGAAAAGGAACATAGGCTGCACATAGCGTGAATATTGCTAATACTCACATGATCCACGACAAATGTTTCCCCTCTTCTCTTCCACATAACATAGGGTGGAGTGTCTTTGTAGCCCTCAGAGTTAACTTTTTTGCACTTATTAAAGAAATATAAAAATGGCTTTCAATGGTATATTTACCAAACCAAAATGGTGCAAATACGGCTAGTTTATTGTTAAGGTTTGCATGTTGTTTACAAGTTGGCATATGGACAACACATGTGAAACATTTTAGGCTCCATGCACACTAACATTTTTTAAAGCTATTTTTCCAGCTCCCATAAGCTAAATAGTGTTATCCTAGGGGGTTGATTTACTGAAGGCAATGAGACTGTGCACTCTGCAAGTGCAATTGCTCCAGAACTTAGTGTATGAGGCAGTAGCGCTACGTCCATAGAGGGAGTGCCGGAGTGCCGCCCCCTCCCGCTCCCGCACCGCCACTGAATACAATACACAGATTTGTGCATTGCATGAATCTGTGTATTGTTGCTGCCGCCCACTATTCAGATGACCGGCCCCCTGGCGAGAGCCAGCCATCTGAATAACGGCAGCCGGTTGGCTTTGGAAGTGCCTATCAGAGCCAGCGGCTCTGATAGGCTTTCTGATTACAGCCCTCAGGCTGTAATCGGCTTCCAAATAGTTATCCAGGGGACGCACAGGGGGGTCACGGAGCTTCGAACCCACGGCTGGACACTTAAAGGGCAACGTACCTGTACGTGCCTGTGCCCAGCCGTGCCATTCTGACGACGTATATCAGAATTAGGCGGTCAGTCCTTAAGTGGTTAATAGCAAATAGAAACAAATCAAATCTCATTTTTGCTAACAGACTCTATGGGCCAGATTCTCAGAGATCTGCGGCGGCATAACGTATCGTCTTTACGTTACACCGCCGCAAGTTTTCAGCACAAGTGCCTGATTCACCAAGCACTTGCGTGTAAACTTACGGCGGTGTAACGTAAAGCCGTCCAGAGCAAGCCCGCCTAATTCAAATGGGGCGTGTACCATTTAAATTAGGCGCGCTCCCACGCCGAACGTTCTGCGCATGCTCCGTTCGGAATTTTCCCGCCGTGCTTTGCGCGAAATTACAGCGCCCCGACGTTTTTTTTGAACAGCGACGTGCGTAACGTAATTTCGTATTCCCGGACGTCTTGTGCAAAAAAAAAAATAATTAAATTTGACGCGGGAACGACGGCCATACTTTAACATTGAGGAGTAATTTTACCCCATGTAAATAGCACTCTTAACTTTACGACGCAAAAACCCAACGTAAGAGAATGCGACGAACGCGCGTACCTTCGTGGATCGCCGTAATCAGCTAATTTGCACACCTGACGCTGGAAAACGACGCAAACTCCACCCAGCGGCCGCCGGAGAATTACACCTAAGATCCGAAGGTGTACGAAGCCATACGGCTGTTGGATCTTAGCCAAAAGATGTTGTATCTTTGTTTGTGAATGACAAATAAAGATACGACGCGGCAAATTTGAAAGTACGCCTGAGTATCAGCAGATACTCCGGCGTACTTTTTCTGTGAATCTGGCCCTATATATTTTTTGTGTGATGCCTGAGATTTTAACAGAATTGAATGACAGCTACTTTATAAATAGATTATAAGCAACCACAGCAGAAAAAACAGGTAAAATTACTTTATTTTTACTTGTATAGCTGCATGTTCATTGAATATAATCATTCATGCATGTTTCAGTCTCCAATGTTTGATATTATCCTGGAGTATTTGCAATTTAAAATGGTTCTCCTCTGTGAAAGAAATGTTAAACTCTGTATATACATGTATTTGATTGTGTATGCTTTGACTACTGCAGGCAACATCCTTGACATGACAATCACTCTTCTGTTACGTACTCACATTCTTAAGACCCTCATAAGAAACAAACCTGCCTATGTACTGCTTACAATTGTAATATTATTGTGATATCTATGTAATCATTGTTACATAATAACCTCAAATGCACTGAATAAACAGTTATGTGTATCTTTTTGTATCTGTTCTCTTCTGCAGAAGTTATTATTAATTTGGAAGAAAAAAAGATGCAGAGGTGCCTCTAAGTGCAGACTGATTAAAAATTAATTTAGCACAGAAGAATACATATCGGCCTAAACCGAGGAAAAAATTAGCTTTTTAAAAAAAAAAGGAAATTGGGGATATTTATTATAGCAAAAAGTACAAAATATTGTTTGTTCGTTTTTTCAAAATTGTCGCTCTTTTTTGTTTATAGAGTAAAAAAAAAAAATCGTAGAGATGATTAAATTTCACCAAAAGAAAGCTCTATTTGTGGGGACAAAAGGCTGTATTGCAAAAAAATGGCCTGCTCATTGAGAAGCCAAATCTTCCAGGGCTGAAGTGGATAAGTATAGTCCACCATCCATGGGGCAACCATCACACTGTGCCGCTGGTGTCCGCTCAGCTAGGTCCGGAAGTCAGCTGCATGTGTATCCACAGGGGATCCAGGAGGGCTGGAATGCTCTTGGAGTGCAGCATCAAGTGTGATTATGTCACAGGACATGCCACAACGGGTTTCCGAGCATGAGCACTGGCTGGTTCATCTGATATTCGGAGTAAGCATCTGAGTAACTACCACAGCTGCGAAAATTGTATGTAGCGATATACAATATTTTAAATAGATCTTATTATTATTTTGATTGTGTTTTGTTATAGGATTGATATCTCCCCATTTGAACTCCTGAGGAAGCGGGTCAACCACAAAACATGTCGACTACTGACTAACTATACACCCCACCTGCATATGTGTCATATTCATGAGTAGGAGAAAAACATCAGAGTATAGTTCAACGGATGTGCCACTAAAAAAATATATTAAAAGCCAGCAGCTACAAATACTGCAGCTGCTGACTTTTAATATTAGGACACTTACCTGTCCTGGAGTCCAGCGGCGTCCGCAGCAGATGACGAGCGATCGCTCATCTCTCTGCTGCTCCCCCCTCCATCCACGGTGAGGGAACCAGGAAGTGAAGCGCTCGGCTTCACTGCCCGGTTCCCTACGGCGCATGCGCGAGTCTCGCTGCGCCCGCCGATTGGCTCCCGCTGTGTGCTGGGAGCCGAGTGTTCCCAGCATACAACGGGGGACGGACGGGATGCCAGGAAAAAACCCGTCTTTTGCCCGTGTCGTGTGGCCAGATGTGGGTGCAAATACCTACTGTTCCATAGTTATATGCCTATTTTATCGATCAAAATGGGAGTTGCTCTCCTACATTGTGCTAAATAAATTTTAATCAGTCTGCATTTAGAGGCACCTCTTAATCTTTTTTTAATTTAAATAATATCTGGAGATTGCATCTACCTCCTTTCCTGAATTTTGCCCTGAGCTGCAGACAACAATGAGCCTAAAAGACCCCATGATTGAATGGACTCTTTGGGCCAGATTCACGTAGAATTCCGGCGGCGTAATGTATTGCATTTACGTTACACCGCCGCAAGTTTTACGGGCAAGTGCTTGATTCACAAAGCACTTGCCTGTAAACTTGCGGCGGCATATCGTAAATCCGTCCGGCGCAAGCCCGCCTAATTCAAATGGGGCGTGTATCATTTAAATTAGGTGCGTTCCCACGCTGAATGTACTGCGCATGCTCTGTTTTGAAATTTCACGCCGTGCTTTGCGCGAAATGATGTCATTTTTTGAACGGCGACGTGCGTTACGTCCTTTCCTATTCACGAACGACTTACGCCCAAAAAAAATTTAAATTCGACGCGGGAACGACGGCCATACTTTAACATGGCAAGTCTAAATATAAGCCAAGAAATAGCAGCCTTAACTATACGCCGGGAAAAGCCGACTAGCGACGATGTAAGAGAATGCGACGGCCGCGCGTACCTTTGTGAATCGCCGTAAACAGCTAATTAGCATACTCGACGCGGGAAACGATGCAAACTCCACCCAGCGGGCGCAGAAGTATTACACCTACGACCTGAAGGCGTACGAAGCCGTACGCCTGTCGGATCGAAGCCAAAAGCCGTCGTATCTTGGTTTGAGGATTCAAACTAAAGATACGACGCGGCAAATTTAAAAATACGCCGGAGTATTAGTAGATACTCCGGCGTATTTCTTCTGTGAATCTGGCCCTTTGTATGTGACTTTTTTTAGTTTTTAGATCTTGCATTTTTTTTTCAAGTTTTAAACAGATGCTAAAAGGAACAAATTATTAACAGCCATTGCGCCGATTTCCATTATTTGTTTGATCATTAATTTGGAACCACTGTACTTTATTGCTATGTATAAAGTTTCCGAGACAGAGCAAAAGAGAAAGCACTTTTTCAACTTGTTTAGAGAGAGTATTAAGTAGATTTCAGCAACCAATAGTTCTTAGTCCAGAGGATGGGAACTTTGGCACGCCAGCTGTTTTTGAGCTACACGTCCCATAAGACACTGCAAGACTGACAGCCACAAGCAGCCGCCCCTTCCTCCCCCCATCCATGTGTCCAGAAACCTGATCTACATACAGGGTGCTGGCCATGGATTCCAATGGGGGAGGGGGGAATTTTGAAGCACATGATTAAAGTCAGAGGCTCTAATAGGCTTCAAAAAAGGGCATCCGGAGCACACCCACTTGTGTGGTAATAGCAAATTAATATTCGCTATTGAACATGATTGGGTATTCTTTGCAAAGTGAAGCTTTAACACATTTACTAAGCTCTGGAGCAACTGCACTTGCAGAGTGCACAGCTTATTTGCCTTTAGTAAATCAACCCCATTGTCTCTTAGTCTTGCCTAGGGCCATGCAGGTGACAGAATCAGAGAGCGGTCTCACCAGCTACGTTCAGAGTCCCACCTCCTCTGCCTCCCCAGCTGTGCCTGCCTCCTCTGCTGACCTCATGCCTGCCTCCCCAGCTGTGCCCGCCTCCTCCGCTGACCTCGTGCCCACCTCTTCCGCCTCCCCTCCTCCATTTTGTGTTCCCTGCCCGGGCTAACGGGAAAGTCAGTGGGCCGTTGGCTGCGCCCCCTAGGCAGCAGTGCGCCCTAGGCGGCTTCCTAGTTTACCTAGCGGGATCTGCTGCTAAGTGAGGTTTGGCAGGTATATCTAGATCAAAGTAACGTCTGGATAGAATTAGAAATGTTTTGACATTTAAGATACAGTAGTTCCCATATATTTTTCAACTGTGCTTGAGAGTTTTTTCTTTTTTTTCTTGGGAGAGTGCATGTGATCAGCACAGGGCCAAACAGCACTCTCCAGACAGAGGGCCATGGGTCATTCATTCTCATATGACAATCAGGAGAGAATGAAAATTCCTCCTACAAGCTTTAACCAGACACTGATAGAAGTCACAAGACTGCTCTAACTGCTGATGGGAAAAGGTATTACTAAAATAATTGCATTTGCATGTTCGGTGTACTGTGGGAGACCATATATAGTGAACGCAGGTTCCTGGGTTTAGTAGCACTTTAAGTGAAGACTAGTTTTGCAACTGCTAACAAATAATTTCACTCAATGTTTTACTATACACAACAATGGTCTCTACATAAAATATAAAATAGCAGTGTTCTTCAATTAAACAAAATTGCCATCCCTTGCAGTTATAGCTGGGTGATTCAAAGAAGATTGTATCTCTGTGCATGAAAACAAATGTTATGAAAATCTAAGCATTATTCACATTATCTTCAACATCATTCTGGTTTAAGGAGCCGCCGGAATGATTTTTTTCATTTGTCTCCATGAGATCAGAAGAAATGAATGATTGGTAAATTAAAGTATAGAGATGAAAATACGGGAATATTCACCTCTAAATTATTCCCTGTATATGAAAAAAGTACATAGGATGAAAGAAACATTAAATAGAATGACCTGACTGAGGTTTAAAGTGAACATACATTTGTTCTAAAGCAATTGAGATCAGAAGAAATACATTAATACTAACTATATCAAGGCATAATTAAAACATAAAAAAAAAAAAAAAAACGACGCCATCCCTTTCATTACTCCAACGAGTGGCTTTGTTCCTGGATACGTCCGGCCGGCGTTACAGGCCAAATGCTGGTTTTATCAACCCAAATGTGAGTTGTATATCTGTTTACTCCTGTTTTAAATAAATCACCCGGATTTTATGCTATGTGGAGCTCTGTTTTGTTTTTTATATCCATCGTTGAGCACGGCATGGTTCTAGCGCAAGTGGAGGATCTACTGCTGATTTAAGATCTATGGTTGAGAGATATGTTGATAGTGGTCCGGCAGGACCTTGATTTCTGGTAAGCAGCTGCATGATTGGTGGTGGATTCACGTCTGGTGCCTAACAACAGCATTCCTGAAGTTTTCACGGGTGTCTTCTTTGCTATATGGACTTATCACATATTTTTATTTTTATTTATTTTTTCATTTTGGATTTCACGGACTTCACCTACCACTTTGTGGTTTATTTTTATTAGCAATATTATAATGTTAGGTGTAATGGCGCTAAAACACTAAAAAACTTAAAAAGACTTTAAAACAATAATCTCATCACTAGGCCCATTAATAAATAAGGAAATGTGTAAGTAGTAGATCCTCCAATATATGTGAATAAATGTGTTCCACTCTGAGTAAAATCCTGGAATACCATCCGTCATTCACAAAAATGTGGAGGGTATTTATAGTGGTAAATAATAATACGTAACCAATAATGCGTGAACAACTGTGCCAAAACACTGCACAATGTTGCAACAATGTAATCAAAAGTGGATAGTGAAAACAAATCCAATAATATTATAACACCAAAACCACTAATCTAATTAAAGTGCAGCGTGCAATGATTAAAGTGCAAAAATATTAGTTTAAGTGATCCATAATACAAATAGATGACATGCAAACTGCAGCATGAAAATAAATAAATGTCCAGTGAGGTAATAGAATATTACCAATGTCTCTAATAGTCCACCAATTGAAGTAGGAGTAGAGACAAAGTGACAATGATAAAGTGTTCCAGTGCATAAAATAATAAAAAATACAAATTCATGGATGAATGTTCAGTGAAAAAAATTGTGCTCCAAAACACAGGTCCTTATATCAACAGCGTTCAGTGATCAAATGCTGGATATGCATGCATGTTAAAACTTCCACCATCAGGCTTCCCAGAAGTGTCGGACAGACTAGGTGTTCCAGCCCCTTACCTCAAAGCGGCTTGTAATCAAGCCTAAATAGATATCTCCCAGGCAGTCTGCTGTTCATCAAACACCTCAATTCCACGATTCAAACACGGCTGCTTGAAGTCTCTCAGAGGGAATACAAAGCAAGGGGAGCCTCCATAGTGCAGTATTATTAAAACATTTATTGAAAAAAACAAGTAAACACTCACAGTAAGGTAATGAAAAAGTCGGCGTGTACAATCTAAGTGTCAACCCGCTTTGCGGCCGCGAGCGGGTGACGTCACCAGCAGCTCCTCCACGTCCTCACGCGTATCGCAACTGTTACACGTTGCTTACTCATAGGATCCTATGAGTAAGCAACGTGTAACAGTTGCGATACGCGTGAGGACGTGGAGGAGCTGCTGGTGACGTCACCCGCTCGCGGCCGCAAAGCGGGTTGACACTTAGATTGTACACGCCGACTTTTTCATTACCTTACTGTGAGTGTTTACTTGTTTTTTTCAATAAATGTTTTAATAATACTGCACTATGGAGGCTCCCCTTGCTTTGTATTCCCTCTGAGAGACTTCAAGCAGCCGTGTTTGAATCGTGGAATTGAGGTGTTTGATGAACAGCAGACTGCCTGGGAGATATCTATTTAGGCTTGATTACAAGCCGCTTTGAGGTAAGGGGCTGGAACACCTAGTCTGTCCGACACTTCTGGGAAGCCTGATGGTGGAAGTTTTAACATGCATGCATATCCAGCATTTGATCACTGAACGCTGTTGATATAAGGACCTGTGTTTTGGAGCACAATTTTTTTCACTGAACATTCATCCATGAATTTGTATTTTTTATTATTTTATGCACTGGAACACTTTATCATTGTCACTTTGTCTCTACTCCTACTTCAATTGGTGGACTATTAGAGACATTGGTAATATTCTATTACCTCACTGGACATTTATTTATTTTCATGCTGCAGTTTGCATGTCATCTATTTGTATTATGGATCACTTAAACTAATATTTTTGCACTTTAATCATTGCACGCTGCACTTTAATTAGATTAGTGGTTTTGGTGTTATAATATTATTGGATTTGTTTTCACTATCCACTTTTGATTACATTGTTGCAACATTGTGCAGTGTTTTGGCACAGTTGTTCACGCATTATTGGTTACGTATTATTATTTACCACTATAAATACCCTCCACATTTTTGTGAATGACGGATGGTATTCCAGGATTTTACTCAGAGTGGAACACATTTATTCACATATATTGGAGGATCTACTACTTACACATTTCCTTATTTATTAATGGGCCTAGTGATGAGATTATTGTTTTAAAGTCTTTTTAAGTTTTTTAGTGTTTTAGCGCCATTACACCTAACATTATATTATCTGCTTTGAGTGTGTGAACACTTTTCGTCGTGGCTGCTATTTTTTAATTTTAGTTTTAGTTTTTTAATTTAAAATTATCCTTGATTAGGGTGACTTGCGCATTGGTTCCCCCCTCTTATCATATTAGCAATATTGTTGTCACGTCTTTTTACACATTTACTTGTGGTATTCATCACTGGGCTTACACATAATATTGCCTAGCAGGGCGAGGTGGCTTTGGACCCCCTGACTCCATGCGATTCATATAAGTGTTTATATCTTAGAGTGTTAATTTAGATGTTTAGCACATGCACTTGGGCACATGCCTAAATTGTTTGTTTGATATAAGTTCACAATTTGGTTTAGCGCAATTATCCTTCTTTACCCATAATTAAAACATGTTTCCTCCTATGCCATGACAGTTGAAGTATTTATTATTATGGTGCCATGTTACAATTATGATCAAGGGTTTTATCATTTAGAAAACACCCAGGGCAAGTCTCATATGTAAATGCTAAAGTTCTAATAAAATGAAAAAGATACTTCAATCAACATAAAAAATTAAAGTAAAAGTATAGAAAAATCTATTATTTTAAGTACTTACTTGCAATATTAAAAACGAATTTTAGGGATGAACAAAAAAAATAACCTAGGTGGGTTCTGTTCCCTGCTGCCTCTAAGGCTGAGAACCGAGTCATCAAACACAGCTGATCGTTCGGTTCTCAGTCTTTAGTCTGCAGAGAGACGTTGACTGTCAGTCACCGGCCTTCTGCTCTGCCCCTCCAGTACTCACTGCAGCATTGGGCTGTGGAGGAGATGGGAGTAGCTGGCTCTGTTTCCCAGCGGCATGCTGAGAGGCTGATGCCCCGTACACACGATCGGAATTTCTGATAGAAAAATGAGGGAAAGAGAGGGAAAGCATGATCAACTATCAACTATCAACATGATCAACTATCCCATGTGTCTGACAGTCAGTGATCTCTTCTAGTATAAAGACTTCAGAGAATGTTAATAATACAGAACTTGATGTATTATCTTTATATGCACACTGATATTTTGCATTCTGTTTAAAAGGAAGTGTGTAATTCTCCAAAATATGAATTCCAAGCAGTGAAAGTTATTGTAGGCACACCAGGTTGTGGAAGAAAAAGTATAGGCTGCTGTAGAGGTATATGATTGTTGCCTCAACAACCTCCCTGGTGGGGCCCCCTTCTCTCCCCAGACCTTATGACAGTAACATGGGCTGCTATGAATATACTGTAGCTATGCCACTGTTTGTACTGTATGTTATGACTGTCTATATTTTCCTAATAAAAAACTTGGAGTGTGATGTTGTCAATAATGGTTACACAGCTGCTCCATCCTTAAGTATGACTGAGCAAGAAATGACCATGGGACTTGCAGCAAAACACAATGGTAAACAAAAAAATCATTAAAAAAACTACCGTATATTTATTGCACAAAAATTATAAAATATTCACATGTTAAAATCTTTAGTCACTGAAAATGCACATAATTTTGTATTGTCTTGCTGAACACGGTAAAACAAGGCAAAAAAGATACACATATGCAACTGTCTATATACTGATGAAATTACCAATCTCCCACCTTCCAACACATAAATGCACATTGATTGCTGGATACTTGATAATTCGATCAACGATTTTCCTACCCAATGCGTTTCATTTGTATAAAACCTTTCACTGGGGTGAAAGTGCATTTGTTTAGTGGCTTATGTGCAAAAAGTGTCCCTGCAGTGCAAGAGTCCAATGCCTAGAAACAACCTGGCCTCAAATCCCACAGAGAGTCAAAATAGATGGTCTAAACAAGGGCCCCCTCGATGGAGGCAACATCCCCACAAGTCGGGTAAAATGGAAACAAAAAAGTGTTTTTAAAAAACACATACAGTATTCAATAAAACAACCAAGGACCGCCCATCACAAAATGAAGAGCCATCCCAAAAAATAAAATAACACAAGTAGTACACAAAAAAATAAGTGCATAACATTTGAACATGTGGATGAACATTGCCTATGAAGCTTGCCAACCTGACCCACACCGGCTTCTCAAAAGAGACACAAATCCCCCTACCCATAATCAACCAAAAGCACAAGGATCCATGTGAAAAACTACCCACACTCTCCAGAAGATACAATTTGTGTGTCCCACCATTCAATATTATAGATAGACCTTGTCACCTTGTCAGAGGTGATGAGGTGCATATCAGAAGGTCCCATGGAACAGAAAAGATAACATTAAAAAAAGGTTAAAACTGGTCTGTTACAGTGAGGGGTGAGGCCATCCAACCGCCCCAGACCTTATCAAATTTGAGAAGTGCCCCCCTGTTCAAATATGTGGCTTTATAGAAGGGTAGAGCCTTATTCACTGAAGCCTTCCAGAGTAGAACTCTTCCAAGACAGAACAAGGCGTTCCCTAGCATGAAAAAATAATAAAGTAAGTAAGGTTCGTATTCCTGTAGTGGGGGGCCAGATCATCCACCAGTACGAGCAGGCAGTGCCTTATGGAAGGAGAGTTGTCACCTCCTATATACACATCAAAATATCCTTCCAGTATTTCTGTATACTAGTACAGTCCCATACAGTCAGCCCCCCTTGCAGAACAACACCAGCAAGAAGAGGTGACTGAACCAAAAATTATAGCTATATTTGTATGTATATACGATGCAAAAATTTGTAGTGGACCAGTTGGTCACGGGCCGAGATTAGTCAGGTAAAGGGTGCATCCCAGAATCCCAGACATCCTCCCAATTGTCTGTGTCCAAATCAGGAACCACCCACTCCCACTTAGCTCTACACACACTCATAACCCAAACAGTCTCATTGAAAGGGAACTTCTAAATAGTAGAAAGGGGCTTTTGAAGATCCTCCTACCTTATTAAGGATTCAAGGGCAGACACTGAGAACAAAGCCCTTAAATGTTTAAACTGTGTTTGGTAAGCATGTCTTAGTTATATATAATGAAAAAAAAATGATATTTGGCAACTGATGTAGACATTTCAATTAATCAAAAGATTTCAGCTGCCCATTTGTGATGACATCACCAATCTTTTTAATCCCAAATTTTGTCCAGACCACTGGATCTTCGAATGCAAAAAATTGGGGAAGATTAGGATTTCTCCACAAAGGGGCATGAGGCGAGAGTGAGAAGAGACCCCCAAATTCCTTACCATGGGCAACTATCCAAGCACGTAAAATTGACCTCATATAAGTGGTCAAGACAAAGGGTGAGCTGGGCCCTCTAAATTCCAAATGGGCCAACGCTTCATATGAACCTACGAGCGCTACCTCAAGAGAAACTGCAGCATCATCATATGGTCTAGTGAGCCATCTATTGACTATCACCAACTGTCCCGCCAAGAAGTATTTGTTAAAATTTGTCACAGCTAGGCCCCCCTCCTTCTAAGTCTGCTGCAACACTCCAAGCTTAAGTGTAGCCACCCTCCCCTGCCATATACATTCTGACACTAAACCATGTGTTGATTTGAAAATAGCTTTAGGAATCCAAACCGATGAATTCTGCAATATATACAGCAAGAGGGGTAGGAGTTTAATTTTAAGCAAGTTCACTCTATTAAGGAGAGAGGGAGATTTTGATTAAGAATTAATTAAGAATTAATATAATTGGTATGACAACTAATAAAGTCAGGGACTGAATTGGTCATTGAAAGACCCACATATTTAACCTTTGACACCCTCTGTAGAGGTGGGGAGGCTAAGGCAGACTGACAGACATCCTTACCCAGTGGAAGAATTGAAGATCTGTGCCAATTTACACACAGCTCAGAAAAAGTGGCAAAATGATCTAGAATGGACAAGGCCTGATCAAATGGAAATTTAAAGGAAAAAATGTTGCTATACAGAGTGCCACTTGGGGTTACCACAAAATTTGGCCTGCATAGTGGACCCTGTGGGTTTGGTGTCCTACCCAGAAGACTGAGGACTTCACCCAGGTGCGGTCCAGGTGCTTACATATATGGCTATCCAGACATATCAAAAAGCACCACCTAGCACTGAGGCAGTCAAACGTAGTTAATGTGAATGGTAGGGTCACAGTGCAATGGAGCAACAAGTGAACATCAAGTTCCGCTACAAACTGTGGAAAACAAAGATGGACATTCATGAAATGTTGGTGTAAGTGTACATGATGGAAGCTGCACTAAGGTAAAGGAAGCTAGTATTTAGGGAAAAAAAAATTGTACCTTTACAACCCCTTTAAACATTTTCATGACAGGAAGGCAACGACTGAGGATGAGCCACGTTCGGGTCAACCATCAACAAGCAGAACCCCAGACATGATCGATCGAGTGTGACAAATTCTGGCATGAGATCGTGACTGACTCTATGATTGATGGCGGAGGAATTGGGCATTAGCAAGGACATGTGCACACCATTGTCTGTAAAGATTCGGGTAAATGGAAGATCTGCTCCTGGTTTGTGCCTCACAAGCTGACAGATGAACAGAAAGCAAAATGGATTTCATTACCATGTGTGACCAGGATCTATCCTGCACCTGCTTACTGTGTGATCCACTTGTGCTGCTAATTCTTGGCTCAGCGCGACGTACCTGTTCTCGATCATCCGCTATACTCCCCTGATTTGATGCTTGTGGACTTCTTTCCCCGCCCGAAGAGTGTCATGAAAGGTGCACGTTTTACAGACATGTGCCCGCAATCCAAGAGTGTGACAGCGGTTCTGTTATTGATTCCTAAAGAGGCCTTTGCTGACAATTTCCAGAAGCTTCATGAATGTTGCCAAAAATGTGTTGTGAAGGATGGCGATTATTTTGAAGGCCAATAAAGGTAATTTCCTGGTACCTTTTGTTTTGTTTGTTTTCTGATACCATTCACTGAACAAACCTATAAGAAAAACAATCAGCATGACTGCTAGGAAGCCTGAATTTGTTGTCTATGCAGTCTGTACATCTTTGTAGCATAGGTTTACGATATTCTTGTTTAAAGTAAACCTCTACTGTAAGGTTCAATGATTTATCAACACAAGTTTCCATTAATGTTAAAACTGACCTGGTGGCACAAACAAAGGATAATGAAATCTATACATAAAGAGATTGTCCAATACATCATTTTTCTGTAATATTAGCTCCAAGTGACAATTCCTAAATCTTCTTCTATAATTCCAATATGTCTTTTATTATTCACTGGGAAAAGAAGATGTCATCAAAATGACTTTGTAACCCCTAGCCATTAAAAGAGCGTTGTAAAATTATTTAACTGGAAGATATAACTTATTTTTTTGTGCTACTGATTATGTTGTATAATAATTAATTCAAAATATAATACATTTTGTATGAATGTTGTATGAATATAATGCTTAAATTATTTTAGGGCAAAAAAAATCATGTATGGTTTGAGTGTTCTTTGGCATTTTAAGAGTTTTGAATTAACCTCTTCTTTAAATTACTTGATTTCTAAAATGTATGTATTGTTTTCCATCTTATTGTAGTACAGTACTGTTAATTAGTGCTTAAGAAGTATAACTCATGTTCGGTATTTTCAGAATATCACAATCTTAATGAGACAGTAATATATTTTTGGTTTTGTGTTTTTTGGAATCATAACAATAGCATTTGAAAGTTGCAAAATGGTGATACAAAAGATTAGGGCAATTAAAGAGTATAATTTGAAAGAAGTTTAATTTTAGAACTATTATTACGAAGTGTTACATTTTTACAGGTACTTCACCAAAAGGAAAATCTGCAAAATATTATTTTATTTCAGCTAGTTTTTAAAGTGACACTAAAGGTTCACTTTTTTTGTTTTAAAATAACAAACATATCACCACCAGCACATTACCTCCACTGTGCAGTTTGTTTTGCACAGAGTGATCGTCCTCTTCTGGGGTCCCATAGCGGCTCTCTCCCTGCAAGAGTTAGCCCCCTCTGGAAAGCTCTCTCCCGAGGGGGTTACCTTGCGGTGATCTTCCCATGTCATACAATCAGCGTCCATAGCCGTCGATTGTATGACTCTGGCGGCCAAGTCATTGGATTTGATCGACAGCAGTGGGAGCCAATGGCTGCGCTCAGTAGTGTATTTAAGTTTTGTGCTGCCCTAGGCCTGACTAAAACTAATTTAAATATGACCACCCCTTCCTGTCAAGGTTACACCCCTTGCTGTTTAAGACCCGCCCTGAACATTTTAAGTGGGGACACTTGTTCTAAAGGCCAGGGGAGAATGGAGTCCCTTAATTTTCATAGATTTCCTCTCACTTGCTGTTTGGTTATGGGGCAGGAAGTGAAGGGAGATCTCTGCAATGGGACAGGGATGGTAAAAAAAATAAGCTGACAGGGGCTGTAACCTTCCCTTAGAGTCGGTTCACACTAGGGCGACACGACTTCCAGCGCGACTTTCAGAGGCGACTCCGACACGACTTGAACATGAACCACAGGGCGATCTGGGGCGATTTACAACACAACTTGAAGTCGTCTCCAGGACAGGAGACTTTCCAGTGGCCAATAAAACACCAATCAGCTCTGGGAGAGGGAGGGGGAGGGAGGGGGCAGGAGAGGTTTGCCTGAGAAATGTATGTTATCTTCCTGGAAAGTCGCTTCAGTTAAGACAGTGATCCGACTTCTGAGGCGACTTCCATTGAAATCAATGGGTACAAATCGCCTACAAGTCGGATTGAAGTAGTACAGGAACCTTTTCTGAAGTCGGATCGCCCTGAGTCGTGTGTATTAACACCGCTCCTATTCACTTCCATTGTTTTTCTCTACAGCGCGACTTGGGATGACTTGAGGCGACATGAAGTCGGATCGCAAGTCGCCCCAGTGTGAACCGGCTCTTACTCTACCCAAAATGGAAAACAAAGTGTTCCTATAGTTCTACTTTAGGCACACATTTCTGATCATTTTATGGAGAGGACTAAGAAGATATAACAATGCCAATGGTGCAGCAGAAACATTTAGCACAGTGAGGAAGGTTTGTGGTCCAGGATGATAGGACAGTCAAAATTAGAAGCATGCCCCCACCACCACCACACTTGTGGAACGCTGGCCGCCCGCATACTGGAAGCAGTGCGGCCGCTTTATGGGGGCACTAGACTCATTTTCCTCTCTGCCCAATCCGCCCCATAAGACTGGCGATACACTAACAGTGTAGCACAAGCCGACGGGGACTCTTTCCGTGCTGCCCCCTGCAATGTTCTGCCCAAGGCCTGGGCATTGTTGGCCTAGGCCAGGATACAGCTTTGGCTGCCCTGCTATCAATCTATCCAATGAAGAGCTCATCAGCCATGGGGAGAATGATGCAGGATCGCGCCCTCGGAAGTTCGGGCTTAGGTAAGTAAAACGGGGGACTTGGGGGGAGGGCAGACACGGCAAGGTTTTTTCTCAGCTTAATGCATAGGATGTATACAATTTCCTTACCTGCAATTCTTCTTTAACTGTAACAAAGAAAGTGTATTTAGATATTTGTCTGGAGCTCAGCTTTAACTAATGTTAGCAAGGTAACCAATATTTGTCTAACACTTATTTTTTCTCTCCAGTATACAGTTACCCGTTAAGGGTTACATTGCAAGTAAGATATTCCTTTTGTATCATTACTTTAAATGCAAACACATTAAGCTGTTCTTGCTTTTAATCTAACATCTCTTTTTCATTGCTTTTATGCTGCATGATCATGCTCCATATTTGATAGCACAGCCATTTTAGAGACATTGAGAAGATTAATGGATAAAGAATATCTACTTAGATATTAATTTGAACCACAGTCAAACAGCAGAGTCTCCTTAGGAAATAAATGCCAGGGATGAGCTACAATATGTGCATTCCTCTCTTCAGTCATTCTTCTCTGCAAGTCGTCCTTTAATTACGTCTTCAAATTTGCCAACAGGAATCTTTGATACTTAATGTTGCCTTTAAGCACAATATTGAATTGTTATGTTTTCCACCAGCATGCATACTAGAGATTAAGATATGATCAATTCATCAATCAAATTAATGCTTCTCCTCACTGTTATACCGACATGGAAATTAGATACAAAATATCAAAGTTTATTCAGAAAAAAGTTTCAAGGTGTGTTTGTGTTAAATCCAACTTCACCTCTATAATCCTTAAAACAGTTCCTTTAACATACATGCCTATTTGAAATTCTGACCTCTATGCTATCATTACATGCTTTGCTCAGTTGTTGTTACGACTGTTTCTCTGTTTTTGATCTACACATAAATAATTAATATTAAAAAAAAAAAAAAAAACATTTAAGGGTGCCTTTGCATGGCTATATGTCCATCCAATTTTGCTGACTTTGACTCAGTAGACCTCCAAAAATGGAAGTCTACAGTGGACCTCTGTAGACCTCCAAAAATGCAAACACATATGGTGCCTTCTAACACGTATCTCAATTAACAAACCTTTAATACAAGGATACTGATCGAAATATCAGCCATATGACTAATTTCATTGGACTCATATGACAAATTTCATTGGAGGGCTAAGAACATTTGACCTTGGAGGGAAGAGGCAGAGTCAATAGCGCTTGCATGGAATGGATATATGTCTTTGGTATAAATATAGTATTTCATACAAAGTGTGCAGTGATTCATGGTCATGGTGAAGGGTGGATAGTTTTAAATGAGATGTGAACACCAAAAAGTAAAGAAACAGGATGAGAGTGCTACTACCTGTAGCATTTATTGAGACTCAATAAAAATGAAAAATAAATATTGTACTCACATGTAAAATAAATATACAAACACATCTGTCAAGTCTCCAGTACTCAGTGGGCAGTGGTGTTACAGCAGAACGCCCTAGGTGGATGCGATGTCAGATACCAGGATCCACAAGAGATCCACAAGAGAAGGAATCAGCAGATGAACCATCAGTATGTAAAAACCAAGACGGTGGCCACTGTGGGCATTATGATATCATACATAACATGAATGGACATGGTAAAATGTTTTAGGGCAGGATGACCCTTTTTCCCTGCCTTAAAACCATTTGCCACATCCACCCACATTATATATGATGTCATCATGCCCACTGCAGCTGCCATTTTGGTTTTTACATACTACTAGTTCTTCATGGTGTGCTCCCTGATATACTTCCTGGATCCTGGTATCTGGTATCACATCCACCTAGAGAGGTATACTGTAACACCACTGCCCACCTGGTATACAGCCACCTTCTGGAGACTTGACAGATGTGCTCATACAGTATATTCATTTTACATGTGAGTGCAATATATACTTTTTCATTATTGGTGTTTACATGTTCTGCTGGAGGGAACTGTCCAGATCCTGCATTAAGAAGAAACCACTAAAGCTTTTATCATATGGACTTTTTACATTTTTATGGACTTTTCTTATTGATTTTTTGTTCTAAAAAAATATTTTTTATTGTTACCGTATTTGCCGGTATAAGCGTATAAGACGACCCCCTAATTTTACAGTTTTTTAAGATTTTTTGCCTGTACTCACCGTATAAGACGACCCCCCTTTCGACGCTTCATATTTCTTCCTTATGGAGCCATATTCTTCTTTCTTGCTGGAGCTGGAGCCAATCACGGCGAGCAATGTATTCAATTAATGAATACAAAGCCTGCTTGGATTGGCAGAGGCTGTAACATCATCAGCCCACGCCTCTCTGACTCTCAAAGCCAATCCAAGCAGGCTACTGTATGTGGCGTGCTCGGATTGGCAGAGGTTGTTACTCCAATCTGAGCAGGCTCTGTATTCATTTGAATACATCGCTCACCGGGATTGGCTAAGCAGTACATACTGTATGTAGCCAAAGCTAGTATTACCGCACATCCAACAGGCATCCGAGCAGCTGACCTGGCGTATAAGACGACCCCTACTTTTTGGCCATTTTTTTTAGGTGTAAAAGGTCTTATACGCCAGCAAATACAGTATACTATTTGAATTTTTTCGCTAGAACTGTTTTGCACCTGGGTGTGCACTTTACATAGCTGTGGTTATGTGTATTGTTTTTTTAAATTATCCATGTATGGTTTTAATTCTTTTTGTGTATATCATGCCAATAAATTTTGTTAAATTTACTTATGTGATAGCTCTGGTTTGAGTAGATTCACTTTATCTAGTACCGCTATAGTCCTCCTCGCCCACCCCTTTGTGTTGGTGTTTCAGGGTCTACGGGGGTTCCCTGAACCCTTCGACTATTCCACTTTACATACCTGATAACAATAGGGTAGTGAGTGCAGTTTATTTATCTTTCTAAATTGGCCTATGGTGACACATCTTTTCACACCTTCAAGCATCAGCTTTTTTTGAGGGTCTCACGGTTTAGTCAAATGACCTATCAGAGCCACAAAGAAAGTAATATCTGGAAGATATCTCTTTCTACCCATATGCAGGTCTAAGTAAGGTAGCCATATAATGCTCAGCATGTTTCACTGACTGTGGGGCCTACAATGACTGAGGACTGGATAGTAAAGTATATATATACACAGTATCTACAGGACCATCATTAATATTGTATGGACCCTGTGTAAAAATTCTCTTGCCCCCCCATGCCCCCATGTAGTTTTGCTCTCTATCTGCTCTGAGACATACTGTACAATAAATGGCAGCTAGACTCATAGGGGCAGATCCACAAAGAGAGTACGCCGGCGTATCTACTGATACGCCGGCGTACTTTCAAATTTCCTGCGTCGTATCTTTGTTTTGAATCCTCAAAACAAGATGCGACGGCATCTGGGGTTAGATCCGACAGGCGTTAGTCTTTGTACGCCTTCGGATCTAAGATGCAATTCTTCGGCGTCCGCTGGGTGGCATTCCCGTCATCTCAGATACGCTGCACCCAGGGCAGATCTTTGTGGATCTGCCCCAAAATCTGTTTACTGAATCAGACAGCGATTGTAATTGGTTGCCAGAGGTTACAGTGTATAATTACTGCTCACTGACTGGTTGCTATAGATTACAGCACACATTACAATATTAGGGCAGAGCTGGGCAGCATTAGTAACAGAACCTTACACTGACATATGAGGACACAGCACAGGGCTAAAACATTAAGGGATGAGGGGATTTAAACTGGATAGTTGGCAAGTATTAGGCAGCTGCTTTGGGCCCCACAACAATGATAGGGTCCAGGGAAGCTTCCCCTGTTGCCCTGCCTTAAAGACAGCCCTGAGTATCTCACAAAAGTAAGTACACCCCTCACATTTTTGTAAATATTTTATTATATCTTTTCATCTGACAACACTGAAGAAATTACACTTTGCTACAATGTGAAGTAATGGGCCAGATCCACAAAAACCTGGCGTAACTTAAAAAATCCCATTTAAGTTACACTGCCTTAAAGTTTCTACCTAAGTGCCCGATCCACAAAGCACTTATCTAGAAATTTCAGGCTGTGTAACTAAAATTCCGCCGGCGCAAGGCGTTCCTATTCAAATGGGGCGAGTCCCATTTAAATGAGGCGCGCTCCCGCGCCGGCCGTACTGCGCATGCGCAAATTTACGTTACGCCGAGTTTTGAGGATCGCGACGGCTTAAAAAAGTTGCGTCGGGAAAAAATAAAATAAATGACAGCGTCGCTCGGCATGCATTCCTGAGGGAGAACTCCATGCCAATTTTCAAAGAAAAAACCGGCATGGGTTCCCCCCCCAGGAGCATACCAGGCCCTTAGGTCTGGTATGGGTTGTAAGGAGACCCCCCTACGCCGAAAAATCGACGTAGGGGGTCCCCCTACAATCCATACCAGACCCGTATCCAAAGCACGCTACCCGGCCGGTCAGGAAGGGAGTGGGGACGAGCGAGCGCCCCCCCCCCTCCTGAGCCGTGCCAGGCCGCATGCCCTCAACATGGGGGGGTTGGGTGCTCTGGGGCAGGGGGCGCACTGCGGGCCCCCCCACCTCAGAGCACCCTGTCCCCATGTTGATGAGGACAGGACCTCTTCCCGACAACCCTTGCCATTGGTTGTCGGGGTCTGCGGGCGGGGGCTTATCGGAATCTGGGAGTCCCCTCAAATAAGGGGGCCCCCAGATACCGGCCCCCCACCCTAAGTGAATGGATATGGGGTACATCGTACCCCTATCCATTCACCTGTAGGCAAAAAGTTAGTTAGTAAACACACAACACAAGGCTTTTTAAAATAATGTATTATTCTGCTCCGGATGCCCCCCCTGTCTTCTTTATTAGCTCTATTAGCAGGGGGGGCTTCTTCTTCCGCTCTCCGGGGGTCTTCCACTCTCCGGGGGTCTTCTCCGCTCTCCGGGGGGGGCTTCTCCGGACTCCGGGGGGCTTCTTCCATCTTCTCCCCTCTTCCGCTGTTGACTCGGCGAACCCCGGTTCTTCTGCAGATGTCCGGTGCCACGTGGGTACCTGCCGGAGCATGATGGGACGGTGATGCCTATATAAATGGGATGCAAGGCGCGCTTCCATCATTACAGCGACAACAGGCGACGAGTCAACATCGGAAGAGGGGAGAAGAACAGAAGACCCTGACGTCACAGAAGACCGCGCCGGCTGCCTGTTTGAAATCGAGCTAACACACAAAGATAGCAGGCAGCCAGCGCTGAAGAAGAAGGCACCGGACATCTGCAGAAGAACCGGGGTTCGCGGAGTCAACAGCGGAAGAGGGGAACTTTTTGCCTACAGGTGAATGGATAGGGGTACGATGTACCCCATATTCATTCACTTAGGGTGGGGGGCCGGTATCTGGGGGCCCCCTTATTTGAGGGGACTCCCAGATTCCGATAAGCCCCCGCCCGCAGACCCTGACAACCAATGGCAAGGGTTGTCGGGAAGGGGCCCTGTCCTCATCAACATGGGGACAGGGTGCTCTGAGGTGGGGGGGCCCGTAGTGCACCCCCCTGCCCCAGAGCACCCAACCCCCCCATGTTGAGGGCATGCGGCCTGGCACGGCTCAGGAGGGGGGGGGCGCTCGCTCGTCCCCACTTCCTTCCTGACCGGCCGGGTAGCGTGCTTTGGATACGGGTCTGGTATGGATTGTAGGGGGACCCCCTACGTCGATTTTTCGGCGTAGGGGGGTCCCCTTACAACCCATACCAGACCTAAGGGCCTGGTATGCTCCTGGGGGGGAACCCATGCCGGTTTTGTCTTTACAAATTGCCGTGGAGTTCTCCCTCGGGAATGCATACCAAATGCCGTCGCTGGAATGGGCTTTTACATGGTGTGACTAGTTTACACTTTGTAACATCAGCCCTAGTTTTACACTTGCAAAATAACACTTATGGCGAAAAAACGAAGCTGGAAAGCTTTGTGGATCGCCTTAAGTGCTAATTTGCATACTAGCAACGGCATTTCGACTCGAATTGCCCCCAGCGGCGGATGCGGTACTGCATCCTAAGATTCGGCAGTGTAATTCAATTACACATGCCTGATCTTCTGCCTAACTTTGGAAAAAGCCTTTTGAGGATCGTTTCCAAAGTTAGACACAGACTGAACAGCAGTTAAGTCGGCGTATCTCTTTTGAGGATCTGGCCCAATGAGTGGTACAGCTTGCATAACAGTGTAAATTTTCTATCCCCTCAAAATAACTCAACACACAGCCATTTATGATGCTGCCACCACCATGTTTTATGGTGGGGATGATGTGTTCAGGGTGATTTGCAGTGTTAGGGATGTCTGGAAATGCGCAATTACCTACACATGTTTGTTTGTGAATTTTATACATGCAAGGAACCCTTTTATTTTACTTTAATTCGCATTGGAGACTCGTTTGAGTCAGAATACTTGTATGCAACACTGCAACGTTATCATTAAAGAGACAATCCTGCACTATTGGAGTCTTTGCATGTTTGGACTTCCTGAGACTCTGTGGATATTTGCTCTGGTCCGACGATCGCCTGGTGTGTGGAGGCTTCTAGTGGAAGACGCTACTGCCACCCAATTCCACTTGTATACTGTAGGAAATCAACTAATCAGACATACTGTAAATATTGAATTTCTTTGTATATTTAAACATTTCTCTATTTTTGGCTGTAACATTATAGCACTTAAAATCACTTGTGTCTGAACTTTTTGACCAAAGTTTGCCTTTAACAAAGGGTAGTTATGCTTTTCTAAGTCACCCTTTAGACCCATTTGACCATAGGTGTGTGCAGCTTATTGCATTAGGGTGTGCACCTCAAATGTATTTAAAACATGAACAGTGTCAGTAGAGCAGTGGACTTGTCAGTAGAGCAGAGGTTGGTGTCAGTAGGGTTGTAGACAGTGTCAGTAGCATTTTATTTTTATTATTTTAACCTTTTTATTTTTTAAAATTTTACTTCTGGGGAATTGGTGCAATATCATCAGAGGGAATCTGCACCTCAAGCGGTGATTAGGGTGTGCCCGGGCACACCTGACACACCCCCTGCACACACCTATGCCTTTGACACTGAGGCAATTTTTAGGCGTTTTAGCACTAGAAATAGCACCTGTAAAGAGCCCAAAAACTGCCTCCCATTCTCTCCAATGGGTGCTTTCACACACGGGCGGTGCGCTTGCAGGACGTTAGAAAAAGTCAAGCAGCACCTTTGGGGGCGGTTTGGGAGCGCTGTATACAGTGCTCCCAAAACACCCATGCCAATTTCAATGAATGGGCAGCACATCTGAAGCCCCTAAAAAGTGTTCGGAAGCACCACAACATGGGAGTTTTGAATCCCTTCTTTGGGGTCGATAAAATGAGTGGAGCTTTGGCCCTAATGCGCCTGCGGCCCTAGTGTGAAAGGGGTCTAAAGTCGAGGCTTGCCTTTTAGTTCATTCGAAACATAATATACTAGAGTAACTATCTGGTTTAACCAATCACTTGTGAAAAAAAAAAAAAAACATGCTTTCCTTTGTATGTTCTTTATTGTTAACTGGATTACACACTGCTGCGAGCTAAGCAAGCAGCTTTGGGAGATTCTTGTAAAATCAAAACTGTCCTGTTCAACCAAAGGTTCACACAATAAAGCAGTGAATTCAATTAAGTTTCTCTAGTTGCGAATCACTTTGCTGCACAAAGGGCAGAATGAAAGTACATTACCAGCATTTTGAAGGTTATGATCTTATTAAGGACTGGAATGTCCACTCCAGAGCTAAATGCAATACAGACAAAAGGATAACCTGCACATAGAAGGTATTCAGTGTAAGTAGGATGTAAGGCAAGCTCTCAGCCATCTACTTTGTTCATTTATATTCAAGCAATGCCTTTATTCTTCTTTGAATGCATAAAGTTCATTGTCAATATAATGGAAAGTAGAATAATAAAAAGTAGAACGGGCTGTTTTCAGCATTCTTATTTTCCTAATATTTGGTATTTGGTATTTTGATAATTCACCACTTTTACCAGCATGTAGTATTCATATTGTGGCTACTTCTCAAATGCCTGGCATGACGAGCATCCCTCCAAAATAACAACAATAAAAACTTGGTCAGATACTAAAAGGTCAATGGAGACATAAAGAACACCAGAAAAAAAAACAAAAACTTTTACCTACAAACAAGGCTCAGAACAAAAAATAAGTACCAACATCCTAAAATAGTTTTTAAGGACCTAGTACTGCAAAAGAAGCTGTGATTTGTAGAAGTAAAAACAGTATTATTTAGTAATAACTCTGGTAACAGAACACTGCTTTCTTCATCACTTCCGGACCACCCACCGTCTTTTTTTCCGTCTCTACTTTGAAGAGAAATAGCGTTGTTCTTCTCCTCGTTCAAGAGGGGCGGTCCGCTTCAAGATAATAGTGGTCTCTGCAGCGGATTTGCCACAAGATCGCTTTTATAGGTGGCGGGAGAGGGCCCCCCCTCCAGCCGCTCTCCGGTGCCCTCCACTACCGGAGCCATCAGTAGAAGCGGAGACGATCAGATCCTTCTCCTGGCCTGACATGGAGACGAGTGAGGGGCCCCCACCCGTTTCCATATCATTGCAGGGCGGAAGCGACGTCAAAACATCACCTCCGCCCAATGCGCTTTAAGGGACATTTTTAATATTATTTTTTTATGACATAAAATGTATTTATTTATTTTATTGCATTTTTGTGTAAATGTGAGATCTGAGGTCTTATTGACCCCAGATCTCATATTTAGGAGGTCATGTCATGATTTTTTTCTATTACAAGGGATGTTTACATTTTTACATGTTTACATTCCTTGTAATAAGGAATAAAAGTGACCCAATTTTTTATTTATTTTTTAAAAGAACAGTGTCAACATTTTAAATAAAAGGTAAAATAAATAAGAAAAAATATCTTTAAACGCACCCCCACCTTTGGAGATTTTTAAGGGTAAAAGATTGTCGCCATTCCACAAGCGGGCACAACTTTGAAGCATGACATGTTGGGTATCAATTTACTCAGCGTAACATTATCTTTCACAATATGAAAAAAGTTGTCTTATTTTTTTTATAAAAATAAAAACTTTTTTCCCCAAAACGTATTGCAATGGCCGCCATTTTATTCTCTAGGGTGTGAGAAAAAAAACATATAATGTTTGGGGGTTCTACGTAATTTTCTAGCAAAAAAAAATGTTTTTAACTAGTAAACACCAAATCTCAGAAAGAGGCTTGGTCCTTAAGTGGTTATAGTCGGACTATATGGGCTCTATGTGCTATAGATCATATGTACCTGTATATTCCGTCCCTGTATACCCTTGTCCCAGTGACGGCAAGTAATGGTGTACCCCCGCCCATTGACACGTCCCCCCTCCCACATACTTTATTAACTTTGGGCTCTGTTGCTGGGATATCGGTCTGAGTAGGGCTGCATGCCGGTGTTCTATCAGAATTGGTGACCCGTCAGATTAGGTAATGGAAGGGACGTTTTGTCACTACACCACGATCGCCATCTTGGTTAAAAGGCGGCAGCGGACATCTTTTTACACCCACCCAAGACTTGCATTTCACACTTATTTTTACCAGTAAACTGAGCTCATAAAGAGAAAGACAGTATTTTGAAAACTGTCAGACAGTTTTGATGTTGAATTTTAAAGCAGCTGTGTTCTGCCAGATCAGCAAACCTGTGAGATCAGAAGGCTTGCCGCTGCTTTTAAAATTCAACACCAAAACAGTGTCACAAATTTCCAAAAACTGTATTTCACTATAAAAGCTCAGTCCATTAGTAAAAATAAGTGTGAAATGCAAGACTTGGCTGGGTGTAAAAAGATGTCCGCTGCCGCCTTCTGACTGCTGGTTTACTGCGGACGAGTGCGAGGTATAACAAAATGGACGTCACGGTGTTGTGACGGAATTTCATTTCCATTACCTATTCTGATTCTGACCTATGTTACAAAACATGTTACCGCCCACATTCTGGCATCACTTCTGATTTTGTGCGGTCCACCGCCGGATGACTGATCCTCCTCCTATTGGTCATCAATCCCTCTTATCGCTGCTGGACGGTTAGGGGACTCGGAGCCACAGAGGCAGGAACCTGGTCTTGGACTATGATAGTCAGATGAGCCCGTTACACACCTACATCTTGTAAGTGTTCTTAATTGTGTTAGCCTAATAAACTGTATAATACTGCACTTAGAAGTGCCTTATCTAGCTCCTATAAAGCTGCAGCTCTCTAGTTATTATTACAGTGGTTTAAGTAGAAGAATTAAGCCCTGTACACACGATCGGATATCTGAAGGATTCTAATTCGATGGATTTTTTCTTCGGATATCCAATGAAGCTGACTTTCATCAGTCTTGCCTACACGCCATCAGTCAAAAATCCGACCGTGACAAAACGCGGTGACGTACAACACTACGACAAACCGAAAAAAATGAAGTTCAATGCTTCCGAGCATGCGTTAACTTGATTCTGAGCATGCGTGGATTTTTGTCCGATGGAGTTCCACACAGACGATCGGATTTTTCTATCGTTTTTTTTATCCTTAAGAAAAATTTAAAACATATTCTATTTTATTTCACTGATGGAAAAAAAAACGATGGGGCCCACACACGATCGGTTTGTCCGATGAAAACAGTCTGTACGCGGCTTTAGACTTGGTATCAGTTTCTTGCAGTCTACTACAGTCTGTACAGCAGAGATCAGAAAATGGGAGGGAGAAGCAGCACAAGTCAGGTGTGCTAAAGTGCAAGGAGAAAAGGTGTTAGGAGGAGAAAGCAGGATGACTTAGCTGTGAGATTAGCTCATCAGTGTATTGTTTCTCTTTTCACTGTCCACTTACGTGGTGGAGGTGGAATTGGACCTGTAAATGAAAGTAAACCTACGGCAGAGAAAGATCAGGTGCCCTACCATTCCAGAAAGGACTATGCTGTGGGTAAGAGCTGTGTAAATCTCAAAACTCAGGATAAACAGAAATACAAATGTAGCGATGGCCCCACGGGGTTGCTACGTGTTACAGCATCCACACATTTCACCCTACTGCCTGACATTCATTAGACACACTTCTCAGTCAGTGAACAGTCTCTTGCTTGTTTTTGTTGTTTTTATTAGAGAATTGAACTTGGTTGGGGAAAAGGGACGTGGGATGACCATAGGATAAATTGTACTTTGTAGAATAAAGTAACTGCGTCACACTTCTCAGTAGAACAAGATGGCTGACAGACTTTTATCTCAGAACACTGCTTCATCAGCACACTTCCTCCAGCACACTACTTCACTGTCCAACTTTAGTAATCCTGTCACACCATCAGAACATGACTAAACCTCACTCGGAATTAGTCCCAGTGTCTTTATTTGATGACCCTTTATAGGCCGAGGCCTGAAGTACCTCTTTGTGGCAGCAACCAATTTACTTTAGAAGAATAAATGTAGATGAACTACTAATCCCAGCAAGTCTGACTTGCAAATCCTGCCCGCCCTCCTGGCTGCAGCAACTTGACACAAACTCCCACAGTCTCTCCCTCTGGCTCTACATCTAGTTCCTTTGGCATGTCTCTTCCAGAGCTTTCTACTGTGCTTTCCACTCACCGATACCTGCCCTGGATCCTTCCTGAATGACTTTACTCCGGACGTGCAGACCAACTGTCTCCTCCAGCTACTTTTCCAGGACACCTCTCCATGACCGTGTAAGAAGAGGCTCCCTCCCAGCTCCCCAGAAAGGGGGTTCCCCCAGACACCACAGTCGAACAGTCCACCACCCATTTCACCCAGCTGACAATTCCTCCCCCAGAAGGCTGACCATTGGTATATGTAGGAGGCCTGCCAATTCTAGTTGGGTATTGGTCAGAGCTCCTCACGTGAACCCCATGCCAGTTTTGTTTTTTATCTGACATTTTTAAACTGTGTTTTAAAACATTTTGAAGGCTTTTTTAAATGATATATGCAACTGGTAATACTAACCTATGTGGTGCAGTAGAGGTTTTCCCTGCAATTTGACACCAACTTCTGGAAAATTCACCAAGCAAAGGTTGCTAATAATAAAAAAAAGAATCCAATACCCCCTGTGCTTGGGCTATTAAACAAATGTCAAAGAAAGCTGCTAGCACAATTTGCTGATGGCAAATTTCAACAAATGGTAAGAATGAATGTGCAACATTAAATAATTAAACCATCAAAGTATAAATTCATGAATAAACATAAAAAGACATCCACTGTAACAATCACTCTGTAAGTGACAAGTGCACAAAAATATAAAAAATCTTAGATCTTAGTAAATGAGGTAAAGCTTTACTTTACAAAGAATACCCAATCACATTCAAGGAAAAAACAAACACAAAAAACAGCCTTTTTGCTTTCACATGATTGGTTGAAAGAAGTCAGCAGAGCTCCCTCTCATTTACCAAGCTCTTGGAGAAACTGCACTTGCAAATGGAGGCAACAGACATCCTGTCAGGGATGTACTGCCCGCTTCAGAAGGCGTGCACCTATGCGCATGCGCGAGTCACAGACTTTGCGCACACTTTTCCACAAATTGGTGCTCAACGGTCTATAAAAGACGCTCCTGATTCTTTGCCTGTATCTGGTTCCTGTGTTTGATGCGGCTTCCTGACTCCAGTCCTGACCCTGGCTTGTTTGACCCTGCTCAGTTTCCTGTCTGATCACCTGTTGCCAAGACCCAGCCTGGACTCTGACTCCTCTCTGCCTGCCGTTTATGCTATTTACCTTGATGTGTATGACCTGGCTTGTCTGACTGCATACCTGCACCTGCTGACCTGCATCCGCTGCTCTGCATACCTATACCTGCTGCCTTGTATCCGCTGTTCCGCATACCTTCACCTGCTGAACTGCATCCACTGCTCCTGGATCAGCTGTTCCAACTCCCGCTTGGCATCACTACACCCAGCCGAGAGGACCAAGCAGGCACCCTTACCTCACCATGCTCTTACCACCACTGTTCCAACTCCAGTGGTCTCCAAACCGGGGTTGTACAGGAGGTCTCCGTCTGCACGTCAGGTTCACACCTAAGGTACACATCCTCCTTATCAACTGATGAGGTCATTGGTTGTTAGGATGCAAGTGTCTAGAAGGTTGTATTGGTGCATAATGAAAACCCGTGGTTTTGTGTAACTAAAAAGCAGGCTTGATCCACCCGCTGGCTTGTATACAATTTTTGGAAAATTTTAAGGCATTTTGGAAAGTCACTCCTGAAGAGACCTCAAGGCAACCCGGTGTGCCTGGTATCCCTGGTTGAAAAAGGCTGTTCTAGCCATATGATGAGTTTTTCATTCAGTGCATGCATCCGAACTAGAAGGAAATCCCAGCATTTGACATGAAAAAGCTGAATTTGACCTGCTTTGTCTCCAATTTTCAACTAAACAAAGAGAAGCAGTGCAAAGAACAAAGTTTGGTGACAATATTCTAACTGAAATGGCACTTTCTTCTGATGGCTTTGTTCACTGCACACTCTACTTTATGATATATTTCCTAATATTATGAAAGCAGCACAGGAACTCAACGGACAGGCTTAGCATTATACTGTCACAAGTTGTGACAGTTCCACAGGTTTAGGATAATTGTACAGTTTCAGCCTCAATGCTTTGGAAAAGTACCTTTTGATAAGAGTTTTGGTTCAGTATGCATACTCCGTCTTTTGCACACCATGTCTTATGCTCAACCCTCCCAGGCATATTTAGCTTTAGCTCAACAAACCTTTAAAAAAAATGTGCTCCTCTTATCTCACTGTCAGGGCAAGAATACATTTCTCCTGATCTCTTCTATCAATAAGAACAACCACATGCACTTTACAGACAACTGCTGGAGTCACTACCAGACAATCACACCCATGTTCTAGGAAATTTGCATTAAATCCAGATAAATCCAACGAATTCAGGAACACCAAGGCAGGCCTTACATGGTGCATATTTGTTTCCTGCAGCCACAGGTTGCCGGAGAGAAATATATACAATCCCCCCATCAACACAGACAGTTCTGAATCCTTCCCGCCAAGCAATTGTCTGAGAAAACAGTAATTATTGCTAGAGGCTATAGCAGCCACTAGCAATAGTAGCAAGTGAATCTGGTTGTACCCAAGTTGATCGATCAATCAACTTGGTACATTCAGCCTGCCCTTACATCAGTGCTGTGACAAGTTCATTTAGAGCCCAGGTAAAACATGTCAAACTGCGACCCCACCCCAGGATGTATAAGCATTACGTGTCTGCAAAAATACCCCACAAAAATGCTAAAGAACTAAACTGCATGCTTACCCCCTAAGCATAAATTTCCCCTCCTCTCAGTACAAATCCCCCCCCCGCTGAAATCCCTGCTCTCAGCACAATTTTTGCCCCCTTCCATTCCCCAAATCCCCCCCCAGCTCAAATGCCCCCTCCCCCACAAAAAAATCACCCTCCTAACACAAATCCTCTACCCCATGAAATTCCTATCCTATAACACAGTGTTTCTCAACTCCAGTCCTCGGGGCGCACCAACAGGTCTTGTTTTCAGGCTTTCCATTATTGTGCACAGGTGATTTTATCAGTTTCACTGCCTTAGTAATTACCACAGCAGTTTGATCTGAGGGAAATCCTGAAAACATGACCTGTTGGTGCGCCCCGAGGACTGGAGTTGAGAAACACTGCTATAACACATCTCCCCCTCTTCAAATCCCCCCTCACAGAAAACAGATCCCCCCAAATGCCCCCTCCGAGCACAAATTCACCTAAATCACCACTCTTATAACCCCCCCACGCCCCACATTTTCCCTCCTAGAACAATACATATCCCCTGCTGCTCCACAAATTCTCTCTTACAACACAAATCCCCTTCCCCCCAATTTCCTTGTGGTACCCCCCTCCCCCACCTCACATGATACCACAGTGCTCAGGGAAGCCGCCCCTCTTACCCACCCTTTGTCCCGGTCTGGCCTTACATGGTTCGAATCTAAGCCGATTCAGCAGGAAATTGAATTGTCTATGGCTGGCCTAACTCAGTGGCACAATTGGAAAGCTTATCCTTACAGTGGTTGTAAAGTCAGAAGGTTTTTTATCTTAATGCATTCTATGCTTTAAGATAAAAAATCTTCTGTGTATAGCAGCCTCCCGAGAACCCCCTAATACTTTCCTGAGCCCCATCTCTATCCAGCAATGTGCAAGAGTGCCTCGGGAATCCAGTACTCTCCCTCCTGATTGGCTGAGACACAGCAGCAGCGTCATTGGCTCCCCCTGCTTTCAATCAAAGTCAGGTAGCCAATCAGGGGAGGGAGAGCAGGACTGAACTGCTGCTCTGTGTTCAAATGGACACATGTAGCTGCGGCTTGGCTCTGTGCCCTCATAGCAAGGTGCTTGGTGTGGGTGCACTCGACAGAAGGGAGGGGCCAGGAGCGTCAAAGAGGGACCCGAGGAGAGGAGGATCTGGGCTTCTCTGTGCAAAACCACTACACAGAGGAGGTAAGTATAACATGTTTGTTTAGACTTTACAATCACTTTAAGTACAGATTTTAGTGATCACCATAACTGTGAACCAGTGAAAAACAATTATAAAGTCCATATATATGAAATGTACATGAGCATATACTGTATATTCAATAAAAAGCAATTGTGTCCATCTTGTTCTTGAAGCCCAATGGTGTATCATCAGTGCTCCCACCACTGCTAAAACCATAGCCTCTTACCAGATAATTAGACCCCAAATTATAGGCGGTCTAACAAAGTATGAAGCTGCTTAGATCTTGCTTCAAGGATCTTGTTGCATAGAAAACACAGGCGGTATTCCATTGTGAAACTCGAAATCAGTCCTCTATCCAGCTCTGTGTTAAAACTCGGGCCAGAAAAAAACAAAACTCCAATAGTGTAATACCGTCAAAAGTTTATTTAAAAAACAGCTGAAAACAAATTCCAAAACTTCAGGGGAGTAAGTGCATGAAACATTAAAAACACCACTGGTGACTGTTCTGCCGAAACCCCAACTGTGTATTGCTTGCAGTCCTAAACACTACTGAATTTATGAGTGTCTCTACAGTGGGAGCACATGCATTCAATGGATAGATGAGGGGCAGGTGGGCCTGGGGGCAGCCCAATCCCCCTTAAAGAAACAGGAGCACACTGGACACCCAGCAGAAGCACAGTGGCAGCAAAGGTGCCCAGTGTGTCCCCGGACTATATTTACACCAGTAACAAACAAATGGCCCCTGCCCCCACCTTTAACTGGCCTTCACAGCAAGGAGCACACGTTCGAGCAAACTCATTTCATTAAAATCGACCTATAATATGACTGGTTTTAAGAACAATTTATGGAAAAAGTGTGTATTTGGTGTACGGTGTGGCGCTTCAATTCTAAATGATTCATCCCCACTACAACCCAAGGTGACCATGGAAGTCATACAGTATGCAGAATCTGCCAGCCCTATATTCAAATTCTCTACATTTTACCATAATATTGGATGAAGACAATAATATAAAGTAAAATTGTAAATGAGATAATGGTTCCAGTGCCTCTTATCCGCTTTCTGAAACATAATAAAAAAGACCACTAATGTGATATAGGAGGTGGGAGGGAATGGATACAAGCTGTGACAGCACAGGTGGACAAGTCATGCAAGTACCTCTAGTAGGTGCCTGCTGACCTTGTCCGGCGACAGATATCTGTATTATCTTTACTGGAAGCATAGGTTCCCTTTAAAGTGGAGTTCCACCCAAAAATGGAACTTCCACTTTTTGGATTCCTCCCCCCTCCGGTGTCACATTTGGCACATTTCAGGGGGGAGGAAGGAGCAGATACCTGTGTAATACAGGTATTTGCTCCCATTTCCTGGCATAGATAGCCGCAGTGATTGCGATGACCTACGCCACTTACGGCGCAATACTTTGTCCTCCCCGTTGTCTTCTGAGAGACACACAGGCCCCAGAAGACAGCAGGGACCAGTGAGGATGCGCAGCACGACTTGGGCATGCGCAGTACGGAACCAGGAAGTGAAGGCTTCACTTCCTGATTCCCTTACAGAGGATGGCGGCTGCAGCAGCCGAGAACCGGCGGACAGATTGTGTCCATATATTAAAAGTCAGCAGCTGCAGTATTTGTAGATGCTGGTTTTTAATATTTTTTTATTTTTTGGCGGACCTCCGCTTTAAGTTTTAAAATATATTTTTATTGTTGCAACTAACAAAAAAAAAAATGCATCTATATCTAAATATATTCTATACAGATAAGCAGGCATATAGGAAAAAAAAGTCAGATCCTGCATTCTTGTTACCTGTAAATCATCCGTATTGTCTACGGTTCAATGTGAAAACCGTCATCTCCAAAACAGAGCAAAGTAATAAAAAAGACCACTTAAATGCCTTGCTTTATATTCTCTCCACAGCATCCCAGAAATGTGAAAGACTGCTTAATAGATACCATTTGCTATGTAGTAAAAATCTACTGCAGACAGATATTGCATCAAAGATTCTCGTCTTTTTTTTTTGTTTCTGTATTATTTTGATGCATTTATGCAGTTTCACCATGTCATTTTAGGTGATTTTTCTCCAATCTGCGTTGTTAGGGTTATAAAAAAAAAGAAGTGATTTATATTTTTGTGCGTAATGTTTTTTTAGAACAAATGTCTGGTATTATTTATCACCATAATGTACCTTTTTAAATTCAGCCTTTGCATTTATGGACACATTAAATCTGTTTGTCTAATTGCTTATAAGTAATATAGAGTTTTTGTTTTTCCCTTTATCTTTTCTGTGTCTCTTTTGTGTTCAAAAGCCTCTCTGAATTAAAAGCCTCAGGAAACAATGTATTCTTCTGGCAGAAAATGAGCAAAGTCGCCATTATATTTCATCGGCTATATCTTTTATTTTGTGCCAGGAATTATGCTATTATTTGTGATAAACAAAGGCAGTTTTAAACCTAGGATCAGCTTTGTGAGTATAAAGGGGGTGCTTTCATCTAGCGTCTTCCATACAGTTTCTGGGAAAAAATATTTGCTATTGAGAATCTTGACTGCTGAGAAGCTTAGGTTTAACTTATTTTCCACTTGTTTAAAACCATAACAAAAAAGCCTTGCCCCCCAAAAATTACACATAGACCATTTAAAGTTGGAAGTAGGGCAAGGCCACAGCTTTATTGAAACATATCGGTATAACAAACTTCAAATTCCAATAACCATGCCAGTCATGGTTACACCGTGAGCATCTCTTAACAAACTGTCTAGTCTAAGGCCCCATACACACGGGAGGATTTATCCGCGGATACGGTCCAGCGGACCGTTTCCGCGGATAAATCCTCACTAGGATTTCAGCAGATTTTAATGCGATGGAGTGTACTCACCATCGCATTGAAATCCGCGCCGAAATCCTCTGGCGTCGAATCATTACGACGCATGCGGGGGATCCCTTCGGACGGATGGATCCGGTGAGTCTATACAGATCTGCAGGAATCCATCCCAGGGGAGAAATATCCACGGAAACAGATCCGCTGGAGTGTACACACCATAGGATCTATCCGCTGAAACCCATTTGCTGGGATTTTTCAGCGGATGGATTCTATCGTGTGTACGGGGCCCAAGAGGCCTGTCTCCATCATCAGTGTGAGACAGGCATTAAACTGATCCCATAATTCAACTTGAGGGCTTAGCCCATAATGTAATGCCAATTGCTGACCAGGTAAAACCGCCAGGGAAGCTGTGACGAAAAAACACAATCAACTCGACGTCAAATTCCTCGTAAGTAGTGGGACGTGCCCCTGCATAGCTTTTTCTAGAGTTCTGGCTCCACCTCCTCATCTCATGCCATTGTAGCCAATTGCAGCGAGCTGCTCTGACTCCCTGATTATGTTGACGCCCGCTTGGTTGCCAAGCATCCAGCAGTCAAGGCTCCCTTTCCTTAGTGCGGGCGGGTCAAGGAGCCTTCATTATATTATAACTTATACTGAGGTTACATCTAAAATTGTCAGAATAGTTAAATTTTTGTTGTTTTAATAATATTTTAACAAATGATCTCCTAGCATGCATTTTTTTCTTGGTTGTCTAGGTTTACACATGTATCTAAACTTGCTGTTACTCTGAAAAGCGATCTGTAAATTGACAGACAATCAGGAGGCAAAGTGAAACCTGATCACTGCTTGTTTTACCCCCCCCATTATTGTTGAACAAATGCGCCAAAACCACATGCAATAAGGGGCATTTGGGGAGCTTCCCATTCGCTTCAATAGGTCACATTCGGCAAACAGGGTTAGAACTATTGTAGACATAGGTATGTGCAGCCTATTGCATTAGGGTGTGCACCTCAAAGCCCAAACACATATGTGTGTGTGTGTGTGTGTGTGTGTGTGTGTGTGTGTGTGTGTGTGTGTGTGTGTGTATGTGTGTGTGTGTGTGTGTGTGTGTGTGTGTGCATGTGTGTATGTATACTGACAGTGTCAGTAGGGCAGAGATTAATGTCAGCAGTTTTTATTTTTATAAAAAAAAAAATTACAATTTTTTTTTCTATTTTTTTTTTTTTTTTTTTTACAATTTTGTAGGAAGCTCGTTAGGGTGCTGTGGTAAAATATCTGTGCCACACGGGTGATTAGGGTGTGCCCAGGCACACACTGTGCGCACGCCTATGATTGTATAGTTGTTTGCTGCAGGCACAAAGCATTGTGACTGCGGCATGTGAACACCCCGATCTTCTGATATTGTAGCTTAAGGGGCTTAAGGGGGGATAGCTGGAGAGCATTAAAAATGTGGCTTAACCATGCATTTTAACAGCCCTTACCCGCTAGTCTAAATGAGGCCTAAATCCTTCTAACAACACCTAAAATCATTACTTTTGGTTTTTAATATCATTAAAGAGAACCTCTGTTGGATTTGTAATACTACACTGTATAGCCAAAAATTGTGTGCGCCTGACCATCATCTGACCATCACCATATTCACTTGATGGACATCACATTCAAAAACATGAGAATTAATGCAGAGTCACCCCTTCTTTGCAATTATATCAGTCTGCCCATTTCTGGGAATGCTTTTAACAAGATTTTGGCATGTGTCTGTGGGAAACTGTTTATTTGGCCAAAATAGCATATGTGGTGACTGATATTGAAGTTGGAAAAGAAGTCCTGGCTTGCAATCAGTTCATCCAGTACATCCCTAAACATCCCAAAGGTATTCAGTAGGGTTAAGTTCAGAGTTTTGTACAGGCCACTTGGCTTGTTCCACACCAAAATTATCAAATGATCAGGAGCTGGCTGTTCTGGCACACTTGAAAGGGACCTTCTCCAAACTGTTGACAAAGGGTTGGAAGAGCATGATTTTCTGAAATATCTTTGCATGCTGACAAGTACTTTTCTCTGGAAACACCACAACTCAGGAATTTAGAGGGGTGTCCACATACTGTATGTGTGCCCATATAGGCAAGTATAATGGTATGTCATCCACAAACTTTTGGTCATATAATGCATCTGTCTCCCTATTGTGGAGATTTCCCATCACTTTTTTTGTCATGTCAAGGAGGTAGGAATTGAAGGACTTCCAAGTAATAAAAAAAAAGCTTTATACAAAATTCCAACCTTTTCTTACCTTATCTAAAACTAAAGAAAACATAAATTCCTCCTTGCAGGCACAGTAAGGTGCCATATCCTACAGAGGCAATCTCTTCACTGAGACATTGGATCCTTCCAAATTAGCCCAGCTCCTATGATATGATGTAAGTAGGCAACACACCCCCAGATACCCTAGCAATCTGTACCTTATTAGGGGTGTTCTATCCACTTGAAAATACTGACTTTCAGAAAGTTGGCATTTGTGTAGGGACCTACAGTATCTCACAAAAATTAGTACACTCCTCACATTTTTGTAAATATTTTATTATATCTTTTCATGGGAGAACCATTTCCCACCATTGAAGAAATGACAAGTTGCTACAATTTAATGTAGTGAGTGTTACAAAGTCTCATGTATGAATGGGGAGCAGGTATGTTAAATTTGGTATTATCGCACTCACTCTTTCACTGGTCATAGGAAGTTCAACATGGCACCTCATGGCAAAGAACTCTCTGAGGATCTGAAAAAAAAAATCTTGCTTTACATAACGATGGCCTAGGCTATAAGAAGGTTGCCAAGACCCTGAAACTGAGCTGCAGCACAGTGGCCAAGACCATACATCGGTTTAACAGGACAGGTTCCAATCAGAACAGGCCTCACCATGGTCGACTAAAGAAGTTGAGTGCACATGCTTAGCGTTATATCCAGAGGTTGTCTTTGGGAAATAGACGTATGAGTGCTGCCGGCACTGGGGAGCTACAGTTTATTGAGGGAACCATGAATGCCAACATGTACTGTGAAACACTGAAGCAGAGCATGGTCACCTCCCTTCGGAGATTGGGCCGCAGGGCAGTATTCGAACATGATTGCAACCCCAAACACACCTCCAAGATGACCATTGCATTGCTAAAGAAGCTGAGGGTAAAGATGATGGACTGGCCAAGCATGTCTCCAGACCTAAACCCTATTGAGCATCTGTAGGGCATCCTCAAATGGAAGGTGGAGGAGCACAAGGTCTCTTACATCCAACAGCTCTGTGATGTCATCATAGAGGAATGGAAGAGGATTCCAGTGGCAAATTGTGAAGCAATGGTGAACTCCGTGCCCAAGAGGATTAAGGCAGTGCGGGAAAAAAATGGTCACCACACAAAATATTGAAACTTTGGGCCCAACTGGACATTTTCACTTAGGGGTGTACTCACTTTCGTTGCCACCGATTTAGACATTAATGGTTGTGTGTTGAGTTATTTTCAGGGGACAGTATATGTACACTGTTATACAAGCTATACACTCACTACTTTATATCGTAGCATTGTATTGTAGTGTCATTCCCTCAGTTATGTCATAGAGATATAATAAAATATTTACGAAAATGTAAGGGGCGTGCTCACTTTTGTGAGATACTGTATGTGGGCTTATGCACTACTGTGAAGATAAAGATCTGGCAACTTCTATGTATGGGCTGGTGATGAGGGAAGGGGAGTTCACTATACTTCTTTCTGGCATAAAGATGTGCAAATAGTATTGTATGTCACTTCTTGGAGGTCTGTGCCTCCAAGGAGGAAAAGTTAGGTGACCACCTTTAGTCAACAGTTGAGGCCAGAGTTTCAACATCAGACACTCTATTCTGACTGCAGCTAAGTAACATTGACCTGTTTACACAGGACAGCATTGTTGATCTGGCTTTTAGGATGCTGTGTGGGTACCTGCACCATAACAACAATGGCACTGTACGGCCCAGCTGCCTGTTTTCTAGTCACCAAAGACACTGTGTAGCCTGGCTTCCAACACCCAAGTAAAATTGATTGCTAGAATGTTGGCCAGCAGGCTACAGCATCATTGGTTCCTATACCAGTGCCCTAGTGGTATAGGGTGGCATCTGGAGTGACTATGAAACAAAGTAAAGCAGAGATCGTACTGGCTTTTGAATGTTTACAGGGGGCTGTAAAAAAGGTCTACTAAGGTGGTAATTTGCCTAGGCGTGCTTCTGATGTGCTTCATAATCTGTGTCTCAGAAGGATAGCAAACAAGTTGTTGTAATTAACACATTACATTGCTCTCTCACAGTTATTTCTACTAATACTTCCTGAAATGCTCATGTTTTGAGTTGAATTGGCTAATTAGGATTATGTGTGAGTGACATCGGGAGTGTGCCTAGGCTAACTGCAACCTTAGGGGGGCTTTTTTTTCACCCCCCCCCCCCCCCGTAAACATTTAAAAGCCAGTATGATCTCAGCTACACCTTGTCCCATTGACACTCCAGAATCCACCCCATGTTTTCTTACCCTCTCCCTTAGTTCCTAGGACACTGATACAGGAACCAATGATGTTGTGACCTGCTGGCCAGCATTGTAACTATCAAGTGTGCATAATTGGTTGCTAGGACACTAGCAGCTTGGCCGCGCATCACATTTGGCCACTAGGACATGTGGCTGGGCTAAATGATATCATTGTGTTGGCAACCACACAGCATTCATGTAAACAGATCAACAATGCTGCCCAGTGCCCTGTGTAAACAGGGCAATATTACTGAACTGACGTAAAGATGTGATGTCTGGTGTGGCAAACACCTGGTGACAGGTAATCTTTATGCCAACAAGAAGTATAGTGATACAGACAAGGGCGCACACACCGCCTCAGGCAACGAAAAGAGAACACACCTGATTCAAGGTGCTAATCCCGGCTCACCAATGTCAGTAGGTTAAGGAAGAAAGAAATTGATTTCACACTTGAATCCAAAAAGATGCTGCTGAAGTTTTCTTTATTGTCACACCAGACAGACTTGGAAGAATATATAGTTGACACGTTTCACACAAAAATAAGTATAGTGAACTCCACCATTACCAGCCCATACATAGAAGTTGCATAAGATGTAACTTCCCTAAGATCCCTTCCCCAACACCCTTAACTGAATAGTATTTGGTTTTCTAAAGCACAGTATATCACAATCAGTTGCCATGTTTGTGTGTTTGTTGTTGTTTATTCCGGCAAAATACTGATCCTCTTTTTTTTCCATCTTGTCTACATCTCAGTGCTTCTAATTTTCTCCAACTTCTGTTAGCTACATCCTACCTAATGCAGTCACTCCAGCATTGGTTACACATCGTTGCTCTTTACCAGCTTCTTGATAGTAACTGTGGTGGACCATGCTTGCACAGTGTATGTCAGCGTGACATTTTAAGTCCCCACCATAAGTGCATGTGACAGAGTGACAGAGCAAAAGTACATTTGGGAGACATTTGTCATCGTATGTCAGGATTACCAAATATTTTTTTTTTAAAGCTGCAGATTTAAAATGGTTGAAAATTACCTTTGAAATTATATTAACATGTTAATTCTTATAAGAGTTTAGTGATTGGGTTTAGATCTATTTCAAAGAAATTGCCACAGTACAAAGGGAATAACTATGAAAATATTTTATATGGAGAGATTTTTATACTGTTACAGTATATAACAAATTCTATATATGTCATGGGATGATGCTATAGCTTTTACCATGTATTGTTTGCTCTTGGTTCTCACCCAAGAGATGATAAAAGCTGCTATAATATGCAATGCAAATCCTTTTCTTAACCATAGAGTATGAAGTTAGATGATTTTGTTGATCTTATCAATTATGTTACACTCTTGAATCTTACATCTTAGCATCACAATGAGAGCTCTTTCAAATGTAAGTAATAATAGTGTAGTTGTAGCTCTTGTTAGCTGAATTCCTCTAATGCACAAGTCTCAAAAATACTCTGGAAACCTCCAAGCATTGTTGCAAGTGATGTCTCTTAGCGATCTAATAGTTTCCTTGCTAATGAGTTTTAGCAATAACTCTTTTTTTTCTGTAATCTCAGGGAAAATAAAAAACAGCACCTAGCAATTAATTTGGGGATTTTTTTAAGGAGCTACCATGGGTAATTGTGAAAGTGGGTAGAAATGCTAAAGGTGAAAAGTACTGCAAGATGCCTGCTACGTGCCTGTAGGATGATTTTGTTTTCAAGAACCATGAAACAGGTTTTCTTTAAGCTCTTTTAGGTCAGAAGTCAACTTTTATAGCCTTTGCATTTACAGTTTTGTTTTCAGACCTTCCTTCTTCCCATCTGCAAAAGCAAGGTGCCAAAGACATCAAATTCCAACCATATGAATATAAATTCAATCTTAATAAGGTCAATCTAATAGAAGATTATCAACTAGGTAATGTCTCTTGATGCAGGTAGCCAAATGAGCGATGTGGTAGGAACTTGCATGACCGGGGTATTGCGTTAATTTAGTTGAACACAAATCAGATAAAGGTTAATTGACATAAGGAGTGATGATTAACCACTATGTAGCAAACGTTTTTCATTTGCAAAAGGATTACTTGCAAGGTGAATGAATGCCTGGAGGTAAAGGTGCTCTTTCCACATTATAATTATTTTGATTGAATAATTATCCCCTTATAATTACTGTATTCTGTACGTACAACTTAAAATATGCTAAAGTGCCATAAATGTGTCCTAACGTTGTACTAGCACAGGTTAATAATTAGTGTACTGAAAAAGGGTAAGGTATATTTTCAATTACGTACAGTAATCCTGTCAGTGAAAAGCATTGGGTGAAAACTTTCTAAAGGGAGCCTGTAATGTATTAGCAATGAGTATATCAACTTTAGCCAGATTGCAACATGGGAGGGATGATCAACAACACATAATTATATGATAAGAGGCACCAGACGGACAGAGAGGAAAAAAACGTGTGGATCTGGATTTAGAAAATGCTTTGTATAAAAGGTTACATAGTTACATCCAGTTCAACCTGTGTAGGTGCACATGTGTCAGCATCTATAATTATTTCCCATATCCCTGTATGTTGTATTCTTTAAGATACACATTCAAGAGTCTCTTAAAAATATCCATACTCCCCGCAGCCACCACCAATTGTGGAAGAGAGTTATACGTCGGCTGTTTAAAGAGGAATATCGTTGTTATGGCAGCAGCTAGCTGCCATAGCCTCAGTAAACTCTTCTTCAGCAGGTGGTCGGCTTTTCAGATAAAAGTGGTCTCTGTGGCGGATTCACTGCAAGATAACTTTTATCCGTGTCGGGAAAGGGGTCCAGTGCCCTCCGCCACTTACTGGAGCTGCCAGTGGAGGCAATCGGATCCTTCCTGGTCTGTGGTATGGAGCTGAGTGAAAAGAAGATGGCCTCCGCTCGGCTCCATACCATTGGAGGGCAGAAGCAATGTCAAAACATCACTTTAACCCATAGCTCTTAAAGGGACTTTTTTTTCAAACAACATATTTGTTTATTATTCAATTTTTTTTGCATTTTAGTGTAAATATGAGATCTGAGGTCTTTTTGACCCCAGATCTCATATTTAAGAGGTCCTGTTTTTCTATTACAAGGGATGTTTACAAAACAATATATAATGTTTGAAGGTGCTAAGTAATTTTCTAGCAAAAAAAATGATTGTACCTTGTAAACACCAAATCTCAAAATGAGGTTCTGACCCTAAGTGGTTAAAGGCATCACGATTTCCACGCAAACCCACAAACTATCAGCATTTACAGATGATGTTCTTCTATTTTTAACAGAACCCCTTGTCACGATTCCAAACCTCCTCAAAGATTTTGCCACTTTCAAATACATGATAACATACAAAAAAACTTCTCAAAATCACACACGCTGAATATTTCCCTGGCTCCGGATAATATACTCAAACAATGCCAACCTAATTTCCCATTCAAATGGAAACAAGATACAATAACTTACCTGGGTACCCAATAACCTGCTAAACTCTCGGAATTGTATGCTAAGAACTATCTCCCAATCCTCCAGAAAATACAAAATCATATGAAATCATGGTCCACAGGCATTTTCTCATGGTTTGGGAGAGCCGCAATCTTAAAGATGAATACCTCCATCCGAAAAAAAAAAACAAATTCTCTCCCGGCATGACAAATCCCTTCCCGACAGAAAGCTGGCTGTATCCAATGGTCCACGCAGAGCACTTTTTTAGCAAAAGAAAGTCTTCTGTCCTTGCCTGCTCGTTCATCTATGACCACTAACCAGCACTTACAGCTCCGGTGATACGCACAAATATGACGTTTCCTATGTAGATCCTAACTCAGTGCTGAATGGACAAGTCAACACACACCATTTGAATTGATTTGCCTAAAATCAGAGCCTCAAAGGCACCTATTCGCTGACATTTATTCCTTACTGTTCGCTGCCCAAGACCCAAAATCAATGGGTATTAGCCAGAGATGGAAACAAGAGCTAGCATTCAACCTTTCAAACCATGACTGGGAGAAAATCTTTACCCATATTCATAAAGGGCTCAATTACTGTCTCGACACAAGAAAATGGTTACAAAATCTTGTCTAGATGATATAGGACTCCTCCCAGAATACAAAAATGTGCCCTATCTTTCTCCCCAACTGCTGGCAGTGTAACAAAGACCTGGCCTCGCTCATATATGGTGGGCATGCCCATTAATCCAACCATTCTAGGAGGAAGTCCACAGACTCGCCTACCAAATCTCCACCCTACCATTGGACTACTCCCCAGCACAACTACTACACTACTCTGCTATCACAATATCTGACTATTTTCACTCATTGGCCATGCATCTGATAAATGCAGCCAAACTATGCATACCATCCCATTGACGATCTCAAAACCCACCAAGCATTGCTCAATGGTTTAAACGAATATAAAAAATTGGTGACATGGAGGAATACATCATGCAAAACATACCCCCTCTAAGTTTAGGAAAATTGGTCGTGCTGGCAACACTTTAAAATGACAGAAGACTATGCCAAGCACCAAAATTATTCTATCAGGCATACGTCCCTGGCCAGTGGGCTAGCAAGCAGGCAGGTAAAGTTCCACCTGTCACAGTTACTGTTAACCACATTATCTTTAGTGACATGCTCTTTGTTCGATTTTGTATAACTTTGTTAATGTTGGATCCGCTAAGGAAACTGTAACCTATGCATATCCTAATCTTGTAACCGTGAATAATATTTAAGATTTAATATCTCAAAGATATGATGTGGGTTAAAAGAAAGTTCTTTGACTTATGCCACATACACACAATCGGAATTGCAATGGACTTTTTTCATTGGAAATTCCGATCGTGTGTGGGCCCCATCGGAATTTTTTTCCTTCGATGTTTAGAAATAGAACAAATTTTTTTTTCCCGTTGGAAAAAAAACGATAGGAAATTCCTATCATCTGTGTGCAACTCTGACGGAGAAAATACCCACGCATGCTTAGAATCAAGTCGACACATGCTCGGAAGCAATAGACTTCATTTTTCTCGGCTCGTCGTAGTGTTTTACGTTGCCGCGTTTTGGATGGTCGGAATTTGGTCTGACAGTGTGTATGCAAGACAGCTGGAACGGAATTCCGGCGAAAAATTCCATCTGATTTTAGGCCATCAGAAATTCCGATCGTGTGTACGGGGCATAAGAGTGAAAGTTCTAATATAATAAAAAAAATTTAGGAAGTAGTTGAAACCATCTTTTTAATACAAAAACATCTATCTATAGTCTTACACCAAAAGAGGACATAGTAGGTTAAAATACAAGAATTACATGGAGGAATACAGAGTATATTCCTTAAAACATTAATCTACAAACATATTCAGTTACAAGTAAAACAGACCTTTTTCATAATTACCCTTAAGTTCCATTCTGATGGCTGCCTTCCCATAAAGAGAGATTTCACTCCCATTTCATCAGTGTATATTCCTGCATGATGATACCTCATTGGTTGACATAGCTTGGTTCTTAATTGGAGAGCTTACTACATCTCCTATACTTTGCATAAGTCAGCCCCCTTTAATGCAAATCCTTGTGACTATTCTGGGCAGGAGATTTAATTGAATTTTCCCAGGAAGTTAAGTATTGATTACGGATTGGCCTCCCTTCATCGCATATCCCAGCATGGGATCCTTTGAAGTGAGTATGTGTAAAACAATGAGGTTTGGATCTCCATTGTTTGTATACACAAGCCTAGGCACCGTCTTGTCTGCTTAGCCTAACCTTCTTGGTGGCTCTGTTACATAGATACAAAGCTAGTTGAACTATATTCATAATTACAATATTTTACAGCTATTAATGGAGATTTCACATAAACTCATAATGCAACAATCTGTACTTTGGTCTATGCAACACTGTAATGGTTGTGATTTACTTTAACTGGTGCATTTGCATTTGTCAAATAAAGCAGTTGGGTAAAAATAAAAGATAGATAGATAGATAGATAGATAGATGGATAGATAGATAGATAGATAGATAGATAGATAGATAGATAGATAGATAGATAGATAGATAGATAGATAGATAGATGATTATGCTTATTTTTCCTTCTTAAGGGGAAAGAGAAAATTATGTGAACAGAGGGGTATTTTTATTACCATTGTTTTTTGGCAATCCTGAAACAACATTGTGTTCCAGGGAAATTGAGGGTTGGATCTAAACTAATATTGCTCATTAATACATGTTTAGACCCATTTGATAGCAGTAGGTTTATTATTTAATGAAAAACACATATAAAGGATCATCCTCAATCTTTCAGTGTCATTCTACCCAGAAGGCAGAGAAAATACTGTGAGTGCCAGGGTGTCATAGACCCACCCCTGAAGGGGGCATCACAACGGCTTTGAAGAATCGGTTAACAAAAGGTAAAAAAGGTAAATAATGATAGCAGCAATAATTATGTTTTAAACCCAGTCACCTCCATGTCCCTGGGAGTAATTTAGTGGCCCTTGGTCTGTCCCTGTAATTGTTACCATAGTCAGCTACTGCTGTATAATAAACATATTTTCTTGTAATCCAATATGTAGCACAGTGATTGGTTTGCAGTGTTTTTAATAATATGCAACCATTTGTGATAAAATTGTTAAACAAAATTGTCAAATGAAAATGCTATTAATAAGGCAGCATTATCGTTTGCTTAAAGCTTTGTAATTTTAGTATAATAAATACTTTTTCCAGTCTAATAGACAGCACAGTGGGTAGATCCAGCTGTTTTAATTCATATGCAACCAAGACAGAAACTAATAACCATACATTTTATTTTATGAATTCATAAAACATGCCTAACAAATAGGGTCTAAAAATAAAATAAAAGCTCTTGAATAAGGTCCGTGAATTTTCCATTCTTTTGTGCTATTGTTTGGACCAGCTGAAATAATTTTGTCATGATTAAATACATGGTATTATATCAACAATTACATCTTGCTTAACAAAGGTTCCAATTTTACAAATAAAAGCATCAAATGCAATATGCATACAGGCTACCAGGCATGCAGGCGACCTGTTTGCGGTTATAACATTTTAGATTGATTCATTAAAAAGCCTGGCTCTGTACACAATTGCCTCTGCGGACAATTTTAAAGTGAAGCCTTCTCAGTGAGTGTCGTGCACTTGATTGACAAGGATTTAGAAAGCTGTTGACATAAACAAAAGTTTATTAAGGTAGTCAAAACTGAATACTGTATCCAAGTTTTTCTGGTGTGCAGCTGTTAATCTGTTATTTACCAGCCTTATTTTGTCTAATTTGTGCACTGCTCAGTGTTGGAACATCAAATTTATTGATCTTTATACCATAATTTAAGTTTGTAACTTACAATTAGCGGATGAAGGATGTCAACAAATAGAAGATGCGCTATCATTCACTGCAGGAGCTGTGATAATTATTTGCCGCTGTGCATGATTAGGAAAAATTAGTGATTCAGAGCTATGGAATATTGATCAACAGCTTGCAAGATAGAACAAAGATGGTAGGAAGATTCCAGTAGAAGATATATGGGGGTCTGAAATGAAATGCTTGCATATAATGATCATGCTGTTCTAGTATGTTTTGCTTATTTTTTTGAGTGATATTTATTTTATCATTTATAACAAAAAATAGATACAGTATTTAGGAAAGGTTTTTTTATGTTGATTTTTAGCTTTATACTGTAGAGTTCTGCCTCTCAACAGCCTGTAGAAATGGTTGCATGTTATTTTAGCGATACAGTGATTTTTAAATCTTTTCACCAGTAATTTTACACCTTACTTTTTAGTTCTGCTGAAGTTATTCACAAGTATCCAGAGGCTCTCAGAGATATTTTGTTTGATGATGCCTCATTTGTGCCTGATGGGCATGTACGACTTGTGCCAACACCACCAGGTCAGCCAATCTAAGCAGATGATCACTCTCAAAAGAGGTTTCTTTTTTCGAAAAAAAAATGTATTCAGTTTAACCACTTAAGACCCGGACCATTATGCAGGTAAAGGAACTGGCCCCTTTCTGCGATTCGACACTGCGTCGCTTTAACTGACAATTGCTTGGTTGTGCGACGTGGCTCCCAAACAAAATTGGCGTCCTTTTTTTCCCACCAATAGAGCTTTCTTTTGGTGGTATTTGATCACCTCTGCGGTTTTTATTTTTTGCGCTATGAACAAAAATAGAGCGACGATTTTGAAAAAAATGCAATATTTTATAATAAATATCCCCATATATATATAAAAAAAAATCCTAAGTTTAGGCTGATACGTATTCTTCCACATATTTTTGGTAAAAAAAATCGCAATAAGCGTTTATTGATTTGCGCAAAAGTTATAGCGTTTAAAAATAGGGGATTGTCACAAACTACAGTGGGCGAGAGTGAACCAGAACTGCGGTTAAGGAAAGATTTCAATGCACTTCTCTATGCAATGTGATTTTTAAGTACTGGACCCCAGGCGTCACTCTAATCAGAGAAAAAGAGTTTGGGGGTTTACTACATCATCTGTCTCACATATAGGAATGTGTTGAGCTACTAAGGGTGGAGGTTTTACAACATACCTTCAACCCCTAGCCTTAAAAGGTTACGATGAACGTGAGTGAAGCACAACTGCATTAAAGAAATGATCTCAATGCACTACTCTATGTAAAGTGATTATCAGTACGGACCCTAGGCGTCACTCTAATCAGAGAAAAAAAGTTTGGGGGTTCACTACATCATATCACTCACATATAGGAATGCATTGAGCTACTAAGGTAGAGGTAGAACATACATCCAACCCTTAGCTTTAAAAAGATATAATGGACATGTTCAGTAATTTAGGCCAGGGGGGCCTATACTATAAAGAACAAATGTCAAGCACGTAGCATATGAAAATACTGTATGCAACCAGCATATACTTGAGAGAGGCAACAGTAGCCTAATTGGTTTAAGGTTGTATGTCCCTTTAAGATATTCCACAGGTGTTACATGAAGACACTATAAGTAATCCCAAGCAGCACAGTAGTATAAACAGAGTCAGTTTCAAATACAGTACTTAGTAAGGCTATATGTGAACCGGGTAATTCTAGAGCAATAAATGTAACATAGTAATGGTACTTATCCGTTTGCAGAGGATTACAGTTCTTCAGTAAGCAAAGTATTGTAGCAGCAAGGGATTCTGTAAAAGAGGGTCTCCTAGTGGAAGATTTCTTAGGGTGTCCCCAGCAACTGCAGTAAGGATGGCAGCGTGGGTCCAGGTAGTGAGTACTTAGCAGGGTTAAGTTGTAGCTTAGTGGTTGTATGCATCCGTATTCAGTTCAGGGGAGTATTGCCAGTAGTTTGTTTGTAGCGTGGTCCGGCTACGGCCGACAGTAATAGAACAACGTGTACTCTGCACGCTGTACTGTTTATAGGAGCGAGACATGTGTAGTCAATGAGGCATTGATTCCACTGGCACTTCCGCGTTCTATGCTGGAACGCACGTGGTGCTGGCCGATGACGTCAGTGCGCGTTCGCCGTATGCGTTCCAGCATGGAATGCAATACTGTGACGAGAAGCGCCGTTTACAGGGATAGTTTTATGGCATATTTATTAATAATTTTTATTTACTAGTAGCCCTAAGGGAGTGATTCTTACTGTAAGGGGGCGTGGCTGGACGTGTGACGTCACTGATCGTCGTTCCCTATAACAGGGAACAGACGATCGGTGACAAGCCACAGAGAAGAATGGGGAAGGTGTGTTTACACTCACCTCTCCCCGTTCTTCAGCTCCTGTGACCTGATCGAGGGACACCATCGCGATTGGGTCCACGGGTCCCATGGGCGTGGTCACGGAGCTTCGGACTGGGTTGCGAGCTCGCGACCCGCGGCTGGGCACTTAAAGGGCAACGTACCTGTACGTGCCTGTGCCCAGCCGTGACATTATACCGACGTATATGGTGTTAGGCGGTCCTTAAGTGGTTAACAGGTAGTTAACATTCTATCATTCCACCCACGCAGGTGCTAGCATTGATAGTAGTAGAAAAAGTTAGCTTACAAAAGTAGACAAAATGCAGCAGTATGAAAACAAGAACTGATATAATAACAGAGGATAGGCCTTTTATATAAAACCATGGGGGCCAAGTGGTCATGGGGAGGTTTCCTCAACAGTAGGGTATCCTCTAGGCCCACCAACATCCATACAATGATGCAATTTTTAGCCTATACAAATCTAGAAAGAGGAGATCAGAAATCAGGAGGAAGGTAGGCAGAAAGGTTATGTTAGAGAAAGAAAGAATGCACACCTGACGAGTAGCGGGGGAGTGGATGAGGAAAGCTAGAGAGGAAGGGAGGCCAGGGTTAAAAGCCTAAATGTGGAAAGAGGGAAGGGCTTGGGATCATCAAGGCCATCCGTCATATGAGACTCAAGCTGGCTGGGGGGAGAGTAGGAAAGGCATAAGCCAACCATGGTTCCCAAACTTTCATGAATTTAACATGAGTGTCGTTGCTGATGCTAGACATCTGTTAATTAAGCATGAAAGCAACCATGCAATCTCTCACCCCCTGAAAGGGGACAGATGATTTATTTCAGGTGTGGGCAATCGTTCTTTTGGCTGGCAAAAATAGATAGGAAGCTAGCTTCTGCTGGTAGGCAAACTGCACTGGAATTTGGCAACGTAGGGAGGTAAAATACAATGAATAGAAGTCCAAAAACATGGGACCAAAAACGAATAAAACCTTTTTATTTTTTTAAATGTTGGTTTATTTTAGTTTGTTTAGCAAAAAATAAAAACCCCAGAGGTGATCAAATACCACTAAAAGAAAGCTCTATTTGTGGGAAGAAATTATAAAAATTGTGTTTGGTCACAGTGTAGCATGACCACGCAATTGCCATTCAAAGTGTGACAGCGCTGAAAGCTGAAAATTGTCCTGGGCAGGAAGGGGTGAAAGTGCCTGGTATTGAAGTGGTTAAACACCAGTAATACACTGTCTCGTTCTTATTTTTTTTTTAACTGTGACAAAAATCGGAGCCACTAGAGGCCGATCTGCTGCTTAGGGGTTCTGGGCTTCAGCAAAATGAAACCAAGGCAATGCTGGAGGCAATTTACAACGCACAATATTTTTGGTAGCAAATCATTAAAGTGATATTAAAATCTTTTTTTTTTTTGTTTAAAAATAACAAACATGTTATGCTTACCTGCTCTGCGTAGTGGTTTTGCACAAAGCAGCCCAGGTCCTCCTCTTCTCTGGACGCAAGACTTTTCGGATATTTATTTGTAAAAAAAAAAATTAAACAATTTATGATTTTCCTTCCACTTCACAATTACGTGTTACTTTAACCACTTCCATACCGGGCACTTATACATCTTCCCGCCCAGACCAATTTTTAGCTTTCAGCGCTGTTGCACTTTGAATGACAATTGCGCGGTCATGCTACACTGTACCCAAACACATTTTTTATCATGTCGTACCCACAAATAGAGCTTTCTTTTGGTGGCATTTGATCACCTCTGGGATATTTATTTTCTGCAAAAAAAAATAAAAAAATAAAAAAATAGTTTTTGTTTCTGTTATAAAACATTGTAAATAAGTAAGTTTTCTCCTTCACTGATGGGCACTGATGGTACTGCACTGACGGGCACTGAAAAAGGCGGCACTGATGGGCACCGATGAGGTGGCACTGGTGTGGTGGCATTGATGGGCACTAATATGCGCCACTGATGGGCGGCACGGATGGGCACTGATAGGCGGCACGGATAGGCGGCATGGATGGGCTTCGATAGGCGGCACGGGTGGGCACGGATAGGTGGCACAGATGGGCACAGATAGGCGGCACGGCTGGGCACGGATAGGCGGCACGGATGGGCACAGATAGGCGGCACGGCTGGGCACGGATAGGCGGCACGGATGGGCACAGATAGGCGGCATGGATGGTCACCGATAGGCGGCACGGATGGGCACGGATAGGCGGCATGGATGGTCACTGATAGGCGGCATGGATGGGCACTGATAGGTGGCACAGATGGGCATAGATGGGCACTATTGTATGTGTTGTACTAATGGATGCCAATCAGTGCCAAACAATGCCTGCCAATCAGTGATGCCCATTGTGGGCACTGATTGGCATCCATTTTTTGTGTCCTTCTCATCCCTGGTGGTCTAGGGTGGCATACCTTTTTTTTAATCCCTGGTGGTCTAGTGGGCATCCCTGGTGGTCCAGTGGGCATCCTCGGGGGGGCTGACAGACGCGAGTGATCACGCGAGTGATTGGACACGGCTGATCACGTGGTAAAGAGTCTCCGTGAGAGACTCTTTACCTTGATCGGTGTTGGGGGGTGTCAGACTGACACCCTGCAACAACGATCGCCGTGATGCGCGCCCCCGGGGGCGCGCGGCGGCTCAAAATCCTGAGGACATCATATGACGTCCAGTCAGGATTCTACAACCAATTTGCCGATGTCAATATGTCATAAAATCCCAATAAAATACATTTTGGTTTTTGGTTGTAACATGAATTTTTTTTGAAAATTTCAAGGGTTATGAATACTTTTTCAAGGCACTGTATACAGGCTGATTTTACTGTCGTGGGTTCAAATTCATCTGCATTGTGCCTTAAAATGATTTACCCTTCAACTATTTACCTTATATTTCTATCTGTTCAGCAAGATTTGCTTAGGCAAAAATCATGTGCATGTTTATATATTCGCTTTTACATTGCAACAGAAACGTGTAATTTAGGAATAGGAAATATATCAGGATGACCTTTACAGAAAGGACGTGAGTCCTTTCTAATGTATGTGCGGACACTGCGATCTATAAGGGAGGCACGTGGCTTTGTCTTTGTGCAGAAAATGAATAATGGCATACATGGCTGGATCAAAGTTCTCGAAATGCAAAGAATTCCATTCTCTTTGAGAGCATTACTAGGATATTGAACTGGTAGGAAAAGTATTATTCTGGTCAATAGAAGAGATTAAATATGGACAGAAAATAACCGAACAAGATAGCAATTGTAAAAAAAAGTCAATGCATAGCATTAGAAATGTATCTGCGGAGCCTTGAAAAAGAGTGTCTTCTCGTGTCCGTGTACATGAAAAATATACTGTATTTTTCTAAAGTAAACCACTCATGTCCTCCAAAGTCTGGGACAGATTAATGCTTCCTGTCCCTGTAGGTTAACTGTTTTGTGGCACCCCTATTATACCCCAATCAAATAGCTAGAATAAATGAGCATACATAACAATACAGTGGAAAATGGCACTAGAGGACTACTTAAAACTGCATGTAAATAAACTCCATGGCTAGGCTCGAATGTTCCCTGTGGTTGGTATGTCAGTATTCCATCGCAGAATGGTGTAGTTGCAGGAGCCGAGACTGTATATTAAAGCAAACCTGTCACTAAGATAAAAAAAATGACAACAGAAGCACCTAGTACAAGAAGACATTGAATACTTACCTGCAGACCCAAACTGGCCATAGGACCCACCTAACTCTATTGGACTAATAGAGTTAGGTTGGGCACATTCAACCATAGACACAGATCGATATTGTCACGTCATGTTGAATCTTCCATCTATATAGAACTGACGCAATGCAACGAAACGAAAAAGAAGCATTTTTTATGTCGGATCTTTCGTATTTCGGATTATGCGCGTTCGTTATTGTTTGTTAAAACGAACGCGAAAATCCCCAAAATTCGAACATAAATTAATTTGGACGTAAATGAATGCACATGTCTATAAAATTTTGCATATATCATGCACCTGGCTCTCTCCCATGGGTCTCTGTCTGCTGTATGCCATGTGGTCCTCTAGAGAGTGACACCGACCGAGCAGGTCCTCTCTTCAGCCTCAATGCTGAACATGATGCCAGCACTCAGTAGTAGGTGCCTGTAAAAACCCAGTGAAGGAAGACAGAAAACAGAATCTGTTAAGCGATGTGAGTAGCCAGATTCTGTTTTCTACTTCCATAACGGGTTCGGTGCAGGCCTCCAGAGAGGGACTGTGACACAGGCAGGAACTTACTCTGTTTGAGTAATCCTCCTGCTACAGTGTCATCTTGTGGTGCTCAATAGAGATGCTGGCACTCATAAATGGGGTACTCAGTCTAAAATGCCTGGACCTATTTTTTGATCCCGTCAGGGTCTGCTTACCTGTCCAGTGGCTGGCAATCTTCACTCTCCTGAAGAGCTATGGATGCTGCTGCTATCAGACACGTCCAAGTGTGTTGGGTAGCATGTTCTACAGATACAGTACACTTGCTATAGTTCCACGTACCATTCATTATTCTGCCACAGGACACAATAACGTCATCATGTGGTGACAAATGACACACTACCAGACAGGTAGGTATCAAACATCTTTTTTAACAGGGGATTGAAATTCCTAGAGTCAGGGTCGCTTTAAATTTAATTCAAATGCTAAGAAAATATATACATCCCTTTACCACAAGATATACTTTGCCTGCTAAAAAAAAATTCTCTGGACAAAAGGGTTTCTGAGGAAACTGTTGGACATTATTTATGAAGAGAAAAACAAAGAGAGAAACACAGCATGCATTTGTATTCATAAATGTGCCTAGTCTCTCCTTAGCTGGAAGCATCATTCTGCTTCTTGATGTTCACCTACAATGACATTTTCTGACAGATTTCGTAGGCAGTAATGCACTATAAAATAACTGGAAATACTACTTACATACCAATATGTTTGTAAATTACTATTTCAACTTTACTTTTACATCCGCAGTTGTGAATGTTATACTGTAAAAGCTCTTTTATATTTTACTATTTTAAGGTATAGAAAGCCTCAAAATGATGGTGTAAGAGGTTAATAAAGTGGACTTCAATTATAAACAAAAATGTATTTATTGATGTATTTATTTATTTTGTGATCAACCTATGTAATATCCCCCCACCTATACACACACCACTTCCTATCATTTATCATATTTTAGAAGGACTGAAAACCTGCAGCATCACCCAGTAATAAAATTTCAGTACATACATTGGGGACTTGCTTTCATTTAAGAAAAAAACATAAATGGTGTTTGGTTTATTTTATTTTATTCTCTTTTTCATACAAATAGATGTTTTAAATGTATTTTATTTTATATAAATGTGTATTATATATATATATATATATATATATATATATATATATATATATATATATATATATATATATATATATATATATATATATATATATATATAATTTATTGTATATAAATGCTTTGTACTATTTATAAAAAAAAAAAAAAAAATTTTTTACAAGTGTATTTATAAACCAGAAGTACCTTTAGGGATCTCTGAGGCCTTGTACTCACGACCGGATCTGTGCGCTGGAAACTGTCTGCCCGACAGTTTCCGGCGTACAAGGCTGATTTGTGTTTGGTTCCGCTGGCGTGTACACACCAGCGGACCAAATTACCGTCGTACCGGAACGCGTGCACGTAAACTACGTACGACGTCACTATAAAGGGGAAGACCAAACTTAATGGCGCCGCCCTCTGTTCCTCTTTTGCTAGTTACGGGTTTGCTCGTGTTAGTGAAGGTTTGGTTAGAGCTGATTCGCGCTTCTCGGTCTCCAGGCTTTGACAGCGTGTATTCACGGGTTCAGTGCGTGTGCTTGCGGTAACGTAGTTGTCATTCGGCTATAGGCTAGCAGGTTGTTTCTGCTTTAGCAGTTGCATCCTGTGCGCTCGTATCTGTTTGTCACGCGTTTGTCGCAGGTAGTGCTGGATTTGCGAGTGCTTTCTGTTTCAGTGTGTTCTTGACTGACCAGCCGGCCGGTTTGAAGCCATAATGGAGCAGCAGCGTCAATTTTCGCGAGTTGGTGCTGTTTATGGGATGGCTGCTGGATATGTTCATTTGTCCAGTACTTTGGCCAGAAACAGGGGGCGGAGGCGTTTCTGGACCAAGAATTGGTTGCGCCAGCGTGACCAGTTCTCACATATGCCTCTGCTTAGGGAACTCCAGGAGAATAATCCTAATGACTTTAGGAATTTTCTCCGCATGACGGACCCCGTATTCAACAGTCTGCTGGAACTTCTGTCCCCCTATATCACGAGGCAGGACACTGTGATGCGCCAAGCCATCACGGCCGAGCAGAGGCTTATTGCCACGTTGCGGTACCTGGCGACTGGGAGGAGCCTGCAGGACCTCAAGTTCTCGACAGGCATCTCTCCGCAGGCGCTTGGGGTCATCATACCGGACACGTGTGCTGCCATCATCAAAGTTATGCATGAGGAGTATATTAAGGTAAGTTTCCTGGCTGTAATAATGTGGCCAACTAACTTTATTTTTATTTTCCCAGATATGCTGTGTGTTTAACTAACGTTACCTTTTCTCCCTATGCATGTTGATATAAGCTTTACATGTTTTATTCTTGGCCTACCTGCATATTTGTCCCTTACCCAATATTAACCTGTCCAGCATGCTATCCTAGGGACAAACCCACCTTGCCATTTTTTAAAACAGGACTTTTTGTTTTTTGTGTCCCCCCCCCCCCCTTCAAACTTTTATTGTCCCCATCAGAGGGCTGTGGAGTCTCTTAATGAAGTGGCCCTATATATTTCATTTCCCAAATTCTCCATGCACATTTTTCTAATGCAATTTTAATACTGTGAACTGTCACAAGGATGCTTGTAGGATGTTTTTGTTACAAAGTACTAAATCTCTATTTTTGTTTGTCCCCACAGCTACCCTCCACACCACAGGAATGGCAGTCTGTGGCTTCCCAATTTGCCCAGCGGTGGGATTTTCCAAACTGCGGTGGAGCAATAGATGGGAAACACGTCCGCATTGTGCCCCCACCCCGCTCGGGGTCCTACTATTATAATTACAAGGGTTATCATAGTATTGTGTTGATGGCGGTGGTGTCGGCACAGTATGAGTTTCTATATGTGGACGTGGGGAAGAACGGCCGGATGTCTGATGGGGGAGTGTTCGCACGGACTGATTTCTATGATCGTCTCCAAGCTGGTGGTCTGGCATTGCCACCAGATGAAGATAATGTGGAAGGACTTCCGTTTGTGTTCCTAGCGGACGAGGCTTTCGGGCTTGGTCCTCACCTCATGCGGCCTTTTCCCCAGAGGACCCTCACCTCAGAGAGGAGTGTGTTTAATTTTCGGTTGGGCAGGGCTCGGAGGGTAGTCGAGAATGCCTTTGGGATACTCACCAACCGGTTCCGCCTGTTCAGGACATCGATACATCTGGCGGAATATAAATTGGACACCGTTGTATTTGCCTGCTGCATTTTGCACAACTTTTTACGCAGGCACTCCCAGACGTACCTACCCGACATCGGTTCTGAGGCAAGACTACCCTCAGATCCCCTTCCCGGGCTGGACACTGGTCGCGCTGGCTTGGCCCCCCAATCAGCTCGTGAGGTACGCGACAAATATGGATTATATATAGATTATTTTTGGTGGGGTGTTTACCGCCTTAATTTTTTTTTTTGGGCATATTTTTTATGCACAAAAAACAATAATTTTTTAACCATTTTTTTTGTTTTTGGTGTGTTTTTCTAAAAGTAAATTTTTAGGTGAGATTTTGGAGTCAAATCTCTACTTCACTAAATTCAGTGATTAGAGAGATTTATAATTCTATATATATATATTTTAAATTTTTTGGCGTTGTTTATTCTTTATGGTCTAAACTTTATAGTATCCCAAAATGTTCAACATGGTCAAAAAGTAACAAAATCCAATTCCAAAAATATAAAAACTCACAACAGCAGTCAGTCATGGTGTGCTTTCACACTGGAACACGCCAAAATTGGAAGATACACACATTCAGTGCAAACTCGCCAAATGTCATTGGTTCAACAGACAAATGGCCACATGTGCTATCTGACATCATGGGTGATCAATGTCTGTGTTCTGTGGGAGCAAACCCTTCCTCTCAACTACTTGAGGATGGAGGAGGGGGTTGGACCCACAAAGCACAGACATTAGATATTCTGTGATGGCAGATAGCACATGTTGGCACACTGTGTGTGTATCTTCAAATTTTGGCGTATTCATTATTCAAACTGTAAAAATGTTTGTGGGGGCGGGGGATGGGCGGGGGGTGTTTCAGTCTTTGACACGGCCCATCATGTCAATAATGTTTTTAAAATTAGATTCGATGACCATCATTCTTTGCCGCATATTGTCCATTTCCGTGCAGCATTCCAAAAGGACATTTGTTAAATTCTCTTCCATGACAACCATCCTTTCACGCATATTGTGCATTTCAGTGCTGCACTCCATTACCTGCTGAATAATTATAGCAGCACTTGCACGTGAAAATATTGGCACACCATCCTCCTCCCCTAAAAAAAAAATTAAAAATGGCATTTACAACATTATTTTTCGATGAGGCCTATCTACATATGTTTTTTTGAATCAAGCTAGGGTGACACTGACCTGATGGGCTTCTCCTTTCCACCTCTTCGACATCTTCTATCACTCCTCCTTCTTCCACCACCTCCCCATCATCTTCTATCACTCCTCCTTCTTCCACCACTTCCCCATCATCTTGGACTCCTCCTTCATCCATCAATCCACCTTCTTTCAATTCGCCAAATTGTTCTTCCGCCACTTGCCCTTCATCTGCTATAACTTCTAAGTCCAAAATTACTTCTTCCTCCTCTCTTCCTTCCTCCTTTCTTCCTTCCTCCTCTCCTTCCACATCCTCCTCTCCTTCCACATCCTCCTCTCCTTCCACATCCTCTTCTCCTTCCACATCCTCTTCTCCTTCCACATCCTCTTCTCCTTCCACATCCTCCTCCTCCTCCACATGTTGAGATGGCAGATTTTGGCCTTGTCTGGCCCTCTCTGCCTCCTCCAAATGCTGGCGACTTCTTTCCCCTGAAATAAACCAAAAAAAATGTAGACTCATCAGCACACAGATATTGGAGAGCATAAATCGCACACATTGCTTAGAAGATGCTTTCATTTAGTTACTTTTATCTTTCACCAAACCTACATTTTGCAATTACTTCTATATGGCAAGCTCTGATCCTGCCCCTTTTTAGCAAAGTGACACACATGGATGTCCCCCCTAAACTGTATTTCTGGGAGACCCTACCAAAACCCATTTTTGATTTGGGGAGACACAGGTGCTCTGCATTGCAGATGTGAAAACATCTGCTTTATTACCACTGTTTTTAGAATGAATCCTGTTTGCCTTTCCCATTCTCATACTTTTTTTTTCTAGAACTAGCTTTTACACAATGTTTACAAACAAAGTTTTTGGCCAGTGAGCCATGTCCAGGTGTGTTGTTCCTGGAATAACCGAGCCTTTCTGAGAAACTATGTGATGTTACGTTGTTTACTAAGAACACTATTTGTAAATATGTAGTTATTTATGTCCTAAAAAATAAATGACAACATGTCTTTAAAATTACAAGCAGGCCAAGGAGGCAGATGGTGAAATATACATGGCAACACATTATTGCAGACAATCACCCCCCCCCCCCCAACCCCAATATATATTTACTTACTTTTACGCAGAATTTTAAGTATTTTCTTCATCTGATGTGGCTCCCTCAATTTTAAGTCTGACCATCGTTTCCTCAGCTGTTCCTTGGACCTGGTGATCCCAAACATCCTCTGCATTCTCCTCGCCACCTTGTCCATAATATGTGCCTTTCGGCGGTTAGGGGTCTTGTATGGCCCTAATTCACCATCATAGTCCTTCTTTCGCATGATGTAAACTAACTCCACCATTTCCTGGAACCGCATATTAGTGGCTTTATATCTTCTTTGCCTTGATCGGGACGTCCCTGCCTCTGTCCCTTCACTTGTGGCATGAGAGCATCGTGCCCGCTCGTGTGACATCGCCATCTTTCCTTTCCCACAGAGATTATGGGCGTGGAAAAGAAGAATTCTTACGCCATGGGCGGAGAAGAGGGCGGCGTTTAATACATACGCGGAGTGTAGAGAATGCAAACAACGTGTTTACGTTGGTTACGCGGAGAATCTTCGAGCGCATCCAGAACATACACAGTTAACGCCATATTTCCTAAACTCATTGATTAGGGGCCTCGCAAAGGTGACGAGGGCGGGGTTTAATAAATACGCGGAGTGTTTAAAAGGTTTACGCCGTGATTACGCATCTTACGCGGTAATTAGGCGAGCGTGAGAAACGAGGAGCGAGAGACAGGAAGGTAAGGAAATTAAAAATGTGATCAGCAGAGGCCTTGAAAATGTAGACACATGGGATGGGGGTTTGGGCTGTTGGTTGCACCCTTTTTAAGCTATTCTGTCTATGGGGTACCACAATGTTATTTTGGTTTCCAAATGCTTTTGGACACCTCACAAAATAGAGATGTGAACAATGCTGTACCTCATTGACAAGTTTTTGAATGGTGTATTCAGATCAGGCAAAGTATTGTTCAAGTGTTGGTTGTACAGAGGTCATTAGGAAGTGTCTTTTATGTCATCCATTGTCAGGGGCATGAGATTTACACATGAAAGAGTGCCTAGATGAAAACTGTCATTTGTAAGCATTGTTTATTTTTCTATATTAAAAATATTTACTGCAATGTGAACAATGGCTCTGCATCTAGCAAATCAATGTTTGGTACAAGCAATGCGGCCGAGCTGCCAATCATTGTTTAAACAAGAGAGACTGTGTTTGTAATTAGATATAGGTAATAAATTTGAAGACACATATTAGATCAAGGTCAACGCTGATCCTTTGGAATATTTATTTTTCTGTGGTTTATGTTTTTGTAATCTAGACTCAAAAAGAAATATAATTTTGGAAAAATTACAATGGACCTCCTACAAAGCAAGGAATCTATAGAGGCCTTACTCCAAAAATATCAGGAGACGCCCATCCTGTGGAATTCCAAGCACTCTTTATATTGCAATAAAGAGGTACGAGCGGCAGCACTAGAAGAGCTAGCAAATTATATGCAAACTTGGGTGCCAGGATGCACTGCCAACATGGTGAAGGATAAACTTGCCAACCTCAGAAGCACATACAGGAGAGCATACAAAGCTAATAAAAGCAAAAAATCGGGAGCAGCAGCAAGACAAGCAAAGGAACCCAAACTGTGGTATTATAAACAGATGGCTTTTTTGCGGGACGAAATGGAAGGCAGGAAAACGATGTCGAGTCTTTCTTCCAACCTTTCCTCCATGCTACCTTCCAGCGGACCTTCCCCAGATGACCACAGCCCTGCAGAGTCGGAGGAAGAGGGCCTGGCTGACAGAGATGCAGATCTGCCACCCTTCGATGAGGAGGTATAGTAGTTTCCTCTATATTTCTGGCGTAAATAATTCTTGGTGGATTAATGATTAGATATTGTAAAAAAAAAAACAAGCTGGGAAAAAGCAAAAAAAAAGGTGTTCAGACAAATAGGTGTCAGAGATGACAACTGCAGGGGTCAGAAGTAGAGTGTATTCAAGTAATAATGAACAGAAAATACTAAACGAAAAACATGAAAATGAGTGTGGTTTTATTTAGCGAAATTGTAAAAAATGTCATTTTTTTTCCACACAGGAAGAAGAGATCAGCCAGGAGGTGGCAGATCCTCAGGTGTCTGTCAGCCAGGAGGAGGCCGGGGTCAGTGGCAGCCAGGAGGAGGCCGGGGTCAGTGGCAGCCAGGAGGAGGCTGGGCCCAGTGGCCTGCAGCAGGTCCACCCGGCCAGGAGAACCACCACCAGCCAGTCTTCTCCCCCCCAGGTGAGGCCATCAGGCCGAAGGAGGCAGTTGAGGCCTGTGGAGGAGGCAAGCCTCCGCATGATCCAGGAGGCAAGCGCCATCATGAGGGCCCCCCTCAACCCCACAGAGGCCTTCAGTGCCTCATTGGCCCATGATTTAAATGAAGGGGAGGAGGACCAGAGAAGACTGGCAAAGGCCCTGATGAACCAGGTCCTTTGGTGGATGCAGAGGGGCCTGCTGACCCCAGACACTGGGCTATGTGACCCGGCCCGGCTTGCGGAACACCATCCTCCTGCTGCCACATCGACCCCACCTGCAAGACCCCGTGTTCGATCCGCTGGAAGGCTGCCTGGAGGGAAGGCTGGAAAGAGGAGGAAACGTTGATTTTCTGCCTTCCATTTCCTTCCACATAAAGGACATCTTGTTTGTACTACCACCAGGGCCGGACTTACCATTGGCCTTGACTGGGCTCAAGCCCAGGGGCCCCACCCAATAGGGGGCCCCCTTTAAAAAAAAAAAAAATTTTTTTTTTTTTTTTTTTTTTTTTTTAGGGGTCCGGAGGTCCCCAGGGGCCCGGAGGCCCCCAGGGCCCCGGACGGCAACCCCCCTTTTTTTTATTTATTTTTTGTAAAAAAATGTTTTTTTTATATATTTTTTATTTTTATATATATAATATATATATATATATATATATATATATATATATATATATATATATTGTATTATTATTATTAAAGGGCCCAGGCAGGGGCGGACTGACAACTCATGGGGCCCCCGGGCAATAGAAGAGTATGGGGCCCCTCTGGCTTACAGATGGCCACCACGCCAGGAGGTAGTGCAGAGGCGGGCAGCTAAAATCTTGGGATATTCACATTAAAAGCATGTCATTTTCGGACATATCAGGGACAGATCTAAAAAAAAACACTGATTTTTACATACTATCCCTGGTTTTACTGAGCCTGGCAACCCGGATGGGGCCCCCTAGTGGCATGGGGCCCTCGGGCAGTGCCCGAGTGACTCAATGGTCAGTCCGCCCCTGGGCCCAGGGGTCTCCAGGGCCCCCGGATGGCAACCCACCTTTTTTATTTTTTAATAAAAAAAATTACATTTTTTTTTTTATTAAAGGGCTCAGAGGTCCCCAGGGCCCCATGTGGCAACCCCCCCTTTTTTTATTTTTTTTATAAATGTTTATTTTTTTATTTTTTTTATAAATGTTTATTTTTTTATTTTTGTTTATTTTATTTTTTTTTTATTAAAAGGCCCAGAGGTTCCCAGGGGCCCAGAGGTCCCCAGGGCCCCCGGGTTTGGCAACCTCCCTTTTTTTATGTATTTTTTTCTAAATGTTTTTTTTTTTTATTATTAAAGGGCCCAGAGGTTTATTTTTTCTTTTTATTAAAAGGCCCAGAGGTCCCCAGGGCCCCGGATGGCTACATATATTTATATATATTTGTTTTCTTCTTTATTTCTTCTTTTTTTGTAAAGGCCCCCCCACTTCTCAATTTGCGGCAGCCCCCACGCTTCTCAATTTCAGGCGGCAGCACCCCCACCCCCCCTAGGTTCTCTGCTTCAGGGGGCCCATGCCTTAAGCTGTGCAAGGGGCCCCAAAATTCCTGATGGCGGCCCTGCGCATACCTCCCAACACGCACGGATTCTGTGGGACTTTCTCGCACAGACAGCTTCTTCCCGCAGTCCCGCAAAAGGGTTAATTTTCCCGCACTGCAAGAGGAGGAGGCAGCACGGAAGCTGAAGGGAAGAAAGCCGACAGCCGGGCTAATGACAGTCTGTGGCCCCGGCTGTTGGCACAGGTGAGAGGCACTCCCCCCCTCAACAACTGCAAAATCCCCCCCGCTCAACAACTTCGATCCCCCCCAATTCTCGGCTCCAGGGGGCCCCTTCAACACTCAAGCCCAGGGGCCCCCACCACCCTAAGTCCTGCCCTGACTACCACAGTTTGGGTTCCTTTGTTTGTGTGCTGCTGCTTCATATTTTTGTGTTTGGCTCCTGAGGCTTGGAAGTTTATCCTTCACCATGTTGGAAATGCAAGTTTGCATATAGTTTGCTATCTATTCTAGTGCTGCCGTTCTTTTTATTTTTTGTGATGACATTTGCCTGAATAAAAGGCTTTTTGCTTTCATTTGAAAACATGTCTATTGTTTGTTATACTGTGGGGATTATTAGGCAGCAAACCTTTAATAAATATACAATGGGTAATTTACAAAGGACACACTCCTTGGGGGGGGGGGACATTTGGTGTGCCAACATGGTTTAATATTCTCTAATGAAACACCAAAAAAAAAAAAAAAAAACATGTAAAAAATTTTTTTTTTAAATGGTGACATAACTAGAAACAACAAAAAAAAATAAAAAAATGCACATTCCTTTACAAAAATGACTACTAAAAATTATGGAGGACCACCAACCAAAACACACGTCTGGCATAGAAAACATTATTAAAGGATTACATCACAAGCAAGAAATGTGACATTTCAGTATGGGACAACTCTATTGAAATTGCATCAGCAAGAGAACGGGGTTATTCTAGCAAGAGAAGAATTAATAAAACGAGGCTTGAAAATGTGGTTTAGTGCGCCTTTTTAAGACATTGTTCTCTTGCTAGAATAAAAGGTTTCTAATGACGAATGTGCCATATCCCAAACAAACGCGAGTTTTACCTGAACGAGCGCTCCCGTCTCCTCATTTGGACTGAGCATGCGCAGGGTTTTTGTACGCTGCTTTTGTGTACAGACGACCGAACATGTCTGACGGACACGATTCCAGCAGACTGTTTTAAAGCAAGACCAGGAAACAGTTGTTCGTTGGAAAACGGTCTGGCCGACGATTGTTTGCTGGAATTCTGTACGTTACTGCCTACACACGAACGAACATGTCCGCTGAAACTGGTCCGCGGACCAGTTTCAGCAGACATGTTTGGTCGTGAGTACGGGGCCTGACAGACTGTCTCAAAAGATAACTCCAATTTAATGGAACAAAAAAATAGCATATATATATATATATATATATATATATATATATAGATATATATATATATATTTTTTTTTTTCTCAACAAATGAGGAGTTACTCTTTAAAACCCTAGAAGAAGGTTTTGGAATCAGACAAGGAGTAGTACGTATATGAATGGGTCAGAGGTGGTGATGTAAAAACTCTTAAACGTGTATTTCTATTGTAGCAAATTTAAATTTGGGTCTGCCGTTACCTCACCGTTTACCACGTTCGTCTTAGGGGTCCTCCTTGAAGAGTTATTCACAAATGTCTGCACCAACACTTTGGGGCAGATCCACATACATCTGCGCCGGGCGCAGCGTATGTAAGAAACGCTACGCCGGTGTAACTTACTTTGCTTTGGTTTGAATCCTCAACGAATTTGCGCCGTAAGTTACGGTGGCATAGTGTATCTCTCGCGGCGTAAGGGCGCGAAATTCAAATGGATCTAATGGGGGCGTGTTTTATGTTAATACGTTGTGACCCAACGTAAACGACGTTTTTTTGGAACTGCGCATGCGCCGTCCCTGGGGGTATCCCAGTGCGCATGCTCGAAATTAAACCAGAACCCGCCAATGCTTACGACGGTGACATCATTCTACGCAAATTCCTATTCGCGAACGACTTACGCAAACAACGTAAAAAATTCAAAATTGTACGCGGGAAGGACGGCCATACTTAACATTGAGTACGCCTCAGAACAGCAGCTTTAACTATAAGCCGGAAAAAGCCGAACGCAAACGACGAAAAAAAAAGCGACGGGCCGACGTATGTTCGTGGATCGCCGTAAATAGCTCATTTGCATACTCGACGCGGATTACGACGGGAACGCCACCTAGCGGCCCCCGAAAAATTGCATCTTAGATCCGATGGCGTACGAAGACGTACGCCTGTCGGATCTAGTCGAGATGCCGTCGTATCTTGTTTTGAGGATTCAAAACAAAGATACGACACAGGAATTTTGAATCTATTTATACGCCGGCGTAATTTCTTTGTGGATCTACCCCTTAGTCTCTTTTCTTCCAAGGTTTTAATAAACAAACTCAGACAGAGGGATGGAGGGTTGGGGGAGATTCAGGTACCTTGTTTGCGGATCACGGGTACATTCTTGTATCCAGAGGACAAACCGTTTCCGAACTGGATTTAGCAACCACCGGATAGGCCTCTCACTGACCTAGCAGCCGGTACGAAGCTCGTTCAAAAGTCCCTGCCACAAACTTGATGAGTGCAGTCGAGTTGCTGCACAGTCCTCTGCCACAGGACTGCGGAACCACAAACCCACTTTACAAAGTTCCAAGGACACAGCTACACAGTACCAGGATCTTTCAGCCAGCCGGCAGCACTGTGAGGTAGATTGGCCAGGATGCGTCCTCCAATTAAGTCCCCATTTGTTCGGCTTCTTCCCGCAGGCAAGACAGCACAGGACCACCCCTGGACCAGTAGGCCCCAGAAACTCCTGGGCCTACTCTCAGTCGGCAGCTAATAAATTCAGGAATGGCTCAAAGGATAAAAGACAAAATCTCTCATAGCGCAATATGTTGATAAAAAAGCATTTAATGAAAGAAGTAATGCACTTACATCAATGATGAGTAATCCAGCATGTCAATAAATATATAAATCCACGGTGTCTCCATCTGCTAACTTTCGCTTCCTATGTGTCTGTAACACCGCCGTCTAATATAGACAGAACGTGATGATGTCACTGGCACCCTACGTATGTTTCGTCTCAAGACTTCTTTCATTAAATGCTTTTGTATCAACATATTGCGCTATGAGAGATTTTGTCTTTTATCCTTTGAGCCATTCCTGGATTTATTAGCTGCCGACCTGACTGTTTTTTGGGAGACACATATCCCTGTTTTTGATGAGACTGGTTTACACAGTTGTTTTTTCTGGTAAGCAGGCAATCACACTTTTGGGTGTTTGAAGACATGTACTTTGGTTCTTCTGGGAAGATTGGTGTTCATTATTTTCTCTGGAATCATCTATATCACTTATGTGATAAGTTAACCCTTCACATGGACTTTTCATGAATGGGATACTGCCTTAGTTTTCTATTTTTAACACTCATTTTTTCTTTTTTAATTTTTTCTTTTTTTGAGTGTTTCTTTCTTTTTCTTTTAGAGTGTTCATTATTAATTTATTCACCTTTGTACAGCACTATCATTGTGTTTGTTTTATTTCACTAATACTGGTATGCCTTTGTTTAGTTTTTTTTTTATTTCTGGTTCTGACAGAAAGTGAAGGGAAATGTTCTAAATGGGGACACATAGAGTGATAAAAGCTTTCCCACTGTATCCAAAGCCTAAAAAAAAAAAAAAAAAAAAAGGTTTTGGCAGGAGTTTGGCTTTAATTGTTAATGTGAGTTTAAACCCATTGCATATACCATGGCTGTCCTTCCCCTTAGGGAGCCAATTGCATATGGAAACAGTTCATGGCAGTTGAAAGATTAGTTAAAGCTCTTAGGTGGAATAGCGGGGCCACTTTAGTTTTAAAGCATGGCCTCTCTGGAAATTATTGAAAGTGTCCAGCAGCTACAATGTTGCTTGATGGCTTCTATAAAACACAGAACTGAATTTCTGAGCATTTCTAACTTCGAGGTCAGTGGGGTACCCGGTGCTGAAAAAGAAAGAATATAGGAAGCTCTGTCCTGATCTCAAGTGAGGGTCCCTATTAAATGGACCTTTCACACTTTAAAGTTTCAAATAAAAGACAGTAATAAAGTGAACCATAAAAAAAATGAAATACAAAAATATATTAGTATAAAATGAAAAACAAATATATTTGAAACACACATCCCACAAATGCGGACACAAATAAGCTACGCACATAGGAATCAGATTCCCCACTCACATTGGAGGCTTAGGCATAACTTTATAATTTTTTAAATACATTTCATTATTGTATGCATTTTTATAATGTAAAAAAAAATACTAAACAGATTACATACTTACACAAGAAAGGCTTTAGATAAAATCACGAAAAAATAATTTACCTTAAATATTTCTAACTCTTCCTGCATAAGGGTTCTATGAGGCTGACTGTCTTGTAGAGTCCTAGAACTATTTTTTTTCCTGGAATTGGACTTTAAAGTGCATGGGTAAATCTTCACAGCAAAACAGCAATAATGACCTGACAGAGATTTAAAACTCCCTTACAAAAAAATAAATTATATTTTGGCATTACAACTGCTTTGATTTTGAATTTGTAGTGGCTCGGTTTTCAGAACATATAGGATTCATAGTCTTTTACAAGCCTTTGATTCTATAATGTATTTGTTAACCACTTAAGCCCCGGAAGAATTGGCTGCCTAATGACCAGAGCATTTTTTGCGATTTGGCACTGCGTCGCTTTAACTGACAATTGCGCGATTGTGCGACATTGTACCCAAACTTTTTTTTCCCACAAATAGAGCTTTCTTTTGGTGGTATTTGATCACCTCTGTGGTTTTTATTGTCTGTGTTACAGGCATACACCTTTTAAGACATGCTGGTAGGTAAATTGGATCTTGTCCAAATTGGCCCAGTATATATATGTATATCTGTGTGTATGACTGTGTGTCCCAAGCGTGTCACGATCCTACGGGGTAAAATGACCGCACCAGCCAAGCAGACTCTGGCTGGAAAAAGCGCCCAGAGGCGATTCAGTTTGCATGAGTTGCGCTATACAAGTCATTCATTCAAGTACAAAATGGGGTTTATTTACTAAAGCTGGAAAGCAAAAAATCAGGCTCAATTCTTCATAAAAACCAATGAACTTCCAGGTTTTATTACCAGGCTTAAAGTGGATATAAACCCTCCATGCATTCAGTGAAGTGAACAGCCTCAGGTGATACACAGAGATTAACCAAATGGTTAACACAGAGGGTGATGTCTGAGCATACAGACAAGATAGCTAAAATTGCTGATTGGAGGAAAGGCACACACCCACTCTCATCATAGGCAGAGACTCTCAGAGCTGTTTTGTAATAGGAGCTGCTCTCTGCTAATCTATTTTAGCAACCTCTCCGGAAAGAGGATTCAGGCTGCTTTTGTCTAAAAAGTCAAAAAATATGTCAGAAGTTCTCAGACTTAGCTTATTGAAAAGAGATTACAAAACACTGCAGATATATGTGCCCAGCTCAAATTTCATGAATGGGGTTTACATCCACTTTAATTGAACAAGCTGGGGTTAGAAGCTCATTGGTTTCTATGCAGAACTGAGCCTGATTTTGTGCTTTCAAGCTTTAGTAAATAAACCCTATTGTGTACTTAAAAGTGGGGTATGCCTGTATAAAGTGCACTTGAAAGTGCACTGAAATTGCACTTGGAAGTGCAGTCGCTGTAGATCTGAGGGGGACATGCAAGGAAAATAAAAAAAACAGCATTTTAGCTTGCACATGATTGGATGATAAAATCAGCAGACCTTCACCTCATTTCAGATCTTCCCGTCAGCTCTACAGAAACTGCCCTTGCAGTGCAAAGTTTTTTTCCTCAATTTAGTCCAATACGTATTGTTCTACATATTTTTGGTAATAAAAATTGCAAAAAGTGTATATTGATTGGTTTGCGCAAACGTTATAGCCTCTACAAGATAGGGAATAGATTTATGGCATTTTTATTATTATTTTTTTTACTAGTAATGGCGGCGATCTGCGATTTTTATTGTAACTGTGACATTATGGCAGACATATCAGACACTTTTGACACATTTTTGGGACCATTCACATTTATACAGCGGTTAGTGCAATAAAAATGTACTGATTACTGTGTAAATGTCACTGGCAGGGAATGGGGTTAACACTAGGGGGCGATTAATGGGTAACTTTGTTCCCTAATGTGTTTTCTAACTGTGGGGGGGACGGGTACTCACTATAGGAGATGGCAGATCGTGGTTCCCAGTGTGTAGGAACTCACAATCTGCATCTCCTCTCCTCTCAGAACAGGGATGTTTGTATTTACACACACACACACGTCCCTGTTCTGCCTCTCATGCCTGCGATCGCTCGTGGCCGGCATCGGCACCCCCGCTGTGCAGCAGGTATGCGCGTGCGCTATCCCGCTCAAAGGGACCAACGTACAGCTAAGACAGTCCACGGGAATGAGCCGACCTGACACAGTATAATGACGCCGGCTGGTCAGCAAGCAGTTAAAGAAGAACTGCAGTCTGCTCACAAAATTTGTAATAAAACATCTTCCCTCCAACCACTTTGCATATTTTATATATACTGTGATGTATACTTGACAAATATGCTGCAGAAATTTCCCTCCACTAAGTCAGGCTGCAACCATTTTAACTGTGGGCAGCTGAAGCTGCTGCCTGTTCACTTCCTGGATTTACACAGACACACAGATGAACACCTCCAGCTCTGCAGCTCTCATTGGCCTTCTTATGACTCCCCCCCCCCTTCCTGGCAAACTCTCAGGAGAGTGAGAGAGAGACCTGTGCATGATGTCATAGGCCTAGGGTTTTTTTCCAGACAAGACGTGGAAGTGGGCTGGAAAAAGGTATTTACTGGCAGAAAAATAATGTTTTACTATCCAAAGTTAAAACAACAAGGGCAGAGGATTAAATAGATGGAAAGATGAACAAATTACTGAAGTTCCGCTTTAAATAGAAAAAGTCTCAGCTATCTGAGGTAAAAAAAATTATGTAATTATATTCCAAGTTCCTAATTAAACTACCTTTTAAATAAATATAATAGGTTTGTCCAGTGCTTAGCAACAAGCTTTTCATCGGTTTAACTACACTGGCATTATACATAACCTCTAAAATAATTCCAATAAAATGGATTACATTTTCTGAAGATAATTTATTAATTTCCAGCTGAGTCTGCATCTGTCTTTGCTGTAACTAGCTGTCCAATTGGATTTTTTTTTCTGAAGTCAAACCAGCACAATGTGAAATGCTGGTAAGTGGTAACTCAACTAAAATCATAACGGAATGTGGGTAACAAATGGGCAAGCATGACAACATGCAAGTGTGCAATTAAGCCAATATATAGACAAAAAAAGGATAGTTGTCGCTATACATATGCAACAAAAAGTTGTAAGATACGTGGGCAGCAGATTTACAGCATGTAGACAGCATATGGTTATCTATGTGAATACAAATTAACAGTCAATATTGTACGTGGTGACAAGCACGTAGCTATGAAAATACATGGGCAAAAAATGGACAATTTTTACAACACACAAATAACATATGGGCAATTGTTACCACATGTGGGCAATAAACAAACAATGGTGGCAAATTATAGTCAATCACTAGAGTTCAGTGTTTTTTCTTCTACCTCCATCGTCTTTACTTCAGGTCTTCAGTTGAAGAAAGTAGTCTCCTCCTCACTCTGGAAGTGTCCTCTCTTCATCTCCTCCCAACTCTCTCCTCCACTACAGTGCTGGGTCACCACTCTGCCATATTTTTGAAAACTTTGAGGGTGAATTACTCAACAGTTATGCCTCATACACACGATCAGAGTTTCCGATGGAAAAAGTCAAACGGAATTTTTTCATCGGATATTCCGACCGTGTGTATATGCCCCATCAGACTTTTTCCGCCAGAAATTCTGATTGAGGTAGAAAGAGAACATGTTCTCTTTTTTTCCGACGGAAAACATTTCTATCGGAAATTCCATTCGTCTGTATGGAAAAAAACATGCATGCTTGGAAAAAATTCGTCACATGCTCGGAAGCAATGAACTTCATTTTTCTAGGCTCGTCGTAGTGTTGTACGTCACCACGTTTTTGACAGTTGAAATTTGGTGTGTCCGTGTGTATGCAAGACAGCTTGAACGGAATTCTGTCGGAAAAACCTGTCGGAGTTTATTCCGACGGAAACTCTGTTCGTGTGTACAGGGCATTACTGCAGCTACAGAAGGCTGTAAAGGCTGCTTGTTAAGAATATGGAAATATTTGAATGGCAATAGCTTAACCACAGTTCTACTTTAATGCCCAAATAAACTTTCAGTTTAAATCTGCTAAATATATTCTAGATGCATCAAAACAAAAATGTATTTAAGTTTTTTTTATCTTAATGCATTAAGATAAAAAGCCTTCTGTGTGGAGCAGCCCCCCTAATACTTACCAGCAATGTCCATGAGTGCCTTTTAACTCTGGGACTCTCCCTCCTGATTGACAGAGACACAGCATTGGCGCCATTGGCTCCCGCTGCTATCAAACTCAGTTAAGCTCCATGTACAAGGGACGCTGCAGAGGCAGTTGAACTCATTCAACGTTATCCTATGTGACCAATGACCATGTACACAGTCTCGTTTATTGCTGTTTTTAGGCAGTTGTGTTTAACAGTGTTTCTTTGAAAGCAAAAAAATGGGTTCAGACACAGAAGATTTCCACCTTTCAGACGCCAAACTTGACTAAACACGGCTAAACAATGTAACCCACGTTTACCAGCGTTTCGTTTATAGGCGTTTTTGTTATTGGCCATTTAACTACTTGCCGACCGCCCACCGTCGTTATACGTCCTCACTTTAGAGATGAATATCTCGGTAACGGTAGCAGCTGCTGCCACAATCGAGATATTCATCTCTTCTGTGGGCGGCCATGTTAACGATAATGGCGGTCTCCGCGGCGAATTCGCCGCGAGATCGCCGTTATCGGTGGCGGGAGAGGGCCCCCCCTCCTGCCGCTCTTCCGCGCCCTCCGCCGCTTACCGTAGCCGTCGGCAGCGGCGGAGGAGATCGCGACCATCCGGCAGCTGAGCGGGGACGAGACTGAAGGAAAAATCTCCTTCGCCCGTCCCCATAGCTCCGCTGGGCGGAAGTGACGTCAAAACGTCAGTCCCGCCCAGCGTCTTAAAGAAACATTTTTTTTTTTTGTCATTTGAAAAAATGACATTTCCAAATATTTTTATTTTTTTTGCATTTAAGCCCAAATATGAGATCTGAGGTCTTTTTGACCCCAGATCTCATAATTAAGAGGACCTGTCATGCTTTTTTCTATTACAAGGGATGTTTACATTCCTTGTAATAGGAATAAAAGTGATAATTTTTTTTTTTTTTTTTCAGTGTTAAAAATTCTAAAATAAATAAAAATAAATGCGAAAAGCAAAAAAAATTTTTTTTAAAACGCCCCGTCCCGACGAGCTCGCGCGTAGAAGCGAACGTATACGCGAGTAGCGCCGACATATGAAAACGGTATTCAAACCACACAAGTGAGGTATCGCCGCGATCGTTAGAGCGAGAGCAATAATTTTAGCCTTAGGCCTACTCTGTAACTCAAAAAATGCAACCTGTAGAATTTTTTAAACGTCGCCTATCAAGATTTTTAAGGGTAAAAGTTTGACGCCATGCCACGAGCGGGCGCAATTTTTAAGCGTGACTTGTTGGGTATCATTTTACTCGGCGTAAGATTATCTTTCACAATATATAAAAAAATTGGGCCAAATTTATTGTTGTCTTATTTTTTCATTTAAAAAAGTGAATTTTTTCCAAAAAAAGTGCGCTTGTAAGACCGCTGCGCAAATACGGTGTGACAAAAAGTATTGCAATGACTTCCATTTTATTCTCTAGGGTGTTAGAAAAAGAAAATATATATAATGTTTGGGGGTTTTAAGTAATTTTCTAGCAACAAAAAAAAGGTTTTGTCTCGTAAACACCGACTCTGAAAAACAGGCCAGGGGCTAAAGTGGTTAAAAAAAATAACAATTTTTTTTATTGAAACGCTTCTAAACGCAAACACGGCAAAACGCAGCTAAATGCAAAACGGACGCTTTAAACGTGAGTTACTATCTGTCAAGTTTAATCATTTAGGAGCAGTTGTGAAAGCGTCCCTTGTACATGGAGCCTTAGCCAATTTGGAGAGAGAGGGGGTGGTTTTGAACTGCGGCTCTGTGTCTGAATGGATACACAGAGCTTCAGCTCAGTTCGGGTGCCCCCATAGCAAGCTGCTTGTGGTGGGGGCATTCAACAGGAGGAAGGGGACAGGATCTCCAGCCAGGGACCTGAGAAGAGAAGGATCCTGGCTTCCCTGTGCAAAACCTCTGCAATGGACCAGGGTAAGTATAAGGCCCTGTACACACGATCAGTCCAAACTGATAAAAAGGACTGAAGGTCCGTTTCATCGGTTAACCGATGAAGCTGACTAATGGTCTGATGTGCCTACACACCATCAGTTCAAAAACCGATCGAGTGCAATGCGGTGACGTAAAACACAACGATGTGCAGAGAAAAATGAAGTTCAATGCTTCCAAGCATGCGTCGACTTGATTCTGAGCATGCGCGGGTTTGAAACCGATGCTTTTGCGTACTAACCATCGGTTTTGACCGATCGGTTAGACGTCCAACGGTCAAATTTTAAAGCAACTTCTATTTTTTTTGACCGAAGGACAACTGAGCAATGGCACCCACACACGGTCGGTTTGGACCGATGAAACGGACCTTCAGTCTGTTTTCATCAGTTTGGACTGATCGTGTGTACAGGGCCTAACATGTTTGTTATTTTAATAGAAAAAAAAACCCTTTACAACCACTTTAAAGAAAGAAAGCTAACTGTTAAACTCTGAATGCCCTTGTTTTGATGCACCTGGAATATGTTTTGCCTTTATTTACACTAGCCTACACTGTAGAACCCAGCATTGTACCTTCTGTCTTGTGTGAGGTCTGGCAGGGTGCATCATCACAGTGTTTATTCTTTTTTTTTTTACTTTATGTTAAACGCCCCATGGGGTTGATTTACTAAAACTGGAGAGTGCAAAATATGATGCAGCTGTGCATGGTAGCTTAATCAGCTTCTTACTTCAGCTTGTTCAATTCTTCTTCAGCTTTGACACTAAAACCTGGAAAGTGATTGGTTTGTAGGCAGAGCTGCACCAGATTTTGCACTAAATCAACTCCATTGTGACACTTCATTTATGTCTCAGCACAGCAGTTTGGTGCATGGTGTGTTGAAAAACGGCAAGGTGCACCATGTGCAGTATGTTGGATAAAAATGGAATTTATTAAAACATCAGCCGAATGGCAACCCACATAGTGCCTTTTTAATTCAAGCATGTTACACCCAAAAAAGTCTGTGGTCACTGGGGGAGTCCAAGGTTGTGTCCCAGCAAGTTGCAGCGGTGTGACAGCAGCGTAGTTGGGAAAGCCGACCAGATCCCTGCCTTGTGGTGAACAGCATCGAACGCACTCGGGACAATCTTGAACTGGAAGTGACATTGGGACGTGTCAGATGACGCATTTCAAAGAATCTGCTTTTTCTTCAGATCTGAGTTTCTTGAAATTATACAGACACTATGTGAGTAGCCATTCGGCTGATGTTTTAATAAATCCCCCTTTTATCCAACATACTGCACTTAGTCTGGCGCAGCCTTCCGTTTTTCATTATGTTTTCCAGAAACTATTTCGCTCCTAAGGGAGCTGCCACTAGTTCTGAAATAGCACCCCATTGGACTTATGAGTATGAGTATGAGTATAGTATTTATACTTTTTAATGCTTTTTTCTCTCAATATGTACCCACAAAGTCCACCAAAGTCCACCATTATGTACCCACAAAGTCCACTAGAGTTTTTCAATCCTTATATATTCATTTTTGAATGTTGGCATTGTGAGGGTGTTCCCTTTTTATTTTTATATGTAAAAGCCTGTCTGTACACACGATACAAAAATTGGAGGTAAAATTTCATCCGATTTTCAGATGGTTAGTATGGTGCTTTCGCTGATTCCGTTTTTTCGTCAGACAAAAGCTGGATGTGCAGACTATAATTTTTTTGTCGTACGTGAACTTAACATCAGATTTTCATTTAATTAGTACAGTTTTCATCCTGAAGTTGCATTCGGTCGTACGAGAATTTTCATATGGTGAGTGACTGCTTCACTTTCGAAACGAGACTAGCATGCAACAAAAATCGGACGAACGGTCGTCAGAAAATCTGATCATGTGTATAAGGCCTAACCCTGCACATTTCTTTTTAAAAGCACTTTTTCTTTTTCTGCCCCTCTTCCCAAGTTCTTACCTAGAACACTGCTGTTGATTGAAGGGAGAAAACAGCTTAAAGTATAATCATGGGTAAAATAAAAAAATACATACGAACAGTCTTTCCATAGCAATGACATTGCAGTTACAGACTCGATGTCCGCCGGCCACCCGCGATCGTTCCCCGCAGTGATAAAACGGGGATCTGCCTGTGTAAACAAAGGCAAAAATCCTTTCTGACAGGGGAGATCACACAGATCCTGTCTTTCTGATAAGCAGGAAGACAGATATGTGTGTTTCCCCAGTAACACAGTCCTCCATAAAGTTTGAAAACACTTGCAGGGAACACATTTAACCCTGTGATCGCCCCGGATGTTAAGCTCTTCCCTGCCAGTATCATTAGTACAATAACAGTGCATATTTTTAGCACTGATTACTATAATAATGTCACTGGTTCCAAAACAGTGTAAAAAATGTCATATAGGTGTCCGATCTGTCCGCTGAAACGTCGCAGTCCCGCTAAAAATCACTGATCACCGCCATTACTAGTAAAAAAAGAATAATAATAAAAATGCAATAAATCTATAACCTATTTTGTCGATGCAATAACTTTTGCTCAAACCAATCAATATACGCTTATTGGTATTTTTTACAAAAAAGATGTAGCAGGATACATATCGGCCTAAACTAATGAAGAAATATGTTGTTTTTTGGGGATATTTATTATAGCAAAAAGTAAAAAAAAAATTGGTTTATAACGCAAAAAAAGAAAAAACGCAGATGTGTTCAAAGACCACCGAAAGAAAGCTCTATTTGTGGGGGGGGGAGGACATCCATTTCGCTTGGGTACAGCGTAGCACGGCCGCGCAATTGTCAGTTAAAGCGACGCAGTGCCGTATGGCAAAAAATGGCATGGTCAGGAAGTGGGTAAATCCTTCCAGGGCTGAAGTGGTTAATATTGCTTGATACTGAAAAAAGTGTATTTGGAATGATGCATAGGAAAGCTACATAGGCAATGTAGATAGACTGCAGTAGCAATGAATTATATTTATCAGCCAAAGACATAAGTACTCCAGGGAAGACTTGAATGCCTTTAATTTAGCTGTAATCACCTGTTGGTAGAGTACATGCCTAATATTTTTAGGAATTCACGCTGTTCAAGTGGCTATCCAAATGTATTATTTAATGCATCTTCTTTTGCAAAAACATGATTTGCATGAACAAAATGATTTTCAGTTACTAAGAAATACTTTACAAGTCATAGATGTCTAAGGGCTCTTAATGCCTTTTCTATAAAAAAAATCTTTTAAAGAGCTGCAGTCAGACAAGGGAAATCTCACAAAAATCATTGGAGAATATTTCAGTTTCCTTAAAGTAAACATTAAACCCCCCCCACTCTTCTCTCCCTCAATCGTTCTAGATTTTTCTACAGTCCTAGGCCCCCTCTGTACAACACTCCAGAAGCCTGGTTCGCTATCTTCTTCCTGGTTCTAAGAGCCAAAACCACCATTGAAGCGGCTCTCGTGGCTCCTCCCTGCATCAGATAACCCCCTAGGAAAAGCACCTGGGGATTACCTTGCGGGGGCGCTCCTGAGTCCAGCATTTGGTGTCCATAGCTGCTGAATGCAGGACTCGGCCCGCCCCCAGCGGCCGCGTCATTGGATTTGATTGACATAAGCGGAAGCCAATGGCTGCACTGCTATCAATCTATCCAATCAAGAGCCAAGAACCCCGGGCAGAGATATGGCGCGTCCTCGCTGTGGGACATTCCAGGGCTCAGGTAAGTAAAACGGGGGGGGGGGCTGGGGGGCCGGTGACTGACAGCATTTTTTCACCGTAATGCTTAATTGATGCTTGGCTCTGTATTCTCTAAAAGGAGCGGTTCTAGGAGATGGATAGGGGGTAAAGACAAGGGATGGTGCTCAGAGGCAGGTCAGGGTAGAGAGAGTACCTGTAACTATCCTTTGAGAAAAAAAGCCCTGGTTTTAGTAAATTTAAACTGTAAAATACCTTTTCTCACCAACAGTATATAGCAGTCTTGTGACTTCTATCAGTGTCTGGTTAAATCTTGTAAGAGGAGTTTTCATTCTCCCCTGACTTTCCTATGAGGCTGCAGGACTCATGACCCTTTGTCTGGACCCTTTGTCTGGACAGTGCTGATCACGAAGATTCGCAGTCCAAGGACCACGGCTATGGAACGTTCTACCTACAGACATTCGGATGGAAGTGAACCATCGGGCCTTCCGAAAAAAAACTTAAGACACATCTATTCTGAAGCGTGGCTGGACGACGACATTGCATACAGCACCTTGAGGCAATTTAGTTTGCATTTGTAGCTCTATACAAGTTACTCACTCACGCACATGCACTTTCCCAAGGGAAAAAAAACTCTCTAGCAGTAAACACCAAACTGAGCATGTGCAGCTTGTCCCCTAACCTGCATTCTATTAGGAGATTCCACAGTGAGTACAACAAGCATGCTTTACTGCACATACAGACTGATTTTACTGTTGTGGGTTTAGTAAGACTTTAAAGAGAAATACAAGTGCTGCAGTGATTTTTTCTAAATATAGTATTTTTTATATTTTCTTTGGGCAAAATGTATAAATGGGTCTAAAGGGTCATATATTAAAGAACATTTTGGCTTAGTGCTTTTCAGAGATTTTTACAGAGTTGTACAGTAGGTCTAATTACTGCCATCTCCTGCAAACAAATAACTTTTGATACATTTGAAATTTCTTACTCATGCTCGCCCAAGCAGCATTTTTTATTATGCAACTGAGATTGCTCGGGTGCTGATACCATTGTTACCATTTTAGCAGTTAGTGGGAGACAGGGCATGGTAAGGAAAAAAAAGCTAATTCTTTGAAACACAAAAAAAGGTAAGAATATGTTAGAAAAAGAGAAAATAAGTAGGGCTGTGGAAATTAAAGATTAATTCCTCAATTAATCGTTCATTTTTTTTGATTGATTGAAATTCTTTTGATCGGTACTAGTGGTGCAATGGATCGTAAAAGATCCGTGATCCAAACAGGTCACCATATGCGGTTTGGCACACCAAGTGATCCGCGGAGCTCCGCTGCTGCCTCGGCCATAGGAAAGGCCGCGGCTTTGGCCTAGCTCCTGGAGCAGCGGCCTAGGTGAGCCTAGAGCTCACAATGACGTTATCACCCAGCCTCAACTGCTTGTGTTCGGCCGGCTTCTCTGGTAAGACTAAGCAAGCACAAATCTTCCTATACAGTGGGGGAGATGTGAACCATATTACAGTGGGGAGATGTCTGTGGATATTACAGTGGGGAGATGTCTGTGGATATTACAGTGGGGGTGATGTCTGTGGATATTACAATGGGGAGATTGTGGATATTACAGTGGGGGAGATGTCTGTGGATATTACAGTGGGGAGATGTGGATATTACAGTGGGGGAGATGTCTGTGATTATTATAGTAGGGAGATGTGGATATTACAGTGGGGAGATATCTGTAGATATTACAGTGGGGGAGATGTCTGTAGATTGTACAATGGGGGAGATGTCTGACTCTGTGGATATTACAGTGGGGGAGATGTCTGTGGATATTACAGTGGGGGAGATGACTGTGTATATTACAGTGGGGGAGATGTCTGTGGATATTACAGTGGGGGAGATGACTGTGTATATTACAGTGGGGGAGATGTCTGTGGATATTACAGTAGGGGAGATGTCTGTGGATATTACAATGGGGGAGATGTCTGACTCTGTGCATATTAAAGTGGGGGAGATGTCTGTGGATATTACAGTGGGGGAGATTGTGGATATTACAGTGGGGGATATGTCTGTGGATATTACAGTGGGGGAGATGTATGTGGATATTACAATGGGGGAGATGTCTGACTCTGTGGATATTACAGTGGGGGAGATGTCTGTGGATATTACAGTGGGGGAGATGTCTGTGGATATTACAGTGGGGGAGATGTCTGTGGATATTACAGTGGGGGAGATTGTGGATATTACAGTGGGGGATATGTCTGTGGATATTACAGTGGGGGAGATGTCTGTGGATATTACAATGGGGAAGATGTCTGACTCTGTGGATATTACAGTGGGGGAGATGTCTGTGGATATTACAGTGGGGGAGATGCCTGTAGATATTAAAGTGGGGGAGATGTCTGTGGATATTACAGTGGGGGGAGATGTCTGTGGATATTACAGTGGGGGAGATGTCTGTAGATATTACAGTGGGGGAGATTGTGGATATTACAGTGGGGGAGATGTCTGTGGATATTACAGTGGGGACTATAAATGGTGGTGATCCGAAAAATGTATGTGCGTTATAATTAATCGAAATTAGTCGATTAATCGAGCAAAAAAAATCGATTAATCGAACACGAAAAATTGTAATCAGTAACAGCCCTAAAAATAAGGTTGGTAATTTTCACAATTTATATATGCATTAATTTTTCTTCTGAACGGGATTGTTTTTTTTTTCTAAACAGAAAGTATTCGACTTTAAATATATTCGATCCTATCAGACTGCTAATTTATAAGAAGTTGTTGTACTCATAACACAGCAAAGTAATATCCGGTTAAGATAAAATTATGTATTTTACCTTTATAGGTCATGTCTAATTCTCAGAACCAGTGTACAGCAGCCCTTTATTTCTTATAGATCGAACATCGATTAAATTAATTTAATAATTCCTTAAATACACTTTTATGTGCTGCCATTGATCATTTTCTACACACATTGTAATAAGCTATCCAAGAACTGAGAGACGTGTGACTCCGCATTACCATAGCAACTGTATTTTATGCTTGTATTAAAATATTTAGAAAAAAGATTTAAATTTTACCTCTCAGCATGAAATCTGCAAATTGTATCTTTTAATTGAAATAAAAACAACCATTTCCTGTTAATAAAAACAAATCATTGCCTGCTGCAGAAAAAAAAAGCAATTTAGCTTGTTCCCAACCTTTCTTATCAGATTCTTCAAGCTGGATTAATGGAAGTAAATGTTAATGCGATAATGTTAGAAGGTAACAGAACAAGTGCAACAGCTCTTACATGCTATACAAAGAGAGGCCTAAAAAGACATACCTAGCTTTAACATTTGCACTGTTGAATAAAGATTAATGGATTGATTCATAAATTCATAAATTGATGCGATTTTGGCAAATGCCATCTGTATAATTCATCCCTTAATATGCACAAGGATGTATAAACTGCATGATTCTGCTACTGGATTTTATTTTTTTTTATAATTTATGCATTAAGTTTTTTCAAGTGGTTCTAAAGTTAAACGTTTATTTTTTATCTTAATGTGTAAAGCTGCCCCCCTCCTTAAATACTTACCCGAGTCCTGTATTGATCCAGTGATGTGCCCATCTGCAGCAGCACTGCTCTTTCTCCTTTCTCTCACAGGGCCGATTGATAGCAGCCAATGTCAATCATATCCAAAGAGGAGGGAGTGGGGGACGGAGCCAGTCCATCCTGTGTGCGTCTATAGAATCAATTCCTATACCCCAGATGATGTCCAATAGGACGAAACATGTCTGGTTCTGCTCTTGGAAACTTTGCCTATACTCCATTTTAATTACAAGCTTGTTTTATCAGTTTTGCTGTAAGACCCCTTTCACACTGGGGCGCTTTGCAAGGTGCTTTGCAGGCGCTATAATGCTAAAAATAGCGCCTGCAAAGCGCCCTGAAACAGCCGCTGCTGTCTCTCCAGTGTGAAAGCTCCGAGGGCTTTCACACTGGAGCGGTGCTCTAGCAGGCCGGTAAAAAAAAAAATTAACTTTTTACCTTTTGTCTATGCGAATACTTTGATGAGACTGATTTTGAATAATGTGTATATATAAAATGAAATTGTAAGTGCAAATGATGGGCCCTGATTGGACGCTTGAAGGCAGTAAAAATAATTAGGATCTGGGCCTTTTTGCCAACAAGTGCTTCTGGTTGACCCTTGCATGAGTCTAGGTCAAGACGCTTCCCAATCTTTGAGACTGAATTGCACCTGTGGGCCTAGGTCACACTGACTGATCTTGTGTATGAATCTATCTTTCTGTGTAAACTACTAACTGGGGATTGTAAGCTTTGTAATTAGATCTGTAAACACTGGCTTTATTGTAACTGCTACAAATCATATTGCAATTAGGTGTGCATCAGTTAACTGCCTCCTTTACTACAAGAACTCATAGGGTCTAATCATTCTTGAGACAGAAGTAATAGCATTTCTTTTAGAATACTTTGGAAAGGTCCATGGGGGGAATGAACTATTTAGTTTGGAAAATCTCTGGACTAATCTTTTGAAGGACTATAGTCAGGACAGAGATTGTTCTGGCAAGTAGTGAAAAAAAGGCAGCAACGGTGACAGGGGTGGTACCTGTCAACCCAATCATTGGCCAGAGAGTAGCTAACTCTGGGAAAAAGCAACCTATAAGAGGCTGCGGAATCAGTTCAAGGTCCTATGTCTTTAAGGATGGGTATGGGCCTTGGGTTAGGAAAAATGAAATATTGGGATCGCTGGACTGGGAAACAGTATTCTAAAAAAGGTACTTTCAAGCCAAATGCTTGGGAAACCCTATGGTACAGTCACCACGGGAAGATGATACGAACAAATGAAAAAGATGCTTGGAGTGCATGGATGGTAGAATCCATGAACAAAACTGATGATGTGAATATTTTTACGGTGGGAGTTAAGGAGAAAGCAAACCAAATGATGCTGAGGAATAGGGACAAGCAGGGACAAGAGCCTCATCTGCAGAGTAGTGACAGTAATGAACAGGGGGACGAGGAGGAATTGTCAGGATTGGGGCTTTATGCAATCACCTGGTCATGGTTAGCAAAACACTCAGGCCCCGTACACACGTCCGAGGAACTCGACGGGCAAAACACATTGTTCCTTGTGAAGCCGCCAAGTATCTCGGCGAGCCAAGTTTCCTCATTGACTAACGAGGAAATAGAGAACATGTTCTCTATTTGGCCCGACGAGATCCTCGTCGGCTTCCTCGGCCAAAAGTGTACACACCACGGGGTTTCTCGGCAGAATACGGCTCCGATCAAGTTTCTGGCTGAATTCTGCCGAGAAACTCGGTCGTGTGTACGGGGCCTCAGAAGCCGATAGGAATTGTCACAGCGGGCTGCCAAATGTGAAATGGATCTTCGAAAATATTTCAACCTTACAAAACCGATGTTTTGGGTTTAAGAGGAAGTACATGTTATGATAGAAAACATGCTGATCTGTGTGATGTCTAGAGTTCATCTTTGACCTAGCTAAGTGTGTGAATGTGTGTGTGTGGAATAGGGATGAGCCGAACATACCAGCGTTCGGTTCGCACCAGAACGTTCGAACAGACCAACCGTTCGCGCGAACATTTAGAACCCCATTGAAGTCTATGGGACTCGAACGTTCAAATTTAAAAGTGCTCATTTTAAAGCCCAATATTCAAGTTATTGTTGGAAAACATCTTTGAGAACCCGGGTCTTGCCCCAGGGAACATGTATCAATGGAAAAAAAAAAGTTTTAAAAACTGTAGTTTTTTCTGGAGCAGCGATTTTAATGATGCTTAAAGTGAAAAAAAAAATCAAAAATTCCTTTAAATATCGTACCTGCTGGGTGTCTATAGTAGTGGCACGTGTTTAGAAATGTCCCTGCACAACATGAGATTACTCTCAGAAAAAAAGTAATTTAATACTGCTTGCGGCTTTAATGTAATGTTTGGTCCCTGCAATATGGATAAAAATCATGGAAAAAAATAGCATGAGTTTCCCCGCCACCACTCCCCCCAGTTCATTACAAGACCCAGTGTCGATCCTGACCTCCCTGGGGCCCTAAGCAAAATGACATGGCACATTAAAAATGAGAAGCAGGGGCGCTGACGACAGTGACATGTCACATTAAAGAAAGTTGAGAAGCGGGGGGAGGGGGTGTTCTGCTGTCGCAAATGACTCAGCCAGCGAGTTTAGAAGCGGGGTGAGGGGGCGAAAATTACTTCTCACCAGGCGGGGCCTCTAGTAATTTGGGGGGCCCTTTGCAGCTTTGCGGGGGCCCTAAGCGGCTTGCATAGTGAGCCTATAGGGAGGATCGGCCCTGACAAGACCCTTTGGCCCTATATACTTTGAACAGCAGTATACAGGCGGTGCAAACAAGACAAGGACTATAGGTTTGTTAAGTAGAATCTGAACCATGTCATACTTTGCTGCTGCATATTGCACAATTTCCTAAAGAGACCCTCAACAAACTACATGACACTTGTGCCTGGTGATGAGGCCATTGATGTTCCAGTGGTGGCCCATGAGCCTGTGGCCATACAGGCTTGGCCCCCCAAAGCGCACGTGCTGTGTGGCAACAAAACGTTGATTATTTTAGGGGTGGTGGGGGGCCATCACAATGCCAGATCTTGGCTCAATAAATTATTTTTTTGGGAAAGAAAAATGATAGAAAAAAGGGGGGTTGCCATCCAGGGCCCCCTTTGAACAAATTCTGTGAAGAACTCATGTTCTCTGAAGGCCTCCATTATTTCTGAAAGTCAAAATTTAGCAAAAAAAACTAATGTCAGTCAAGCCTTAGCTTGCTCCCCATATCTAACCCACAAACTCATCCACTGATCATAAAGTCCAAAAATCAAGTTTTGTATCGTCGTATTGCACAATCGTTTTTCCGACGTTTTCTACCGACTGCTCACGACGTTCTCACTCATGCAATATCCCTTTATACACTACGCATGCAAGAAGCTCTGCACGTATCCCCGCCCATGCTGATCGTGCTAGTAATTGCCACGCCCCTTTTCGGTTGGTCAATGCACTTCACTGCAGACATGATGGAGGACACTCAGGAGAGACAGGAAGCTGCAACCACAAGTAAGGAGAGAGGCCAGGCACACACCAGGAGCAAGAGGAGGTACAAAGCCACCAACATGGCTTTCGATGAAATGGTGGAGATGGTTGCCATCCTTAAAAAGGAGGACTATGATTGTCTAAAAGGGCCTTACAAGAACCCCAAGTAGGTCAAGGCCAAGATAATAGAGAATGTTCAGAGGACTCTCCATCAGAAATTTAAGGTGCAGAGGTCAAGGGAGCAGTTGAGGAAGAGGTGGTCAGACCTCAAAAGAAGAGAGCCGGAGCAGCTCGAGAGAATTCAAAGAGTCCTCAGAAGATGTAAGTTATTTAAAAGTGTACTCCGATTATTTGTTTTTATTATTTTGCGGCATGTGCTTTTTCTTTCAGGTTATGTATATATACAGTTCAAGAATAGATGTCTCAAGGTTCCTGTTTGTGGGCATAATAATCGGTTGTTCATTCTATATATGATCATTTTATGTAAGACCAATTTTTTATTTAATGTAGATGTGTTATTAACTAGATTTAAATAATCCAACTTAAGTCAATATACAATAAAAGGAGAGTATGCTCAGCACAGCAGTTGATTACACATATGGACTCAGTAGCACAATGGTTGGCATGGCCAATCCACCCTATAGGCTCACTATGCAAGCCGCTTAGGGCCCCGCAAAGCTGCGAAGGGCCCCCCAAATAACTAGAGGCCCCGCCTGGTAAGAAGTCATTTTCGCCCTCTCACCCCGCTTCTCAACTCGCTGGCTGCATGGGAGAAGAGGCAAGAAGTCAGCACCCCTTGCTTCTCAATTTAATGTAAGATGTCATTTCCGACAGCAGAACACCCCCTCCCCCCACTTCTCAACGTTCTTTAATGTGACATGTCACTGTCGTCAGCGCCCCCCACTTCTCATTTTTAATGTGCCATGTCATTTTGCTTCGGGCCCCAGGGAGGTCAGGATTGGCACTGAGTGTTGGTCACAAGAACAACCTAGTTAGGGTGTCACACAGAGGTGATCCAGTGTATACTTGTTGTTTTTCCATGTAGGAAACTTGGCCTCGCCGGATGTGCAGGAAGTGCAAAATGCCACCACATCAGATCAGTGTCATACAGCACAGCTTCAGGTAATACATGTAGGCCTGCATAATTTTAATACATGTTTCTTTTCCAAATTTCAGGAGGTGTTCGAGCTGTTGGGGGCGGATTAGACACCTACAGTGCCCAGGTGCTAAGTGGGGAGATCATGTCCTGCAGGGCAGAAATAGAAGACACAAACCTCGCCCTCGAGAAGATCATAAAGAACAACCGAAAGGTGGACCAAAACCTGAAGAATCTGATCGATGTGCTGGGGAGGGTTTAAAAAAAAATACATGTAGACAAGTATTTAAAAGCAAACATATATTTCTTGACAAAAAAATAAAAAAGATTAAACAAATTCTATTAAGATATTTTTTGAAAAAATGAAAATGACACATTTTAAGTGTGATACAATAAATATTTTTGGATACTCAACAATGTGTGGCTTCTTATTATATCAATGCTGCCTAAAAGAACAAATCTAGATTTGTGGTGTTTACATTGACAATGATGAGTATTTAGTACAGGAAAATAAACATGACACTATGATAACGTAGGAGAAAGCTAGAATGAACTCAAATTAGAAAAGAATCAAACAAAGTACTAGAACAGGGGCAGAAAAATTGGGCCTTAGGCACTGGTGGCGGTATCACAACACTGCAACCCCTCAGATACTGTAATTGGAGCGCAGCAAAGAGCCACATGCAAAGTATTGCATCAAAAATTGTTATTAGACGCCCCTGTTAAACAGGGGCAGAAAAATTGGGCCTTAGGCACAACACAACACTGCAACCCCTCATATACTGTAATTGGAGCGCAGCAAAAGATTGGTCATGGATGGTACCACCAAGGCAACAAACGAGTGGCCCAAGAAGTAGCACATTAAGGTCATGAAGTCTCCAGACCTTAATCCTATCAACAATTTATGGAGGGTGCTGAACCTTTGAGTTGCCAAGTGACAACCAAGAAACCTTAAGGATTTAGAGAAGATCTGTAAAGAAGAGTGGACCAAAATCACTCCTGAGATGTGTGCAAACCTGGTAACCAAATACAAAAAACATCTGACCTCTGTGCTTGCCAACAAGGGTTTCTCCACCAAGTAAATTATTCACAAGAAATATAACATCCACTTGCTGACCATAATACGTATATGTACCGTGCCCATTGGTGCAGCTTATTAGTGCCACCTATCAGTGCCCACTATCAGTGCTGCCTATCAGTGCAGCACATCAGTGCCCATCAGTGCCACCTATAATTGCCCATCAGTGCCACATATTAGTCTTGCCTCATCTGTGCCCATAAGTGCTGCCTATCAGTGCAGCTCATCAGTGCTGGCTATCAGACCCCATAAGTGCCATCCCATCAGTGCCACCTTTTCAGTGCCCATAAGTGCTGCCTATCAGTGCCCATCAGTGCAGCCTATCAGTGTAGCATCATCAGCAGTCTTTTTTTGTTGTTTAGCAAAAACAAAACTCAGCGGTTTTGAAATACCACCAAAAGAAAAGTATATTTGTGTGAAAAAAATGATAAAAATGTCATATGTGCAGCGTTGCATGACCGCGCAATTGTCATTCAAAGGGTGACAGCGCTGAAAATTGGTCTGGGCGTTTCCATAAAAAGGCCCACTGAAATCCTCAGCACCAGGCCCATGATGCTCTTAATCTGGCCCTGCCAATAGCAATGGTACAAGAGTAATCTAATGGCCACCAGGGCAAGACAGAATCTGACTGGATGACAGGTTGCTAAGACCCAAACAATATCCGACAGACAGAATAGTCTGAGCCTGGAGAGTTGAAGGGAGAACCTTATGGTGCATGACAGGAGACTTTCAGCTGCTGGGTCCCAAGAGTCAAGGTTTCAGGTGAATGAGGATTGGACAAAGGCTCTTGAGTTGCTGCAGTGCTGTGCTACCAGCGGGAGAGGAGGCTCAGGGTAGGAGATGCTGGGAGCCCAGGAAAGAGCGGACAGTAAGAACTCCTAAAACATAATGTAAGGGCCCCGATGCTGGCAGAGCCTGTGCTTTGTACCATTAACTAATGATTAGGCAGGCTGTATTGCTGTGATTTTAATGATGGTGCAATTATTTGCATTGCCATATCTGACTTGTATTGGATAATGGGTCAGTGTTGTTCCCTCATGCCAACCTATTATATTCTGGACTTTTTTTTTCACAGATGGCTGTGGAGAACTAACAGGTGTTATTGTGGTAATTTGTGAAACATTACGAACTACAGCTGTGCTCATAAGTTGACATACCCTGGCAGAATTAACAATTTCTTGCCTATTTTTTCAGAGAATATGAATGATAAAACACAAACATTTCTTTCACTCGTGGTTAGCGTTTGACTGTGTTTACTCTTTTAAAATAATAATAACAACAGGATTACCCAAATGACCCTGATCAAAAGTTTACATACCCTGGTGATTTTGGCCTGATAACATGCACACAAGTTGACACAAAGGGGTTTGAATGGCCGTTAAAGGTAACCATCCTCCCCTGTGATCTGTTGGCTTGTAATTAGTGTGTGTGTGTATAAAAGATCAATGAGTTCTGGACTCCTGACAGACCCTTGAATCTTTCATCCAGTGCTGCACTGACATTTCTGGATTCTGAGTCATGGGGAAAGCAAAAGAATTGTCAAAGGATCTGCAGGAAAAGGTAGTTGAACTGTATTAAACAGGAAAGGGATATAAAAAGATTAAGAATGCCAATAAGCACTTTTCAAACGCTAATCAAGAAGTGGAAAATGAGGGGTTCTGTTGAAACCAAACCACGGTCAGGTAGACCAACTAAAATTTCAGCCACAACTGCCAGGAAAATAGTTTAGGATGAAAAGAAAAACACATAAATAACTTCAGATGAAATGCAGGACTCTCTGAAAACATGTGGTGTGGCTGTATCAAAATGCACAATAAGGAGGCACTTGAAGAAAGATGGGCTGCATGGTCTAGTCGCCAGAAGAAAGCCATTACTACTCAAATGCCATAAAGTATCCCCCTTACAATACACCAACAGCACAGAGACAAGCCTCAAACCTTCTGGCACAAAGTCATTTGGAGTGATGAGACCAAAATTTAGCTTTTTGGCCACAACCATAAACACAATTTGGAGAGGAGTCAACAAGGCCTATGATGAAAGGTCTACCATTCCTACTGTGAAACACGGAGGTGGATCGCTGATGTTTTGGGGATGTGTGAGCTACAAAGGCACAGGAAATTTGGTAAAAACTTACAGATGAATGCAGTATTTTATAAAAAAGTACTGGAGGAACATTTGCATTCATCAGCCAGGAATCTGCGCATGGGATGTACTTGGATATTCCAACATGTCAATGATCCAAAACACAAGGTCGACCTGTCATTGGATATAGCAGAATAAAGTGAATATTCTGGAGTGGCAATCTCAGTCTCCTGACCTCAATATCATTGCGCCACTCTGGGGAGATCTCAAACGTGCAGTTCATGCAAGACAGCCCAAGAATTTACAGGAACTGGAGGCTTTTTGCCAAGAGGAATGGACAGCTTTACCACCTGAAAAGACAAAGAGCCTCAAATACCACAAAAGACTTCAAGCTGCCATTGATGTTAAAGGGGGCAATACACAGTATTAAGATCTGGGGTATGTAAACTTTTAATCAGGGTCATTTGGGTAGTTTCTGTTGTCTTTATGATTAAAAAAAAAGTAAACACAGTTGATTGATAATAAATGGCTTCAGCCAAACATTAACAATAAGTGAAAGAAAAGTTTTTGTGTTATCATTCATATTCTCTAAAAAATGGCCAAGAAATCTTAAATTCTGCCAGGGTATATAAACGTATTAGCACAACTGTATTATTGTGCTGTTATAATAAAACTGTCTTATCCACCGTCTTCTTTTAGGGTATACCTGTAATAAATCCCATTTAAACAGTTTCGAGGTGTGTCAGGCCCCGTACACACGACCTCGGCAGAATTCAGCTTCCGACCGAGTTTCTGGCTGAATTCTGCCGAGGAAACTGGTCGTGTGTACACTTTCAGCCGAGGAAGCCGACGAGGAGCTCGACGAGGAAATAGAGAACATGTTCTCTATTTCCTCGTTGTTCTATGGGAGCTCTCGTCCCGCCGAGCTCCTCGGCGGCTTCAGTGCTGAACTGGCCGAGGAACTCGATGTGTTTGGCACGTCGAGTTCCTCGGCCGTGTGTACGAGGCTTCAGTGTTACTTGGGACAGAACAGGTCATCACTGGAGCAAAGCAGGGTGACCCAAACAATCCAGTGCCTCCTCTGGAGCGGTAGATACAGTACATGGTTTTACATTTTGTATTTGCTTGTTTACATACAGTAGAAAGTCGAAAGTGGTCCTTACTTCCCGGATTGACAGAAGGCCATTGCTGAGATACTGATATTTTTTTTTGGGGGGGCTCAAACGAACGGAAAAAAAAAACATCAATTGCAGCCTCACTGTGCCCATCAATTGTCGCCACTGTGCCATCAAACACAGCCATTGTGCCCATCAATTGTCGCCACTGTGCCATCAATTGTCACCACTGTGCCATCAATTATCGCCACTGTGTCATCAAACGCAGCCAATGTGCCATCAATTGTCGCCACTGTGCCCATAAATTGTTGCCACTGTGCCATCAAACGCAGCCACTGTGCCATCAATTGTCGCCACTGTGCCATCAATTGTCGCCACTGTGCCATCAAACGCAGCCACTGTGCCATCAATTGTCGCCACTGTGCCATCAAACGCAGCCACTGTGCCATTAATTGTCGCCAATCTGCCATCAATTGTCGCCAGTTTGCCCCATAAAATGCCGCCAGATTGCTGCATCAAATACTGCCAGTTTGTCCCCCCGCTCGGCACTTACATTTCTCGGGTCAGCCATCCTCCTCCGCTCCCTCGATGTCTTCTCCCACCCTCGATGTCGCTTCAGCCAATCTTAGATGTTGAAATATTCAAGAACGAAAGCAATTTACTGTCCTACTAATTATTTAGGAAATCAACTGCAGGCAATACAATGTTGCATTTGTCCAGTTTACACTCCAGACCACTCCGCATCAAGCGCAACTGCTCAAATCACTCTGATTTTAAACGTGAACCAATAATCTCAAGAAATGTCTCCTTGAGCGTGGCTATAACCACAAATGTTTGAAGAATGCCTTTAACCACTTCCCGCCCGCCGCATGCAGATATACGTCTGCAGCATGGCACGGGCAGGCAAAAGGACGTACCTGTACGTCCCCTTTAAGAAGCGGTTGTTGCGGGCACGCGCACCCGCCACGATCTCCGTGAGCGCGCCTGCGGGTCCTCGCGGACTCGATCGCCGAGGGCATACCTGCGATCGTCTTCTGGAGGCATAGAACGGGGAGATGTTAGTGTAAACACAACATCTCCCTGTCCTGCCTAGCTGACACTGTCACTGATCGTGTTCCCTGTCATCGGGAACACGATCAGTGACGTGTCACAGCAAGCCATGCCCCCTACAGTAAGAATCACGCCTTAGGGAACACTTAACACCTACAGCGCCACCTAGTGGTTAACCCCTTCACCTCTCAGGTTCTGAGGAAAGGGGTGTGCCCCAGAAACGCTAGCCGTTCCGCCGCTAAAGGGTACCATTGAATCCTCTGTATCATCAAGTCTTGCTGGCAGGGACCAAGAAGACTGGTCTGATTAATTGACAAAGCTGTATTCAAACTCTCGTTTGTGAGTATAAATCACTTGTTTTTACTAAAATAAAAATCTCTTATAATAATGCACTAGGTCGGTGCGCCCTCCCTCTTTTGTTTTTTTCTTTTAACCCCTTCACTGCCACTGTAATTTTCATAGTAACCAGTGCATTTTTATAGCACTGATCGCTGTGAAAATGTCCGTGGTCCCAAAAATGTGTCAAAAGTGTCCGATGTCTCCACCATAATGTTGCAGTCACGATAAAAATCGCAGATCACTGCCATTACTAGTAAAAAAAAAATATTAATAAAAATGCTATAAAACTATCCCCTATTTTGTATATGCTATAACTTTTGCGCAAACCGATCCATAAACGCTTATTGCGATTTTTTTACCCAAAATATGTAGAAGAATACATATCGGCCTAAACTGAGGCAAAAATTATATTTTTTTATAGATTTTTGGGGGATATTTATTATAGCAAAAAGTAAAAAATATTTTTGTTTATAGCGCAAAAAATAAAAACCGCAGAGGTGATCAAATACCACCAAAGGAAAGCTCGATTTGTGGGGAAAAAAGGACGCCAATTTTGTTTGGGACCAACGTCGCACGACCGCGCAATTGTCAGTTAAATCGACGCAGTGCCGTATCGCAAAAAGTGGCCTGGTCCTTTAGCTACAAAATGGTCCGGGGCTTAAGTGGTTAATAGTGCGGATGCTAACAATAGGCACAAATTATTAGTCTCTAAAAAGGCCAAAAAATAAAATGAAGGTCATAGACTAATCACCACATACTCTAATGACCACAATCAAGTGCTGCGGATATGTAAAAAATATTGGCACCTAACAGAGAAAGGTAAGTGACGGGCGACGGGGGGGGGGATGAGTAATCTGGTGGTTTTTGAGGGGGCAAACTGGTGGCAATTAATGGGCAAACTGGAGGCAATTGATGGGCACAGTGGCGACAATTGATGGGCACAGTGGTGACAATTGATGGCACAGTGGCGACAATTGATGGCACGGCACAGTGGCTGCATTTGATGGCATGGCACAGTGGCTGCATTTGATGGCATGGCACAGTGGCTGCGTTTGATGGCATGGCACAGTGGCTGTGTTTGATGGCATGGCACAGTGACTACAATTGATGGCACAGTGGCGACAATTGATGACATGGCACAGTGGCGACAATTGATAGCATGGCACAGTGGCGACAAGTGCTGGCACAGTGGCGACAATTGATGGACACAGTGGCGACAATTGATGGCACGGCACAGTGGCTGCATTTGATGGCACGGCACAGTGGCGACAATTGATGGTACAGTGGCGACAATTGATGGCATGGCACAGTGGCGAAAACTGATGGCATGGGACAGTGGCAACAATTGATGAGCACAGTGGCTGCGTTTGATAGCACAGTGGCGACAATTGATGGGCACAGTGGCGACAATTGATTGGCACAGTGGAGACAAATTATGGGCACAGTGGCGACAAATGATGGGCACATTAGCTGCATTTGATGGGCACACTGAGGCTGCAATTAATCATTTTTTTATTTATTTTTTTCGTTGTTTGCGCCCCACAAAAATTTGGAGCACCAGCCACTACTGATGATGAGATAACAGATATTTACAAGTAAAAAATAAAAGTCTGAAGTTGGCCAACCATAATCTTTAAAATGAATAGAGGCTCTTTTTTATTTGGTTATCTATTTTTAATGTGAAAACAAATATATATATATATATAAATATATATATATATACAGTATATATACTGAATTCCTCTAACATCTTTTTATTATGGCTTAATAAAGAGAAGAAATAAAATCATTTCTATTTTGATGGAAGAGGGTCATTTATATGATGTATAACAGCAGAATTAGGTAGAGATAAGAGGATAAGCCAAATGATAAACATTTATCATACTTCCCTGCTCTGTACAGACGTGATCGAACTAAGAAAGTTACATTTTTTAAAAAGAAAATCTGTCAGTAGCAGGCATTTATCCTATGCAGACATTTAATCTGGGTAACTGAGGGACCCATGACTTCCTTGTACATAAAGGCTAATGCTGCGTACACACGATCATTTTTCGGCATGAAAAAAAACGTTGTTTTTCAGCATGTCCAAAAAATGACTTCATCATTAAAAACGACGTTGCCCACACACCATCGTTTAAAAAAAAAAAAAAAAAAGTGTGGTGACGTACAACATGTACGACGGCACTCTAAAGGGGAAGTTCTATTTGCCTTTGGGCTGCTTTAGCTGATTCCGTGTTAGCAAAAGACGATTTGCGCTTTTCTGTCTGTTACAGCTTGATGAATGTGCTTACTCCATTATGAACGGTAGTTTTACCTGAACGAGCGCTCCCATCTCATAACTTGCTTCTGAGCATGCGCAGGTTTAAAATGTCGTTTTAGCCCACACACGATCATTTTTTACAAAAACTAAATTTTTTAAAACGACGTTAAAAAATGAAGCATGTTCGAATTTTTTTTTGTCGTTTTTCAGAAGCCGAAAAACGATGTGAAGCCCACACACAATCATTTTACATGACGTTTTTAAAAATGTCATTTTTTTTTAATGCCGAAAAATGATCGTGTCTTCATAGATTGTTTTTTTAGGGAAGCTCCCAGATTTTTCTCATGAATTACTCATGGCAATGCTGTCATGGGCCTGTACCCTTGTCCCCATGACCCAACTCCACCATTTCCACATACTTCCAAAATTTCCTAGCTAGTCTCCATTCTGGTCCACTGCATCTGCATAAATACTGTCTGGACACATGATTATGCCCCATCCCATACTACTGCTCTGTACATGATGTACAAACAATTTTATTTTGTATAAAATAAAGACTGTTAGTAGCAGTCATTTATTCACTGTAAAAATTTTGCTCGGGTGGCTGAGGAAGCCATGGCTCCCTGGCACACCATTTCTAAGTAGGGTTCCAGGTATATACTCATACCTAAGCAAAAGTTAGCAGCATGGACCCTGCACTGTGGCCTGACAAGCAAGACTTGACCCTCCACCCACTTTGGATCTAGAAGCCTCAGTTTGCCCATTCTTACCTTCTGCCCGCTGTTGGACCCTGTACAGGCAAGCCGATAGAGGAGCTGTGAGCAGTCATGGGAATCCACAAGTGTAAGTAGGCCAACTCCGTTGCATGGTATTTCTGCCCTGTGCCTTTGCTGGTTGTACCTTACCATGCCTTGGATTGCTTCCTTGTGATTCTAGACTTGCCCAATTGATGTTCCATACTACTATCCTTTATTCTTTCCTATAATCATTTGCTTTGCCCTGGATTGCTGCCCTGTGACCCTGGACTTGCCTGTTTCATGTTCCACATTACCACAGTGTTACTGTTGTTTGTCCTTTGCCATACCCTGGATTGCTGCCCCATGATCTTGCTACCTATACTTGTTGTATCTGGATTGCTGTCCTATGGCCGTGGACCTAATATTTTCTGTACAATATCTCTGCTTGTCTCTTGCTGTGCCCCAGATTGCTATAATTGGATGTATCTTTTTTTGCTGCATCCTATTTCTATCCCATCCCCCTACTGATTGACCAACACTCCCCCTTTACCATACCCAACTAACACACAAGATACCAAAACTGGAGTTCAATGGCCAAAGCAGCCTTTTATTAAAACAAATTGTATAAATCACATAACATACAAACAGTCAGTACAGTCTGAAAATTTGGAGCCCCACGACTTCAAATACCTGCTTAACCAAAATTAGGCCTCCAGCTGCAAAACACCAACTCAGAGACAACACCACTACTAGCAGGTACAACCCAAACAAACTACAGGGAGCCATACCCAAGACGTGTCCCTACCAATTTACATTTATCAAATGAAGCACATACAAGGACCTTGCACCCTGCCAGCTGCCATGACAGGCCACCAAGGGAACTAGTCCAAAAAATGCCCAAGAACTTAACCATAAAAGGGGGAGAGAGGGTGGGAAGTTGTCCAGACGTAGTCTCTCTCCTGAGTGAAGACCTCACCAGGATCCTCCTACTGGTCGAACCCTGAAGCCCTTCCATTCCCTCCACTCCACCAATCTGGTAAGAGTTCCTTTATTATTTACTTTAAAACCTACCTAAAACTCCTATCGCTCCAAGCCCCCTTTTAATCCTGTCATGTCAGTCCTCTGTCTAGGTTTCTTTTTCCCTTACTACGGGCCTTACTGGATGAGAGCATATGAGATGTAAAAAAAGAGCCTGCACACTATGGAGCCTACTGTTCCCACCAGTAAGTGCCAATGGGTTATTTGGTACAAAGCAGATCTGGGAGAGGATGCCACAACTGAAGGGAAAATAGCTGTGATTAAAAAGGACCAAAGGAAACAGCATGATTGGGAGGCTGCATCTGCTCCTGAGTCAGCTCCTGCAGTAAAGGAGACCTTAACCCATCTGATACTTTAAATCCTTCAGGAAAAATACAGTATAATGTGCTTTTGTTCTTGCTAGAGGTTCGACCACAGACTGGACCTGTCACATGGTGGGGCGGCCAGCGGGAGAAGCCGTTGAGGTCTACTGAATGCTGGGCAGTTTTGGACAGCTTATGCTTGCACACCACCAAATGAGTCACACAACAGCACCACCCCCTCAGCGCTTGCTTCCCCAATGTGGGCCTCAGAGCCCTTTGGTTGTGGACAAATTGGCCATTGTTAGGCTAGTTGCCCACTGGAGAGAAAGAACATGCCTAGTACCTTAAAGTCAATACACTGTGGACATCAACCTCCTAAGGACTTACCGCCCCATTTATTCTGATGTGGACACATCTCCTAGGGTCTTTGGCTTACAACAAATTATGGTTTATAGGTAGGTGACGCAGGAGAATTGCAAGATGTTATCATGGGTAGACAAAGGTCAAATTAAATTTCAGTACACAAAAGCCCTCAACCATGGCCCACAAATTGTTTGCCATGGGGAAGTTCAGCCCCAGTCCAGGTATGATAATAGTTAGCCAGGGGTACCAGGTGCTGAATCCCTCTGGCTACCATGGACATGGACTATGGACTGGGGTCTAAAGGCTGCAGTGTGGGAATGATTGGAGGACTGCTGATGCACATACTCAAGAATGATTTGCATAATTTTAGGTGTCACTTTGTTGGTACAGTAATGCAGGGCCAAGCCCAGCTGGGAGTCTGCTAGGAGATAAGTGGACCCCAAACCCCACCTCGCACCAGGAGGTGAAACTTTACAACCTGTGATGCATCAACCTTCTTCTGCTTTTTCTATTTGAAGGGTAACCTTTGATAGGGACCAGCTTAAACATGAATTACCCATTGATCCCACTCTAACAAGATTCTGGACAAGAATAGGAATGGTGAAACAGCAAGCTAATACAAAGATAGTTCAGGAAAATAGTTTGCTGTACCCAGAAGTTGAAGATTAGATCAAAGGGTCAACCCCAGACAGTCAGAGATTAGAGAAGGCATTCTATTAGTCCAGAATTGATAACTTTGTTGCCCCTTCTACAAAACCCATAACTCTAAAAGTTTTTTTTAAATTGGGGCAGTTGCAATTTTTGTTTAGCTTGCTGGAGTGGGGTGTGGAGACACACTGGACACCGTCGGCTTCCATTGTGCTGTGCTGGGCTTCTGGCGTGTCCTTGCACCTTCAAAGAGGATATACATGCCCTCGATTTATCCATTTTTATGTATGCTCCAACATGGTGGCTCTCATAGACATAGATAGATATCATGGGGACAACACGATGAGGCAATGCAGCTTCCTTATATATGTGCAAGTGTTGTGCAACAAAAAGATCTATTTTAACTTAAAATTAATAGACAGTGTCATTTTTTTTCTGCTGGGAATTACATTTTGTTTTGTTTGTTCTAAAGTGTTACAATCCTACGATTGTGAACTATGCCATCCATTTTCCAGAAGCTGAGCTGTGGCTCTGTCCAATATCACAGCACCCAGGGCTGTCATGGTCACTGTCTTCATGAGAATAGGTATTCCAGACAAAATCTGTCAGATCAAAGGACTCAACTTATGTCAACTTATGTTGGATCTAGTGCAGTCTCTCTGGTGCACCTGTTGGGTGCAGTGACTATTCCCTACCACCCCCCAGACAAAAAGACTTTGGGAACACTTCAGCAGTGCTTTGACGGCTATGTTGCATGCATCTGTGGATTAAGAAATGGACTGGGAACTCACTGTGAGGTATATCAGGAATTCACTAGTTCATCCCCATTTGAGCAGCTGTATGGAACAAAGGTCTGAAAACCCACTTGCTGAACTAGTACTTGGAGGGTAATCTGCAGGACACTGGGGTTCCCATAATGCCCTACATCTTAGAACTTCATGAAAGGATACAAAAACTAGTAGACTTTACTGCTGACAACTTTGATACCACCATAACACTTACTGCAAGGTCCACAATTGCAAGCTCATAGAAAACCAACAGGTGCTTTTGATTTTCTCGAACCCCTAGAACACACCACAGCCCACTTGGGAAAGGCCTTTTCAGATCCTTAGAAACAAAGTGACATCAAAAACATTGCTCATGTTAGATGACTGAGGGAGATGACAAAAACATGGAAAAAGGAAGAAGAGGATGCCTTACAAGACCTTTTAGGGAGCCCAACAATCAGACCAGTGTGAGCCAAGTCCTTCTGGGGCCATAACTAAACAAGGGACAACAGAAAGCCATGAGGTCTGTCATCTACCAGCCTTGTTATTTCTTTCTGCCAGGAAAAACTACATTGGCCACCAATCACGTGGAGACCTCAGACATCTATCTATCCAACAGGCCTCTTATCAAGTTCCAAAGTCTATATGAACTAACATGCAAAAGGAGCTAGATGAAATGCTAAGATTATGAATCATCCAGTCCTCCAGGAGCCTGTGGACCTGTTGTACTGGTCCCCAAAAAAGAAGGCAGTATTAGATTTTGCATGGCCTCTATGATCATACTGTCAGCGATGACTATCCAATGACTTATATAAAAAACGTGCTAGACCTCCTGGAGAGGGCCTGCTAGTCATTATTAGTTTAAGAGTTATTGTTAAATATCCTTGACAGTGGAGGGTAGGGAACACTCAGCCCTTATCACTCCCTTTAGACTACCGTATATGAATTCCTCAGCCAGGGCTGGTGCTACCACTAGGCAAACTAGGCAGCCGCCTAGGGCGCCTGGCCACTGTTGTGTTCCTACTCTCTTCTCTCTGCAGCAAGCAACTAAGTATCAGGATCAGCAGACAGCCGCCCCTCCGTTCACACATAGTGTCAGAGGCGCAGCGGCGATGGAGGACTGTGTCTGTGTCCCGACTCCTGAATGAATGGAAGCAAGAAAACATTAATTGATGGGCACTGGTAGGCTGCATTTACGGGTGCTGGTAGGTTGCATTTCATGGGTCCTGGTGAGGCATGCTCTTTAGGATGAAGACTAATCTTACCAACCTTCTAGAAAACTGTGAATCAGTGAAACTGCCAGGACTTCACCCGTGTTTATCTTGGTGGCATTGCTATCTTCAGTGAAACTTGGGAAATGCTTCCCACTATAGATGGGTCTCTAAGGTACCTTCCCTGGATACGGCCAGGAATCTAGAGAATGGTGGGAAAATAAGTTAACACGGCCTTCTCCTGCATCAGAACATTGAGAGTAAATGTGCTCTCCCCTATAACGTGCTTTCTTTATTTCTCCTAATTACTGGAAAAAGCTTCCATTTTTGTGTACAGCAGCAGACACAGCATGCTCAGTAGGAAGCCTTGTCCGCATCAGAATCAAAACTATAAAGGAACAGTAAAATACAAAACAAACCGCTGTGTGTCAGCGAAAGAGAAATATTTTATAATTTAAACATTCAATAGAGACACAGAATTTAATGTACAAAGCTTTATAGTAGCAGAACAAGAAGATTCACTGATAATAATTTCTCATACCAGTTTAAGGGAAATGGACGCTTTTTTTAAAAAGACGCATAAACCACTTTCTACTTTGGTTGTTAATATAAATTGAAAGTCTGGAAATTTTGCTGACCACAGTTTTTAAAGCAATATATATTTAAATTGGAAAAACCAAGGAGCAGCAAATGAGATCCAGAGAATTAACAGAAGAATAACACAAATGTTGTATAATTTTATATTTTACTATAGTGAATATATATGAAAAAGAAAAATAAATACCGATAGGTGTTAAGTCACAAGACTTAGTACTGCTAGCCAGCAAAGGAAGATCAATTGGAAACCTGCATCTAACATTATGATGAAAGTAAATGTCTCAGTTTCTTACAACATGAAAACCCCCACGCCACAGTCAAGTCATCTCGGAAGTGCGTATAAAACGTTGTCTATGAGAATTCTTTCACTAGCCTTTAAACCTAGGTGGGTCATGGAATATCTGATGTTAAAGCGGGAGTTCACCCATTTAAAAAAAAAAAAAAAATCTCCCCTTAGCTTCCTGCTCGTTCGGTCTAGGGGAATCGGCTATTTATATTAAAATATAAGCAGTACTTACCCGTTTTCGAGCTGCATCTTCTTCCGTCGCTTCCGGGTATGGGTCTTCGGGAGCGGGCGTTCCTTCTTGAGTGACAGCCTTCCGAGAGGCTTCCGACGGTCGCATCCGTCGCGTCACTCGTAGCCGAAAGAAGCCGAACGTCGGTGCGGCTCTATACTGCGCCTGCGCACCGACGTTCGGCTTCTTTCGGAAAATCGTGACGCGATGGATGCGACCGTCGGAAGCCTCTCGGAAACCTGTCAATCAAGAAGGAACGCCCATTCCCGAAGCCCATACCCGGAAGCGACGGAGAGGATGCGTCTCGTAAACGGGTAAGTACTGCACATATTTTAAAATAAATAGCCGATTCCCCTAGTAATAACGAGCAGGAATCTAAGGGGGAAAAGTGCCCTCTAAGGGTGAACCCCCGCTTTAACCTAAACCTTCTAAATAGGCATAGATAGATTAGTAAATTGGAATATTTAGAAATGCACTAATGTCGCATAAACACGATCGGACATTCCGACAACAAAACAAAACAAAACAAATTCCGTCTGGATTTTTCCCGACGGAATGTTGGCTCAAACTTGTCTTGCATACACGCGGTCACAAAAAAGGTTGTCAGAAATTCTGAACGTCAAGAACGCGGTCATGTACAACACTATGATAAGCCGGGAAAAATTAAGTTCAATAATTCCGAGCATGCGTCGAATTGATTCCGAGCATGCGTAGGATTTTTGTGCGTCAGAATTGCAGAATTGCATACAGACAATCGGAATTTCCGACAAGAACTTTTCTTGTCGGAAAAATTGAGAACCAGCTCTCAAACATTTGTTGTCAGAAATTCTGACAGCAAATGTCTGATGGAGCCTACACATGGTTGGAATATCCGACAAAAAGCTCATATCAAACATTTGTTGTCGGAAATTCCAACCGTGTGTACACGGCATTAGAATGCGGATGTTAGACCCCTGCCCCTCTCACCAACTTGTGACAAAGGACTGGCCAATCTCATACCGCTGATCTTAATCTCAATGCCACTCTCCAGCTGCACCCTGCACAAAGATTTTCCATCTCACAGGTCCACAATCTAGGTGCCAGCAGCCTGAGATCGATTTTCACTGGGTTTTAGGTAAAAGAGATGTATGGGTTTTTGTTTTGTTTTGTTTTTGGATTCATTCCTACCTAGGTAGATACAGCATCAGTCCAATGCTTCATCTATCCCCTGGCGCCTCTACACAGAGAACCGAGCAATCGAACACTGCCACTTGGTTCTCACAGCTTAATGAGAAGAGAGCTGCTACTGTCAGTCAGCTGCTCCCCCCACACTCACTGGAGTGCTGGGCTGTGGATGGGGCGGGAGCGGCTGGCTCAAGCTCTCAGCGGCACACTGAGAGGCTGAGCTGGGTGCTGGTCCTGGGATCTGGACGGATCCTGACTATAGTCGTGATAAGGCCCGAGCCTGGATCAATTCTGTGATGCCAGCAGAGAGCGGAATACAGCCCACTCTCTGTCACAGGATTGCAAAACGAACTGTGATCCACAGGAGAAGTACAGCCAAACAAGCTATGGCTGTACTTCTCCTTTAACTAATCAATTAGCCCTTTAAACTGCCAACACCACTTTTTTACTGAGAAGATGGAAGCTCACAATCTTAGCAATAACAATTATGATTTTAGAATAAATGTAACACACGCTGTCACCACAGACAGGTATATTTAGAAAGTTATACCACAGTAGCGCTCTTCAAGAGACAGGGATTCATTTAGTTTGTATAAGTTGCGTTAGCACAAAGATCATTTAAACACTTTTTAAAATATAGTTTAACAATGAAAAGATAAAAAAAAATTGCGAAAGTGACATCAGAGATGTCGCTTTCTGGGTCACAAGAAGAAGGGGAGGAGAGCGATAGTGTGTCCGCTCTTCTCCTTCCCCTCCAGGCGCCGACACCCTACATGGAGCTCCCGGGCCTGCTGATGGGCAAGCGGAGCCTGGTAAGCATGGCGGGGTGCGGCGGGGGGTGGCACAGGTACCGTGGGTGTGTGAGAGAAATTGGGCGTCAGCGCTGCCACACGAATGCTCTCCCCTGACAGGCAGGCGTTTGCCTCTCAGTTTCACACACAATCCTGATGGCTGCAGCCACTGGATTGTGTGTAATACCCCCTGCTGTGAGGTCCGTACGCTGTATGGACCCGGCGGCAAAAGGGTTAAACTGGTGCTATGATGGCTGCACCAGGTTTTCTGCTTTAGGGGGGCTCCTTTCTCAGGCTGCATCTTATGGAGCCACCCTTGCATGCAGGGTCTAGAATTGAATTTCCCTATACATTGTGCATTAATAAAAACACAATGGGGTTGATTTACTAAAACTGTAGAGTTAAAAATCTGGTGCAGCCGCGCATGGTATCCAATCAGCTTCTAACTTCAACTTGTTCAGTTAAGCTTTGACAAAAAAAATTGAAGCTGATTGGTTTATATGGAGAGCTGCAGCAGATTTTGCAGTCTCCAGCCCCCCATCCCTTCTCCAACCTAATAGACAGACTGAGAGATCGAACTGTCTACTGTTACATTTTTCCTGTGAATTCCAGATATTCAAGGAAGCAGCACTGAGAGAGAAAATGGTTTTACCCAAGGGTCAAGTCCTGGGGAAAAAAGTGTGGGAACTCCCACCCAAGATCCACTCCCCCCACCAAAAAAAAATGATACGCTCATATGCATAATTACTAAACCGGATGTTTTTTTTTCGATCCACTGTACCTTAGTAATCCTTTATGTTACTGGCCGCTTCCTGTATATGGATTCATCGGGTAGTGTGCAGGTATTCTGTCACTTCCTCAATGCCGCAATGTCTCCTGGGAGCTTTTGTCATTGTTCCCAGGAGACATTGCGGAGGTCTGCCGCGAGTTATCGCGGGATTTGGAAAGAACTTTTAGACAGTGGGGCATCGCCGCTTAGTGAAGGATTGGCTCGGGCGGCTCGGTTGCTTTCGGCTGCTCTAGTCCTGCAAAGGAAACGGAGTTCCTGCTGTGAAAAAACTGCAGGAACTCCATTCCCACGCATTCCCGCAGGACTTGAGCCCTGGTTTTACCAAAAGATATTGCAAACTGCTGAGGTAAGAATTATAATAACTAGTTTACTGGAGAATGTTTTGTTTATTGTGCTGTGAATTAACACAGCAGAATCGGCCCTACGGTGTTACACATGCGCCCCCTGCAGGAGGAAATGTAGAATCACGTATATATATATATATATATATGTGATCCCGCCCACAGCTGCTGCCCTGAAGCAGTAAAGGTACTATAGGGCGGTCAGCAAGTAGTTAAAGAACTGTTTTTTTTTTTGCAAGTCTCCCAGTTCCTATTGAATACCGAGCTTAGTTAAAAAAAAAACTTAAAGAGAGTTCTTAAATGTAAAAAAAAAGTTATATAATTTCTGAGTTTGTGTTTAAAGTGCTCTTGAATGTAGATAATGCACAGGATCAACGGAAAGATTTGCCTTCTTTTCTGCTAATGTTAAACTCTTACAAAGCCACTGGTAATGAAAAATAAGTCCATAAAATGATTAGATCATATAAAGTACATCAACTGGACAACTACACAATATATCCTTACCTTGATTATTTCCCTTTCCATTTGATGAAAAGTGTTTCCTTAACTCTCTAGTGCAATTGGCTGTATGAATCACTTTCAATTATGATAATAATTTATTCTTATCATGTGTGAATGGATTGCCATTGTCAAATCCAAAAAAAAAAAAAAGGTATTGTCATCTGCATTTGCAGAACATTATGTTACACTAAAGGTTACCTGACTATTTGAAATGTGTAAATTATAGAGTCTAACATTTTCAAGGGGTCTGCTGATGTCAAAAGAGACAATGAGTCACAATGCAATGGTCCCTTGATCATTGGATACATCATATCATATTAATAGGATGCTGTGTGAGGGCAAGATTTACATGACGTTGACACGGGTGTTACAGATAAAAGATTTACCGCCGGTTCTGTTTGCCCATCGTAATTGGACATAAAATTAATCTTTGCAGTTGGAAGTTTAAAGTATTGTTTTACAGGGTTTATCTTAGAAAATACAAAACTCTATTACCACTTTTGATAAAAGAAAGAAGAAAACGCCTCCAGTGCCTCCAGCTGTCATTCATTCTGTTGATTACGTATGACTGATGGATCTCAGATTGACCTTCAACACATAACATTGTTCATGTTCACAGTGAATTATAATTTCGGTATGCAGCGTTAGTTTATACTGTCCCATTTTGGAAATGTCCTTTCACTTTCTGTCCATACCTCCCGACATTTTGAAATGGGAATGAGGGACACCCAGGGGCGGACTGACCATTGGGACTCTCGGGCACCGCCCGAGGGCCCCATGCCACTAGGGGGCCCCATCAGGGTTGCCAGGCTCAATAAAACCAGGGACAGTATGTAAAAATCAGTATTTTTTTTTACATCTGTCCCTAATATGTCCCAAACCGACATGCTTTTGATGGTAAAATCCTAAGGGCCAGATTCACGTAGACTAGCGGCGGCGTAACGTAACGTAGATACATTACACCACTGCACGTTTTCATCGCAAGTGCCTGATTCACAAAGCACTTGCGATGAAAACTACGCCGGCGGCCTCCGGCGTAAGCCCGCGTAATTTAAATGGGCGTGTGCCATTTAAATTAGGCGCGCTCCCGCGCCGGACCTACTGCGCATGCTCCGTTTCGGAATTCCTGCCGTGCTTTGCGTGCAGTGACGTCATTTTTCCGAACGGCGACGCGTGTAGCGTAATTCCGTATTACCGGACGGCTTACGCAAACAACGTTAATTTTTAAATTTCGACGCGGGAACGACGGCCATACTTCAGACAGCAATACGTTTGCTGACTAAAGTTAGGGCACCCAAAACGACGACTAACTTTCCAACAGGAAACTAGACTAGCAGCGACGTAGCGAACGCGAAAATCCGTTGTGGATCGCCGTAACTCCTAATTTGCATACCCGACGCTGGTTTACGATGCAAACTCACCCCAGCGGCGGCCGCGGTACTGCATCCTAAGATCCAACAGTGTAAAACAATTACACCTGTCGGATCTTAGGGATATCTATGCGTAACTGATTCTATGAATCAGTCGCATAGATACTCTGAGAGATACGACGGAGTATATGAGATACTCCGTCGTATCTCAGCTGTGAATCTGGCCCTAAGATTTTAGCTGCCCCGCCTATGCAATGCCTTCTGGCGTGGTGGCCATCTGTAAGCCCGGGGGCCCCATAATCTTCTATTGCCCAGGGGCCCCATGAGTTGTCAGTCCACCCCTAGGGACACCTACTAGCAAACTTATGTAGGCATAGGACATGCCCCCTGACACACACCCTAAGGCCCCATACACACGATAGAATCCATCCGCGGATAAATCCGCGCAAATGGGTTTCAGCGGATATATTCTATGGTGTGTACACTCCAGCGGATCTGTTTCCGCGGATATTTATCCGTCGAATGGCTTTTCAGCAGATCGAATATTTGTTGAGATGTTGAACAAATCTATCCGCTGCGAATCTATCCGACGGATAGATCCGTTGGTTAGTACACATTATCCGCGGATAAGAACCACGCGCATGCTCAGACAAAATAAGGGGATGGGAGCACTCGTTCAGGTAAAACTCTCGTTTGTTTGTGATATGGCACATTCGTCATTTTAACTATATAGTGTGTCGTTTATTTCCTCTTGTTTTTTCAGCGTTCTCTTGCTCGAATAAACCCGTTCTCTTGCTGATGCCATCTATCCAGATGTTTGAACTTTATTTTTTGCATCCACATGTGAATGTCTTTGTTTTTCTTTTCCAATTTATGTCCCCATTCTTTTTCCTTGCCCATTTTTTACCCTTTTTTTTGGTTTAGTAAATTATTTTCCCCATTCTTTTTCCTTGCCCATTTTTTAACCCTTTTTTTATGTTTAGTCAATTATTTTCCCCATTCTTTTTCCTTGGCCATTTTTTTACCCTTTTTTTTATGTTTAGCTAATTATGTCCCCATTCTTTTTCCTTGGCCATTTTTTTACCCTTTTTTTTAGGTTTAGCTAATTATGTCCCCATTCTTTTTCCTTGGCCATTTTTTTACCCTTTTTTTTATGTTTAGCTAATTATGTCCCCATTCTTTTTCCTTGGCCATTTTTTTACCCTTTTTTTTAGGTTTAGCTAATTATGTCCCCATTCTTTTTCCTTGCCCATTTTTTTACCCTTTTTTTTATGTTTAGCTAATTATGTCCCCATTCTTTTTCCTTGCCCATTTTTTACCCTTTTTTTTGGTTTAGTAAATTATTTTCCCCATTCTTTTTCCTTGCCCATTTTTTAACCCTTTTTTTTATGTTTAGTCAATTATTTTCCCCATTCTTTTTCCTTGGCCATTTTTTTACCCTTTTTTTTATGTTTAGCTAATTATGTCCCCATTCTTTTTCCTTGGCCATTTTTTTTACCCTTTTTTTTAGGTTTAGCTAATTATGTCCCCATTCTTTTTCCTTGGCCATTTTTTTACCCTTTTTTTTATGTTTAGCTAATTATGTCCCCATTCTTTTTCCTTGGCCATTTTTTTACCCTTTTTTTTATGTTTAGCTAATTATGTCCCCATTCTTTTTCCTTGGCCATTTTTTTACCCTTTTTTTTGGGTTTCGTTTTGGTAAAGTTATGTCACCATTTTATGTAGGCGTGTGTTTTTCCTCTTTTGTTTTCCCAAGTTGGTACGCCAAATTCCCCCCCCCCCCCAAGGAGTTGGTGTCCTTTCTAAATGACACATATTATTTGCTAAAATGTTTCATGCCTAATCACCACAGTATTAAAACACAATAGACAAGGTCTTTCAGTAAATCAAATAACCATTTATTTGGTACATAAACAAAATTAAATTACCAAGAAGGGCAGCACTTGCTGAGATAGCAACATACATGCAGACTTGTGTTCCAGACTGCACAGGCAACATAGTCAAGGACAAAATGAAGAACCTTGAGGACCGCATACCGAGAACAAAAAAAGAACAACAAAAACAAAAACCAGGAGCAGCAGCAAGTGAGCCAATGGAGCCCAGGCTGTGGTACTCCAAAAAACATGAAGTTTTTGGGGGATCAAATGGAAGGCCGGCAATCATCTTCTCCTGTTCCTTGGAACACTCCTTGCAGCAGATCTTCCACGGACCCGTCCACGGCCCCTTGCAGGTCGGGATGATGTGGCAGCAGGAGGAGTTAGCAGGTGTTGTGCAGGATAGGCCGGGTCACTCAGCTCAGTGTCATCGGTCAGCCAGCCCTGGTGCAGCCATAAAAGCACCTGGTTCATGAGGTTCCTGGCACGCCTCTGACCGTCCTCCCCCGCTTGTGACAATTCATGGGCCACATAGGCACTGTAGGCCTCAGTGGGGTTGAGGGGGGCCCTCATTAAGGCGCTAGCTTCCCTAATCATTCGGAGGCTCTCATCCTCCACCTGCCTCCTGCGCCTCATTAGGCCAGTTTGCCTGACCCTGGGGGGAGGGAGTTGCCTGGTGGGGCTGACCGTGGGCCTGGGGCCCTCCTGGCTGGTGCTGGGCCCGGCCTCCTCCTCCTGGCTGACAATGACCCCTTCCTCCTGGCTGGCAGGCAGCTCAGCATCATGAGCCAATCTTTCCTGGTTGCTCCCTTCTTCCTGTGTAAAAAAAAGTGACATGTTTAAAAATTTGGCACAAGCAAATCACACACATTTTCATGCTCTAGACTGGTTTGTTTTATCTTACTTTAAACTTGAATAGACTCTCCTTCTGATCCCTGTACTTGGCATCCATCACCCCTATTTTTATGACCATGACTTTTCAAGTCCATTTTTTTGTTTGGGATTACAATATCAACTCAATAAACAAACAAGAATTAGCAGGCAAAAAACTTTTTTTTAAATACTCTACCTCATCAGAAGTGGAGAGTCGCAGATTTTCCTGACTGCCAGCCAGCCCCTCACCGTCCTCCTCCTGGCTGTGGTGATCTGTGGAAGGTCTGCTGCCCTGCTGTCTGGGTGGAAGGCTTGACATTGATTGCCGGCCCTCTATTTGATCCCCCAAAAACTCCATCTCCTGGTAGTACCACAGACTTGGCAACGTGGACTCTCTTGCTGCTGCTCCTGATCTTTGCTCCCGAAGTTCTCTTCTTTTTGCTCTGTATGCGGCCCTCAGGTTATTCATTTTGTTCTTCACCATGTTGCCTGTGCAGCCGGGAACCCATGTCTGCAGATATCTAGCTATTTCAGCAAGTGCTGCCTTTCGTTGGTCCCGGTTTGAATAATGAGGATGTTTTGAATCCCAAAGTAGGGGCCTTTCCCTAAACTTCTCTATGAGCCGAGAAATTATCTCCTTTCCCACGATATTTTCCATTTGTGAGTTTTATAATGTAAATTTCTGATGAACACTGTTAAACCAAAAATTAAAAAAATTAGAAAATGCCCATCATTCACATTGTATTCATATGTGGCCCCAGATTGATCTTGTACTATGCAAACACAGTGTCTCCTGCAGCCAAAATGCTGGCCAGCTCCGCCCCATTGTTGTGACCCAAAATTAGTTCACATGCAGACCCTTTTTAAAATCATTTTGCTAAATACGTGTAATCTAGACCCATCCACAAATTTACAGATTGAGACCTTTCATGAAGGCAGTATTTAATGTGTACTTAGCCTGCCACTCATCATTCCGGAGATCTAAATACACTTCCTAATAACCTCTGGCCAACCAACACAGAACAATACTTGCATGATCACAATACACCTGGCAAAAAATACAAATAGGTAGAGCATTCTTCACATCTAGATTTAAGTGATGTGTGAAAGCATTGTGAGAATTTAATTCAGTTTGGGGGGACACAATAAACATACAAATTTGCGTTAAAAGGCTGCAAACAACAGACAAAACCACAATCCCATGGCTCTCAAGTTTCTAGGCCTCTGCTGATCCCATGTTTCAAGTTTGTACCTTATCTCTAGCTCCTCGTGCAGCTCAATGAAATAATCTCCGCGTAAGCAACGTAATCACGTCGGTTCCCTTTAAAAGACTCCGCGTGTGCGTGACACATCGTCACCATTGCCATGCCGCCTAATCAATGTTAATTCTGTAAATCTGGCGTTAACTGTGTTACTGCAGTCAAATGTTTTACTAATCTCCGCGTAAGCAACTGAGCAGAAACGGGCGCATAATCTCCGCGTAACCTACGTAATCACGTCTTATTCATTCTCTAGACTCCGCGTATGTAGTACCCGCCGCCCTGGTCCCCGCCCATGACGGGACATTTCCAGATTTCCACGCCCCTAATCTCTGTGGGGATGAAAGATGGCGATGACAGGCGAGCATGCACGGAGCTCTCAGGCCAGAAGTGAGGGGACAGAGGCAGGAACGTCCCGATCCCGGCCTAAACGTTATAAGGCAACTAATATGTCCTTTGACGAAATGGTGGAGCTGGTAGACATTATGCGGAGGAAGGACTATGATGGGCAATATGGCCCATACAAGACCCCCAACCGCAGGAAGGGGAAAATTATGGAGAAGGTGGCACGTAAAATGCAGAGGATGTTTGGCATCGCAAGGTCCAAGGAGCAGCTACGGAAGCGGTGGTCCGACTTAAAGCTTCGTGAGCCACATCAACTAAAGAAAATAAAAAAAATACTCAAAAAACGTAAGTTATTTTTTGTTTTGAGGGGTGGGGACAATTTTAGTCTTTGAATGTTTGGTCAGGGACATTTCTACATCTGTATCCTTGGCCTGGTTGTACTTCTGAAAATATGTTTAAATAATTGTATTTCTCAAAATCTCATTTGCTTGGCCAACGACTGTTAATAGGAAACCTTGTTCACATCAGGTTGCTTCGCAAAAATACGATGTTGGCCCAGGAACAACACACCTGGACATGCCTCTCTTGCCAAAAACATTGTTTGTAAACATTGTGGTCAAATTTATTAATTGAACAATTAAATCCAAGAATGGGAAATGCAAACAGTGCTACTAAGCAGGTGTTTCCATATCTGTAATCCATAGCACCTGTGTCTCCCTCAAAATCTTACCAGAAAATTTGGATGGTCTCTGCTCTAAATTAGAAGGGGGGGACATCCATGTGTGTCACTTTGCTAAAAATGGAATTAATCAGAGCTTGGCCTAGAAGTCATCCTAAAATATAGGTTTGTGTTCATAAGACAACTAAATATTTTTACAAAAAAGCCTCTAAACTTCTATGCAATGTGTGCGATTTATGCTCTACAATATCTTTTGTTTTTGTTTTTTTTCTAGGGGAAAGAAGACGCCAGCAATTTGAGGAGGCAGAGAGGGCCAGACATGCCCGGGATCTGCCATCTGGCCATGTGGAGGAGGAGGAAGGAATAGAGGAGGATGTTGAGGAGGAGGTGGAAGGAAGAGATGAGGATGTTGAGGAGGAGGTGGAAGGAAGAGATGAGGATGTTGAGGAGGAGGTGGAAGGAAGAGAGGAGGATGTGGAGGAGGAGGAGGAAGGAAGAGAGGATGATGGCGTAATTTTAGATCTGGTAGTTGTTGAGGAGGAAGATGAAATTGAAGAAGAAGATTTTGCTGATTTTGAAGATGGAGGATTGGTGGAAGAAGAAGAAGGAGGAGTTATTGAAGATGGAGAAGTGGTGGAGGAGGAGGAAATCAACACGACATCAGGTCAGTGTCATCCCAGCTTGATAGGGCAAAACAGATGTAGATAGGGTTGCCACCTCATCCCTTTAATCCAGAACACATATGGATTACACATGTTCTGTGGCTAATGTAATGCAGATATGGCACCAGGTGAGTAAAATTACCACCTTTTAATCAGCCACAGAACCTGTGTAATTAATATGTGTTCTGGTTTAAAGTGATGAGCTGGCAACCCTAGATGTATCTCGGCCGGTCAAATGTCTAATTTTATATTTTTTACAAATTTTGTAGGGGATGAAGATGCTGTTCCCCATTTTTCTCGGGCAAGTGCGGGAATTATAATCCAGCAAGTAATGGAGTGCAGCAGCGAAATGGAAAATATGCGGCAACAGATGGTTCAGATGGAACAGAATGTGCGCAATATAATAGTCGACTGCTGTGCCGAGCTGGACACTATGCGGCAACGAATGGTGGTTATAGAGCAAAACTATAAGAACATCATTGACATGATGGGCCGTGTGAAAGACTAAACCAACCCCCCCCGCCCATCCCCCAACCTGTTTTTATGTCTGACTCAGCAACACGCCAAAATTTGAAGATGCACACACAGTGTGTCAACATGTGCTATCTGCCATCACAGAATATAGAATATCTGTGCTTTGTGGGTACAACCCCCTCCTCGATTATTAAATAATTTTCGAGGAAAGGTTTGCTCCCACAAAACCCAGACATTGTTCACCCATGATGGCAGATAGCACATGTCGCCTTTTTAAAGTCTTTTGTTGTGGTATAACTGACATTTGGCGAAAAGCACTGAATGTGTGCATCTTCAAATTTTGGCGTGTTCCGGTGTGACCTCACACCATGACTGTTTTTGGGAATGCAAAAGTGACACATTTGGGTTTGTATTTTTTGGGACATGTTTTCTATTGTATAGTTTAAAAATGGCTTCCATTCAACAAGCCATACAAAACAGAAAAAGGAAACAAAAATAAAAAAAAATAATGTAAAAAAATAAAAAAAATTAAACCAAAAAAACAAAAAATAGATTGGTTAACACATCGATCCCAAAAATATGATCAATATTTTTAATTGATTTCCAAAAAACACAACACCCAAAAAAAAAAAAAAAAAAAAATATATATTGTTATAAAATATTTCCAAAAAAAAAATAATAACGATTATTTGGTGAACAAATATGTTTAAAAAATGTTGAAAACATTTTTACACACTATTACGACAAAAAATATTGAAGAAATTGTTTGGAACCCAAAAAAAAAAAAAAAGGATACTTACTAAAAAAATAAAAAAAAAATAATCAACGTGAAACGTAAAAATGTTGGCATGTTTAAGAGCACAAAAAAAACCTTTTGCCAAAAAAATAGAAAAAAGCTGACAATAAAAAAAGTTGGTTTTAAAACATTACAAGGAGTGGCTTGATTTTTTAAGATGCTGAATACCCAGTTTGGAGATGAGTGAATAATGTGCAATTGTGTTTATTTACTAAAACCTGAACCCTACATTTGGCACTAGAAGTGCACTATTTTTTGGGCTAACCAGGAAGACAGAAAAAAATAGAAAAAGCAGTAATGACAAACAACTGTATAAAGTCCAATGGTCTAATTATTTATTTTTTCTGAGAATATTCCTTTCTTTGGGGGGCCAAATTAGAAAGAAATATGATCTGGCATAGCAATGGCCCCCCGACCCATGAAGTACTCAACATATTTGTCGCGTACCTCACGAGCAGATGGGGTGCCAATGCCAGCGCGACCAGTGACCAGCCCAGGGAGAGGATCTGAGAGTAGTCTTGCCTCAGAAACGCTGTCTGATAGGTACGTCTGGGAATGCCTGCGTAAAAAGTTGTGCAAAATGCAGCAGGCAAATACAACGGTGTTCAATTTATATTCCGCCAAATGTATCGATGTCAGGAACAGGCGGAACCGGTTGCTGAGGATCCCAAAGGCATTCTCGACTACCCTCCGAGCCCTGGACAACCGATAATTAAACACACTCCTCTCTGAGGTGAGGGTCCTCTGGGGAAAAGGCCGCATTAGGTGAGGTCCAAGCCCGAAAGCCTCGTCCGCTAGGAACACAAACGGAAGTCCTTCCACATTGTCTTCATCTGGTGGCAGTGCCAGATCACCAGTTTGGAGACGATCGTAGAATTCAGTCCGTGAGAACACTCCCCCATCTGACATCCGGCCGTTCTTCCCCACGTCCACATATAGAAACTCATACTGTGCCGACACCACCGCCATCAACACAATACTATGATAACCCTTGTAGTTAAAATAGTAGGACCCCGAGTGGCGTGGGGGCACAATGCGGACGTGCTTCCCATCTATTGCTCCACCGCAGTTCGGAAAATCACAACGCTGGGCAAATTGGGAAGCCACAGACTGCCATTCCTGTGGGGTGGAGGGTAGCTGTGGGGACAAACAAAAAATGAGATTTACTACTTTGGCACATAAACATTGCAAACATAATCGAAAAACCATCATTGTGCAACATCAACAACAGGATTCACATTTCACACAAGCATTGTGAAGTGATTTATTTTTTGTCAAAATATAGACCCACTTAATTATCAGACTCCACATCCCTCTGATGATAGAGCAAGAAACTATTTTGGGGGGGGGGGGAGGGTTAGAGCTACAATTGATTATCCTAAAAATAACCGAGAATTTAGGCTAGGTGGGTTTGGGCCTAGGAAAGCATGCTGGACAGGTTTATGGTGGGTAAGGACAAAATATGCAGCTAGGCCCAAAACAAACATGTAAAGGTTAACAACATGCCTGGGGAGAAAAGGGAACATCCCACACACAGCAGATTACAATCTCATGGTTATTAGGGAAGAAAAAATAAAAAAATTTCTCACACATTTAAAAAAAAAAAATTGTGTTGTTCAAATTAGGGAACTTACCTTAAGATACTCCTCCTGCAGAACATGTATGATGGCAGTACACGTCTCCGGTATGATGACCCCAAGTGACTGGGGAGAGATGCCTGTCGAGAACTTGAGGTCCTGCAGGCTCCTCCCAGTCGCCAGGTACCGCAACGTGGCAATAAGCCTCTGCTCGGCCGTGATGGCTTGGCGCATCACAGTGTCCTGCCTCGTGATATAGGGGGACAGAAGTTCCAGCAGACGGTTGAATACGGGGTCCGTCATGCAGAGAAAATTCCGAAAATCATCCGGATTATTCTCCTGGAGTTCCCTAAGCAGAGGCATATGAGAAAACTGGTCACGCTGGCGCAACCAATTCTTGGCCCAGAAACGCCTCCTCCCACTGTTCCTGGCCAAACAACTGATTCGCTGAGCCTGTCCATTAGCAATCCCATAACCAGCACCAATTCGCGAGAATCGACGCTGCTGCTCCATCATGGATTTAAACCGGCCGGCTGGTCAGTCAAGAACACACTCCAACAGAAAGCACTCGCAAATCCAGCACAACCTGCTAAGCCCGCACGACACACAGATACGAGCGCACAGTACGCGGAAACGTGCTGAAAGCCTGTGCCCGAATGCCAACTGCAAACCCGCAAGCAAACGCACTGAACCCGAGAATACCTACTGTCAAAACGCGGAGACTGAAAAGCACGAATCGGCTCTAACCAAACCTTCACTAGCACGCGGTCACACGGAACTAGCAAAAGCGGAACAGAGGGCGGCGACGTTGACTTTGGTCTTCCCCTTTATAGTGACGTTTTACGTGGTTTACGTTGCATACGTTCTGGTTCGCGGAGATTTTTGGGCGCTAGTGTGTACGTTCCAGCGGATCAACAGATAAATCCGTCGATCCGCTGAAACCGATCCGCGGATAAATTTCCGCGGATGGATTCTATCGTGTGTATGGGGCCTAAAAGGAGAATTAACGAAAAAAAAGGTTAATTAAATACACAAGTGCTTTTTTTTTATCACTACTTATATTTATATTGGTTTTTAAAATTTACAAATGCAGCAATTTTGAAAACGGATGAAAGGTTTAGCACTGGGAAACACTTTTTGAAAGATAAAAAGTGCATTTTATATACAACTATATAGATCAGACCAAAATGAGGGACAAATTAGGAGGAATGAGGGACAAAGGGACATTGCTCCAAATCAGGGACAGTCCCTGTTTTAAGCCTTCCAAGCCTTCATGCCGTGTACACATGATCATTTTTCGGGTTGTAAAAAACGATGTTTTTTAAAAATGTCATTTAAAATGATCGTGTGTGGGCTTCAGAGCATTTTTCGGGTTCTGAAAAACGTAAAAAAAATAAATAAATCGAACATGCTCTATTTTTTAACGACGTTTTAAACAATGTCGTTTTTCGGGTTGTAAAAAATTATTGTGTGTGGGCTTTAACGACGTGAAAAACCTGCGCATGCTCAGAAGCAAGTTATGAGACGGGAGCGCGTGTTCTGGTAAAGCTACCATTCGTAATGGAGTAATCACATTCATCATGCTGTAACAGACAGAAAGGCGCGAATCGACTTTTACGAACACGAAATCAGCAAAAGCAGCCACAAGGGTGGCATCATCCGCTTGGAATTCCCCCTTTATAGTGCCGTTGTACGTGTTGTACGTCACCGCGCTTTGCTAGAGCATTTTTTTTTCACGATCGTGTGTGGGCAATGTCATTTGATGAAGTTTGTTTTTTCTGGAGGCTGAAAAACTTTGTTTTTTTACAAGCCGAAAAATGATGCTATCATGCTTGTGATAGTGTGTGAAACTGTCAGGGATGGGCTCAGCCCTCCTTCTTTGAGCTGGGCGCTCAGCTTTCAGCTAATTGCCAGCTACTATCTCTCCACAGTGACTCACCTGTTGATGATCCTGCTCGTCAGCATCACATGATGTGAAACATGTCAGCCACCTTTTTCCTGTTGTTCACTTCATTTTGACTGCATCGCTTTGGTTGTTTTTTGTATTTGATTTGTACAATAAAGACATCGTTTTAAGGAGTGTGGCAGTTCAGGATCTTCTTCTATACAATAATTAAGCCTTCCAGTTCAGATGATCTCTGCCTTCGCCTTGGTCAACATCACAGAGACTTTCTCCTGCGTTCCTATTGAAGACTTGCTTGGCTGACATTCCTTCTGGCTCTGATCCTGGTTGCTGTTCTACTACGTTCATCTCTGGCTCCCTGACCTTTGGCTTGTCTGAGTATCCGATCCGGTTCCTGAACTCTGGCTATGTTTTGACTATGCTTACTCTGTTTATCTTTTTATTATTATTATTAAACAAGTGTGATTTAACTGTACTTCTGTCTCGGTCTGATTCATGGTTTCTGACAGAAACATGTGCTTCAAGCTCCCTGTTTCCCTGCCTTGTTCCCATTCCTTGATATTCATCTTCGCCTGAGCCTTGTCCTGCCAACTAGTTTGGATTCTCTTTTTGAGGACCTCAGATCGAATTGTGACTATGCTTAAAACTCTACCTACCTTTTGATTACTGATTTGACCCTGACTACTCTTTAAACTCTGCCTGCCCTGAACCCAGACTGTCACTGGACCACTCTGCCTGCCTGCCAACCAAAAGGACCTGTTTACTGTGCTTGGTTTGTATCTACCCCGGCGTGGTGGCCAGGAACTATATCATTGTATATGAGACATGTGGGCAACAGAGTCTCTGAATGGCTTTCAAAAATTTTACAAATAAATATGTGAAAAGTGTGGCATGAAATTTGTATTCAGCCCCCCTGAGTCAATACTTTGTAGAACCACTTTTTACTGCAATTACAGCTGCAAGTCTTTTTAGGGATGTCTCTACCAACTTTGCACATCTATAGAGTGCCCATTCTTTTTTGCAAAATAGCTCAAGCTTTGTCAGATTGGATGACAAGCGTCTGTGAACAGCAATTTTCAAGTCTTGCCACAGATTCTCAAATGGATTTAGGTCTGGACTTTGACTGGGCCATTCTAGCACATTATTATTTTACAAGATTTATATAGCACCAACATTTCGCATAGCCCTTTACAACATGAGGGTAGACAGTACAGTAGTTACAATACAATTCAATACAGGATTCGTTTAGAGGGCCCTGCTCGTTAGAGCTTACAATCTAGGAAGGAGGTCAAGTGATACAAAAGCTAATAACTGTGGGGGGTGACATAATGGAGAAAAGTACAGTTGTTAAGAAGAGGCAGGATATGTTTCTCTGAAGAGGATGGTTTTTAAGGATCATCTAAAAGCAAACAGAATAGGCGATAATCAAACAGATTGTGGTAGGGAGTTCCATAAGATGGGAGAGGCTCTGGAAAAGTTCTGGAGGCAAGCATGGGAGGTGGTGATGAGGGAGCTAGAGAGCAGGAGGTCTTGGGAGGAACAAAGAGAAGGAATGAAGAGAACAGTTGGGTTGGTAATTTAAGACTAGGTTAATGATGTAGCTGGGGGCTGATTTGTGGGTGGCTTTGTAAGTTGAATATGCTTTGATCTAAACCATTCCATTGTAGCTCTGGCTGTATATTTAGGGTTGTTGTCCTGCTGGAAGGTGATTCCCCACCCCAGTCTCAAGTCTTTTGCAGACTCTAACAGGTTTTCTTTTAAGACTGGCCTGTAATTGGCTCCATCCATCTTCCCATCAACTCTGATTAGCTTCCCTGTCCCTGTTGAAGAAAAGCATCCCCACAACATGATGCTGCCACCACCATGTTTCACGGTGGAGATGGTGTTTAGGGTGATGTACAGTGTTCGTTTTCTGCCACACATTTTTTTTTTTCGCTTTTAGGCCAAAAAGTCAAATTTTGGTCTCATCTGCCCAGAAAACCTTCTTTCACATGTTTGCTGTGTCCCCCACATGGTTTTTCACAAACTGCAAACGGGGCTTCTTATGGCTTTCTTTAAACAATGGCTTTCTTCTTGCCACTCTTCCATAAAGGCCAAATTTGTGGAGTGCACTACTAATAGATGTCCTGTGGACAGATTCTCCCACGTGATCTGTGGATCAATGCAGCTCCTCCACAGTTACTGCCGGCTGCCTCTCTGATTAATGCTCGCTTTGCCTGTCAGTTTAGGTGGATGGCCATGTCTCGGTAGGTTTGCAGTTGTGCCATACTCTTTTTATTTTCGGATGATGGATTGAACAGTGCTCCGTGAGATGTTCAAACCTTGGGAATTTTTTTCTATAACCTAATCCTGCTTTAAACTTCTCCACAACATTATCCCTGACCTGTCTGGTGTGTTCCTTGGCCTTCATGATGCTGTTTTTTCACTACGGTTCTCTAACCAACCTCTGAGGGCTTCACAGAACAGCTGTATTTATACTGAGACTAAATTACACACTTCTGAAGGCAATTGGTTCCACTAGATTTTAGGTATGGGTATCAGAGTAAGGGCCCTTTCACACGGAGCGGATCAGTAATGATCCGCTCCGTGTGTCCGCTTTGCTCAGCGGGGATCCTCTGTAAAATCCCTGCTGAGCTGGCAGCTGACAGGGTGGTCCCCGCACACTGTGCAGGGACCACCCTGTGTTTCCTCCGCTCTCCCCTATGGGGGATCGGACGAACACGGACCGAATGTCCGTGTTCATCCGATCCGGCAGACGGAAGAAAAATAGGATTTCTTCCGTCTGCAAATGCGGATCTTTGCGGAGGCGGAGAAATTACGGATGTCAGCGGATGTTCATCCGCTGACACCCGTAATCACATAGGGACCCATGTATGTCCCGTTTTCATCCGCAAACGGACGGATGAAAATGCGGACATACGGTCCGCTAGTGTGAATGGGCCCTAAAGGGGGCAGAATACAAATGCACGCCACACTTTTTAGATGATTATTTGTAAAAAAAAATATTGAAAACCACTTATTATTATTTTCCTGCCACTTCCCAATTACGTGCCACTTTGTGTTGGTCTATCACATAAAATCCCAATAAAATACATTTACGTTTTTGGTTGTAACATGACAAAATGTGGAAAATTTCAAGGGGTATGAATACTTTTTCAAGGCACTGTAAATGGCCTGATGCTGGCTTCTAGAAACATGTCACAAAAAAAAAACACTCATAAACAAGCACACACAAGGGTAATGATTACTTAGCCAACCTCCTCATTGCAGCATACTATGTTCTCCATCACTACTCTTTACATACCTTCACCTTTGATAGGATATGTACACATTCCTTAAAAGCAATTAAAACCTATGCATAAATCAACTTTTAATTTATGTTTAGTGGCTCCTGAAAGATTTTTTGTCAAGAAATACAACCTGTAGAGGTTTATGCACAAACACTTCATATAATTTATACTAGCCTGCACAGAAGGGTTTAATCGTCATATTGCAGCATCCAAATAATTTGTTTTAGTCAAGAAGCTGGAGGGCTCACCGGAGACTCATTCCTTTTTTATGTATCTCCTATGTCATTTCAATCCTGCAATAAAGTGCTATTTAGATTATTCATGTTTACTATTCACAGTCATCTATCACACTTGATCTCTCAGGTAGATGTGCATGCTACATTGTGCAATAGATCAAGAACCATACAAAAAACAGCACGTTAAAACAGGGGAATCAATTTGCATTTTATTAAATTGACATCCTTATTTAATACTTGCACAGGCATTTATTAGTCATGCAAAATAATAAACCTTAACCAGTTCTGATGCATTCATCACTGATAGAATTATAACTGCAAAAAAGAGAACTTCACTCACTTCTCCAATAATCTGTAGAGAAAACACCTATTGCTGTACTAACTGCTCAGCATAAAGCCCTGTACACACGATCGGATATCTAATCCGATGGATTTTTTCGTCGGACATCTGATGAAGCCTACACACCATTGGTCAAAAATCCGACCGCGTCCAACGCAGTGACGTAAAACACTACGACGTGCTGAGAAAAATGAAGTTCAATGCTTCCAAGAATGCGTCGACATTCTGAGCATGCGTAGATTTTTGATCGATGGACTTCCACACAGACGATCGTTTTTTTTCCTATCAGTTTTTTATCCATAGGAAAATTTTAAAACATGTTCTATTTTTTTTTACCGATGGGAAAAAAAAGGATGGGGCCCACACACGATCGGTTTGTCCGATGAAAACGGTCCATCGGTCTGTTTTCATCAGACAAGCCGATCGTGTGTCTGTACAGGGCTTTAGAATTGTCCTTTACACCCTATGACTGGGAGGGGGCTGCAAAAGTTCGGTCAACAATATAAAACTTTCTGTAAACTTTTTCCATTATTCTATGACTAACCTAGTAAAATACTCTACTATGGTCAGTAAATGTAGCTAATTCCATAGAAAGTTTGTTTTTCGGATTGTGGAGCTACTGCTTAAAATACCACCATCACCTCAATAACAGCATTAAAGTCAACTCTTATGCCTTGTACACACGATCAGGCTTTTTACCTGGCCAAATTACATCGGAATTTAGACGAAACATGTTTTATATCTAAACTCTGACGATGAAAAAACTCAGATGGGGCTACACACGATCGGAATATCCGATGGAAAAAGTCTGTCCGATCGTGTATACAAGGCATTAATTAAATTTCTCTCACTTGAGCAGTGCTGGCAGAGCTGCTGTTAGGAATCATGGGGCCCCATACAGCCTACCTGAGGTGCCCCCCCCCCCCCCCCCACACACACACACACACACCTGACAGTATTCTAAACAATATTTTCACAAAAAAATACATTATTATTGGACACAAATGCCACCCCAATACCCCCTCCTAGTACAAATCTCCCCTGCCGGCACAATTCCCCCAATCCCTCCTATTAGCCCTGAATTCCCTCATCGGCTCCTGGTACAAAGTCACCCACATCTCCCCTCCCAGCACAAATCGTCTTTCTTCAATCCCTCTCCTAGGACACATTCCCACAAATCCCTCCTCTTAGCACAACCCCCTCTCGGGGCAGAGGAAGAAGCTCAGCGGGGGCTGGCCAGGTTCATTATCCCTCCATGTCTTTCACCCAGCAGCTAAAAGCCGGCAGGAGGGACAGGGGAAGAAACCAGGGAGAGAGACACGGAGGGCATTGTTCTCCACCAACCCCCCTGCTGTCTGGGCCCCTCTGTGTGCCGAGGCCCCCTACAGGAGGGCTGGTGGTCCCCCCCCTATCAGTGGCCCTGAGTGCTGGACATGGACATTACAAGACAGGTCAGAGATGCTTCTGAATATAAAGTTCTTTATGATTTTTAACATTTAAGCAGATAGAAGGTAAGTCTTATGTTGCAAGTGTATATAGGTTGCTCCTAAATCCCAGGCCTCAACCAACTACTAGGAGACCTTGGGTAAAAACTTGATGTACAACATATGAAGTGCCAAAAAAATGGATCAATGGAGAACCAGGTATGACTAAATTTACTTTAAATTAAAATAATACAGATGGTAAAAGTTGTTATTGTTGTCTGTATTTTTCTTCATTTCTTGGTGACACCAGGTGACAAGAAATGTAATGTGTGGCTGTCATTGGGACAGGAAGAGCAACGTGTTCTAATTCCCTCACAATTTTCTATAAATTTGCTATTGTTGCTGTCTCTGTCTCCACCAAAGAAATATTCCAATACTTCCTGTCCTGGCAAAACCCTGTGTCATTTACCAGGTGTGACCAGAACTGTGTGGTTAGCTACAGAGGAACACCATACACATGTAAGTGAAAATATAATTATTTATTAACCACTTGCTTACTGGGCACATATACCCCCTTCCTGCCCAGGAACATTTTTAGCTTTCGGCACTGTCACGCTTTGAATGACAATTGCGCGGTCGTGCGACGTGACTCCCAAACAAAATTGGCGTCCTATTTTCCGCACAAATAGAGCTTTCTTTTGGTGGTATTTGATCACCTGTGCGTTTTTACTTTTTGCGCTATAAACAAAAATAGAGCGACAATTTTGAAAAAAACTAAATTTTTTTTAGTTTTTGCTATAATAAATATCCCATTTAAAAAGAATATATATTTTTTTTCAGTTTAGTCCGATACGTATTCTTCTACATATTTTTGGGGAACAAACCAGCAATAAGCGTATAGTGATTGGTTTGCGCAAACGTTATAACGCCTACAAAATAGGGGATAGAATTATTACTTTTTTTTTATTATTTTTAATGTATAGTGGTCATGTGATTGCCACTTAAATTTTATATCTATAAAATGCATTTACAAGAGTTTTATGGCTGGCATGCATACTGAATTTGTTTTGTGACAGTAATATATGGCATACAAAGCATATATATACAGTATATATTTTTAACATAGACTTTATATTTGCTTTTAAAAGGTTGACAAACAAGGGATTAATAGAGACAAGTGACTCAAGTTGGGCTGCTCACAACAGGCCCTGGGTACCCTTGAGGTTACCAGAAAAAAAGAAAAACATACACCAATGGAAGAAGTGCCAGACCAAAGGATACAAGAGTCCAAATTCATGTATTGGTTTACACTAAAAAAACTACCAATACATTTCAGGCGTCAGAAAAAAACTCTTCCTCAATAAATCTGGATTTTGCTCACAGACACTGCTGGCCAATAACTCTCTGATCCAACAATTTACTTCCCTACATTTATTTACATAAACAAGCCCTTTTTGAGTCTATTCAAGTTTCTTAGTTTAACTCCTAAGTCCTTATGAAAATTGGGGTGGGGTTGGACCCCTGAAATGCATTGGCTGTTTTTTGTGTGAGCATATAATTTAATGTGTGCTGTTATATATGTTGGTCTGGTGCTCCTTCCATTAGTGCATTAGTGCATAGTTTATGATTTGCTGTCTCTGCCCCATAAAGAGAATGTAAACCCTCACATATATCCAGTAATGTGACTGGCCTTAGATGATACACAGAGATGAAACACATCATCCTACATATGTTTTACTTGTTTACCTGCAGTCTTCTCTTATCTACAACCCTTAAAATGCAGATGTGTGATAAAATCCTAATGCATCTGTGAGGAGTACAGAGGAGGGAGTGAAGAACTGAAGTTGCAGCTCTTATACAGTGTGTGAGAGCTGATTGGCGGAAAGGAACACCCCCTTCACTTAGGCAGAGGAACGAAGGAACATGCAGAGCTATATTCTGAATAGACAAGCTGTGTGCTTATCTCCATCCCCGACACAAATGTTATCCCCTTTTTTCTGGAAAACTTCTCAGCAGTGACTCAAGCTGATAACAGAGGAACGGAGCACCAGAAGAATTGACACTTAGAGCTTTGGAGAGAGATAAGTAAACACTACAGATATACTGTATGTGCTTAGTTCACATTTGACTGGGGTTTACAACCACTTTAAGAAGATTTTCCTACAAAGTGAGGAAGCTTTCCTCTTCATCAGCTGCCTCTGGAATAGATGCCCCCCTTGCGAGATTTCCCCTCAACTCCTGTCCTGGGGACAGCTGTAACATTTTAGATTTCCCCATCATGTCTCATTGATAATGGTCATCAGGACAAAGAGATAGCAGGCAAACAGACAGCAATGAAAAAAAACTACTCAAATTAAAAATTAAAACAACTAAAACTACATAATATTACAAATATTACAAATAGAACAAAAGAAATAGAAACATAGATATGTAAGGAGGTAAATTAGTTCAGGTAAGACACTATGAATGGAGTGGGTTGGTTTTATGGTCTTTTGTAGGTTGACAGTCAAAGGCTGAATTTACAGAGAATTTCTAAAATAGATTGTACTTTCTGGAACCACACATCCATAATTATTCATCCCTTATGTTTCACAGGAGGTGTTATAATTAATGATAAGGGCTTTAATTTTTTTTGTACAAGCTTCCCAGATTATGCGCTGTTGGTAGTAGAAAACAACTTTGGTACAGCTGTGTGTGCCTTTTATAGGAAATACTCAATGCGATCAATACTTTTTTTTTGTAAAACAATATATTGTGCTGCACTCAATTTAGATAAAATATGAAAATTACAGAATAAGCTATGTAAGGAATAAAGGATTAGAACCTCAGTAACGATGGTAAATGTGTTCATTACCTTAACTGTTCCCTTCCTTACGCTGTGTGACTCTGTGTATAGAATCTAGTATCCAATGCTGGTTCCAATAAATTGTACCACTGGTGGTGTCCTTATGATGAAGCCTCAGCTGTTATACCTGATATTTCATGCTGGGGTTTATTAATCATGGAACAAAGTAGTTAACTTAGACTGAAGGGATATTGTTTGTGCCAAGTTAGCGTTAAATCAGCTAACGAAAAAATAAATTTGTCTTTCTCTGTATATTTTTTCCTTTGTCAATTTTTAGGGGATATTATTATAGCATGCCTTTAAAAATAATGGCCCAGATTCACATAGAACTGCGGCGGCGTAACGTATCGTAGATACGTTACACCGCCGCAAGTTTTCATCGCAAGTGCCTGATTCACCAAGCACTTGCATGAAAACTTACGCCGGCGGCCTCCGGCATAAGCCCGCGTAATTCAAAGGGGCGTGTGCCATTTAAATTAGGCACGCTCCCGCGCCGGACCTACTGCGCATGCTCCATTTTGAAATTCCCGCCGTGCTTTGCGCGAAGTGACGTCATTTTTTCGAACGGCGACGTGCGTAGCGTACTTTCGTATTCCCGGACGTCTTACGCAAGAACAAAAATTTTGACGCGGGAACGACGCCCATACTTTATACAGCACATAAGTGGGCTGTGTAAAGTTAGGGCAGCTAAAACGACTACTAACTTTGCGACGGGAAACTAGACTAGCAGCGACGTAGCGAACGCGAAAAAAACTTTGTGGATCGCCGTAACTACTAATTTGCATACCCGACGCTGGTTTACGACGCGAACTCCCCACAGCGGCGGCAAAGGTATTGCATCCTAAGATCCGACAGTGTAATTCAATTACACCTGTCGGATCTCAGGGCTAACTATGCATAACTGATTCTATGAATCAGTCGCATAGTTAGGAAGACCCTAAAACAGAGATACGACGGCGTATCAGGAGATATGACGGCGTATCAGGAGATACGCCGTCGTATCTCTTTTGTGAATCTGGGCCTATATAATTTTAAGACGAATACATTGCGGATACTGAGATAAATTTCCTATTCAATCAATGATGAATAAAGCTATTTTTAGACAGTAAATGGTGTTAAAAGTGTATCTAAATGACAGAACAAACAATGCAATTTATTTCAGCTTACCACTCCTTAAATGTGTTTTTATCTTTCTTTTCACATTGTGAGCCTGCAGGTTTAACGACTTGAGCCACGGAAGGATCTACCCACTTCCTGACCAGGCCATTTTTAGCGATACGGCACTGCGTCGCTTTAACTGACATATGCGTGGTCATGCGCATATGTCTTTTTTTCCCCCACAAATAGAGCTTTCTTTTGGTGGTATTTGATCACCTCTGCAATTTTATTTTGTGTGCTATAACAGATGGGACACCTAACTGACGTTTTGTTCACTGTTTTGTGAATCAGTGAAATTTTTACAGTAATCAGTGCTAAGAATATGCACTGTTATTGTACTAATGGCACTGGCAGGGAAAGGGTTAACATCAGGGGCGATCAAGGGGTTAAATATGCTCCCTGTTTGTGTTTTCTAACTGTATGGGGACTGTGTGACTGGGGAAACACAAAGATTCATCTTATTGCTTAGCAGAAAGACAAGATCTGTGTGATCTCCCCTGTCACTGCAGGGAATGATTGCGGGTGGCCGGCGGACCCACTGATTTGCTCCCCCGCTGGCCAATGGGAGCGCCCACAAAAGTGAGTTCCTGCACCAACTTACAGCTACAGCGATTTGCGGGATCGTGCCAACCTGCCACAGTATAATGACAGTGGCTGGTCGGCAATCGGTTAATACTTTCTTTCCTTTGGTGACAATGATCACTAACTGTACTGTATCCACGGAGAACAGTCTCATCACACTAGCTTGCTTAGTCTTCATTTGGATTGCATAACATCCCTCTCCCTCTTTCCTCACCTCCATAACGGGTTCTGTAATCTACAGAGATTAATTGGGTAGGGCCGATAACACTGCTTGTAATTTCAGTGCAGCAGGAAACAAATTGTCTTCTTTCCACACAAAGTTATGAGTAGTGATGAGCTAAATGCATTTGGGTAAGTTTTCAAAATTGATGAAAGTCTGCTAAATGCGAACCCTATTGAAGTCAAAAGGAGCCGAATCTAAGAAATTGTCTGGGCTAATAGGCAAGAGATTGACAGGAAAGCTGGGCAGGAACAGCCGTTGTATTTTACATAGTTTACGTAGTACTACGTGAATAGGGCTGGGCGTAGGTTACGTTTAGTGATTCGACGTATCTTAGGCGTTCGTTCCGACGTGATTCCGAGCATGCGCACTGGGAAGAGTCCACAGGACGGCGCATGTGCCGTTCGTTCGGCCCCTCATTTGCATGGGGTCACGCCTCATTTTAATGTATCACGCCCACTTCCTTCCTACTTTGAATTAGGCGGCTTACGCCGACCAATTTACGCTACGCCGGCGCAACGTAGGGAGCAAGTGCTTTGTGAATACTGCTCTTGCCTCTCTGTGTTACGTCGGCGTAGCGCATATGAGATGCGCTACGCCCGCACAAATATACACCGCTCTACGTGAATCCAGGCCCATGTCAGCATATTTTCCAATAGAGGATGGAGAAACTAAGCAGGTTTTATCATGAAATTAGAGTGTGCTTTTTCAGAGCCACAAGCCAGAAGATTTCAATTAATTTGCTGAACAGTAAGCGTGAGAGAACAGGCAGATTTCATCTGGACTAAACAATAAAAAACATTGGCCCGGATTCACATACATCGGCGCATATTTATGCCGCCGTAGCGTATCTCATAAAAGGGGGGGAACTAAAGCGCAAATCAACCTAACCACGGACAACTAAGCTCAAATATAAATAGAATACAACTAATATGCAGCAGCCACGACTAATAGTGCTCTCACACTGACAACAGATAAAACAAGGGTGGGTGTAATGGCGCTTGCAAAAAACTAAAATATTTAAAAATATAAAATAACAATTCCTGTAGATGAGAAATTTCTCCACAGAACAAAGAATTGAATCCAAATGACTAATAAGTCAATCCGCCACCTGCTGTGGGCCTAAATATGTTCCACTCTAAATACGTCCAAGAATACCACCCAATATTAAGGATAAATGTGGAGGGTATTAAGAGTGGTAAATAATAAATACCTAGTTCAGGTAAACACATGTGCCAAAACTCAGCACAATGTTAAAAATAAACCATATAATCACCATAAAAATTATTAGAAAAATGTAAATGCAATATGATAAGTGATATTCCATAAAGTGCTTCATCCATTTAAAAGGGCATGGTGTACCCAAACTCCTATACCTTCTCCAGACGGTCCCCATTACAGTTCCTAAGCCCTTCTTTAACTCTTTGCGCTCTCTCGCCATTAGATTCCTATGGAGCCGAGGGATGCCAAGGATGAAATACAATTTACTCACCCGCCCGAAATTGCAGGGTGGTGCTGGCATTCCTGACTTTGAGACATATTACAAGGCCACTCACATAGCACGTGTCCTGGAATGGTTCCCGCGGCCCTTTTTAAAGGCCTCTGTCACCATAGAGCAGGATCTGGCCCACGTGGATCTTCGAGCTCTCTTATGGGGTTATAGGACTGATTTAGCGCGTATGCCTCCTCCCTCCCCGCTTACGCTAGCCTCACTCAGGTTGTGGTATAACAGGGGGTTATGTTCCCTCCTATCATCTGACCCTTCCCCATTGTCCTCTTTATTTGACAATCCCTCCTTCCCTCAGGGTATCGGGGCATCAACGTTAGGTCCCTTTAAAAGGTCTGAATGGCCACATGCAAGCTCTTTCGTGCATTCCTACTCAGGGGTCACCGGTGACACCGACAGGATCGCACGATTGGCTCACCACACTTCATTTATCCACATTCACAAAGCACCTACATTCCTCCTCTCAAATTAACCGCCCCAATACAGAGTTTGAACGGTTGTGTTCCCTTTCGGAGACCCCTAGACATCTTCTCTCGGCCGTATACGGCCTATTACAAACACTCACGCATACCGAGCTACCCTCTTACACCAGGACGTGGTCTGCAGACTTGGGTGAGGACATCCCATGACCGGATTGGCAGACTTCTTTTTATTTCACTCACAAGTCCACAATTTCCTGCTACTCACAGGAAAAGAACTACAAGATTCTGTCAAGATGGTATAGGGTCCCCTCCGCGTTACACAAAATATTTCCGTCCACCCCGGCGACCTGCTGGCGATGTTCTGCTGCTGAGGGGACCTACCTTCATGTCTGGTGGGAATGTGAGAGGATCCGCCCCTTCTGGACTCAGGTATTTGAGTGTTACAACAAAATGTACGATGAATCACTGGTCCCCTCCTCTAAGATTGCCCTTCTCTCTATACTACCAGGCTCAGTTCCGTCACAGAAGCGAAATCTCCTCCGTTTTTTTATGTCCTCAGCGAGACAGCTCGTACCTTCCTATTGGAAGTCAACCACAATCCCGCCCCTGTCACATTGGGTCTCAATTATGAACGACACTATGAGAATGGAGGAGATGTTGGCTCTTGATAACGACACCTTTGATAATTATAAACTACTATGGCTCACCTGGCTCCGCTTCTCATCCTCTGACAAGCTGATGAACATGTTGTCATCCCAGACATGATCGCTACCTTATATTTCAGTGCCCTGGGTCAGGTTGGGTCTCTCTTTCCCCGCTCTTCCTATATTATCTCCTCCGATTGTACTGTCAGCAACCCGAACGCTTTACTCTGATCACTCCCTAGCCTTTCCCTTTTTTTTTTTCTCTTCTCTTCCTTTCTTCTTCTTCCTTCCTCCCTCTCCCTCCTCTTCTCTCGTCTCTCTACCCCTTTCGTTTCCTACACTCTAATACCCTAGATCCTTGATTCCCCAATTTTATTTCGTTTTTTGTCCTGTTTGTCCTTTTTTCCTTTTGTTTTTTTTTTTTTTTTGTTTGTTTGTTTGTTTGTTTGTTGTTCTCCTACTAGAAATCCTGGTTGCAATTATACCTATTCCGATGGGGCCCATGTGGTTGCATCTAGTTATAGTCTTATATTGAAGTCATTATTGTGTTTATTATGTTACACGTTGGTAGGAGTCCTGCTGTGGGCGATAGCCATTGGGCTGACTCTTTACCCCTGCACATTTATGACTATTCTTCGATTGTAACACTTCATGTTATTTGTTTTATTTGTTAAAATACCAATAAATATATTTTCAACTCTAAAAGGGCATGGTGCAGTAATCTGTGAATTATTGGTGAAAGAATGTCCCACAAAATAATAGGGTAGACACAATTCCTGGAAAATAAAATAAAATCAAATAGAATGCGCAAGTGGGCATGAAAATAATACTTTCAACATAGAGATAAAAATAAATAATATTTCAAATGATCAAACAATCCCCTGTTACCCCATCTTGCCTCTCCTTATTTATAACTGTAATGTATTGATATCCCTATTGTAAGTAAATCCAACCCTTATTCTAATGCCTTGTACACATGACCGTTTTTAAACGACGAGAAAACTGTCATTTTTTATATTGGTCAAGAAAACCGGTCGTGTGTATGCTCAATGAAAAAAATACCCGCAAAAAAATTGAAACCAGCTTTTTTTCTCGTCATGTTTCCGGTAAGTCTTTTTCCCGTTGTGAAAAACGGTCGTGTGTATGCTTTTCCGAGGGGAAAAAAACGCTCATGCTCAGAATCAAGTATGTAGCCCAAAAGCAGCCCAAAGGGTGGCGCCATTTGAAAGGAACTTCCCCTTTATAGTCCTGTCGTACGTGTTGTACGTCACGCGCTTTGGTCGGACGTTTTTTTGCATGAACGTGTGCATGCAAGTCGGGCTGGAGAGGAATCACATTGTGAAAAACTATGGCTTTTTGAACGTCAGGAAAAACGATGGTGTGTACGCGGCATAAGAATCAGTCGTCCTTTTATTGGAAGCCAGACACCCCAAACAGAGCACATTTTACAGATATGGACTGGCCAGGCTGCATTTTGCTCCCTCAAGACAGATGCTGTCGGAGACCTGCTCTGCTACACACCGCTGTTACATTTTGTGAGTGTTTCCAGTCAGGCGCCTTCTCACTAGGCTTGTTGTAAATTATTGAACTTTGACATTAATATAAGTTCTGTTCTCTGCCACCAGGCTCTGAGGGCCAGATCCACAGAGCAAGTACGCCGGCGTATCTACTGATACGCCGGCGTACTTTCAAATTTCCTGCGTCGTATCTTTAGTTTGAATCCTCAAACCAAGATACGACGGCTCTTGGGTAAGATCCGACAGGTGTCTCCTTCGGATCTTAGATGCAATACTTCGGTGCCCGTTGGGTGGAGTTCGCGTCATTTTCCGCGTCGGGTATGCAAATTAGCGATTTATGACAATCCACGAAGGTACGCGCGGCCGTCGCATTTTCTAACGTCGTCTGTAGTCTGCTTTTTCAGGCGTATAGTTAAAGCTGGTATTTTGCGGCGTATAGATAGACTTGCCGTGTTAAAGCGGTTCTCCACCCTAAAGTGAAGTCGCGCTGATCGGCACCCTCCCCCCTCCGGTGTCACATTTGAGCCAATCGGCGGTCGCAGCGCGAGTCGCGCATGTGCCGTAGGGAACCGGGCAGTGAAGCTGGAGCACTTAACTTCTTGGTTCCCTCAGCGTGGATGGAGGGGGGAGCAGCAGGGTGATGAGCGATCGCTCGTCCTCTGCTGCGGACGCCGCTGGACTCCAGCACAGGTAAGTGTCCTAATATTAAAAGTCAGCAGCTGCAGTATTTGTAGCTGCTGGCTTTTAATATTTTTTTTTTGAGCGAACATCCTCTTTAAGTATGGCTGTCGTTCCCGCGTCGAAATTAGACATTTTTTTTTGCGTAAGTCTTCCGTGAATAGGGATGGATGTAACTCACGTCTAAGTTCAAAAAATTTCTGGGCGACGCATGCGCAGTTCATTCGGCGCGGGGACGCGCTTCATTTAAATGAAACCCGCCCCCTGATCGCCGATTTGAATTCCGCCGCCAGAAATACACTACGCCGCCGTAACTTACGGCACAAAATCGTTGAGGATTCGAAATTCCGCCAGGTAAGGTACGGCGGCATAGCGTATCTCTGATACGCTGCGCGGATCCAATTCTCTCTGGATCTGGCCCTGAGTGTTTAATGCCACCACACCACCCTGCACCTCCCCTGTGACAAGTGCAGACACCTCTATGAATCCTGGCAGCACAAGAGGAACACATCTGTGGGGGTATCCAGGGTGGCAGAGGACAGCAGATTTCTAGTAACAGAACAGCCTTCAGCACATTTATTGTGTGCACTGTCACTGGTGCTTTTTTTTTTATTCACTAGATTTAAACTTTTATTATATGGTATATTGTTCAATATTCTAGGTATTAATGTATTTTATAATGGTTCAGCAGACATATGTGTTAATTCATTATTTAAAGGAAGCTTCATAGGTCAACATAGTATATGCTCTTTGATGAAAATGATTTTACAGCGTGCACACAGGTTCACAGAGAAAAGTGCTGAGTACCTAGACCATTATCTCTCTTCAAAGGAAACAAAAAAATCCAGTTTCAGTTGATCTGAGTGCTTAGTTCATGCTCATGAAAAGTTCTGTGAAAAAAGAAACACACAATTAAGGGACTCTCTTCATCGTTTTCTTTCTGCTTATCTTTAAAAGATTTGCAATAGCCGAAGTCTGCACAAGCTAAATACAGCTTTGCCCGTACATACCATATATCTTGAGAAATAAACTTTCTCCATCTTATTTATTTTATTGTTTCTGCGTTATGTTGACTGCTACCTGCTAGAAAAAGCTTCATTAGGGACCTCCCTCTGGGCATTCATAGACGTTACTCATTATACCCTAATGGGCTGAATGTCGGGTGGCATCAGCCAGTTCAATAGAAACAGGCTGACATTCAGCCCACGTGTACTGCAGCCAGTCCGACAGAAGCCGGACATTCATGCAGCTTCTGTCAAAGGCACCTTACCGAAAAAGGTCTGCTGACTGGATCCGGATCAGCACTCTCAGCCAATGGCTGAGAACGCTGGCCAGAGTGTTCTGGCGGGGGGCTTTCCCCCTATCAGAACACAATAGAACAGCAGGGGAGATCACTGTACTAACATCGGATTGTGTACAGCAGATTTGACCTAAGTTTTTTTTTTTTCGTTCAGCCCGCTACAGTACACTATAGAAAATTTAAAACATGTGACTGGAATTCCCACAATTGAAATTTATCACGTGAGGGGAACTCACAGAGGTCAGCCCTTTCTTTTCCTAACCCCCTACCCACCTCATAAATACTTTTATTGTTCACCTCTCCCTCTGCTGGTGCCGCCAATCTCCACGGTACTGAATGGTACTGAACCACTGCCCAAAAAACCCTGCGATCGGTTTGTCCAATTAAAAAAGTCAGATGGGCTTTTTTCATCTGACAAACTGATCGTGTGTGGGGCCCATCAGTCTTTTTTCCATCGATGTAAAAAATAGAACATGTTTTAAATTTTTCCTATGTAAAAAAAAACGATAGGAAATTCCGATCGTCTGTGTGGAACTCCATCAGAGAAAAATCCATGCATGCTCAGAATCAAGTCGACACATGCTCGGAAGCATTGAACTTAATTTTTCTCGGCTCGTAGTAGTGTTTTACGTCACTGCGTTTTGGCACGGTCGGAATTTAGTCTGATGGTGTGTAGGCAAGACGGATGAAAGGCAGCTTCCGACGAAAAAATCCATCATATTTTATTCCATCAGAAATCCGATCATGTGTACGCGGCATTAGAATCGGACTATTCCTGGTCCACCACTATATACTGTACTGTTGTGTCCATCTGAAGGGCTTCTTTGCTGTGCCTTCATATCTGCATGCCGGCGGGACCTTACTGTCTGTCACACGCAAGGGCTGTTACACTTCCCTCTATCACAGTAGTTCTCAACCTGGGGGACGATTTGCCAGGAGTCACCGAATCCCGGGCTGTTCCTGAAGCGCGTGCCGCTCTCCAAGCCTTTTCACGGCCACTCAGCAGGGCTGTTCCTGGAGCCCGCGGCCGCCCACTCAGCCTATTCGGAGCTTCCCAGTTCACGGCAATACAGGGGGGCGGAGACTAAAGATCAGCTGACTGGTGAGAAATGTGAAGTGGGAGGGGCTGAAGGAGACCCTATCTCCTGATTTCAGCATAGGGGTCACTGCTGCGAGACATCACGAATCCAGAGACACAGAAAGTAACACTGCCTGTGATTATATTTGCCATTAAAAGTCCTCACTACAGTTCTCAGATTAGCAGATGACCTTGATCAAGAACACCTAATTTGGCTCATAAGAACTCCCCTCAGCACTGCTACTCGTCACAACCCCTCCCCCCCAACAAGGAGTAAGAGAAGGAATAAAAATAGAGAATACATAAAAGGGAGAGGAAAAGAGGGGGAGTAACAAAGAAAAAGGGAGAGAAAGAATAAGAGAAAGAACAAGAAAGATGGCTAGAGAGAGGCATGGGAGGGAAAAAAAAGAAATTAGGATAGAGAGAAAAAAAAGGGAAAGAAAGGAGAACAAAGAGAAAGAGCGGTACATCCTAAAATGTGGAGTGGAAGGGACTCAGGGAGCATTAAATGTCCATTGGTTAGGGGCGCAAATTACTTGCCCTGCCTTGGGTGCTGACAACCCACACTATGAAAATAATTTTACTGTAAGGGGTCCCCTCAACTTGGGAAATGTTATCAAGGGGTCACGGCACTAGTAAGGTTGAGAAACACTGCTCTATCACTTCCCTCTATCAACCTGGGATTCTACAGCCATCCACTGGGAGTTGTGATAGTTTCCTTCACGAGACATCTACATACCGAAGGACTGGTGTTAACCTCTCCTCATCTGGATTCAGCAGTGGTATTGTTGTACACATTTTTATACCAGTATCATACTTAGCTACATGTTTTTATGACTGCTTTTGCTACTGTTTGGTATTACTCGCACCATTTTTACAGTTTATGTAGCTACATCGATTTTATCTCCAGTGCAATTTTTTTTTGTTACCTACTTGAAGACTATAAAAGTTTTAATGCTATTCCCATCGAGCGCTGCCTTTGTGTGTTGTTTTGTATCCTGCTATTCCATTTTTCCAGTGGTTGGTAGCTGCACTGGGAATCAGTTGGATCTGTATGTGCGTTATAATTAATCAAAATTAGTTGATTAATCAATTTAAAAAAATTGATTAATCGAACACGAAAATTTTAACTAGTAACAGCCCTGCTATTTATTTATTACAGTTATTTATTTTGCACTGACACTTTACATAGTATACATTAACATTAGTTCCTGCCCATCACAATCTTAAGTCCCTTAGAGTGAGTGAATATCTTGTATAGCACTGCAAATGCAAACTGAATCGCCTCAAGGCACGTATTTCCAATCAGTGTCATCCTGATCCTTCAGAAGAGGTGAGTCTTAAGTTTTTTCCTGAAGGCCCGATGGTTTTCTTCCATGTGGATGTTTGTGGGTAGGGCGTTCCATAGCCATGGTTCTTGGACTGCAAATCTTCGTTCTCCCATGTAGTGTTTTATTTTCTCGCACAAGTATTGAGGAGCGTTTCCTTGTGTGCACTTGTGGGTGAGACAGAGAGTCTTGAATGTGACCCTATCCTTTACGGTTAGCCAATGAAGGGTCCTCATTTAAGGGGTGATGGATTCCTATCTCACATGCATACATGCACATACTAGGAACAATTTGAACTGTGGCCAATTAACCTACTACTATTTCTTTGGAGTATGGGAGTTCCTGGAGCAGCCCAGGCAAGCCAAGGGAGAACATGCAATATCTATTCAGATTGTTTGCTGCCCACACTTCTGCCTTGCAGCACTAGGATTTAACCCAAGGACCCTAGTGCAAAAAGGCAGAGGTGCTAACCACCAAGCCTCTGGACTGCCCCTATACAGTGCAGATTGTCAGTACAGGCAGCAAGAGAGGTAGGTAATTAATATGTTCTTTGCAAGATTTTTTTTGTTTTGGGCGACAGTGCCAGTTTAAAATAATGCCCTTTCTTAATGTGTTTTCCACTGTTTTAATAAGCCAGGATATAATCATTGTTCATTTTTAAATTTCCATCTCACTTACAATTCAGTCCTAACTTACTATTCTATACAAACAATTTGATGTAATGTACAGTTCTTTGGATGTATAAACAAAGCAATACCTTTAGTAAATGTGACAAACATCTCACATCCCACAACAAGTAAATCCATTTGTTATTGTCTGGTAATTGTGTTAGCTAAAAAGTTTACGGTGGAATCTACTTTCACCAGGCACTTACAGATAAATAGGTTTACAATGCAAATTAGCTGACAAAGGGTCAGCGCATCCAAAGAATACTAATATCTCAGCAACATTTTAGGTTGGCAGATGCTCTTAAAACAATAGATAGTTTTTTGTTTTTTTTCTTGAAGGGTGGCTGAGATGAATCTCAATGTGGTTTTCTGACAACAAAAAAAAATCTTTTGGAATTAAGTACTTAATGTGAAATCCCTATCGTAGGTAAACAGTGCAGTGCTAGGTTGAATGTTAGAGCGTATACAATGTTTAATCCTCAACTCTAAAAGGAGTTCAGTGGGAATATTTGGCCCAATGTAAGAAGTATTAAGAATTTTATGGCAGCGTATTCTGCCTTTGCTGTATATATATATATATATATATATATATATATATATATATATATATATATATATATATATATATATACTGTATATATATTAGCTTTAAGTAGAAAACTCTGGGGAAAAAAAGATTTACCTTAACAGTGGGCCACTCAACCCACTGCAAAAGTTAGCTCCTTGTTTTGCTATGGGGTAATGTATTAAGTGATATAGTTACCTTATTCCTAGGTCCCTCAGCAGCCAGCGCTCTCCTCCACATCAGTTTCTGATACTTAACCTGTGTATCTTAAAGGGGTTGTAAATGTAGAAAAAAATATCCTAAATTCTTTACCTTAGTGCAGTCCTCCTCCTCCTCCGCTTACCTCATCATTCGATTTTGCTTTTAAATGTCCTTATTTCTTCTGAGAAATGCTCACTTCCTGTTCTTCTGTCTGTAACTCCACACAGTAAAGCAAGGCTTTCTCCCTGGTGCGGTGTGGAGTGTCGTGTGACTCCCCCCCCCCCTGGAATACAGGACGCCCACTAACACACATCTCCTTTCTCTATCTGCAACGTAGAGAGCGTCCTGACTCTACTGTATTCTAGGGGAGGGGTCAAGCATGACACTCCACACCAGGGAATTTTAAAAGCAAAATCAAAGGATGAGGTAAGTGAAGGAGGACTGCACTAAGGTAAAGGAAGCTATTTAGGAAAAAAATGTTTTACCTTTACAACCACTTTAAAAATGTCCAAGTGTTGATGCTCCCGAAGCTTGTGGTCAAAAGTTCCTAATCCAGGACAAGCCATAGTTATAAGGGAAGAGGATGGTGAAGAATACATATTTCCAAGGATGAGGCTAAACCAAAACCTAGCAGCCCGTTGACACATTTTGCTGTAATGGCATAATCAGAGAAGACGGCACTTCAGGTTGCTAAGTATCACAAAACTAGACATACCTGAAACAAAACATTTCATTTATCTGGAAGGAGCACACATGTCCGCTGATATAAGGCTTCTTTATTCTAGTAACTATGGAACTCTTTTACTTACTATAGGGACATGATATGAAGAGTTGGCAGAGCTCCACCTTTACATGGTAAAGGTGCATTAATGTTATTAAAACTAATAAAACTAATATACTGCTAAGAATCCTTTAGATGCTATAAACAGTGCTCATAGGCCTTCTACCTTTATTTTTGTATACAAATCCACAAACCAATTTCAACCTTTGTTTGGCATTGTAAACAATCTAGGTTAACCCTCTCTCTACTATGTATACATATAGAGAGCTGAGGTATGGGTCTCCCTGACATAATCTGTATGCAAAGCAAAGGAATTGGTCCTTATTATTAACTGCCACCATAATGGAGCAGATAAACTTTAGGGGCCAGATTCACAAAGAGTTACGCCGGCGTATCAGTAGATACGCCGAGGTAACTCCGAATCTAAGCCCGTCGTATGTCTAAATGTATTCTCAAACTGAGATACACTTAAACATGCCTAAGATACGACGGCCTGTGCCGTCGTATCTTAGGGTGCAATATTTACGCTGGCCGCTAGGTGGCGCGTCTATTGAGGTCGATGTAGAATATGCTAATGAGTAGTTACGCCGATTCACGGGAACGTGCCTAATTTAAATGTTCTACGCCCCCTACCCGGCTGATTTGAATTACGCGGGCTTGCGCCGGGGGATTTACACTACGCCGCCGCAACTTTACAGGCAAGTGCTTTGTGAATCAAGCACTTGCCCGTAAAACTTGCGGCGGCGTAACGTAAATGCGATACGTTACGCCGCCGCAGATCTACGTGAATCTGGCCCTAGGTCTCCCTAAAGGAGTCCATGGCGGATCTAATTTGTGAGGTGTACCATGTATTTCAAGAGGAAAAAAGGGGGGGACCACCCGAAGGTGTTTGGGACTTTAAATGAGAATACGTCTGTGATGTATCTCCATCCTTGTGTCTTGGACTTTATATGAGATTACATCCATACTATATCTCCATCCCGTATGCGGAAAATTGCAACAAAGGGAATTTGGGACTTTAAATGAAACAGTGGGCTGAATGGGGACAAAGTAATGAAACAAGCCATAGATGAAATGTTCATGTATTGAGAAGGTAGAATATTTGGTAAAAACAAATAACTTGTACAAAAGTACAGAACATACATTTCATACATAATACAATAATTGATATAAAAATACATTAAATAAATAACAGTCCATGACAACATATATAGCCACATAGAGGTTGGGCATAACCATGCAATAGGTGAAGTATAAAATGTAAATAGATCATAGAAGTACTGGTTGATCAGAATGGGTCCCATAAACGCGTATAGCTACATCTTTGTAAGCCCGACGCGGCGTTTCGTGTATATGAAAAACACTCATCAGGGGCGGATGTAGTGGGATATCTGGAATACAGATTTGATTAGTGATCAAGGTATTAAAATTGGATCCACCAAAAAAGAGGTAGTAAGTCAATTCTGGTTACTTACATAGTATTTCAAAGTGGTAATGTAAATACAGTTAAGACCAAACATATGCCTGTCCCGGGACAGAGGTGGCAGACCAGCAGGCAAACAGCAGAGCGCATAAAGCATCCCTCCCAGACAGCACAGCGACCATGGGTAAAGTAAAATTGTAGTGTATCCTTATAGTACAGGTAGGTATCTGTAATGAATGAATGAATAGGTCCATCAAACAGTGACCCACATAGTAGGGGGATAAGGGCATAACAAATACATTAAAATTAACAAAGGATACCTGGAATGCGAGTAGGATGGCCACAGCTAGTGACAGCTGTAAGGCCTGCATAGAAAATGGCCACTGGCTGAAGAGCTGGGAAGGTGCTTAAATACGTCCAGCAAATGCACCAGACTGCCCCCAACGTCACGTCAGCTGACCAGTGTGGGGGCGGGGCCCTCAATCAGACAGCACAATTGCCTGTACTGAAGAGATGCTGCACACACCCACTTGATCAGCTGTGATGGATACTAGCCATACAACAGGGCGACGCCCAATAAGGACATCACTCGGATGGCATGTAACGCTGATGCACTGACGGTAACCGCCCATACACCCAAAGGGGGGGAAAGGGAAGCACAGTGAGTGCATCGCAATCCCGGGATGCAGACAAAAAAAAAAAAAAAAGGTCTAAACAGTGCGTGATGTTTGCAAGCAGCTAAGTGGTGTGTTCAGCAACTGAATGGCAAATTAAACCATAATTAAAGTATGCCGTTTGTGTGGACAGATTATGCACACTTTGCACGGACAGCCCCATATAGGGCTGGCAGGGGAACACTGCCAGCTGCCGATCACTGTTTCCATCCCTGGTACTATAAGAAAAAAGGGGGGGACCACCCGAAGGTGTTTGGGACTTTAAATGAGAATACGTCTGTGATGTATCTCCATCCTTGTGTCTTGGACTTTATATGAGATTACATCCATACTCTATGGGCCAAATCCTCAGCCAGGCGGCGTAACTTAACTTTCAGCAGTTAAGTTACACTGACTTAAAGTTTTTACCTAAGTGCCTGATCCTCAAAGCACTTACGTAAAAATTTCAAGCAGTGTAAGTTAAGTGCCGCCGTCGTAAGGCGTTCCTCCTCTCCGGGGGGCGTTTACAATTTAAATGAGGCGCGCTCCCGCGCCGGCCGTACTGCGCATGCGTGTGACGTCATTTTCCCGACGTGCATCGCGCGAACGTAATTGACGCCGGGCGGCTTTGTGGATTGCGACGGGACACTAAAGTTACGACGGGTGAAAAAAAGACGCGCCGGGAAAACAAATAATTATAAAAAAAAATGACAGCGTCGCTCGGCATGCATTCCTGAGGGAGAACTCCATGCCAATTTTCAATGAAAAAAACGGCATGGGTTCCCCCTCAGGAGCATACCAGGCCCTTAGGTCTGGTATGGGTTGTAAGGAGACCCCCCTCCGCCGCAAAATTGACGTAGGGGGTCCCCCTACAATCCATACCAGACCCGTATCCAAAGCACGCTACCCGGCCAGCCAGGAAGGGAGTGGGGACGAGCGAGCGCCCCCCCCCCTCCTGAGCCGTGCCAGGCCGCATGCCCTCAACATGGGGGGGTTGGGTGCTCTGGGGCAGGGGGGCGCACTGCGGGCCCCCCCACCCCAGAGCACCCTGTCCCCATGTTGATGAGGACAGGACCTCTTCCCGACAACCCTTGCCATTGGTTGTCGGGGTCTGCGGGCGGAGGCTTATCGGAATCTGGGAGTCCCCTTTAATAAGGGGGCCCCCAGATACCGGCCCCCCACCCTAAGTGAATGGATATGGGGTACATCGTACCCCTATCCATTCACCTGTAGGCAAAAAGTAAAAGTTAATAAACACACAACACAAGGCTTTTTAAAATATTTTATTATTCTGCTCCGGACGCCCCCCCTGTCTTCGTTATTAGCTCAATTACCAGGGGGGGCTTCTTCTTCCACTCTCCGGGGGTCTTCTCTGCTCTCCGGGGGTGTTCCGCTCTCCGGGGGGGGCTTCTCCGGACTCCGGGGGGCTTCTTCCATCTTCTCCCCTCTTCCGCTGTTGACTCGGCGAACCCCGGTTCTTCTGCAGCTCTCCGGTGCCTTCTTCTTCAGCGCTGGCTGCCTGCTATGTTTGTGTGTTAGCTCGATTTCAAACAGGCAGCCGGCGCGGTCTTCTGTGGCGTCAGGGTCTTCTGGTCTTCTCCCCTCTTCCGATGTTGCCTCGTCGCCTGTTGTCACTGTAATGATGGAAGCGCGCCTTGCATCACATTTATATAGGCATCACCGTCCCATCATGCTCCGGTAGGTACCCATGTGGTGGGTGCACGTGGGTAGGCACCCACCACGTGGGTACCTGCCGGAGCATGATGGGACGGCGATGCCTATATAAATGTGATGCAAGGCGCGCTTCCATCATTACAGCGACAAGAGGCGACGAGGCAACATAGGAAGAACAGAAGACCAGAAGACCCTGACGTCACAGAAGACCGCGCCGGCTGCCTGTTTGAAATCGAGCTAACACACAAACATAGCAGGCAGCCAGCGCTGAAGAAGAAGGCACCGGAGAGCTGCAGAAGAACCGGGGTTCGCCGAGTCAACAGCGGAAGAGGGGAGAAGATGGAAGAAGCCCCCCGGAGTCCGGAGAAGCCCCCCCCGGAGAGCGGAACACCCCCGGAGAGCGGAGAAGACCCCCGGAGAGTGGAAGAAGAAGCCCCCCCTGGTAATTGAGCTAATAACGAAGACAGGGGGGGCGTCCGGAGCAGAATAATAAAATATTTTAAAAAGCCTTGTGTTGTGTGTTTATTAACTTTTACTTTTTGCCTACAGGTGAATGGATAGGGGTACGATGTACCCCATATCCATTCACTTAGGGTGGGGGGCCGGTATCTGGGGGCCCCCTTATTAAAGGGGACTCCCAGATTCCGATAAGCCTCCGCCCGCAGACCCCGACAACCAATGGCAAGGGTTGTCGGGAAGAGGTCCTGTCCTCATCAACATGGGGACAGGGTGCTCTGGGGTGGGGGGGCCCGCAGTGCGCCCCCCTGCCCCAGAGCACCCAACCCCCCCATGTTGAGGGCATGCGGCCTGGCACGGCTCAGGAGGGGGGGGGGCGCTCGCTCGTCCCCACTCCCTTCCTGGCTGGCCGGGTAGCGTGCTTTGGATACGGGTCTGGTATGGATTGTAGGGGGACCCCCTACGTCAATTTTGCGGCGGAGGGGGGTCTCCTTACAACCCATAACAGACCTAAGGGCCTGGTATGCTCCTGAGGGGGAACCCATGCCGTTTTTTTCATTGAAAATTGGCATGGAGTTCTCCCTCGGGAATGCATACCAAATGCCGTCGCTTGAATGGGCCTTTACAAGGTGTGACTAACTTTACACCTTGTAAAAGCAGCCCTAGTTTTACACCAGGCAAACTAACACTTACGGCGAAAAAACTAGGTACAAAAGCTTTGAGGATCGCCCTAAGTGCTAATTTGCATACTAACAGAGGCATTTCGACTCGAAATGCCCCCAGTGGCGGATGCGGTACTGCATCCTAAGATCCGGCAGTGTAAGTCCCTTACAGATGTCGGATCTTCTGCCTAACTTAGGAAAACTGCTTCTGAGGATCAGTTCCAAAGTTAGAACCAGAGATACGACGGCTTACGCCGGAGTATCTCTTTTGTGGATTTGCCCCTAAGTGGCTATATATGTTGTCATGGACTGTTATTTATTTAATGTATTTTTATATCAATTATTGTATTATGTATGAAATGTATGTTCTGTACTTTTGTACAAGTTATTTGTTTCTACCAAATATTCTACTTTCTCAATACATGAACATTTCATCTATGGCTTGTTTCATTACTTTGTCCCCATTCAGCCCACCGTTTCATTTAAAGTCCCAAATTCCCTTTGTTGCAATGTATTTCAAGAGTGTCAAGAGGATTATCTACTCGGGAGAAGATGTTACTTTTTTAAATCATGGGGCAAAGATGGGAATACTAGGTGATCCATGTTTGCCCTCTTCACACACCTTCTTCCCTTGGAGCATCTGCAGTAACATTTCGGAGGGTTCACCAAGAATCACTGGCAATATAGGCTATCATTTTTAATCTATGCATGCCTCGGATCATAATTCATACAACTTTTATCCCCAATGTATAAACTTTCGTTAGCCAACCAATTATGGTGGACACTGTATTTTGTTAGAGAATGGGAAGTGGAGTTGGGATCCAAGTTCACACCAACCAAACTCTCTCATGTTTCCATGATTAATTCCAGAACCCTGGAAATGTTCTACAAATGTTTCTCTTGCTGGTACAAGAACCTGTGCAGTTAGCGAAAAATCTCCTGGCACGGATCCTATATGTTGAAAGGGCAGCCCCCAAAAATTTTACTTTTTTGCATCTATGGTGGCCCTGTCTAAGGATCCAATTTTTCAGGAAAGCCATTGCACCATGGATACAAAAAAACACTCTCAGCCCTGGTTCACACTTATATGATGTGGGAAACACAGCGGATCTTTGCAATCACACGGCGACCATGCAATCTGCAGCAGGTGTCAATGTTATTTTAACAACCCCCCCCCCATGTATAGCAAAGCGCAGTGCGATTGCCAAAATCAGGTGCCTTAGGTTCATGCACCATTTTTGTGTGGATTGGGATGTGATTTCAGTCATTGAAAATGTATGGCTAAAATCACACCGCACAGACATCACATGTGATGTGCACAGCAATGCAGTGCGATTCCTATGCGAATCACATACAGTGTTTCCATGCACCAGTGTGAACTGCGAGGCTAAAACCAATTCAATATAACCCCCTTCATTACCTATTTAATGACACTCCACCCTCTCTTAAATCTTACTAGCACAGTGTTACACAGCATCTTTTAAGTGGTGATAAGAGCTTATTATCCATATTTTGGAAGCAGGAACAATGCCCCACAATTATAGACTGGTTTGATATATTACTCCTTTGAAATAAGTGATGATATTTAAGTCCTACTGTTTGTTTGGACAAAACCCTTAAATTCAATGATCTCACTCTACCTGAGCTTGGGATGTCTGATGTAGCATACAAATGGTCAGATTTTCCGACAACAGCCTGCCATCACACAATTCCCGTCAGAATATCCGATCGTGTGTATGGGCCTTTAGACATATGTCCTCCTGTTCTACATGGTTGACCGCTTTCATTATACTGTACGAACTGCTGTTTGTATAGTTTTAACTTCATATTTTCTGTCCCCTCCTTGTGTCAGTTACAAGACACAATGATCTCTGATAACCTGTAACACATTCTATACTGCTGGTTATACCCACGGTGATATTGTCATGGTCGTACGGTATGACTTTTTATTGCTTTTCTTGTGTTGTTTTGAATTGATTGACACAATTTTTTACTGTAAAATGTACTTTTGTTGTTTCTCTTCTTTTGTATACCTTAATAAAATTTGATTATGCAAAACTAGACATGTATGCATAGTTTGAAGACACCTTATGATGGTATCATATGATTAAATGACATGGTTTGGTGGTTCTTTCCAACACTGGTGTGAATTATAACAAGCTCTTCACTATTTCTTCTTACTGTGGATAATATCTATATTCTAATGGTTGTTGGACAAATTGTTTTTATATAAAGCCACACATGTGAATGACATTTTCAAGCAAATTGTGCTCACTATTTCCATACTTATGTCCATACATATCACTTGCTGAATACAAGTACTTGGTGCGACTTGCTACGCCATTGCCATCTACTGTTCAGATTTTTGTATGTTCATCTTTGGAAGTGTTGATATTTAAAGACAAATATGTGAAATTCCTAATGGAGAACTATTGTTATCTGTTATACATGATAAAAATGGATACGAATGCAGATTTGACATGAACTAAAATATGTATTTTCTAGAAGCAAATTTCAAAGGCAGATGAAGATTGCACAGCCAACCAGAAACAAAAAGGACTAGATGAATGCATAAGATAGTTAGCACTTTGAATAGCAAGAGCCCTGGAGGTGTTTACTGCCCAAGCCTACTCCCGTATGACAACATGTGTCCTGGGGGGGAAGGATCATATGGACATTCTGTATAATCATCTGCTCAAAAACTCAACTCTGAGGCCGCGTACACACGGTCGGTCCAAACCGATGAAAGCGGCCTGAAGTCCAAACTGACCGTGTGTACGGCCCATCGGTCTGTTGTCCTTCGGACAAAAATGAGAGAACTTGCTTTAAAATCAAACTGATGGACGGCTGACCATCGGTCAAAACCTATGGTTAGTACACAAAAGCATCGGTTCATAACCCACGCATGCTCAGAATCAAGTCGACCCATGCTTGGAAGCATTAAACCTCATTTTTTTCAGCACGTTGTGTGTTTTACGTTACCGAGCTCTGACCCGATCGGTTTTTGAACTGATGGTGTGTACGCACATCAGACCATCGGTCTGCTTCAGTGGTGAACCGTTGAAAACGGTCCGTCGGACCATTCTCATCGGATGGATCGACCGTGTGTAAGCGGCCTCAGTCTAGAACCAGAAATAACTTGTGTGACCCCTGGTGCAAGGTATCTTCCATAAAGGATCAAGGATACAATTAGCTTGGACCCATTTGAAGGTGTGCCTCAAGAATGGGCAAGAGGCCTCAGTGTTTGAAAGATTTAGAGATAATGGTTGTGTATTAACCTAAAGAAACCCCTCTTTCCCTGTCCAGCTCCCTTTTACCTCATCCCCTTTCAAATTTCCCTATTTCTAATTACAATATATAAATAAATAAATATATATATATATATATATATATATATATATATATATATATATATATATATATATATATATATATATATATATATATATATATACATATATATATATATATATATATATATATATATATGTATATATATATCCATTTGAAATTAAACCCAACCCTTGTTTTAAGAGTTATTGGTCCTTCATTAGAATCAAGGAACCCCAAACAGAGCACAATTTACATAATCTAGATTCATTTCCAGCATACCCAATTTTGAAAGTTGTCTAAGTTTTTTCTTGGTATCATCAGTTTACTAAATTAATTCTAATTCTTATATAACCCATGACTAACAGATCACGAGGAATCTTACTGGGTGTATTAATATCATTATATGTGAATTATTTTAGTGGTGACACAATACCATGTTTGAGATATGGACTGAGATAATGTGTTACTTCTTTTTACCCAACCATGGATTGCTAGGCAGAGAAAGATACACAGTATTCTTGGATTACAATACATTTTGGAGTAGTAGTCCACATGGACTTTTTAGTACAATTTTTGAGCAAAGATGATTTTTTAACATACAATATATGGTAAAGTGTAAAATAAAGTGTGGATTCTTGTAGTTATAATATGTAAGATAATCAATGACAAACCATAATAGCAGTGAGCCAGGGGCCAGTGGTGAACGACCCAAAGCAGTCTCCGCCAGCCAGGATCCCACTCCAGGCTGACAGTAAGTAACAGTGGCAATACCAGGGCCATTTTAAGAAGAGACCCCTGTAAGTACTCTGCTGCCCAGCCACTCACAAACACCCCCTTCATATGGCGCCCATGGCACTTGCATATCTGCCATGTCTTGGATTCACCACTGACTCATTACAAAGGATATTTTTAGGGATAGGCTATGCAATATAATAATGCATTATATTGTTATATATAAAGGAATCAAAAGTGATTTCAACATTAGACTTTTAGACAGTACAAAATAAATAAAGTGTGCATTATAATTATTTACTTGTGGTGGTAACTGAATGATATCCTTATTCTCAACAATCAATCAAAACAAATCCACTACTTAATGGCCCTGTTATCTATTTTTTCTTTTTAATATTGTTTCCCACTATGTTTTTTTGCCTCTTTGTCACCGATTCTGTGATTTCCCAAACCTCTTATGTTCCTCCTTACTTTGTTTGTATAGAGCAAGCAGTGTATATTAGTAGAGGTAGACCGATATTGTTTTTTCTCTGGCCGATGCCAATATTTAGACTGTTCCTATGCAATAAGATTTAATTTTCTTAACAATGCCCAAATGTATGACACATTTAGTTTACTTTTAGTCTGTTCTCTGTGATAAACTTCAATAAAAAATATTGAAACAAAGAAGTAATGTCATTGTGAGCATGATGTGTGTTTTGCCACATTTTTGGGAATGTGTAGGTGAATAGGTTCTATGAGAAGTTAACATTCACTTTGCAAAGTGAAAATTTGTTTTTAAAGTAAATATTTTCTACTCTTTCAGTAGGCCAGGATCATGGCATGCTCCTTTACATTTTTTTTAAATATATTCAAATTTTATTATTATTAATTTTCTTTAAAACTTATTACATACAACTTTTTAATCCACTTGCATTTTATAAACACTTCACACGTTCACAAGCTCCTTTATATGTTGATGCTAGTTCTTGAATGCAAAGCATGTCAGTAGATGATATTTATATATTGTTATAATATTATTATAACAAGACATTAAATTATGGAGGTGAAGATGATTTATAGCTTTGTCAATACCACCAAATAAAGGGTTTACTAAATTGTTCTAATTTCCTATGGACTACTAATAATTTAAAAAAATATATTCTTTATTAAACCAGAAAAACTAAATTCCTGCTCATCTCATGCAACACTTCACTGCCTGTTTTGAGGGTTCAACCTTATCTCAAAGCAACCAATCAGAATCCATGTACCCCAAAGCCAGACCTGTATAGGATGGATATCAAATTACATTTTGTTTCTATGACTACTGCATGTTGCTCCTTGCATTAGTTTATTGAATTGGCTTGCAAATTGGAACATCTCTAAAGCAGTGAAATCAGCATGGCTTATGATGCACATAAAAATTGCATTGAAAAATGTTGAAAGGGGATTAGACAAAATGGATTAATAGTGGAGTTTGCCTTTAGATCGTTTCAGTTTTGTTCTGGAATTCTCTTTAGTTTGTTTTTCCTCTCCATTTAATAAACAGGGCTCAATGCAAATCAAATTTATTCAGTGTTAAATTGCTTCATACATTAAGGAACATGTATGTATAATCAATCAATCAGTCTAGGTGAAGGTAATTATTTAATTACAGTCCTCGGGAGATGTGCCGTGTGCAAAAGGATTTGTCACACAAGAGGCATAGCAGATACAGTTAAAGAAAGATTACAGTCCTAGTGAACGCTGGGTTTATACTGATTTAAAAAACATAGGGGTTACATAGACGAAGGGCTTATTCGCATATCTCTGGACTTTTACAGTGCTGTAAAGCTGAACTCCAGATGGGAACATGTTTATTCAAATATATTCCTCAATAGCCATAACGGATATACAGTAAATCCACTTTTTCTGTGCACCAAATGCATTTTGCAAACCCAGAAATCAGCTTTAAAAAGTAACTTACTGGAAACTTCTAGAAGAATGGGAGGAAAAGTAAGATGGAGCTACCTGGAGTATTCATGAGGGCCCTGACCAATCACAAACAGATGGGTTGACGGGGGGCAGGCCCCCTCAGATACTTAGAGTCACAGTTTGAGTGTGAGCTGGAGATGGAGTGTTAGCTGTCGGAGGCCTTTGAGAGTAACCCCCTAGTCTGGGGGGGTGAACTTAGACCTAGGCTCAGGTGTGGAAGAGACCCCTCTTCAAGACACACAGGGGGATCCTGACCAGGAGGCACAGGAGCAAGGAGAAGGACAGCAGGAGAACATAGCCAGGCAAATCTCAATGGAGGAAGACAGCTGGCGGGCTAGTGAGTCAAGCATAGTTGGGAAGACAGAGAGGCAGCCTAAGAGGACTGGATGAGAGCAGTCTGATTCATTGATTATTTGCATATACTTATTATTCATGACATTTTATGATTATTCTCCGATGAAACAACTATTGTAGATTTTTCTTTAACTTTATTTTTGTTTTTCAAAAAAAAAAATATTTCTTGTTTGGCACTATATTAGCTTACCATTATTTTATTTCTTTTACGTTATCTAACCCTTACTCTGCTGCAGAGGAGTAACTGTTGGCTGCATAAAACGCAGAAGTTTTTGCCTGATAGTTAATTATATAGAAATCTATGGTTACTGTGTCTGCGGGAAGAAATCAATCCTTTTGTTTCATTCGCATTGTATCAAAACCCATTAGCGAGTATTGCAAATAATTTTGTATTTTATGTAAGATTTTATTATGTCATTCATAATCTTACTATTTATTGGGAATACATCTCTAGCGAATAAATATTCCATATTTAGTCTGTATTCATATTGTTTGATGTGTCCTTTTAAAAATAAATTTGATTGATAAAAAACACTCAGCTCTTAAGGGAGGGAGTTTATTCCACATTTTCACAGCTCTTACTGTGAAAAAGTGTTTCCGTATTTGGAGACAAAATCTCTTTTGCTCCAGATGTAAAGAGTGCCCCCGTGTCCTCTGTGATGACCTTTACTCAACAACCAAGTTCACTAAATGGACCACTTATGTATTTATACATGTTGCTGCGCCAATACCCTTAAATGTGCATAATGATCATTACAAACCTAAACAAACCATATATACAGTATATCGTTATTTATCATATATAATCAACATGCAATCTTCTAAAGCCTTGTACACACGATCGGTTTGTCTGATGAAAAAGGACTGTTTTCATCGGACTAACCGATCGTGTGTGGGCCCCATCGGTTTGTTTTCCATCGGTGAAAAAAAAATAGAACATGTTTTAAAATATTCCTAGCGATTAAAAAAAAACGATAGTAAAAAACGATCGTCTGTGTGGAAGTCCATCTGTCAAAAATCCACGCATGCTCAGAATCAAGTCAATGCATGCTCGGAAGCATTGAACTTCATTTTTCTCAGCACGTCGTAGTGTTTTTCGTCACCGCGTTTGGACACGTGTTAACTTCTTAAGTAGAATATAAGGAGACGAGGTTCTATAATTATACAAATACACAATTACAATTCAAATATCAGCACAAATATTCTCTAACATCTTTATATTATAAAAACAGCTTGCATATGTAATGTCACAAAGTCACATTAAAATCATTGATGCCACATGAGTGCATTCCATCATTGTTCTCTCGGTAGGGGGACCCCAGGAGACCATTAGAAGAGAAGCATCCCCATCATATTATAAATCTATGTAAATATCAAAAACAAAAATGATTGTCAATTCCCAACTATGATCTAAGGATGCAAAAAATAAGATCTCCATCCATAGTATTTACCTAAATACTATGGCCCAGATTCACGAACGACTTACGACGACGTATCTTCTTATACGCCGCATAAGTCCACGGATGCGCCGTCGTATCTATGCGCCGTATTCTTGAAACCAGATACGCCTGAATTCTGGCTCCATCCGACCGACGTAAGTCTCCTACGCTGTCGTATCTTGGGCGCATATTTAAGCTGGCCGCAAGGGGCGCTTCCATTGATTTACGCGTCGAATATGGAAATGAGCTAGATATGCCGATTCACGAACATACTTACGCCCGTCGCAGTAATCTACGCCGTTTACCTAAGGTGTATGTTCCGGCGTAAAGTTATTCCACCTAAAGCAGGTGTAAGTCATGTTAGGGTATGGACGACGGAACAGCCGTCGGATTTTACGTCGTTTACGTAAGTCGTACGTGAATGGGATGTTCTGAGCATGCACGCACATGCGCCGTTCGTTCGCCACTTCATTTGCATGGGGTCACAATTAATTTAAATGTATCACGTCCACTACCTTCCTACTTTGAATTAGGCGGGCTTACGCCGGGCAATTTACGTTACGCTGGCGCAACGTAGGGAGCGAGTGCTTTGTGAATACTGCTCTTACCTCTCAAAGTTACGTTGGCGTAGCGCATATGAGATGCGCTACGCCGGAACAAAGATGCGCCGATCTACGTGAATCTGGGCCTAGTATATGAATACTGAGCTGTTTGTGCCTTTTATATCTGCCTGGACTATAACTTTAAAGTTTTTTTTAAAAGAAGAAAAATGTAATACACTGAACCTTACCAGCAGGGAGCCTGGAGTTGTGCTTTAATCAAAGTTGAAAAAACAATCCTAGGGTCTTTCTTCTTTGTAGGTGCTGCTTCCAGTTTTCTCTTGGTCAAAACACCTTGACAAGAATTAACTTTTGGGAGACTGTTTCAATGTGTTTGCTTTTTCTCCCAAGTCTGGCTGTACCAGAAGAGACAATATAGGACCCCAGTACAGACCAGATCTGAAAATGTTCCTTTTCATCCTGTGCCGCAGTTTTGTTTTCTTATCAATATGATATTTTTCATTTTCATTTCTATCCACAATCCATCTTAGGAAAAGCTATTGTGTAGCAATAATTACACATCAATAGGTTCCTGTGCCACTTCTCTAATTGCAAAATCATTCATAGTCAGGAAGTCCCATAATTGGAAAAGTGTTCTGACTTTTCTGCCCAGAGGAGTCAGACAGCTGGGCCCCATGGCAGTGCTCCTGCTCGCTATTTAACCCATTGCTTATTAAAAGTCATCAGTAGGGTTTTAGCTGATAAGAATATGAATAGTGTATGTGAATATATAAAACTTTTAATATAGAGGTGTTTAAAGTGTGCAGTCAGCTAGCACAATCGAATATCTGTTGAAGCATAAACGTTTTTATATTGCACCTGGGTGATTAAAATCCAGAAAATTATCTGAAAGGAATTTGTATGGGTTAACCCTGAGTTCTTTGGTTATCTCCCACATTCAGAGGGTAATTTGGTAGGTGAATTGACTCCTGTGAAAATTGGCTCTAGTGAGTATGTGCATGTGAGATAGGGGCCTTAGATTGTAAGCTCCATGAGGGCAGGGACTGATGTGAATGAATAGTATGTTCAGCATTCTGTAGATCTGTAGATTGTGGGCACGATATACTGTGTGTATATATATATATATATATATATATATATATATATATATATATATATATATATATACCTGTAATAATAAAGCTTCTGGTCACAATAACAAATAACAAATAACTAGTAGTAATCTTACATAATGTCAGGTTGGTACATTTTACTGTGAACTGCAGCAAAACCTGCACTGAAGTCTACCGCCTACCAGTATTACACATCAGGCCTCGTACACACCTCGGCAAAAACCAGCAAGAAACTTGCTGGGAGATATATTTTTTTGCCGAGGAAACCGGTCGTGTGTATATTTTCATCGAGGAAACTATCGAGAAACTCGACGAGCCAAAAAGAGAGCATGTTCTCTATTTCCTTGACGAGAATGGAGAAAATTGGCTTGTCGAGTTTCTCGACAGCCTAACAAGGAACTCGACGAGGAAAACGATGTGTTTCGCCCATCGAGTTCCTCGGTCGTGTGTACGAGGCTTCAGACTTCCAACAGTATTCTTGGTACAGGAAATTTCACTGCTGGGTTGAGCAGAACACCCAAAAGCAACATTTTATATTTTGTGTTTTCCTGGTAGTCTTCTTCTTCCTGGTTCAAGGAGAACACTGCCAAAATGTAAACTCAAGTTTAGGTGCCATCCTGTGACTAACTTAGGCATGATGTTACCACCATCCAAGCCGGTCCTGTACCATCTTTCACAAATGCATTATTTCCCTTTAGAACAACTATTGGTTGCATTGCAACTCTCAAAAAAAAAGGGGAAGACACCTGGCATCTTCTGGTTTCCATATCATGTAATAGTCAATAAAGGGGTAACTAAACTTAAAGTCAGTTATAATTGTATGCTTGAACTCCATTCCTTATTGCCATCAAACCATGGGGGCCCTTCTTGAGGAGTTGGACCTTTTTGAGAGACTTGATGCACTTTGCATCATGACACTTGGTAACTTGGTGTAGTGTATAGGTTTCAAGTCTGTTATTGAGATGCCTGAAATTGAAGTTTCTGGACACTCTGGAGTTGATTTACTAAAATTAGAGACTGCAAAATATGGTACAGCTGTGCATGGGAAACCAATCAGCTTCTAACTTCAGCTTTTTCAATTACGCTATGATAAAAAAAAATCAAAGCTGGTTGGTTTCTATACACAGCTGCACCAGATTCTACAGTCTCTAGTTGTAATAAATCGACCCCTCTGGGAGATATTGGATGACTTGGTAGAGTTTTTGTAGGATCGGGAGAAAACCCCAAAGAAGAGGGAAACAAAATAAGGAAAATGTTATCAGTTTGTAATGTGTGAGGCTTAGTGATACTGAACTGGAGTTCTTTGCAAACATTTGCAAGGTAAGTTAAAATCTGCTTACCTGCACTCTAATAAAGTTATATGGTAGGTCAAAATCTTACAGATACTGCTGGTGTTAAAGTTCAGCAATGTGTTCACTTTATGACTGTATTACAGTACATTTAAAAAGGAAACACATAATATTCTAGCATGGCAGAAAATCTAATATTATTTTATCCTTTTACTGTGGTAAACATAATAAAATACAGAAAAAAATGCTTTCATGTTTACCACTTGTGAACAGTAAGTGGTGGTTGCTAAACAAGTCATCTTACTGCCACACTGACTTTCTACTATTTACCTATCCTGTGAAAGGATCACACGTAATCACATCCTTTCACTCTCTCCTATCAAAGATAGGAATCATGCAGATTTTCCATCTTCGGGAGAAGTAAATTAGTTAGTGCTAGGATTTCTTTTTATAAAAAGTACTAGAAAACTTGCTCTGCAAGTTGTGATGTAGGGTCAGCAAGAGGAACCACTGAAATCTATGCAGAGCCAGGAACCAGACATTCCCAAAAGTGTTGGTTTCTGTAGAGACTTCAAAGGATGATTTCTTTGCATAACAGCAGCATTACAGTAGATGGTTTGATTTTAGCAACAAACGAATAGGAACCTTTCTATATCACAACTTTTATAATTTCTTCCCTATTTCTGTAAAAAACTAAATTTGAGGTCCTGCTAAATATTAATATAGTCAGGTTGCTCTTTATTCTTGTATCCCTTTACTGAGATACTGATGTAATGCTGCTGTATACTCCTTCAGTCAACAGGGGGAGAGCTTAAGCCAACAAAGCACACAGAATTTTATGCAGAGCACTAAGAATCCTGGGAGTTGTAGTTTGAGACAGCAGTCATAGATTGGCTACACTAGAATGGTTACCCTACAGATTCCAATATGCACTGTGCAGTAGGAGCAATAAAGCCCTGTACACACGATCGAATATCTGATGGAATCTAATTCGATGGATTTTTTTAATTGGATATCTGATGAAGCTGACTTTCATCAGTCTTGCCTACACACCATCAGTCTAAAATCCGACTGTGCAAAACACTACGACGTGCTGGGAAAAATAAGGTTTAATGCTTCCGAGCATGCGTCGACTTGATTCTGAGCATGCATGGATTTTTGACGGATGGACTTCCCCACAGACGATCGTTTTTTTCTATCGTTTTTTTTAACCATAGGAAAAATTTAAAACAGGTTCTATTTTTTTTCACCGATGGAAAAAAAAATGGGGCCCACACACGATCGGTTCGTCCAATGAAAACGGTCCATTGGTCCATTTTCATCAGACAAACCGATCGTGTGTGGGCTTAAGAGATGATTTTTATTGAACTGCCTGGGAAAGTTCTTCCTCCAGGCATCAAGAGAGTTAGAGAAAGAACATCTCTGCCTGAATACTCGGCTGAAGCTGGAGACCACACGATAGGAGATCTGAGTCTGAGACTGGGAGTGAGGACATCCTGGGTCAGCACAGCACTGCCCACATCACAGCACCTGCACCACTGCTGCACATCCACTCACCCCCTGCTTCCCATTGCAGATCACCAGAGGCTTTAAGGGAGAGACGAGTGGGGCCTCCTTCTACAATCAGAGGTCACTGCAGCATCCCAGAGACTGGTGACTGGCCTATTTGCCCATTGTTGATACTGCTAGCAGAGAATGAACCACTGGCAGTAGGACCAAGTTTACCCATACTGCACTCTTTACCACACTTTTGCCAAACCTAAACTGTACCTATACAACCCTATACCACATTATACTGAACATTTACAGCATCTGAACTACATCTACCTTGCACCTGTGCCTACATTATACCATACCTATACTGCCCCTACACTGCATGCAGGTTAACTGGGACTGTTGGTAAGTGCACCAATACTCTTAAAGGGCCCCAACGATAGCCGCAGAAGGACATTTCAAAGGACTGCCCATCCTGAAATAATTAAGCCCCCTTTTGATCCCTTGCCCCCTCTTCTATCAACCTCCATTTCTTTTGGACAGTGCATACCCAGTCAGCCTAGGACTAGCAACGCCGCTATAACTGGATTCTGACAAGATAGTTTCAGCACTCGATATATTAAACTTTACTGCTACTCACTGTGGCACCCGAGGTGGCTTTGCTGCTGTTTATGCTGATCTTGATGCCAAATGTAATCTTATGCCTAGTCCTTACTGTTAATCACTTTGTATGCTAAATTGTGTTGTTTCCATTGTTAATTCATTTTAATCCATTTTATGCTTGCCTAATTACCAACCCCATTGGGTCACAATATATTATGTTTACCTTTACTACCTAACACTAGTGCCTGTTTTCTTTGATATAACACTACTACTAGGTACAGAGTATTACCTTCAATGATTCCCTGTGATGTTGTATGTTTGTACACTTAAAGCGGGAGTTCACCCAATTCGGTTTTTGTTTCTTTTTTCCCCTTAGCTTCATGCTCGTTTTGTCTAGGGGAATCGGCTATTGGTTTTAAAATATGATCCGTACTTACCCGTTTTCGAGATGCATCTTCTTCCGTCGCTTCCGGGTATGGGTCTTCGGGAGCGGGCGTTCCTTCTTGATTGACAGTCTTCCGAGAGGCTTCCGACGGTCGCATCCATCGCGTCACTCGTAGCCGAAAGAAGCCGAACGTCGGTGCGGCTCTATACTGCGCCTGCGCACCGACGTTCGGCTTCTTTCGGAAAATCGTGACGCGATGGATGCGACTGTCGGAAGCCTCTCGGAAGACTGTCAATCAAGAAGGAACGCCCAGTCCCGCAGCCCATACCCGGAAGCGACGGAGAGGATGCATCTCGTAAACGGGTAAGTACAAATCATATTTTAAAACCAATAGCCGATTCCCCTAGACAAAACGAGCAGGAATCTAAGGCTAAAAAGTGTGTGCTACGGGTGAACCTCCGCTTTAACCTGGTATGTTAGAGGGACAAAGGTTTTTTGCATCTGCTCCCCCCTCCCTCCTGAAAGGTGCTAGATGTGGCAGCCGGGGATGGGGGGGGGGGAACAAGCAGGGCTTCCCGTTTTGGTTGGAGCTCCACTTTAATGAACTAGTGGTCCAAAAAACACTTGATAGTACAGAGTGGTAGAAGACTCCCCCACAAAGGAAATCCATGATTCCCAAAGAATCTATAAATAGAGGAGGTGGACCTTTCTTTAATACGTCTGCCCTCCATTTACAGATCACTATATATTCATCTTAAATAAATGGAAGAGGTAGGTGGAAAAGGCAGGCATAGTTGAAACACTTGATGTGTACTCATGACAGATCCCTCGTCTTTTATTAACCCCCGTGGCATCAGAGGATATTACATGGGTGGGGGGTTCTGAGAATGGGGGATTTCAACTAAAACCACAGCCAGCAGCACAAGGAACTCTTCACATTGATTGTAAGTGCAGTCCCTCGTAAAGATTTTTTTATTTCTTGACTAAATGTAGGCTTTAAATTTAGGTACTTACACTGCTAATAATTAATTCAGAGCTGCATTAATTTGTGTATTTTGGCCCGGATTCACAAAGCACTTACGCCGACGTATCTCGAGATACGCCGCGTAAGTGCAAATATGCGCCGTCGTATCTGTGCGCCGTGCCCACAAAACTAGATACACCTGAAAATAGGCTTCCTACGACCGACGTAATTTGCCTACGCTGTCGTATCGTGGGCGCATATTTACGCTGGGCACATTTGCCGCTCCCATTGATTTTCTATGCACATATGCAAATGAGGGAGATACGCCGATTCACGAACGTACTTGCGCCCGGCGCATAATATACGCGGTTTGCGTAAGTCGTACGTCCAGCGTAAAGTTATTCCCCATATATGAGGCGCAACTCATGCTAAGGTATGGACCAGGGAACACAGCCGTCGTATTTTACATTGTTTACGTAGTACGTGAATAGAGCTGGGTGTAGGTTACGTTCACGTCGTTGGCAGTGATCCGTCGTATCTTAGGGAGTAGTTCCGACGTGATTCTGACCATGCGCACTGTGATACGTCCACGGGACGGCGCATGCGCCATTCGTTTTAAGTACTTGTATGGCACTCGGCCCATCATTTGCATGGGGTCACGCCTCATTAGCATGGCTCATGCCCACTTCCACCTACGACGGCTTACGCCGAGGGAACCCAGTGCAGTTTGGGAGGCAAGTGTTTTGTGAATTCTGTGCTTGCCTCTCTGCGCTACATCGGCATAGCGTATATTAGATACCCTACGCCGGCATAAATATGCGCCAATGTATGTGAATCCGGGCCTTTCTATCTTTGCGTAGTTCAGCTTTTATATAATTTGTCTCCCACACTATTTTTGAGATTTTTGCAACTTTTACAAAATGGTTAAAAACATATCGGGTGGCATATGTTTGTATCCATAGTTCATTTATTTCTTATATTTATTATGATAAAACTCAGCTTTTTGTCAGTTCTATTTGTGAAAAATGCATATGCGATGTTTTAGAACTAATTATTCACAGCATGTTATCTTTGTAGAATATGGGGCTATTCACAGATTTGGGGCCATTGTATCGATTTTGTAAATGAAGGACGGACACAAAGGGGGTAGGGAAAGTGCTGCTCACCCCTGTAAAGGTAATGAAAAAAAGGAAGGGTTCCCCAGTGGGGTTTTTAGGCAGCAAAAATTATATAAACAATTATAAAGACGTACCAATTTGTTGTAAAAAGTAAAAAAAAAATGTATTTAATAAGTACAAAGTCGTAAAATAATGAACTCTGGTACAGTTTATGCTGAGGACACATACATATGAGAATATAGCACCAAAATTACATGACACTGATCAACATGAATGGCTGATCTTCAGGTCAAGTTGTTCCTGACGCGTTTCGACCCCCACATATGGGTCTTCTTCGGAGGAAAGGGTATATGATGCAAACTATAACAGAGAGTAAATATATGGTAATAAAATACATAGATACATAATACAATTTAAGTAAAAAATTAATTTAAAGTATATAGTTATCAACTCACAGATTGTGTTTCTCAGTTCTATTTGGACCAGAGTAAGGTTATAATCCTGAGGATCCCTAGTTACTTTTCTCCATACGGGTGGTTAGCACCCCCAAAAAGGCCTCAACGATGCCCCACAAGAGTGGCCTGCAGGGACCCACAGTATAACTGGGAAAAAATCCAAAAGTCCAGTCAGAGAGTGCGGGCCGGACAGGTGGAGGGGGAGCCCAGCAAAGCAATTGCCAGAGTGATGCCTATTAAGAAATTCAAATATAAAGTAGTTTTAATACCAAAAACTATATGTTTAAAGTATAAAGATTGATTGACTTGTTGTACAAGTAGATGGCGCTAGACATGCACATTATGCTCATTATAATGATGCATATATAAAATGGGACTGTGATATGTCATAGGAATTTTAAATTAATATAAATATGCACAGGATATTTTAAATGTTATATGAAATCATGAATTAAGATTAATAACAATATCAAAATTATATAGAATGGTGAATTCAAAGAGAATTATATGTGTAACAGGGCGATAAAGATTACAATATAGGACTAATAGTGGGTTGAGGTGCCAAAAAATATATGATAATTATAATTGAATAGTGAAAGATATATATAATTAGTATAATATAGTGAATATAAATAGTTAATTCGTTGAATAAAAAGAAAAAAAAAAAAAAAAAAAAAAAAAAAATAATAATAATGGTGTGTAATGGATGGGTGTGAGTAAGCATGTGCTAAAATAATTAAATTCATGTGAGAATAATTGTATATAATGTGATAAAATAGTAAGGATATTGGGATTAGTGCCAATGGGGTGAATAATGTTAGAAAAAGACAATGTAAAGGATAGTAAAAAATACCTTATTAAATGTTTAGAATATGAGTATGGAAGCGATCTCCAGAGAGAGCAAGAAAAAGCGTATCTGGAGGGGAAATATTATTATTGATTAGATTTAGTAGGCATAGGAAGGATAACTTTGTGCAGGATTTGAAAGTGCAGCCTTACCCTATGTGTGGTGTGTCCAGCATAGTATGAAGATAGGATCACAGGCGGGTGTCAGGTATACACCCAGTCTATTTAAATATGTGCATGTCAGGTGTCAAGGATTTGGCAATCACTAATTGGCAAATGAATGCTTTGCTTGGGACATCCCCTCCCACATCTAGAAGTCCGCCCCCCCTATCCCAGCTGGAGCAAAGAATTAAGGTCAGATGACCCTCCCAGCTGTGGGTTCCTCAGCGTCAGTGAGGGGAAAAAAAAAAAAAAAAAAAAAAAAAAAAAAAAAAAAAACGAAACCCAGCCCTCTGCTGCGGTCGCGAGTGCCTCAGCAGCGTCACAAGCGCGCGCAATGCGCATGCACGCGCGGGACGCCCACGGCACCAGGGAACGTCACTGACGCCGTCAGTGGGGAGGAAACATCTCCACAGTGGCGAGAGTGTCGCCATCTTGTGGAGAGTAAAGAGAACACAGAGCCCTGAGTCTCCCCCTCCCCACTGAGAGGCCATAGAGGGAGCATGATAAAGAGGTACCTAGCGGGGAAGCGCCACCCAGCGGAGCTGTAACAAGGTCCTACAGGATAAAAGGATTAAACAAAGGATAAATAATAAAAATTGGTATATATAAAGGTGGAATATAAGTAATGCTAGAAATGGACATATATGTGCCCATTAAAGCAAAAAGTGTATATATAATTGTTTATAACCAAGCAAACAATTGATAACAATAAATACCAAAAGGTATATATGGAACCCATGTTGGATATATGGTTATAGAGATTTCATGAGTATTTGGCAGTGCAGCAGTGGGTAGATACGCAATATGCTTAAATATTTTGTTACGGGCATTTGTCAAACCCGCATGAACAAAAACAAGCAAATGCTAAGTACAGCCGCACAGTGCCAATGCTCATATATTATACTTTCCTATGTCCATAGGGGGGATAGAATAGGTGTTTAACCACCGGAAAATTATGTAAATGAAGGACGGACACAAAGGGGGTAGGGAAAGTGCTGCTCACCCCTGTAAAGGTAATGAAAAAAAGGAAGGGTTCCCCAGTGGGGTTTTTAGGCAGCAAAAATTATATAAACAATTATAAAGACGTACCAATTTGTTGTAAAAAGTAAAAAAAAAAAATGTATTTAATAAGTACAAAGTCGTAAAATAATGAACTCTGGTACAGTTTATGCTGAGGACACATACATATGAGAATATAGCACCAAAATTACATGACACTGATCAACATGAATGGCTGATCTTCAGGTCAAGTTGTTCCTGACGCGTTTCGACCCCCACATATGGGTCTTCTTCGGAGGAAAGGGTATATGATGCAAACTATAACAGAGAGTAAATATATGGTAATAAAATACATAGATACATAATACAATTTAAGTAAAAAATTAATTTAAAGTATATAGTTATCAACTCACAGATTGTGTTTCTCAGTTCTATTTGGACCAGAGTAAGGTTATAATCCTGAGGATCCCTAGTTACTTTTCTCCATACGGGTGGTTAGCACCCCCAAAAAGGCCTCAACGATGCCCCACAAGAGTGGCCTGCAGGGACCCACAGTATAACTGGGAAAAAATCCAAAAGTCCAGTCAGAGAGTGCGGGCCGGACAGGTGGAGGGGGAGCCCAGCAAAGCAATTGCCAGAGTGATGCCTATTAAGAAATTCAAATATAAAGTAGTTTTAATACCAAAAACTATATGTTTAAAGTATAAAGATTGATTGACTTGTTGTACAAGTAGATGGCGCTAGACATGCACATTATGCTCATTATAATGATGCATATATAAAATGGGACTGTGATATGTCATAGGAATTTTAAATTAATATAAATATGCACAGGATATTTTAAATGTTATATGAAATCATGAATTAAGATTAATAACAATATCAAAATTATATAGAATGGTGAATTCAAAGAGAATTATATGTGTAACAGGGCGATAAAGATTACAATATAGGACTAATAGTGGGTTGAGGTGCCAAAAAATATATGATAATTATAATTGAATAGTGAAAGATATATATAATTAGTATAATATAGTGAATATAAATGGGTTAATTCGTTGAATAAAAAGAAAAAGAAAAAAAAAAAAAAAAAAAATAATAATGGTGTGTAATGGATGGGTGTGAGTAAGCATGTGCTAAAATAATTAAATTCATGTGAGAATAATTGTATATAATGTGATAAAATAGTAAGGATATTGGGATTAGTGCCAATGGGGTGAATAATGTTAGAAAAAGACAATGTAAAGGATAGTAAAAAATACCTTATTAAATGTTTAGAATATGAGTATGGAAGCGATCTCCAGAGAGAGCAAGAAAAAGCGTATCTGGAGGGGAAATATTATTATTGATTAGATTTAGTAGGCATAGGAAGGATAACTTTGTGCAGGATTTGAAAGTGCAGCCTTACCCTATGTGTGGTGTGTCCAGCATAGTATGAAGATAGGATCACAGGCGGGTGTCAGGTATACACCCAGTCTATTTAAATATGTGCATGTCAGGTGTCAAGGATTTGGCAATCACTAATTGGCAAATGAATGCTTTGCTTGGGACATCCCCTCCCACATCTAGAAGTCCGCCCCCCCTATCCCAGCTGGAGCAAAGAATTAAGGTCAGATGACCCTCCCAGCTGTGGGTTCCTCAGCGTCAGTGAGGGGAAAAAAAAAAAAAAAAAAAAAAAAAACAAAAAAAATAAAAAAAACGAAACCCAGCCCTCTGCTGCGGTCGCGAGTGCCGCAGCAGCGTCACAAGCGCGCGCAATGCGCATGCACGCGCGGGACGCCCACGGCACCAGGGAACGTCACTGACGCCGTCAGTGGGGAGGAAACATCTCCACAGTGGCGAGAGTGTCGCCATCTTGTGGAGAGTAAAGAGAACACAGAGCCCTGAGTCTCCCCCTCCCCACTGAGAGGCCATAGAGGGAGCATGATAAAGAGGTACCTAGCGGGGAAGCGCCACCCAGCGGAGCTGTAACAAGGTCCTACAGGATAAAAGGATTAAACAAAGGATAAATAATAAAAATTGGTATATATAAAGGTGGAATATAAGTAATGCTAGAAATGGACATATATGTGCCCATTAAAGCAAAAAGTGTATATATAATTGTTTATAACCAAGCAAACAATTGATAACAATAAATACCAAAAGGTATATATGGAACCCATGTTGGATATATGGTTATAGAGATTTCATGAGTATTTGGCAGTGCAGCAGTGGGTAGATACGCAATATGCTTAAATATTTTGTTACGGGCATTTGTCAAACCCGCATGAACAAAAACAAGCAAATGCTAAGTACAGCCGCACAGTGCCAATGCTCATATATTATACTTTCCTATGTCCATAGGGGGGATAGAATAGGTGTTTAACCACCGGAAAATTATGTAAATGAAGGACGGACACAAAGGGGGTAGGGAAAGTGCTGCTCACCCCTGTAAAGGTAATGAAAAAAAGGAAGGGTTCCCCAGTGGGGTTTTTAGGCAGCAAAAATTATATAAACAATTATAAAGACGTACCAATTTGTTGTAAAAAGTAAAAAAAAATGTATTTAATAAGTACAAAGTCGTAAAATAATGAACTCTGGTACAGTTTATGCTGAGGACACATACATATGAGAATATAGCACCAAAATTACATGACACTGATCAACATGAATGGCTGATCTTCAGGTCAAGTTGTTCCTGACGCGTTTCGACCCCCACATATGGGTCTTCTTCGGAGGAAAGGGTATATGATGCAAACTATAACAGAGAGTAAATATATGGTAATAAAATACATAGATACATAATACAATTTAAGTAAAAAATTAATTTAAAGTATATAGTTATCAACTCACAGATTGTGTTTCTCAGTTCTATTTGGACCAGAGTAAGGTTATAATCCTGAGGATCCCTAGTTACTTTTCTCCATACGGGTGGTTAGCACCCCCAAAAAGGCCTCAACGATGCCCCACAAGAGTGGCCTGCAGGGACCCACAGTATAACTGGGAAAAAATCCAAAAGTCCAGTCAGAGAGTGCGGGCCGGACAGGTGGAGGGGGAGCCCAGCAAAGCAATTGCCAGAGTGATGCCTATTAAGAAATTCAAATATAAAGTAGTTTTAATACCAAAAACTATATGTTTAAAGTATAAAGATTGATTGACTTGTTGTACAAGTAGATGGCGCTAGACATGCACATTATGCTCATTATAATGATGCATATATAAAATGGGACTGTGATATGTCATAGGAATTTTAAATTAATATAAATATGCACAGGATATTTTAAATGTTATATGAAATCATGAATTAAGATTAATAACAATATCAAAATTATATAGAATGGTGAATTCAAAGAGAATTATATGTGTAACAGGGCGATAAAGATTACAATATAGGACTAATAGTGGGTTGAGGTGCCAAAAAATATATGATAATTATAATTGAATAGTGAAAGATATATATAATTAGTATAATATAGTGAATATAAATGGGTTAATTCGTTGAATAAAAAGAAAAAGAAAAAAAAAAAAAAAAAAAATAATAATGGTGTGTAATGGATGGGTGTGAGTAAGCATGTGCTAAAATAATTAAATTCATGTGAGAATAATTGTATATAATGTGATAAAATAGTAAGGATATTGGGATTAGTGCCAATGGGGTGAATAATGTTAGAAAAAGACAATGTAAAGGATAGTAAAAAATACCTTATTAAATGTTTAGAATATGAGTATGGAAGCGATCTCCAGAGAGAGCAAGAAAAAGCGTATCTGGAGGGGAAATATTATTATTGATTAGATTTAGTAGGCATAGGAAGGATAACTTTGTGCAGGATTTGAAAGTGCAGCCTTACCCTATGTGTGGTGTGTCCAGCATAGTATGAAGATAGGATCACAGGCGGGTGTCAGGTATACACCCAGTCTATTTAAATATGTGCATGTCAGGTGTCAAGGATTTGGCAATCACTAATTGGCAAATGAATGCTTTGCTTGGGACATCCCCTCCCACATCTAGAAGTCCGCCCCCCCTATCCCAGCTGGAGCAAAGAATTAAGGTCAGATGACCCTCCCAGCTGTGGGTTCCTCAGCGTCAGTGAGGGAAAAAAAAAAAAAAAAAAAAAAAAAAAAAAAAAAAAAATAAAAAAAACGAAACCCAGCCCTCTGCTGCGGTCGCGAGTGCCGCAGCAGCGTCACAAGCGCGCGCAATGCGCATGCACGCGCGGGACGCCCACGGCACCAGGGAACGTCACTGACGCCGTCAGTGGGGAGGAAACATCTCCACAGTGGCGAGAGTGTCGCCATCTTGTGGAGAGTAAAGAGAACACAGAGCCCTGAGTCTCCCCCTCCCCACTGAGAGGCCATAGAGGGAGCATGATAAAGAGGTACCTAGCGGGGAAGCGCCACCCAGCGGAGCTGTAACAAGGTCCTACAGGATAAAAGGATTAAACAAAGGATAAATAATAAAAATTGGTATATATAAAGGTGGAATATAAGTAATGCTAGAAATGGACATATATGTGCCCATTAAAGCAAAAAGTGTATATATAATTGTTTATAACCAAGCAAACAATTGATAACAATAAATACCAAAAGGTATATATGGAACCCATGTTGGATATATGGTTATAGAGATTTCATGAGTATTTGGCAGTGCAGCAGTGGGTAGATACGCAATATGCTTAAATATTTTGTTACGGGCATTTGTCAAACCCGCATGAACAAAAACAAGCAAATGCTAAGTACAGCCGCACAGTGCCAATGCTCATATATTATACTTTCCTATGTCCATAGGGGGGATAGAATAGGTGTTTAACCACCGGAAAATTATGTAAATGAAGGACGGACACAAAGGGGGTAGGGAAAGTGCTGCTCACCCCTGTAAAGGTAATGAAAAAAAGGAAGGGTTCCCCAGTGGGGTTTTTAGGCAGCAAAAATTATATAAACAATTATAAAGACGTACCAATTTGTTGTAAAAAGTAAAAAAAAAAATGTATTTAATAAGTACAAAGTCGTAAAATAATGAACTCTGGTACAGTTTATGCTGAGGACACATACATATGAGAATATAGCACCAAAATTACATGACACTGATCAACATGAATGGCTGATCTTCAGGTCAAGTTGTTCCTGACGCGTTTCGACCCCCACATATGGGTCTTCTTCGGAGGAAAGGGTATATGATGCAAACTATAACAGAGAGTAAATATATGGTAATAAAATACATAGATACATAATACAATTTAAGTAAAAAATTAATTTAAAGTATATAGTTATCAACTCACAGATTGTGTTTCTCAGTTCTATTTGGACCAGAGTAAGGTTATAATCCTGAGGATCCCTAGTTACTTTTCTCCATACGGGTGGTTAGCACCCCCAAAAAGGCCTCAACGATGCCCCACAAGAGTGGCCTGCAGGGACCCACAGTATAACTGGGAAAAAATCCAAAAGTCCAGTCAGAGAGTGCGGGCCGGACAGGTGGAGGGGGAGCCCAGCAAAGCAATTGCCAGAGTGATGCCTATTAAGAAATTCAAAAATAAAGTAGTTTTAATAACAAAAACTATATGTTTAAAGTATAAAGATTGATTGACTTGTTGTACAAGTAGATGGCGCTAGACATGCACATTATGCTCATTATAATGATGCATATATAAAATGGGACTGTGATATGTCATAGGAATTTTAAATTAATATAAATATGCACAGGATATTTTAAATGTTATATGAAATCATGAATTAAGATTAATAACAATATCAAAATTATATAGAATGGTGAATTCAAAGAGAATTATATGTGTAACAGGGCGATAAAGATTACAATATAGGACTAATAGTGGGTTGAGGTGCCAAAAAATATATGATAATTATAATTGAATAGTGAAAGATATATATAATTAGTATAATATAGTGAATATAAATGGTTAATTCGTTGAATAAAAAGAAAAAGAAAAAAAAAAAAAAAAAAAAAAAAAAAAAAAAAAAAAAAAATAATAATGGTGTGTAATGGATGGGTGTGAGTAAGCATGTGCTAAAATAATTAAATTCATGTGAGAATAATTGTATATAATGTGATAAAATAGTAAGGATATTGGGATTAGTGCCAATGGGGTGAATAATGTTAGAAAAAGACAATGTAAAGGATAGTAAAAAATACCTTATTAAATGTTTAGAATATGAGTATGGAAGCGATCTCCAGAGATGCCGTGCCCACAAAACTAGATACACCTGAAAATAGGCTTCCTACGACCGACGTAATTTGCCTACGCTGTCGTATCGTGGGCGCATATTTACGCTGGGCACATTTGCCGCTCCCATTGATTTTCTATGCACATATGCAAATGAGGGAGATACGCCGATTCACGAACGTACTTGCGCCCGGCGCATAATATACGCGGTTTGCGTAAGTCGTACGTCCAGCGTAAAGTTATTCCCCATATATGAGGCGCAACTCATGCTAAGGTATGGACCAGGGAACACAGCCGTCGTATTTTACATTGTTTACGTAGTACGTGAATAGAGCTGGGTGTAGGTTACGTTCACGTCGTTGGCAGTGATCCGTCGTATCTTAGGGAGTAGTTCCGACGTGATTCTGACCATGCGCACTGTGATACGTCCACGGGACGGCGCATGCGCCATTCGTTTTAAGTACTTGTATGGCACTCGGCCCATCATTTGCATGGGGTCACGCCTCATTAGCATGGCTCATGCCCACTTCCACCTACGACGGCTTACGCCGAGGGAACCCAGTGCAGTTTGGGAGGCAAGTGTTTTGTGAATTCTGTGCTTGCCTCTCTGCGCTACATCGGCATAGCGTATATTAGATACCCTACGCCGGCATAAATATGCGCCAATGTATGTGAATCCGGGCCTTTCTATCTTTGCGTAGTTCAGCTTTTATATAATTTGTCTCCCACACTATTTTTGAGATTTTTGCAACTTTTACAAAATGGTTAAAAACATATCGGGTGGCATATGTTTGTATCCATAGTTCATTTATTTCTTATATTTATTATGATAAAACTCAGCTTTTTGTCAGTTCTATTTGTGAAAAATGCATATGCGATGTTTTAGAACTAATTATTCACAGCATGTTATCTTTGTAGAATATGGGGCTATTCACAGATTTGGGGCCATTGTATCGATTTTAATCAACCACAAATGATGTTGCAGTTACATTTTTTTTTAATACCGTATATGTTTCTGATGATGAAAATTATCATTCTCTAGGCATGTACAGATGGATGTTTATAGCTGCAAAGGGATAATTGATTTCTTTGCCCAAACTGGCAATTTTTGCACACAGCTGTTATAGCAAAGCTGTGAACAGACCATAGTTGGAAATAATATAACACAGTACTCCCATGCTCCGTTATCATTTTGGTATTTTTTCCATTTCCATCAACAAATGTTTTCCATCCTTGGGCTATGCGGTTGGAAACGCCACTGTTTTGTGTACAACTGTGACTAGCTTGGGCAACACAATCTGTATTCTGCCAATCAACTGCTAAACTAAGCAGCTCCCACCACTGGAAGCGATTTTATTTATTGGTTAACATTTTTCACATTTTATCATTTCAGATTTTACTGATTTTAGTGGATTCAACAAATATATATATACTAATAAACTCCATTGTTTATACAGAAAAAAAGTATACTGTAATCACTGTTACTTTATATGAAAAGTCAGTAAGTGTTAGTCATTGTTAGCCATGCACAGCAAAGTTCTTAGCAGCATTAGCGTAGGCAGAGAAAGATAAATATATATATATATATATACACACACACATATATATATATATATATATATATATATATATATATATATATATATATATATATATATATATATATATATATATATAGCACTACCCCCGTAGGAGCTGCTGGTTTAAATTTGGGCCTTGCCCGTTACCTCGCTCTTCGTTGTCTAGGGGATGAGATGAGAGTCTAAGAAACTTCAATGTCCACACAAGTTGCAAATCCCTTTTCTGTCAGGTTTTATTTCACACAAACTTTTATAGGTAGAGGGATGGAGGGTCAGGGAAAGGTTCAGGCACACAATGCAGATCACTGGGGAACTTCTAGGTTTCAAAAGTCACACTCACCACTTTCCTCAGAGTGGGTATTGCTCACCCGTATAGGCCCCTCTCGTTGGCCTAGCAGCCGGGATGATGCACGGACAAAAAAATAAAAATAATACAGTCTTTGCCACAGACCTTTCTTTGAAAAAATAAATAAACTGTTCCAGAATCCTCTGCCACAGGATTTAGTACCCGAATTTCCAGCCGTACAGTTTAGAGCCTTTAAGCCGACCCAGCAACACTGTAAGGCATCATTGAATACGGTGCATCCTCCAATAAAGTTACCAGGCCTCTCCTGAGATACCAGCCTTCCGCTTGGTCCTTTCCCAGGACAGGTCCTCCCCTGGTTTCCTCCATTGAGTGTCTTACTCCTGCAGGACAGACAGCACAGGATCACCTTCGCAGTGCAGGCCCCAGTCAAGACAACTGGGACTACCTGGTGGAAATGCAGCCTCGGGTCAACATGGTCCCGGGGCTGAAAATGGACCATCACATACCTCGAGCCAGGAGGGCCACGAGGAAAAGAGCCCAGAGAAAATGGCGTCTGCCCCTTAAGTATCCTTCCCTAGCATTCCCAGCGGGCTGTTCCCACTGGGCTGTTCCCGGGGAAAAACATCCAATACACTCTGGCCTGCCTGTGTTCCAACATTGGCCTGTGGTGATTATTACCATCTATAGGCAAACAATGGGAAAACCCTCCAAGCACAGCCATAGCCGTAACAGAGGCTGATTTAACCTTAATCATCAGAGTCTGAGCTAACTACCAGCTCAGACACCCACTAAATTTAAACATAGTGCCTGGTCATCAGGAGCAGGGCGCTACACACACACATATATATATATATATATATATATATATATATATATATATATATATATATATATATATACACAGTGCCTTAAAAAAGTATTCATGCCCCTTAGCATTTTCCACATTTTGTCATGTTACAACCAAAAACGTAAATGTATTTTAATGAGATCTTATGTGATAGAATGGCGTCCAGAGAGAGTTACAATCAGCCACACTCACCCTTTTATTTCCTATCCCAGAAGGCTGCTCTAGTGCACAGCATTCTGTGTCCTGTGGTCCACATTGGCCCAGCCAACAGTGTCACTTTCTTGTCCCAGACTACATCTTCGATGATGCATTGCTCTGGACGTTCTCACAGGCGGAAAAGAACCACACAGCATGCACTAGAGGGAGCCAAGCTCATACATGAAAACAAAAAAATGTCCCTTAATGATAACCACAGTAGCAAACCTTGGCTACATATGTATTTGCCCAGTAATTCGATCTGCCTGACTGACTGGTACAATATGAAATGGTAAAATGTCTAAAAATGGACTCTGTTACCAGTGCAGTCAATGCTAGCTGTCCCAGGAAGATACCATGACCTGCAAAGTGGCTGACAGGTCAAGTTTGGATTTGTCAATCGTCAGATGCCAGAGTAGTAAATAGAAGCATATATTCTTATTATTAATATGCAGCTAAAGTAACTAGGACTCCTAGATTAATACCACACACTATAGTAACATATATTCACTTTCTCTTTCAGACATTGCTTATTAGCTTTACTGTTCATAAATTCAACACCTGAGACCAGACATTTACAATTACCATTTCTTTGGTTCTAAATATATGGAACTTATCATCAAAGACCTGTTGTTTATGCTATTTCTATTTCTAAACTGGAGGCCTTGCCCTACTTGTTTTAATTAAGTTCCTGCTTAATGACCCAAGTCAACTTCCAATTCAATTATAATAATATAAAAAAAGAACAATATATGACTTGATCATTTTCCTAGGCATAAATCTGCTTTACATTTGCCTTCAACTTTTCATTATTATAGAGCTGTAATGAAGACATTCAAGCTTAAAGCGGACCTTTTACCTCCTTCTGTGAATTCTTTGCAAATTCTCGTTCACCATTTTCTCTGTAAAATTTTCAATTAACATACAACACAACAAGTAACGCATTTCCCTCTTATAATCCGCCATTCTGCTGCTGCACACCCAGTCCAGAACCATAATTTTTCCTTCCTATTTACAATCAATAACTATTCAGTTGTGCATCTATGTTTAAAGATATGGATTAAACCAATAAAATCTTCACAATCAGCTAATGTATTAATTCAATGTGTGATTAAACCATTTCATATACAATCCAACTGAGATATGCAATAAATATATGTATATATATATATATATATATATATATATATATATATATATATATATATATATATATATGCACACACACACACATATATATATATATATATTAGGGATGCACCGATACCGATACTGGTATCAGTGCCGATACTAGGCATTTCCGCGAGCATCGGTAACTCGCGAAAATGCTCCGATACCGGGAGTCGATACCGGTAGTGACATACCGGAAGTGATGTCGCGTGGGAGCGGACCGCCTCCTCCTCCCCTCCGGACAGTGCCATGCCATCCCCACTGCTTCCTCCTGTCATCGCGTGGTGCAGGCCCATTGGGCTTATGGTCCTAACAACCCACCAGCCTGTCTCCGCACTGCCCACCTCCCTCCTCCAGCTCCCCGCCACACAGAGCACTGGATCCGTGCTCTCCCTGATGCTGAGGCTCTCCCTGAAGCTGAGATAGAGAACAGGTATGTGAAGACAGTGTTCATCCTATCCTGTTGTACTGAGCAGCAGGGCTCTCTCCCTCCTCCTTGCAGTCCCTTACTGTCTTTTGTACCATGCCTGCAGCCCATAACTGTCTCTTGTATCATGCCTGCAGCCCCTAAATGTCTCCTGTACCATGCCTGCAGACCCTAAATGTCTCCTGTACCATGTCATTGCCTGCAGTCCCTAGCTGTCTCCTGTACCATGCCATTTCCTGCAGCCCCTAACTGTCTCCTGAACCATGTCATTGCATGCAGCCCATAACTGTCTCCTGTACCATGGCATTGCCTGCAGTCCCTAACTGTCTCCTGTACCACGTCTGCAGCCCCTAAATGTCTCCTGTACTATGACTGCAGCCCCCAACTGTCTCCTGTACCATGCCTGCTGCCCCTTACTGTCTCCTGTACCATGCCTGCAGTCCCTGACTGTCTCTTGTACCATGCCTGCAGTACCTGACTGTCTCCTGTACCATGTCTGCAGTCCCTGACTGTCTCCTGTACCGTGCCTGTTGCCTCCTTCTTCTCTCTACCAGCTCTCACCCCTGCCCCCATGTTTCCCAATAACCCTCCTATTCCCATCCTCTTCCCCCCTAGCGATCACATCCCTTTCCATCGCAACTCTCCTGCCCCACAATCGCTATTTCACCCCACCCTCAACTACCGTGACCTCCCAAACCACACCTTTTCCTAGGCGATAGGTTTTGGTAATTGGTATCGGCGAGTGCATGATGTCAAGTATCGGTACTCGTACTCGGTGTCAAAAAAGTGGCATCGGTGCATCCCTTATATATATATATATATATATATATATATATATATATATACATATACATATACACAGTGTCTCACAAAAGTGTGTACACTACTCACATTTTTGTAAATATTTCATTATATCTTTTCAGAGGCAGCTTTAGGCTTTGTGAGGCCTTAGGCAAAAACTTAGACATGAGGCCCCACTCACGCCTATAACATAATCATTAGAGACAAAATAGATTGGAACCTGTGTCCCATGCTGCTTCCTGGAATATGTGACATTGGTGTGACATTGGTGTCCCAGGAGGTTGTAGGAGTCACCCCTGTCTAGGCAAGGGTTGAGAACGGAGGCAGAAACAAGCCAAATGCACAAGGATACAACAAAATGTCTGCCATTTAATAATGAGGAGGGGAGGGAAGGATTGGAACAGGGTTGTTGTTTGAGCTGAAAAAATTGCTTTTACTGTAGAACATATTAAGAAAAGTAAACAGAAAGGATTTTGAAGATCCAAGTGTAAGGCAACATCATTAGAACTGTCTTGATTTAAATAATTTAACTTACTTTGGTGTTAATTAATATATTAGCTTAGACAAACTCATATTTCTTTTCTTGTATTATCTACATAGCCCTGAACTCTGGGCAAACAGTTTAATATACTATTTCAATATAAGTGAGATGTTTAATTTGGCAATGGACACATATTTCTATGTAGTTAATCTTGGGATTTACCGTACACACCATTGCCACACATCACAGACAAATTGATGACCTGACCTTTCTCTACTGCAGTTAACAAATGTGACTAGGTCACCTTGCTCTCTCCTTGCCTATCATTAGACAGTGGAGGATCAGTAATAGACTGATTAGGTCTTCTGTCTGTGCTCTTCTTCTGTCATTGTGCTGCTTCCTATATACACGCAGAACACCTAATAAGCCCCAAGTGCTGCTGTCGTTTTTCCCTGAGGATATCAAATCAAATTCAGGCATTTACACTAGTTGCATTTAAAAGTTAATTTGATGATTATCAATAAATATTGTAGCGCACCCCTTAAGGACTGCAGATGAACTAGAGAACAGTCCCTGACTTTGTTTTTTTTTTTCTTAAGAAAAATAACGTGGACAGGGATAGGAGGTTATGGGATGTTCATTTGACTTCAACAACAAACTTCAGGGGCATCTCTTCCTATATACAGTCTCTATATACAGCTCCACTTCTTCCTCCAGCACTCACTTGCTTGCAGAACTTATCACCGGATTACTGTGGACGATCTGACAGGCTCTCAGTCAGATTTTAAGCGTTGGCCCATTACAGGCAGGAACCCGAGGCCCCTTGTGTGTGTAGCAGAGAAAAAGTGTCCAGCTTGTATCGGTCCTGTGGCTACTGATCCTAGCACCACCTCTTCAGGCACTGCCAACCCACCTGGCTGCAGCTGTGTCTTTTACTAGCCCTCTAGGCTAAATTATCCCCGCAGACCTCCAGACTGACACTCACCAGCACACTTGGCTGACTCCCAGGAGATCTCACAATAGTGCTGATCTGCTCTTGCTGTCCTCTTTCCTTGCTCCCGTACCTCCGGGAAGGACTTCCTGTCAGAAACCATGAATTAGACTGAGACAGAAGTACAGTTAAATCACACTTGTTTAAAGGGTCACTAAAGTTTTTTTTTTTTTAAATAACAAACATGTCATACTTACCTCCACTGTGCAGCTCGTTTTGCACAGACAGGCCCCAAACCTGGTCTTCTGAGGTCCCTTGGCGGCTGTCTCCGCTCCCCCCACAAGGACTCAACACCTTTATGCGAGCGTGCTTGCATGGTGTTGAGTTCTTGCGGGCACGCTCCTGTGATACAGCCGGCGGCCATAGCCGCTCACTGTGTCACTCGACCCCACCCCCGGCGCGCCACATTACTGGATGTGATTGACAGCAGCGCGAGCCAATGGCTGCACTGCTTTTAATGCATCCGCTGTAACCAATCAACGCCCGGGCTGAGTGGCGAAGAGGATGTCGAGGGTGAGGGGTCAGGTAAGTATAACTGGGGGGGGGGCGATATTGTCGGATGTTTTTTCACCTGAATGCATAGAATGCATTAAGGTGAAAAAACGTTTACCTTTACAACCCCTTTAATAATAAAAAAAAAAGGTAAACAGAGTAAGCGTAGTCAAAACATAGCCAGAGTTCAGTAACCAGATCAGGTAGTCGGCCAAGCCAATGTCCAAGAGCCAGCGATAAAGGTAGTAGTACAGCAAGCAGGATCTGTAGCCAGAGGGAACATAGTCAAGCAGGTCTTTAACAGGAACGCAGGAGAAAGTCTCTTGTGATGTTAACACAGGCGAAGAGCAAGTAAACTGGAAGGCTTTAAGTAGGCAGAGCTGACGAACAGGATCATCAACAGGTGGATCACTGTGGCGAGATGGGAGCTGGCAATAAGCTGACAGTCTTCAAATCCATGATGTATTCTTCAAAGCAGAACACAGGTTTGAATTTACTGGTAAATCTGCTCCTCACCTCCTTGTTAAAAATGCAAAACCCAATAATTAAATAGTTAACATACTGTTAAAAGCCATGTAAACGCATTTGGTAGTTAAAATATGTTTATTCATACAGTGAACCCCCATTTACTGCTCCTATCCAAACATTGCCCTAGCAATCTACAGACTTAACTGAAGCCCATATTATAGCCAGTAGTTGATATTTATACAAGGTCATAAAAGCAATAATAAAAGAAATTTCTAAACTAATAAATTCTCAAAACATTCTTACACCTGGAGAGAATTTTGGTTGGACCACGTTGCTTTAATTTAAGAGAACATAATTTTATTGTACCTTTACAATCCATTGTTCAATTATTGTTTTCAACTTATGGCAGTATTCCATAACTTTAAAGCATGTCTGCAATTTGATCTATAGAGCAGTTCAGGCCAGGACTGACTCAACTTCAGCAAAGGGAGCATTTTGTCACACTCTATATCCTCTGTCAACAGGGCTGGCACTGTCACATGAAATTAGGATTACATTCAAGGTGCAAAATTAATCTCCAAAGATGCCAAGCTTTATACCATTAACTGTCTGTTCTGCATGATAGGTATTTAGTTATACACAAATAAATAAACTTCAGTTGCTCTGTGATGTTTTTAGGAGGCTGCGCTATACTTTAATCAGGAAAGTTTTGGAAAGTTGGCAATAGAAAGTTAGAGAGCGTATAAAAGGGGGGTGTCTAATTTTCCTTCAGTGGTTAAACTGGACAAACTTTCCCAATGTATAATAAATTATTTTGTGGAGCTGGACTACATTTCTCGGAACGCTGGGTCTTCTAAATGAACAGCATTAAAAGGCAGCCAAGAAAAAGGAGGTTGTTGTATAAGTTAAATAATGGTTTATAGTGCTGTACTGCTGGAGACAGCAAAATTACATAAATAATAAGGCTTTTTCAAAAAGTCAATGTACAGGGCATAGATGGAGTATAAAGTGTGCTAAAACCATTGCATCCAATCAGCTTTCAATTTACTAAAGTTTGATGACTTAAAGCTAAAATCTGGCTGGTTATTTTTTTACTTGTACTTTTCTCTTTATCTTATTAAAGCGGTAGTTCCCCCTCCAAAAATTTTTTACCCTTAGATTGATGCTCATTCTGTCTAGGGGAATCGGCTAGTTGTTTTAAAATCGACGCTGTACTTACCGTTGTAGAGAGCGATCTTCTCCGCTTCCGGGTATGGTGTTCGGGTCTGGGCGTTCCTTCTTGATTGACAGTCTTCTGACAGGCTTCCGACGGTCACATCTATCGCGTCACGAGTAGCCGAAAGAAGCCGAACGTCGGCGCGGCTCTATACGGCGCCTGCACACCGGCTACTTTCGGAAAATCGTGACGCGATAGATGCGACCGTCGGAAGAGCCTGTCGGAAGACTGTCAATCAAGAAGGAACGCCCGGACCCGAACACCATACCCGGAAGCGGCGGAGAAGATCGCTCTCTACAACGGTAAGTACAGCGTCGATTTTAAAACAACTAGCCGATTTCCCTAGACAAAATGAGCATCAATCTAAGGGTAACATTTTTTTGGAGGGGGAACTACCGCTTTAAGTAAACCTAAAAGAATATTATACTTGCACTTGCAGATAATATAAATATTTATTAAAGCGATAGTAAAGACAGTAAATGGGGAAAAAAACTCCCACTACAAGGTAATAGCATTGCATATCTGGACATTATGAAAGACTTACCTTAAAACAAAGCCCCCCTTTCAGAAAGGACAGTTCAGCAGACAGGGGGGCTCTTCTAGACAGTGTCCTGTGCATAGACACAGGATAATTTGTGTTCCTGTTCATGCGCATAGACATTTTGCAAGTGCTCGTGCACACGTGTACGTGTATATTCGTGTGTATGCATGCACATCTGCCGCTCACATGCATGGATCCGTTGCTCGCATTGACGCTAATCGGGCTATTTAAACTTCTGTGTTATGCTTCAGTGTTGTATTGTCTACAGTGTTCCTGTGCATACCTGCAATCTGGTATTCTGCATCTGAATACTGTTACTGACCAGGCTTGTGTTTCCCGTTGTGTCAGAGGGGGCGGGGTCACCAGTACAAGTCAATGGGTAACCCCAACGTTTCCCCGTTGCATCAGAGGGGGACGGGGTCACCCACGCATGTGATGGGTGGCCCAGCCCTCAGCTATATAAGAGCTGTCAGGGTGACAGAGCAACATTCCGCAGGTGCCTCCCGTGGAGGCAGGATCGAGCCTGCTTTTTTTTTCTTCGTCTTCTTCATATCCAGGCTGGAGATCGAGAATGGATTTACATCGCTGGAGTTCGAGAATGGATTTACATTGCTGGAGATCGAGAATGAATTTACTGTACATCGCTGGAATCTTTTTTTTTATGTTTTTTTTTTTTTTAATAAAGGACTTGTCCCAAGCTGTGTACTGTGGTTTTTAAAATTGTTGACACTTTTTGTGTGAAATGGTTGGGGTTACAATGTACCCTGTTACCAATTCACATAGGGGGGCGGAATTTGGGGGTCCCCTTTGTTAAAGGGGGCTTCCAGATTCCGATAAGCCCCCCGCCCACAGACCCCTACAACCACCGGGCAAAAGTTGTGGGGATGAGGCGCTTGTCCCCATCAACATGGGGACATCCTCCCCATGTTGAGGGCATGTGGTCTGGTATGGTTCAGGAGGGGGGGTGCTCTCTCGTCCCCCATCTTTTCCTGCGGCCTGCCAGGTTGCATGCTCAGATAAGGGTCTGGTATGGATTTTTGGGGGGACCCCTACACCATTTAAAAAAAAAGATGGCACAGGGTTCCCCTTATTATATCAATACCAGACCTGAAGGATCTGGTATGGAATTTGGATGGACCCCCACGCATTTTTTTTTATTTTGGCCCCCAAAGGGCCTGGTAAAGGACTGGGGGGGGCATGCCATTTTTTTCAATGACTTTTATCTGTGTTGCCGGGACCCGACAATTCATTATAGCCACAAGTAATTTTAAATTACTTATTTTCCTTTAGCAGGGACTGTTCTAAACACGGGGAACATGCGCTACTTTATAGGCATACTATAGACACCCCCCAGGTATGAAATTTAAAGGAATATTTCACTTTTATTGTTTCACTTTAAGTATTATTAAAATCACTACTCCCGTTTTTAAAACTTTTTTTGCATTTATACATGTCCCCTGGGGCAGATCTCTTTTTATGACAAAAACTTGCATATTAACCTTTAAAATTAGCACTTTTGATTTCTCCCATAAACTTTTAAATGGTGTTCCGCGGCTTTCAAATTTGTCGTGAACACCCCAAATTGTTTGCCTATTCGGCGAACAGACAAACACCCGATGTTCCAATCAAACTTATGGTCGACTTGAACATTGGGCCTGGCTATCAGGCTTTTAGCAGCAGTTAACAGGTGGGGTAAAAGACTTTTCTGATATTGTTTCATAGGTAATCTTATCCTCTGATGCAAACATCCCCAGGGATCATCTGGAATCTCTGTGTTCGTTATTTCAGTAATTAATTGTCTAATTCTTCTCCAATACAATTTAATTTTTGGACACTGCCACCATATATGAGCCATATCTCCGATCTGCCCGCATCCGCGCCAGCACAACTCTGAGGCTTCTTTCTTATATTTATGAGCCTTGTCTGGGGTAATATACCATCGCATTAAACATTTATAATTTAACTCGATTATTTTACTATTTGCTGATGAGGTATGCACTCTTCTCCATATTTGTTTTAATTCTAAAATATTCAGAGAGGATCCCAATTCCTCCTCCCACTTTTTAATATATGGTGGAATGTCCAATTGATCAAATTCTATCTGATTTTTATAAATCTTAGAGATAACTCCTTTCCCTGTTTGTCCTTGACTAATTCTCTCAAGTGGGCGTAGGTTTTCTGCTGATCTACACGGCTGTGGAAGAGCCTCAAAAAAATGTTTTAACTGGGCATACCGCCATTCGTTTATCTCTATTACCTCCCCTTTGTCCTTTAATTCCTCATAGGTATTTAATTTATCTTGCGTCATGACATAAGCATTATTATAAGCTTACCTCTTTAAGAACTAAATTTAATCATAAATATACCAATGGAAAGATGTTTCTTTTCTTGTTTAGGGACATGCTATTTGTAAGAAAAAATGTTATCTGGCATAAACAAAGTATTGTACCTATGGCAAGAACAGAAACTTGCTTCAAACTATTCCTGCTGCTGTGTGTTCCAGGTAACATATATCCTTACACAAAATGCATTATCTTCCATTACTGAACCATTTCATTTTAACAATTGTAAAGCTGTCTCTTAGCTAAGGAGAGCGAGTCTATAATTTGTAACCATGTGTATTGTTGCAGCTCCCAGTCATTAAATAGATTCTGGGGTTAGTTGAGGCATAAGAGCTGACACAACAAAGTGGCTTACTTTAACCTTTATTAGAAAGAAACCCCTAAGAAAGAAAACTCAGAGAGCATCTCTTAATGTGAAAATGTACTTTGCCTATGCAGAGCAAAGTAACAAGTTCACTTTAAAGCCATAGCCCCTGCAAAAACGTATATTTGCCTTGCTTTCCCACCAGTCCTTTGCCATCCAGAGGAAGGAGAAGCTCTTTGTAAGCGTTATGTCAATCCCAGTAGGGTCCACAAGGGCTGCTTGTTGTCGGGCTCAGGAGTGTGCAGTAGAGGTTGCCAATGGTACTGCTGAAGAGATTAAGGGGTTGATTTTCTAAAGGAAAATTGACTGTGCACCTGCACAGTGCAGTTGCTCCAGAGCTTAAAGGGTCACTAAAGGATTTTTTTTTTAGCTAAATAGCTTTCTTTACCTTACTGCAGTCCTGGTTTCATGTCCTCATTGTTCGTTTTTGCTGTAATCCTTCTCTGATCTCCACACTTCCTGCTTGTCTGGCTCCTTATGAAAAAACTCATGCTAGCTTTTCACTGTGGTCCATGATCAGGGAGGTGTGATTACTGTGTGTCTAAAAACTCCTCAGAACCAATCAAATTCATTTTAAAAAGAAACACTGCCCTGTGTTTGTTTGTTTTTGTTCTGTGTGTCTCTGTACTTCACAGAAACATGAAACTAGTTTAAAAACGAAACTAAACTGCAGGCACATTATATGATTGATTTTTATCTATTTTTAATCATTTTTAAAGGGAATCAGTTAACTATTATGTCTCTATACCCTGTAAACAGTCATTTCAGGAAATAAAAATGTTTCATTTACTGCTCCTTTAAGTAATTTTAAAGTCTTGTTTTTTTTTAGTTAAAAATAACAAACATGTTATACTTACCTGCTCTGTGCAGTGGGTTTGCACAGAGTAGACCAGATCCTCCTCCTCTCAGGTCCCTCTTCAGCTCTCCTGGCCCCTCTTTCCTGCTGAGTGCCCCAGCTTGCTAAGGGGGCATCCAAGCCAAACCATAGCTCCCTGTGTCCATTCAGACACAGAGCCATATCGTTGCCCCCGCCCCACCCTCTTTCTCTACCTCATTGGCTAACTGACTTTGATTGACAACAGTGAGAGCCAATGGCGTCACGCTGCTGTCTTAGCCAATGAGGAGGGGAGACCTGGGCAGCCGAGACAATCCTACAATATCGCTGCATCTAGATGGGGCTCAGGTAAGTATGATGGGGTTGCTGCACATAGAAGGCTTAAAAAAAACCTATGGCCGCCAAGTGTATGACACGGGAGCGTGCCTTCAAGGTAACCCCCTCGAGATAGGGCTTTCCAGAGGGGGTTATCTATTGTGGTGAGGAGCCGCGAGAGCTGCTGTGAGACCCCAGAAGAGGATGATCAGGACCACTCTGTGAAAAACAAACTGCACAGTGGAGGTAAGTATGACATGTTTGTTATTTAATAAAAAAAACTGAACCCATTGTATCACTTTAAGACAGCTCTCATTGGCTAAAATGGGCCTTCACATGTCACGCGACATGGAGTCTCACAAGATCTCACGTCGCGGTAGTGTGAGTCGAGCCTAAATGTTGTACCTTCATTAAATGTAACCATATTGCTACACTTATGGGCCGTACACACGACCGAACATGTCTGCTGAAACTGGTCCGCGGACCAGTTTCAGCAGACATGTTCGGTCGTGTGTAGGCCTGAGCGGACAGGATTCCAGCATACATTTGCCCGCCGGGCCTTTTTCCAGCGGGCAAATATTTCTGGACTTGTTTTAAAACAGCCCGCTGAAATCCTGCCCGCTCGGACATGTTCGGACGTCTGTACAGACCTACCGTACATGTCCGAGCGCCCGCCATCCCTCGCATGCGTTGAATGACTTTGACGCATGCGTGGAAGCATTGAACTGGCAGGGCCGCCCACGTCGCCGCGTCATCGTCGCGGCGACGGCGCAGACACGCCTCGCGTATTGTTTATGCACGGATTTCTGTACGATGGTGAGTACAGCCACCATACAGAAATCCCCGGGCAGACATGTACGGTGAAAACGGTCTGGCGGACCAGTTTCATCGTACATGTATGCTCGTCTGTACGCGGCCTTAGAGGCGCCTCTCTACTCTTTTATACTCAGTTGTGACGTGACACGGCTCATATTGCAAGACATTGCTTGTTTATCAAGCTCAAATGTATATAAACATTTTGCTCGTCTTGTAAAACACTCACACACCAAGTTACTCGCAATCCAAGGTTTTACTGTATACTGTAATCAAAAGCGTGTTAAAATGTATTCTCTTAGAAAATACATTTATTTTATACATTTTAAATGACTGACAGTTTCACTTTAAATACCATAGGCATAAGGGTAAAAGCTGTTTTTAATATTGTTCAAGAGAACAATATAGTAATTTCCATCTTATCTCCTTCTCCACACCCCTATAAAATGTGTTAGGATACATTATAACCATACAGTTGTGATGCATTTAGTTATGAATGCAAAATGTGTAGCCATAAAACAATACCCTTGCAATGTGTTAGTTATGACTAGGTGCTTGGGACAAATAATTAAAACTTGTTCTCTACCCTATGATTAGATAGGGATTAATTCCTCACTGGTGGAGGCATGGCTATGAAATACTATATGCGTGGACTCTGGTGGGTGATTTAAGCATCTTATTATCCCATATTTTTATGATTCTCATTAATTCTCAGATATAAATTCCAGCCTTTGCTGTAATTTTCTGTATGTGACATCTAATATGTATTTTTCTTATGCTGCAAATTCAGTATTAGCATTTACTTTTAGCTTTATATGATAATCATGACCTACATTTAGGAGCGTGAGCATCGTATTCTCCCAAAGAAAATATCCTAAAACAACCAATTGCTGGTCTTTTGGGATCATCTCAAAGTGACAAAATACTGCATATAAATGATTTAACACTTTTGGGTGTTATAAAACTGTTCAACTATACTATAAACTATTATATTTTTACCCTGGCTTTATGTGTATGTATAGCCAAAATTCTTAGGTTCAGTATTGCTAGATCATTAGCTACTGAGCTACCGCCCTGGACAGATGCCAGCAATCCAATAAGTTACATTTTTAAACCATTTTCACCTCACACAGTTCTAAAACCCTGAAGAAGGGAACAACTAACCCCTGGAACATGTTGACTGTTTTAACACATGTTGCCCAGATATAAAGTAAATAAATAAATCATCTTGGCCTCTACTACTATTGGTGTAACCTTAAAGCAATTACAATTTTACAGGAATTCTAACCCTCCCCAGAATTTTTTTTGGGCTATACATATGCTTGAAATGCATAATAACCTCTAATATTTCCCCTGTATGATATTATTGAGTGCAAGGAAAAGCAAAGATATATGTCTTCATTTGGGATGAGCTTTGTGTTCGAGTCGAACCCATGTTCGAATCAAACATTGTATGTTCGACCGTTCGTCGAATAACGAACGTTATGGGCCGTTCGCGCCAAATTCGAGTGGCGTGTCACGGCCCATAATTCACTGCGGCATCACAGTGCATTGCTGGCTGATGATTGGCCAAGCATGCACTATGACCCGCATGCTTGGCCAATCACAGCTTGCAAAAAAACGGAGAGCCATAATTGGCCAAAGCCAGGGTGGCTTTGGCCAATTATGGCTCAGGGGGTTTAGTACCCGCCCCACACTATTTAAGGCCGCCTCCCTGACAGCCTTGTGTAGTGTTTTGCGGTGGTTTACAGAGATGAGAGAGAGAGTGTCATTTTTTGCAGTTAGAGAGAGCAGGCAGGCAGGCTAGTCAGTTAGAGTTACAGTGTGTAGAGGATATATATGCATCCCAGGTGTTGTATATAAATTTATACACTGTATTGAGTTTAACTAGATCCGTTCTTCCTAATATACTGGCAGGCAGGTGATTGTGCTAGCTGCAGTATTTTCACGTGGTGTACTATCTGTTTCCTCTGCACAGTGTGAACCTAAAGCTACGTAAAGCTGGTGTTTCTCATATTAGAGGCAGAGATCTGCTCATGTTAATACCACAGGCAGGGGATCATTCTGCAAGTACTTTCACGTGGTGTATTGTCTGTGTCCTTTGCACAGTGTGAACCTAAAGCTACGTAAAGCTGGTGTTTCTCATATTAGAGGCAGAGATCTGCTCATATTAATACCACAGGCAGGGGATCATTCTGCAAGTACTTTCACGTGGTGTACTGTCTGTGTCCTCTGCACAGTGTGAACCTAAAGCTACGTAGACCTTTCAATAGACCTTACAGACCATGACTGGGAAGCTATGTACTCCTGCTTTCATAAAGGGACGGTTAACGTGCACAATCAAGAGAATGCCTTTAAGATTTGCCTTTAAGATGGTACAAAACTCCCCAGAGACTGCACGCCATCTACCCCTCCGTTTCCTCCTTATGTTGAAGATGTGGCGCAGAACCGGGCTCCTTACTACACATTTGGTGGTCGTGCCCCAAACTACAACCATTTTGGACGGAAGTCCATTGCATCACCAACTCCATAACGACCTATAGTCTAGATTTTCTGCCGGTGCAGTTCCTGCTCCACCACTCCAAAATGCCCCCCACGGTATATTTCCGATCTCTAGCGATGCATTTAATTAATGCAGCAAAACTATGCATTCCCGTGAAGTGGCGTTCTACTGAACCTCCGACTGTGGCCGACTGGTTCAGGCGCATAAATCAAATGTCGGACATGGAAAACTTGATACACCGGGCTCATGACTCAACATCTCGTTACACAAGGTCATGGGCCTGCTGGATACACTATACCTCGACTGACGAATACAAGCAGATTTTATCTTAGTGGATGTCTGAGAGCTGTGGTGGGAATACATACATCTCCCGCACGTGTCATACCATAACATCCTGGACCCCATCCCCCCCTCTTCTGTTATTAGCGCTCCGCCCTCTCCCGTTTGATAGCTTACTAGGTTTCGGCATGTCAATTGTGCCATGGACCCTCTAGAACTGACTCTGCACCAACCCTATGGTGCTCCCCCTCCCCATTCGACTAGGCTCCCTCACACCTATCTTTTGATATAATCTCCCCATTTTCTTTCATTAGACGTCACCTAAACTTTATCTTTTATGTCTTAATAGCCTCGGGGTGACTACATGCCCTCGTGACTGTTTCTTTACATTCCCCATAATTCCTCTTAGCCTACGTGGGCAACCTTCATACCAAGTTATTTACCATTGTTATACCTTACGATTTCCTCGGTTTATTGTTACTTTGCTTGAAGTTACGTGGCGGCTGCGTCCGCTAAACTGCGTATCTTCAACTTACTATTCATGCCTTGTATCCTTGTATCCTTTGTCGGACCGGGTAGTGGGCGTGCACCGCAGGGCGCGCGCCCGCGACCCACGGCTCGACAATAGCACAGCACGTACCTGCACATGCATGTGCCCAGCCGTGCCATTCTGCCGACGTAAATGTGCAAGAGGCGGTCCTTAAGTGGTTAAGATAAACGTCATTTTTTACAACCCGAAAAACGGCCGTGTGTACACGCCATAAGTCTCCAAAAAGTTTTATAATAGGTGTTCAGGTAACTCTTGCAAAATTTAGGGCCAAAGCACATACATCTACAATCAGAAAGAAATTGTAGATAGGTGTTCAGGTAACTCTTGCAAAATTTAGGGCCAAAGCACATACATCTACAATCAGAAAGAAATTGTACCAATTTAACCTGTATTAGAGGTGTGTTAAGACAGAGCCTTTGCTCTCTGAAAAAAAAGAACATTTGCACTTGTTCCTTGCCACATAACTTATGTTCCAAAGGCCACGTGCAGCTTTTTGAAACTTATTGTACAACCCTCAGGGTCCCTGCAGGCAGTTATCTGTATCTTCTTTGCCTAGATACGCACTCAAGACCGTGAAAGTCAGTGAAAAATGACTCTTTAGACTGGCTTCCAGTAGGTAAAGGGTTTGGTTTAATGCTGTTACACTATCTTAACTTTTCTATTCCTCCTTTTACTCTGTTTGAGACCTTTTTTTGTTCCTGTACCGTGTCTCTAGTCTCCTGAAGCATGTGAACTGTCTGTCTCTATCAACTTCTATAGCAGGTTTTAATTCTCTGACCATATCCTGTTGCGGGTTTGCAGTCTCTGTGGTTTTCCTGTGTTTCTAGCATGTCTGTTGTCTTTGACCATTTCAGAAATCTGTTGCATTACTTTCACTGAATATTATGTGCAGCCACACTGGAGCCCCTATGTCAAATACATTTTATTATTTCAAAAGAACTTATTGAATTATTGTGAAGTATATAACAATACAATGTTGTATTAAAGAACATCAAATAATAAATATCAAGTTTAATCTTAACAATTAAAATGTATAATAAATAAATAAATAGATAATTAAATAAATAAATAAATATGTATCAAGTATTATTGTAAAATAAAGTATGATAAAATATCTTATTAAATATTTAATGAATTGTAATAAAGGCTATAGGTCATGTATTGGAAATATTTGAATAACCAACAGGATCGCGATCACCGGATCTCTAGCAAATCCTGGTTATTATTATGGAATATGTGTGAACTAATATGAAGTGTAAAGGATATAATATTAAAAAAGAAAACAAGTTATAATTATAATAATTTTTAGTTTTTTAGAAAATTATGAAATAAAATAATAAGCAACATGTATTTAAGATAAAGAGGATACAATTAGAAAAGGGTAAATTAAAAATTTAAAGATAACAAAATAAATAATGTTCCATAAAAATCTGTAAAATCAATTAATGTCAAATAATTATTGGGATGACAATTGAATAAATTTGGTTGAATTTCGGAAATGTTTTCAGCATCCCCAAATCTTATGAAATTTATCAGGAGTATCTTTGGCTTGATGGATCAATTCTTCCATTTCAGCTATTCTGTTTATACGCTTAAACCAATCTGAAATAGTTAGGGGAGAGGTATTTTTCCATAGTGTTGGGATACACATTTCAGCAGCGTTAATTATCAAATACATTTTATTTATTTTTTTTTTGGTGGGGAGCTCAAAGTGTGGACAACATTTTCTGACAACATCTCAAATTGTGGTGGGAACAGAGTGCACCTATGTGCAAGCAGCAGGCAGACTATAAACCAAACAGTATAGTTAATAATCACAAAAGCAAATTATTAGAAAATATAGAGGCATCAAAAGAAGATGCTACATATAACAATTATCATGTATAAAAGACAGATATAGTTTGCATATATATGTATAAAAAACCCAAAACATGACAATACACTCCACCAATATGCTTGCATATGCTAATACAGCAGCTCTTTTAGTATATGCAGGCAGCTTCCTTGGTGAAGGGTATTGTCATGTTTAGGGTTTTTTATACACATGCGTGCAAACTATATTTGTCTTTTATACATGATAATTGTTATATGTATCATCTTCTTTTGATACCTCTTGCTTTTACCCTATATTTTCTAATAATTTGGCTTTGTGCCCTATAACTATACTACTTTATAGTCTGCATGTAAAGTCCCTGAAGGGTTCGTGCTTGCACATAGGTGCCCTTTGTTTCCACTTTGTCAAATAAGTTGGCCACCACTGATCTAGTTGCTAGAAACCTTTTTTTTTTTTACCTTGACAACTTGGATATGAAAATGCTATACACTGTTCTTTATGAACTAGAAAATAATGGAAAACTAATAAATACCTGGAAAAATCATACAACTTTATATTTAAGTTTTACATCCCTAACTGAGGGAGTTACAAATGTGCCTCATTTAATGAAGTTCTTGCATTATGTATGAGACATTTCCGATTGCATTTGCCTATTTTTCTCTCCTATGTTCTTAGTTTACAATAACGCCCTGTACACACGATCGGTTCATCCGATGGAAACGGTCTGATGGATTTTTTCATCAAATATCCGATGAAGCTGACTTCCATCAGTCTTGCCTACACACCATCGGTTAAAAAAATTATTGTTTCAGAACGCGGTGGCGTAAAACACAACGACGTGCTGAGAAAAATGAAGTTCAATGCTTCCGAGCATGCGTCGACTTGATTCTGAGCATGCGTGGATTTTTAACCGATGGACATACCCACAGACGATTGTTTTTTTCTATCGGTCAGTTAACCATCAGATAATTTTAAAACAAGTTCCTAGTTTTTTAACCAATGGATAAAAAATCGATGGGGCCCACACACAATCGGTTAGTCTGATGAAAACGGTCCTTTAGACCGTTTTCATCAGACAAACCGATTGTGTGTACGCAGCATAACAATTGCATATAGTTAAGCAAACAGTGCATATGTTTTGTGTGGGCAGTCTTTACATGGTCTACTATAAACCAATGACACTGATATGCTTGTGTTCTTCAGGAGTGAGTAAATTATTCTATACAGTGCCTTGAAAAATTATTCACACCCCTTGACATTTTCCACATTTTGTTATGTTGCAACCAAAAATTTAAATGTATTTTATTGGGATTGTATGTGATAAATAAGTACAAAGTGGCACATAAGTGTGAAGTGGAAGAAAAATTATAAATGTTTTTTATTTTTTTTTACAAATACATATCTGAAAAGTGTGGCGTGCAATTGTATTCAGCCCCCTCTGCTACCCCTAACTAAAATCTAGTAGAACCAATTGACTTCAGAAGTCACCTAATTAGTAAATAGTCCACCTGGGTGTAATTTAATCTCAGTATAAATACAGCTGTTCTGTGAAGCTCTCAAAGGTTTGTTGGAGAACCTTAGGAAACAAACAGCATCATGAAGGCCAAGGAACACACCAGACAGGTTCGGGATAAATTTGTCGAGAAGTTTAAAGCAGGGTTAGGTTATAAAAAAATATCCCAAGCTTTGAACATCTCATGGAGCACTGTTCAATCCATCATCAGAAAATGGAAAGAGTATGGCACAACTGCAAACCTACGAAGACATGGCAAAACTGACAGGCCAGGCAAGGAGAGCATTAATCAGAGAAGCAGCCAAGAGGCCCATGGTAACTCTGGAGGAGCTGCAGAGATCCACAGCCCAGGTGGGAGAATCTGTCCACAGGACAACTATTAGTCGTATACTCCACAAATCTGGCCTTTATGGAAGAGTGACAAGAAGAAAGCCATTGTTAAAAGAAAGCCATAAGAAGTCCCATTTGCAGTTTGCGAGAAGCCATGTGGGGGACACAGCAAACACGTGGAAGAATGTGCTCTGGTCATATGAGACGAAAATGTAACCTTTTGACCTAAAAGCAAAGCGATATGTGTGGCGGAAAACGAACACTGCACATCACCCTGAACACAACAACCCCACTGTGAAACATTGTGGTGGTGGCATCATGTTGTGGTGATGTTTCTCTTCAGCAGGGACAGGGATGCTGGTCATTGTTGATGGGAAGATGGATAGAGCCAATTACAGGGCAATCTTAGATGAAAACCTGTTAGAGTCTGCAAAAGACTTGAGACTGTGGCGGAGGTTCACCTTCCAGCAGGACAAGGACCCTAAACATACAGCCAGAGCTACAATGGAATGATTTAGATTGAAGCATATTCATGTATTAGAATGGCCCAGTCAAAGTCCAAATCCAAATTAGAATCTGTGGCAAGAATTGAAAATTGCTGTTCACAGACGGTCTTTATCCAATCGGACAGGGCTTGAGATATTTTGCAAAGAAGAATGGGCAAAAATGTCACTAGATGCCGTTTTTTCATCTAGATGTGCAAAGCTGCAGCTGTAATTACTGTGAAAGCTATAGGAGGAGGTGCTACTTAATCCAATAGTAGTGATGTTGGCCTCATCCCTGGTATATAGGAAAAAAAGAGATACCCCCCAGATGGGACTTTAAAGGCCAAACCACAATATAGGTATAAAAAATATATATTTTTATTCGGACAAAGTGGACCTGTTGACATTGGCTCAGAACGCACATTGAGCACCTAAGTACATAAAAACATAAAAAACATATTCTATAGCCATATGGAATCACCAAAAAATATAATAAAACGTGTGCCGAGTGGCAAAATGAAAAAACATAACACAATACAATACAAAACAAAAACTGTAACATCAAAAACACTCTCCAAATGGTAGATAATGCCCGACGCGTTTCTGGTTCTTATCAAACCATCATCAGGGGCTTCAGGAGTGGGTATTATGCGAGATTTGACATTCGCTGATAAGGTAGGTGTAGGTCTCCCCAATGTTGTTAATGTGCATAAATTAAATGCACGAGAAGGTAAGTACTGGTAGCTTCACACAGAACACTCCCAAAAGAATATATGGAGCTAGGGTGAGGTCCAAGCCCTGCTGACTGGTATACAGGCAGATGGTTGTCCAGATGCCCATGGAAATCCTAGGACACAATTTCTATATTGGTCAAAGTAGACCTAAGAGGTTGTGAGGATCGCTCAAGGCGTTATCCCCAATGTGTAGATGGGTGCCACTCGGCACACGTTTTATTATATTTTTTGGTGATTCCATATGGCTATGGAATATGTTTTTTATGTTTTTATGTACTTAGGTTCTCAATGTGCGTTCTGAGCCAATGTCAACAGGTCCACTTTGCCTGAATAAAAATATATATTTTTTATACCTATATTGTGGTTTGGCCTTTAACCACTTCCCGACCGCCTCATGTAGATATACGTCGGCAGAATGGCACGGACAGGCACATCAACGTACCTGTACGTGCCTGCCTAGACGTGGGTCTGGGGTCCGACCGGGACCCCCCCCCCCCCGCTACATGCGGCGGTCGGGTTCCCTCGGGGAGCGATCCGGGACGACGGTGCGGCTATTTGTTTATAGCCGCTCCGTCGCGATCGCTCCCCGGAGCTAAAGAACGGGGAGAGCCGTATGTAAACACGGCTTCCCCGTGCTTCACTATGGCGCTGCATCGATCGAGTGATCCCCTTTATAGGGGAGACTCGATCGATGACGTCATTCCTACAGCCACACCCCCCTACAGTTGTAAACACACACTAAGTGTACACTAAATCCTACAGTGCCACCTGTGGTTAACTCCCAAACTGCAACTGTCATTTTCACAATAAAGAATGTGAAAATGACAATGGTCCCAAAAATGTGTCAAAATTGTCCAAAGTGTCCGCCATAATGTCGCAGTCACGAAAAAAAATGCTGATCGCCGCCATTAGTAGTAAAAAAAAAAAGATTAATAAAAATGCAATAAAACTATCCCCTATTTTGTAAACGCTATAAATTTTGCGCAAACCAATCGATAAACGCTTATTGCGATTTTTTTTACCAAAAATAGGTAGAAGAATACGTATCGGCCTAAACTGAGGAAAACAAAAATTTGTTATATATGTTTTTGGGGGATATTTATAATAGCAAAAAGTAAAAAATATTGCATTTTTTTCAAAATTTACGCTTTATTTTTGTTTATAGCGCAAAAAATAAAAACCGCAGAGGTGATAAAATAACACCAAAAGAAAGCTCTATTTGTGGGGAAAAAAGGACGCCAATTTTGTTTGGGAGCCACGTCGCACGACCGCGCAATTGTCTGTTAAAGCGACGCAGTCCCGAACTGTAAAAACACCTTGGGTCTTTAGGCAGCATATTGGTCCGGGGCTTAAGTGGTTAAAGTCCCATCTGGGGGGTATCTCTCTTTTTTCTAATTACTGTGAAAGGTGGTTCTACAAAGTATTGACTGAATATAAATGCACGCCATACTTTTCACATATTAATTTGTAAAACATGCTGAAAACCATTTATCATTTTGCTTTCCCTTTACAATTATGTGTCACTTTGTGTTGGTCTATCACGTAAAATCCCAATAAAATACATTTATGGTTTTGGATGTAACATGACAAAACGAAGAAAAGTTCAAGGTGTATGAATACTTTTTCAAGGCACTGTATATTCAATATATTTATAGAAACTTTGTAATGACTAAAAATAAGAAGCTCATCCACTGTAATGTATTAGATGCAGTTCAGTGAAAACTGTTGCTCTAAATCTGATTCCTTTAACAGCATAATATTTTTTTTATATCAAATCAAACTAAGCAATTAATTTATTGCCTTGTCATGCCGTCTATATCTTCATAGTACTGCCAATGACAGATGATGGCATTGACTGAAGCCTCTGGGAATTAAGACCAAATAAAATGTGTTTTGTGTTGAGTCTGTAAAATATTGTTGCAATATGGGAAAATAGATAAAACTAAATAAACAGGCCTGATGTAGACTGAGGATATTCGATGCTGCTGGCACTGTTAAAAACTTCTGTTTCTACAAATGGTCCTGGCATTTGAAATCCCAAGACTCCAAAAGATATATATGAATACTCATGAATAGTTTTAAAGAAACACTCATGCAAAATATATATATATATATATATATATATATATATATATATATATATATATATATATATATATATATATATATATATATATATATATATTATTTTACAGTGCTTCAGTTGTTTTTCAGTGCCTTTTATTATTCATTAAAAAAACTGACTTGTAATGGAAAAGTATAAAGGTTTGGGTCAATAATATATATTTTTTAGGTTTATAGTTTGATATTTTATATCTGCCTTTCCTTCTTTTGTTACAATTTATATAAACGTTTTATTTTATTTGTTATACAAATAAAAATGTAGCACACAATAAATCAATGACAAAGGATTCATAGGACATTGGGCTCAATTCACTAAAGCATATAGCTAACACCAGAATGTAGACAAAAAAAGAGCATGTATACGTAAAAAAACAAAAAAAAAACAAACAAACAACATAGGCCCCCAGTGCATACCAGGCTCTTTGGGTCTGGTATTAATTTAGATTTTTTTTTTTTTAAATAACGTGGGATCCCACCAAAACCGATACCAAAACCTAATCTGAGCATGCAGCCCAGCAGGCTAGACCCCTCCTGAACCATACCAGGCCAAATGCCTTCAACATGGGGAATGATTTGGGGAGACTCCCACCCACCAAAGCACCTTGTCCTCATTTTGATAAGGACAAGGACCTCTTCCCCACAACCCTGGCCCAGTGGATGTGGGGGTTCAGGGGGTGATTTATCAGAATCTGGAAGCTCGAAGGGGGCCCCCAGATCCCAGCTATTCCCTGGTTGTTTAGGACACTGGTGGTGGCGGTCGGTATAAAAATACTGCATGTTTTTATTTCTAAAATATCACATCATTTCAAGAAATAGTGTGTGCAGTATCTTAGTAGCATTTTTTAGTGCTTTCATTTTTGACTTAAAAGGTAAAATAAAGTTTGAAAAAACAAGGTATTTTATAGTTGATCTCAAAGCAGTAAATACTATTTGGTGAATTGTGCCCACTACGGTTTTTCTTAAAGCTGAAAACACAACGGGAGCTGTTTGTCTGCAGGCTCCCTTCCTCTCTTAAAGTAGTTTGGTAAGTGTCTTTTAGCAGGCAGGCAGAGACGGGGTGGGATAGAGATGAGCATTGACACTGCATTGACTCATTCAATAAATTGTGGTTGAGCTAATGGGCTCTGTAAACAGGCCTTTGTCAGCAGTAAATAGGAAAACAAATGGAAACATTATAGATGCCCTTTAAGCACCACAGAAATGTCCATGGTTTGAGTACTACAATGGTTTACTTGTTTGATATATACATTTATTTATTATTTTAAAAGTTATTGGAGATTTTATTTCTGTTCCTGTTCCAAAGACACATCAGGATGTTAGAAGAAATCTCTTTAAGGCGAGGGACTTTTTCTCTTCGACAGTTGTCACTGTAACAAATGTCCCCAGCAGAAGACTTGCCTTTTCCAGTTTTGATGACAGCTAAAAAACTTTCCCTCATTTTCAGCTCTGGTGACAGTGGCAACCAGGACACATAGAGAAGATGAGTTTTCCCAGAGTAGGCAGAGAAAGAAAAAAAGTCCTGACAGGGTTAATAACCATTTGCTTATCCAAAGCTAAAAATGGAAAGATATGAAAGGTACTGTAAGAACAACAGAATAGCAAATGTGCATGCAGAGGTATTAAATAAGGAGACCTGAGCTGGTGTAGAAGATGACGGACTGACAGTAGTTATTGATGAAAACCCAAAAGTCATCAACAGACAAGCAGTGTGGTACCAAGTCGGTAGGCAGATGCAGGACCAAGCAATTGTTTCAGAAAAAGGGGATATTTAAGTAACAAGTCCATAGGCGAGTCAAGTGTTAAGAATTTAAGTCAGCGTGGGGCAAGAAATACAAAGAATATAATAGAAATTGTTCAGTGTCTTAGCAATTAGACTCTTAGTGAGTTAATTTTAGTAATAAACCTCTTCTGTTTGATGGTATATGTCATAAGTATGCCCTTTCTATTAAGAACCTCAGTAGAACTGTTCTATTTGCAGTAAATTGTATTTGCTTTGTAATTATTGATTTCATTTACTCCAGTTTAATTGACCTGTTCTAATAAAATTTATTTTATATGTACTAGATAAGTTACGAGAACTGGGAGTTTTCACTGTTCCTTAATTCACAATTTGTCAATTATTTTATTTTACCAAGTGGAACTGAATAACCTCCTTGTCTCGTTTCAGTAAAATAAAAAATCTGCATGGTAAGTTTATTTCATGCTTAGATAAATAGAATAAACTTTGTTTTAATTATTTGTACAAGCTTTGCACCAGTTGCCTCGGGCCACTGTAAAACTACTAGATTGTGGCTCTGTTTTCCAAACATGCCCCTTGGAGACAGCTGGTGGGAAATAATGGAACTGTTAGTTTTATGGATTAAAGAAGGTTACTCTATGCTAAAAAAACAAAAAATGAACTGCAGTTAGTAGACACAAATTGCTTTTACACTTTTAAAAAGGTCTACGAAACAGAAATCAGGAACCTGGCTGATTGCTGTAAATAACAATCTTTACTTTTATTCGTTTAAGGCTGGGTTCACACTGCCACACAGTAGGGGTTCAATGCATCCCTGTTAATGTTTCAGGTCCGATTTCAGCCTGAATTTGTGCCTGAATTTGAACCTTAAACGGACCAGAAGATGCATAGGGCTCCTGTGCAATTCGCACCAGAACCGCCCTGGAGATGTGTGAAACGGCTCCATTAAGAGCCAGTCAAAATCTCCTGACATGTGAATTGGATGCAGGGAAAAAAAACGTGTTTAAATTCCCCTGCACATAATTGGATATTCAAATTGAATGCAGCATTGCCTTATTTCCTTATCAAAAGAACATCATTTTGCCAAGTGAACATTTTATTTTCTAAGTGGAAAGTCTACTACTTTACTAAATCAAACCCATTGAAAACTGTGCGCCAGAGGGCTTTCACACTCGAGCGGTGCACTGGCAGGACGTTAAAAAAAGTCACGTAAAAGGTCCCTTCATACACAGCTTCTACCAGGTGGTATACTTTGAGTTAAAACGGATGTGTAAACCCACCACTCCTCATTGAGTGGTCAATAACCATACTCCACAGGAAAGATCATCGCTCAAACTCAAACTGAAAATACTTTGATTATAATCAAATTAGCAGACAAGGAAGGTGGTATTGTCCTACAAATTAGAGACACTTATCTGAAGGAAGCTTGCAGACTATTATCTGACACAACTACCTATACACGCCTTCCCAGTGATCCACTTCCCCAGTTCAGTAAAGAAGCCCAAACCTTAGAGAAACAAACCTTCAATGACAATATCATCAACAAAGCAGAGGCATCGTTCCTATCTATAGAATATTACAATACTCCATACTTCTATCACTTTCCCAAAATCCATAAATATTTAAAAAAAAACTGGTTGCCCCATTGTTGCCGCAATGAAGAGTGTCACCAGTTTCTTTTCCATTTACATTGATTCCTTTTCTGCAGCCCCTAGCACAAAATGTGCCCACTTAAATACGAGATGTAAATTTATTATATACCTCAATCCCCCATGCTGTCAGCCTCAGGGCAGTAAAACACTTTCTAACAGAAGCTCCCCTCATTAATCAAAACAGGCCAATTTCATTCTAGATTCAACACTTTTCTGTTTGACAAATACTATACTATACTATTTTCTCTTTGATTTCAAGTTCTATTTACAAATTCAGGCACAGCTATGGGTGCAAATTTTGTGCCCAGTTATGCCTACCTAGCCATGGTATTATGGGAAGACTCATATAGCTGGAATAATAACCCCTTTTTCCCCCACAACATTGTCTTCCTGAAACGTTACATAGATGTTATAATTATTATGTGGGATGGACCCAATTCATCCATAACAGAATTTGTCACTTATTGCAACTCCAATGACCTAGGGCTTTTCTTCACCTCTGTTTGCAGCCCGGACAGTCTGGCCTTCTTAGACTTAGAACTTTGTCATACTGCCAATACCATTTATGCAAAAAAACTACACTAAACTTTACAGCAGGAAACTCATACCTTCACTTTGACAGTTGCCATCACCCAAAAAAGATCTCAAATATTCCAAAAAGCCAGTTCATTTGCCTGAAACGTAACTGTACACGTAATGTAGATTATACAATACAAGGCAACCTCCTCAAAACGAAATTTGAGGACAAAGGATATCTGTCATCCGTAGTAGACAAGGCCACCACCAATTCAGAAGATTATTTTCATTCACAAACTGTGCCCACTCAAATCCACACTATCAGGTTCATTACACAATTCCATGCCCGACATAAACTGTCCATAATGTCCGCATGTGTGTATATGCGTGTATATATGTGTATGTATATATATGCTTATGTTTGTGCACATATATATATTTTAATCCCATTTTTTAATTCCCATAATTTTTAATTTCCATTTCTTTTTTAATTCCCATTCTTTGTAATCAACTGATGTAATCAATTAATTAATTAGCTGATTGAAAATATGACACTACATTGTCTTCTCTTGTCTTTTATATAGGTCAAAAGAGCAAGCCTTCATAGATGTCTACCGTTTTTTTAAAAATGTGTTGTTTTTTAAAAGACGTTTTCTTAAATTAACTTTTGGAAAGATGTTTTTGAAAGATGTCTGTGTCCAAAACATGTTTTCCTTGGCCAGCGAGTACCCTGAGACATTTTCCTTGATCTAATCTGTCCCTCGACCTGTGGGTGTCTATGGCTGATATGAGGGTTTAGCGATGTCACTGGCCAGTCCTATTTGCCAGCCCTATTTAACCACACTAAAGATGGCCGACAGCATTGCCTGAGGAAGGAGCATGCATGCTCCACAAACGCGTACGTCATCTTGCATAATCCTGTAGTCGACTGTCTGACACCTGTGACGTCCTGCTGATGACTTCCTCCTGCGCTCTCCACATCCACCATGGGACACCGGAAGCCACCAGTGCCGCCGGGCATGATAAAACCACTCTGTTTTGAAGCCGCCCTGGACTCCTGAGACACCCTTGGTCGCTATTACAGATGTGCGGTAAAACCAGCACTGTCTAGCGAGTGCAATATCTTGTGATTAAACCTTGCTTTTTAACCTCTACACTTAGATTGACGCTGCTCTTTTGTTTTTAGGGAGGGCGCTTCTCCTATGCTGTTTACATCAATCTCTAAGGAGTAATAATTCGATGGTACCTTGCTGCCTGCAAGCAGGGATTCCTATACTGGCCCCACCTCCTGAAACAATTCTGTAGTTCAGAAGGCAGGCTCTAAGACATGCGTGACACTGCAGTACGTACTCACAGGGCATAGGAAATATGTGTCACAGAATTCAAGGAAGTAAATGAGTGAGGATCTTCACAAAATAAGTTTACAATCTTCAAGATTGTTCAGAATAATAGGAGTAGGCTAGAAATAATTTAAATGCAATGTAGAAATGAATATATGATTTTCCATTTTGACTGTAGATACACTTTAAAGTTTATATGAAATTTTAATGATTGGGTTTAGATCTACCATAGCAAGTTAAAGATAATGTGAGCTTTTAGTGACTGGATTTACATCTACGTTAGGAAGAACATTAAGAACTCCTTATCAAATTGGACCATGTATGTGTGCTTCCAAAAACAAAAATCACAGCGATAAACAGTTTTCTACTTTATGCTATAACTTTGTGTCTTGCCTTCAGGTTGCCTGTAAATCACTTGACTGTCAGGTTCTAGAGGATGTGTTTTTTTTCCCCATTTCTCTTTTTATACTGGTCGACAAAAAAAGGGTCAGTGGATATGCTTCAAATTCATGAAGTTTTTATAGACTGAAAATAAGTGTTGATATGATTTAAGAGAATTTTACATCAAAGAGCAATGAAAACTACCCAGTTACAGTAGAGAGGCTTGTATTACTTTACAACGTTGTACTTATATGTTGATATGCAAGGAGGTTTAACTTGAAGCCAATTTAATTAAAATATGGTAGCATTCGTTAGTGAGACGTAGAGGCTTATTAGATACATTCTCTGTGGCAGAGATGAATTTATTATGCAGAAATGTGAGACATATTAATTTTAAAGATGGAATTGCACACCATAGCATTGGTTTATGAGCTTGTTAAAATGTTCGAACAAAAAGCATAAAAGTTAATAAGGAGTTTTTCAACTTAGCGGTGATTTTCCAGCATATGTTAAGATAGAGGTAGGATTTGTCCTTCCACGAATTTTAAAATACTTTAGTTATTTTTATCAACTGGCATTTGTAGATGATTACCACAACAGTCATTATTATACCGTGCTGCTGACATTAAAAAGTTTGCTAAACCCAGTAAGTTTACTTAGCATTCATTATCGTACCATACTGCTGATATAAAAATGATCACCAAACTCAGTTTACTTTAGAAAAAATAAGTACCTACCTAGCACATTATTACTCGTCTCTAAGACATTTAATATTAATTAAAATATATTCATCAAAAACACTTTATATACTCACATGTGCCAAATGGAGAGCAGACATAGAAGTGGCCAGGCTTAAGAGAAGTCTATTGGAGCTGCCAATACAATAAATCTCTAAAGTGAAATACAGACATACCCCACTTTTAAGTATACAATGGGGTTTATTTATTTACTAAAGCTGGAAATTGCAAAATCAGGCTCACTATTGCATAGAAACCAATGAGCTTCTAACCCCAGCTTGTTCAATTAAGCTTTGGTAATAAAACCTGGAAGCTCATTGGAGCCTGTTTTTGCGCTTTTCAGCTTTAGTAAATAAACCCCATTGTGTACTTAAAAGTGAGGTATGCCTGTACGTGGCTCCAGTGGCGACTGGTGCTCCATTTTTCAGGGGAGGGGGGCTAAAACAAACCACCCTCCAACCCTCATTCGGTTGGCCGGTCAATCAATCAAACCCCCCACCACCACCACCCTGACTCTGTGTCCATTTTTGCTCCCTTTTTATAGTGACAGGGACTCTTACTATTACAACATATATATATATATATATATATATATATATATATATATATATATATATATATATATATATTCACAAGGCAATGGAGGAGAAATGCACACAGTATATAACGAGTGCCAGCAAACAGGTCTTCCCACCGACCATATATATAAGAGAAAAAGTTCAAGATTTGCTGCACTTTAAGTGCAGCAAATCTTGAACTTTTTCTCATATATATATATATATATATATATATAAAAAAAAATATATATATATATATATATATATATATATATATATATATATACACAGTATATATATAAATAATATGCAAGTCCAAGCAATATATCCTAGTGTGTGGTGGTATTCAATGATCACACATTCAAAAAAATAAAAAATGGTGATCAAAAAGTCCATATATTAAAAAAAAAGTTCATATTATTATTGTAATGATGGGGTTCTGGGTGATTCCATGCATCTTCTTATTCCTATAGGCTAGGTTTATACCTGAGTGTAGGTGTATTTTTTTTAAGTTTTACATGCGTTTTGGAGTGTTTCTGCTCATCGCGTGTAGGGCAGCCGATTAACTTGATTTGGCTACCCTACGCACAACAAACACCCAAAGAAGTTCCAGATTTTTTTTGGAGCAGAGCATGGTTCATAAAGACATGGATGAGCAAATTTGGGGTGGAGGAACTTGACTGGCTAGCACAGAGTCCTGACCTCAACCTGATAGAACACCTTTGGGATGAATTAGAGTGGAGACTGCGAGCCAGGCTTTCTCGTCCAACATCAGTGCCTGACTTCACAAATGCGCTTCTGTAGGAATGGTCAAACATTTCCATAGACACACTCTTACACCTTGTGGACAGCTTTCCTAGAATAGTTGAAGCTGTTATAGCTGCAAAGGGAGGGCCAACTCAATATTGAACTCTACAGACTTATGCTGCGTACACACGATCGGAATTTCCAACAACAAATGTTTGATGGGAACTTGTTTTCGGAAATTCCAACCGTGTGTAGGCTCCATCGGACATTTGCTGTCGGAATTTCCGACAACAAAAATTTGAGAGCTAGTTTTCACATTTTCCGACATGTTTGTACACAATTCCGATGCACAAAATTCCATGCATGCTAGAAATCAAGCAGAAGAGCCACACTGCCTGTTGAACTTAATTTTTCGTGTTGTACGTCACCGCGTTCTTGACCGCGTTCTTGACCGCGTTCTTGACGTTCTGAATTTCCGTCAACATTTGTGTGACCGTGTTTATGAAAGACAAGTTTGAGCCAACATCCGTCAGAAAAAAATCCACGGTTTTGTTGTCAGAATCGTCTGTACGTGGCATAAGACTGGGATGCCATTAACCACTCAGGCCTTGTACTCACGGCAGGACATGTCTGATGAAAACGGTCTGCAGACCGTTTCCATCGGACGTGTCTGGCCGGGGACTGCCCTAGGACTTCTGTTCGATGGCTATACACACCATCGAACAGAAGTCCGCGCGTAAACAATACGCGGGGCGTGTCCGCGGGCGGCAGGACATGTACGGTAGGTCTGTACAGACGACCGTACATGTCCGGCCGGACAGGTTTCCAGCGGACTGTTTTAAAGCAAGTCCAGGAAACAGTTGTCCACTGGAAACCTGTCCGATCCACCCGAAAATGGTCCGCTCGGGCCAACACACGGCCAAACATGTCTGCTGAAACTGGTCTGCGGACCAGTTTCAGCAGACATGTTTGGTCGTGAGTACGGGGCCTGAAGGACCACCTATACGTCGGCAGAATGGCACGGCTGGGCACAATCACGTAAGGGTACGTCCCCTTTAAATGCCCAGCCGTGGGTCGCGTGCTCGCAACCGCGGGCGCGCGCCCACGACCCGGTCCGAAGCTCCTTCCCCGTTCTTCACAGTGGCAGTGTCACTGATCGTCTGTTCCCTGATATAGGGAAAGACGATCAATGACGTCACAAGTACAGCCCCGCCCCCTTACAGTTAGAAACACATATGAGGTCACACTTAACCCCCTAGTGGTTAACCCCTAAACTGCAATTGTCATTTTCACAGTAATCAATGAATTGTTATATAAAATTAAATAGATGCGCTATTATTAACTTATAGGTGACAAACCATACAAACTAATCAGGGAGAGAATTACTCCATACGTGACACCAATGCTGGATGCAAACTTAAAAATGTGCACATAAGATTAGCAAACAAGTCCCATTCAGGAAAAAAACTCCTTCCAGTGTGATTGCTGTCCCAGCGCTTCACCGCTGCACTCAATAGAGCAGACACTCACAGGCAGGTTGTATATGTAAAAGAAAGAGAAAAACTCATTGCGCAATAATCATAGGCTTATGGATAATGTGATCCTAAGGCTTCAACTTATGCACTCACGAATCCCCACTTTAGAGTAAAGCATGAACACGCCGCTAAGTAGCTGTCTCCTCAGCTTGATCCGATGCACTCGGATTCGATCGCAGGCTCCTCCCTACGCGTTACGTCACAGGCACGCGACTTACTAATCATGGATGAGTAAGTTGTGTGCCTGTGACGTACACTACACAGGCTCACTACAGATAGCAGCTGTATTATTTGTTTATTTATTTTGGTGCACTTGAAATTAATTATTTAATAGCGCTGTAGTATATTTCACACACAATGAATTGTTATAGCACTTTTTGCTGTGAAAATGACATGGTCCCAAAAATGTCTCAAAATTGTTGCAATGTGTCCGCCATAATGTCACAGTCACGAAAAAAAACGCCGATCGTCGCCATTAGTAGTAAAAAAAAAAAAATTAATATACATGTCATAAAACTATCCCATATTTTGTAAACACTATAAATTTTGCGCAAACCAATCGTTAAACGCTTATTGTGATTTTTTTTACCAAAAATAGGTAGAAGAATACGTATCGGCAAAAACTGAGGAATAAAAACGTTTTTTTATATGTTTTTTGGGGATATTTATTATAGCAAAAAGTTAAAAAATATTGCATTTTTTTCAAAAATGACGCTCTATTTTTGTTTATAGCGCAAAAAAATAAAACCGCAGAGGTGATCAAATACCACCAAAAGGAAGCTCTATTTGTAGGAAAAAAAGAACGCCAATTTTGTTTGGGAGCCACGTCGCACGTCCGCGCAATCGTCAGTTAAAGCGACGCAGTGCCGAATCGCAAAAAGAGCCAAGGTCCTTTAGCTGCATATTGGTCCGGGTCTTAAGTGTTGAAAGTTCATGTTTGTGTAAAGGCAGGTGTCCCAATACTTTTGACAATATAGTGTGTATTTTCTTTTTCTCTCTGAAGGAGCCCCAAGTTAACCCTTTTTTCACACAGCTTAAATTATAGACAACATCAACAGCTTCACATAAAAGCACCTTGTCAATATTTAGTATTGCCCAAAATGAATGCTGTAGTACCTCTCGCCTTTGTCCTTTGCAACAAAACAATGAAAAGAAAGGAAAAACCATACCTAGTGATGAAAAATTCTTCAGAGCGGACCTTGCCGACAGCAATAAAAACACACAGTGCTTTTAAATGCAGACTGAGTTCTTAGCTCTCACTTCAAAAATTCAATCAATCTTGTAATTTATTAATACTCGCAGTCTGCCTAATATCCAAGATATACGGTTGCCTTTTCTGCAGAGCCGGTATATTGTCACATCATTATTAAGCTGAAAAACCTTATGGGTACAATTATTTTCTACTGAAGAAAAAGCAGTGCTAAGCCTTGAGTAAGTGGATTAATATTGATTCCGTTAGCAGATTCATTCGGATTCACGGCTAGTAATTATAAAACGAGGGGTAAGCAGCTGTTTGGAATCTCGAAATGAGGATTTAGACCTAAATCCTGTAACGATCACAGGGACAAATAGGCATTAGATTGATTTTTGTAATGGATGATGACTACGTTTAAGAACATTTCAAGTGTAATATGGAAAAAAAGCTACTTGTTAGGTGATGCTTTTGCATGAATCAAAAGATCTGGATTCTCTCTGGTCATATAATTGCTAAGAATGCCATGTACGTGTAAATAACGGGTATTTATTGAGTTAGCATCTTTGTTGAGTTAGCAATTTTTCTGCGTGAGCATTATTGAGGCTGGGCATGCCTTTGGATGTGCGCAACAAGAAAAAAGAGACCTGGTGCCGAACTGGCACGGTATAACCCTTCAGGAATTTCAAAAGACAGACCAAGTAGGTAAGGAAAATAAGTAGCGTTTATTACAATAAATTCATAAAAATTGACATCATAAGAAATACATTAGTACAAAAACATTATTGATATTTGAACACAAACATATGCATCTGTATGTACAGCAAGCTGCCCTTGGAGATGGGTGGACTAGCAGAGTTGCATACTGGCAGGTACATCTGACATGTTTCGGACCTAAACCGGTCCTTCTTCATAGGTTTTTATGCCATTTGTGTCATAATGATTCTATAATACAAATATATAATATAATATATACTGTACATTAGTGAAACATTTTTCAAAATTGTAAATAGGTGTGCATGTATTGTCACTTAGTATCAAAAATTGGCATGTACTTAAAAAAAATGCATAATCAGGAAAAATGGTCAGCCAGGAGCCTGATGGTAAGTCGTCCGCAGGCCACACAGCATAGCCGGAGGTGTCCAAGATGGAAAGAGGGGATACAAACTCCACAGAGGAAGGCAACAGGTGTCTCAGCTATGAGGACCCCTAGGTATAGGAACGAGTTCCAGCATATTATTGACCAGCAATCTAGTTGATGGTACAAGTAGGGGCACAATGTTTTAGTATAGGCTGTGTATAAGGATAATAATTACATTACTAGTAGTATGTCTATGGTATTCCAGTATTTACGATATATATATATATATATATATATATATATATATATATATATATATATATATATATATATATCGTAAATACTGGAATACCATAGACATAAAGTTTAGAGTATCAGCAAAAACATTTTTTCGTTAAATGCCACACAGGAAATGCTTGGGGTAACTGTATCAGGCTGTTAAAACGAAGGTTGATGACATACCTTATCCTTAGATGCAAGCAGTGTATGGTGTGTGTCCATCCGGTGATCCCAGGGCCTCACAAATGGAGCCTGGGAAGCCGATGTATATGAAGCCATTTCTAGTTAAATGCCACACAGGAAATGCTTGGGGTAACTGTCACATCAAGGGTGATTAGGAACAGCTGGGCAAAGGTAGATGACCTCAGCGCCAGATTATGGCGTCAGAGATCCATCATGGATCCCCGAATCGGTCACGTGCAGCGCAAGCCCGCCCCCTAGGGGGCGGAGTCACGTACAATGTCATTGTGCCACCGACGCAAACAGGAAGGGAGCCAACGGAAATCCATGACTCCTGATGTTAATAGGTGTCCAGGGCGGCCCCCAGTGTAGGAGATCGACAAGGACCCGCGGGCAGTGGGACAAGCGCTGACATCCTTTAGGTGGCCCCATAGAGCAGCGGCAAAAAAAACACAGGCTCCAACAGCCCTAGGACAGAAAAATAAAAACAACAAATATGAACAACACACAAACAAAAACAAAAAACAAAAACAGAATACAATGGGATATAGGCCATAAGGGCAAAGCTGACAATTAGATAAAGAAATGCATAACCGTAGAGATATATATATATATATTTATATATATATATATATATATATATATGTGTGTGATCACAGCAGCAGCGGGTGGTGGGCTAGTGCGCCCCAGACCCGGAGTGGCCACCCTGCAGCAGTATTATCTACAGTGGGTGGTCGTGAAGTAGTTAAGGCTTGTTTAACATATATGCAGTGTGGCACATTACATGTGATTTACACAGGAATCACACCTCATCCGCACAAAAAAAGGTGCAGGTCTTTTGTTTTTTTCCCGCACTGGAATGGTATGTGTGTTCACACCTATGCAATTCAATTCTGTAAATTCCACTGCATTTTGTGAACCATTTTGGGGTGTCATTAACTTAACATTGACCCTCGCTGCGGTTATCATGAATGCTGTGTGATTTCAATGCGGTGCAGGAAACACACATTCGCTACCTGAACTGAGTGTTTTTTCAGTCTTAACATTTTCTTAAGTCCTTATGACATATACTTAGCATTGCTTTGTTTTTACATTACATAATCACTTGCATGAGCCTCATCTAGCCTTAAAGCAACTGCATTAAATCAGTATATATGCAGCTATAACACATATATATTTACAAAGCTGAATTGCTCAGAACATTTTTATGGCAAGAGCAAGTCTCGCAATTCATTCAGATTTGTGGTTTAATTAACCTGAAATGTGAGCATCTATCCAGAACCTGCTAATCAATCAGAGTGCAGATCTGCAGTGTGATCTTCTGTTTTAGACATGGACAGTATATAATACTTACTGCATAGGGAATGCAAGCTACTGCATTATATGCTACTCTTTATCTTTAGGTATTCATGTATTTACTGGTTATTATTATATTAAACGGATCAAGTATTGCTTGACCTGTTTTATACGAATATGTTACAGCAATTGATCTTGAAATTTGTTAGAGTCAGGCCAGATTTTATCAGGTTGGATATCCCAAGCTAAATCCAGATTTTGGTGTTATCTAGGACAGTTCAGTTTTCCAAACCACTGAAGTTGATTCTACCTTATATATGCTTCAGCTGTTTGATCACCTGTGGCTTGGCCTCCAATGCCACCATGTCTCACCCATCTATCTTAATATCTCTGGTATAATTTTTGCAAGATTTCCAAGTCTCCTACTATTCTGATAGCTGGTACTTGTTCTTCTGCTGACAAGAATGCCCCAGAAACTCCCAACCCTTTTTTATGTTGTAAGTTGTGATGTTGTCAAAGTTACCCTGGTCACAAGTTCACCTGGATGCCTTTTGGATGGGGCATGGAGAGTATGGAAGGAGATGAACAGTAACATTTAGACAGAAGTTTAGAGAGATTAAAACCAGTCATTTTTGCAAGACACATCTGGGCTTTGCACCCTCTAGAAAGGGATACGTTTTACTATTTCCTCCCTCCCTTACAATATTCCCACACCTCGTTACCTCTGTTCTTTACATTCCCATTTAATACTGATATTGCCAAAGCATCTGCCTTTAGTTCTTGTAGTTTGTCTTCTATTATCAGTTAACTAACCATAAAGGTGATAAAAACACTGTTAAGAATACATTGATTAGACACTTTATCACTGGTATTATGTTATTATGATAGCTCCCATTACTGGAATTAGGTGAAGGATGGAGGGGTCGATGAGTAAAGAATAGAAATGATGGTTGGAGATTATTTGGATTTGAATATGCATGTGCACCAGATTTCTTTTAAGTTTTAATTCTATTTAAAAAAAAATCTTTCTAAAAGGAGAAAGGAAACTGCAGTACAATATAGGTATATTTTTTTCGCCCCTTCGCTCTCATTATTCTTACAAATTAAGGCCGGGCACTGGCCCCGACCAGGGAGACGGTGTCCTGCAGCCACGTCACACAGTGGGTGTAGCTTTTTAAACTGGTAAGATTTTAGTCTTATTTTTTCACAATTTTTTTTTTACAATACATTGTTTTTTTTATTTTCATTTTTATTCACTTTAATTTAATATATATTTTTTTACATTTTTACATACACACATTGCCATGCAGTGTGGTGTGCTGCATTGGCAAAAATGGTGTAGGTCTATTTGTAGGTCCATTGTGGTGCATTCGCAAGCCCATTTAATGACCTTAAAAATGTCTACACAGTGTCTATAGTCTAAAGCCTCTTACACACGCTTGGTAAACTGAGCGTGTGTACGAAGCTTTCAGGTTTCTCGTCTGGAAATCTGCCCAGAATCTCGACGAGAAAATAGAGATCCTGCTCTCTATTTTCTCGTCAAGATTCTTGTCGGCCTGCTTCCCGACGAGAAACCCGAGCATCTGTATACTTACTTGTCGCGGCGGAAACCCGCTTCCAAGGCATAGGTAGGGTAAAGCAAGATGGCGGCGACGGCATCGAATGTGACGAGCGCATGCTCGTCGCACACGATAAAGTCACCGCGTTCTTGCCTTTCAAAAGAACCACGGTTCTTTTGAAAGGAGTGTGTGTACACTCGGGCGGCAAGAGATTCTTGCCAAGAATCCTGTCAGGAAAAACTATGTTTTTTTCCTGACGAGATTCTGGGCCGTGTGTACAGGGCTTAAAGGGGTTGTAAAGGTTCATTTTTTATTTTCTAAATAGGTTACTTTAAGCTAGTGCATTGTTGGTTTACTTACCTTTTCCTTCAATTTGTCTTAAATGTTTATTTTTCTTTGTTTTCTTTGTCTGAATTTCTCACTTCCTGTTCCTCCTTAGTAAGATGTTCAGTAAGCTGTTCTAAATGACTTTCCACCGCTCGGATGATGGTGAAAAGCTTACCGAGGAGAAACAGGAAGTGAGAAATTCAAACAAAGAAAAGCAACATTTAGAAGGGAAATTGAAGGAAAGGGTAAGTGAACCAACAATGCACTAGCTTAAACGAACCTATTTAGAGAATAAAAGACGAACCTTTACAACCCCTTTAAGTATTCTGCAGCAGTTTTTTATCCTCTGGTTATTCTGTTCTGATGCCCACATAAAGAAGGACAGAAGCCATGAATCCGACTTCAAGTACAATTCTAGGGAACAGCAAACAAATTCATTTTTTAATAGGGGGTTGTGTACCATGTACCCTCTTCCAATAAAAACAGTTTTTAGTCCTTACTCTTGTTCCTTCCACTTCATCTTTCGGGAAATCAACAAGTTTTTCTTTTGTCTTTAACTAAAAAGTTGATTAATTCCGGTTTCCTCAACACAATCTAGTGGGCAAAATGATATACTGTATAGTTTTCTCATTAAGGCTGTTTTCACACATCCTGCACCTCACAGCAGGGGGTCTGGTGCGTCCCTGTTCACTGAATCGGGTCATAATAAGGTCCAAATTTCTGCCTCAATTTGCACCTGATTCAGAGCCAAAGACGCACAGGACCCTTTCCAAATGCGGACCGTGGCCGCACTGGAGCTCTGTGAACTGGCTTCATTGAGAACCAGCTCCATTGAGAGACGGTCACGCTTTCCTGTCATGCAAATTGGATGCATGGAAACCCTCATCCAGTCCGCTCAAGTGTGAACCCAGTCTGGGGTATTTCAGAAGACTATACTGCATTTTGGCAACTAGATGGAGCAGATGATACTGGAATTAACCTCTTAGAAAAATGATGGTGACATTTTCTTCAGCATGCATGAATGTTTATGACATTTGTGCAATAAATAAATTGTTTATTGTAAAATAGATATATGATATAAAATGCACTGTTTTACTCTTATTTTTTTTTTGCACACAAATTAACACTAAACATTTTTCATAACTGTTCTGTTGTACCTGCAGCTAAAAGTGAAGCCCAAGGCGATTGCACTTGAACCTTTCAGCCATGACATTAGTTGAAGCTTATTATCATTTCAATTAGTGACATTAAATGCTTCTGCAAATTTTTTATTACTCACCGTTTCTTAAAAAGTAGTTTTAAATTATCAGTTTATAATTGGTCAGAGATTTTACGTTTCTACTTTACTTACAAATCAAATAGGGACTTTAAATAGTAATGAGTGATAGTGACTTTAGACAGTAATGAGATTAAAGTGATATGACCTGCTATATTTTACTTTCTGCAGTCTTACGCTTCCTTTTATCTATCCAGTTACCATACATATTACTAAATATGTTCAAATTAATTGAAATTTTCAATTGGTCTTTGGTAATTATAAAAGTTGAGGACACCTGACCATGACACATATATGAACTTGTTGGACATCCCACTACAAAACTATTGACATGAATATGGAATTACATCCCTCATCACTCTTGTTTTTGCTGAAAATTGGCTTGGGCAGGAAGGTGCGTAAGTGCCTGGTATGGAAGTGGTTAACAAAGTCTATACAAATTACTTAGCACCACAAAATTATACCTTGTTCTGTATTATCTAAAAGGGACCGGTGGTTGGAGGTGGGTGGGGACAGCCAGAAGGGGGTTTTGAAGGGATTCCTGCACCTATTCTCTGAGAAAAAAGACCTGCGCTAATCCACAGACACTGTTCATTAGATTTGTGCAGTGCCGGAAAATGTAATCGTTTTTATTTAATTTGTTTTTGTCGTAAATTCATTAATTTGAAAAATTTGTAAATTCGAAAAATTTTCATTTGGAAATTCGTAAATTCAAAATTTCGGAAATTTTGAAAGATTCGGAATTCGTAAATTCGAAAGTTCGATAACTCGGAAATTTGAAAATTCGTAAATTCGAAAATTCGGAAATCCGTAAATCCGTAAATAAGAACCGAAAATCTGAAAATTTGAAAGAATGAAAATCCAAAAATGCAAAAACTCTAAATTTCTAAAAAAAGTTCTAAAAAAATTCTAAATAACTAACTAATAATAACTAACTATTAAATGATAGGTATTGGAATTTCCCTTTAAATTTGGCTGTCAGTGTACGTAACGAAAAACAAAAGGAACGGAACAAAATAATAATAAATATTAATACATTATTATCATTATTATTGTTTTTATTGTTATTTATTATTATTATTAATTTTTATACGTTCCATCCATTTAGATATGGCATTCGTTATTATGGATAATTCGTAACTTCGGATATTTTTTTTTCCGTTACGTTCACTAACATCCAAATTTGAAAGGAAATTCCAATACCTATTATCTAATGCCGCATACACACCATCACTTTATGTGATGAAAAAAAAGACATTTTCTGTGAAGTAAAAAACGACGTTTTTGAAACTTCAATTTTCAAAGACGAAGTTACCTACACACCGTCGTTTTTTCACAATGCTCTAGCAAAGCGAGGTTACGTTCACCACTTTTTTCCATTGAAGCTCGCTTCATGACTAGCTTCTGGGCATGCGCGGGTGTAAAAACGTCGTTTTAAACAACGTTTTTTGCTACACACGGTCAATTTCTGTGAAGTAAAAAACGACGTTTTGAAAAACGACACATAAAATTGAAGCATGCTTCAATTTTTTTTTGTTGTTTTTCACAAGACATAAAACAACGTTTTCCCCCACACACGGTCATTTAAAGTGACGTTTTTAAAAACTTTGTTTTTTTTCATCACATAAAGTGATGGTGTGTACGCGGCATTATAGTTAGTAATAGCTAAGTTATTATTAGTTAGATACTATTTCAGATTTTCGGATTTTCGGATTTTTATTTTTATTTTTGGATTTCCGGATTTTTGGATTTTTCGAATTATGAATTTCCGAAATTTTCAATTTTCCGAAATTTCGAATTTTCGAAATTCCGAATATACAGAACAATTTGGAAATTTGAAAATTTAGAAATTCTGATATTTCCGAATTCAAATTAATTAAAACACGAATTTGGAACTAAACAAATTGCACATGTCTACTGTTCATTTCTATCCCCGGGGTCGGGCCACTGAACGCTGGAATGTGGGTCCTTTTTTTAACAAACCGGCTGTCAACAGCACCATTGTAATCTGTAGCCTCTGCTTGCAGCATATTGCCAATGATAAACATAACAACCCTTTGGGTACCACATGCATGAGTGGTATTGCAGAGCTGTTTTTTATGTTATATTACTGATTTCCTATATTAAAATAAAAGATGCAAAACTGAAATTTGGCTGTATGAGTCTGGTGGAACAAAACTATTGTGTTTTTGAAGTATTTTCTGTTGAAAGTATTACATGGCATGATGATGCAATGGTGTTTAGCTGGCTTGGATTTGAGATCAAGATTAAAAAAAAAAACTTACACTGAGATATGTAAGCTGTTCCTACTATAACAAATGCTTTGTCAAAGCCCTTATAGAAGCTGCATGATGTGTATAAACAGGGACATAAACACTAATTACCTCTAATGTGGCTATAAGCTTAAATGGTTGCTTGAAACTACTGGAAATCAAAGATTATTGTCAAGTACTTTTCTCAGAATTATAAACAGTAAAAAGATTATGCTTACTTGGATATAACAGTAGTATTTACTAAGGAAGGTTTATTTTATGTGGGCGATGCACAGCCATATTTATATGATCTAGCTTAATCTCCTTTTAAAAGAAGATTGATATTGCAGTACTGAATTTTGATATACCCAAATCTTAACAGAATATAGAATATGCAAGCACAGCCCTTTATGCTCTTTAATAGAAAATATGTCAAAACAAAAAGAAATGATGGGGCATGCAGCCATTTAATTTAAATAGCCTTCTCCAAAAATCTGTGTGTCAGGTTTAATGTAACAGTGTAATACAAAATTTGCTCTAGGCACAGCTATGTTGAAATAATTATCCATGGTGTCCAAGCACAGGGCAATGCTGAGAACTGTATTGCAGCTTCTAGGCTGTATTCTGGATAGGTGTCAGAGAAAAAAAGGCGCCTAAACTGCTGATTTTTCAATGCTAATTATTGGTCATGTTAGAATGAATCTAAAAAATGTAGGTGACAAAGTGGTCAAAGCAAAAGGGCCTCATTCTGGGAGCAAAACATATACTTATAAAGCACTTAATTACTAGACATGTGCACACTGAAATATTTTGTTTCGAAATTTCGCATTCGTCCAAAAAATACATATATTTAATTAAGGTTGAATCTGTCATTGAAGGTTTATGGTGTCTGTCGAATGTTCTAAGAAGATTCGACGGAGCAGCTAAACTGTACAATGCCGCAATTGTACATTTCCGGTCGAATGTTCCACCTACAAGCTATAGAAGAATTCTAAAGTTGCATGACACTAGTAATAATTATATTTAGAAATTATTATCACTAGTCATCCAACATTCAAATTCTTCTATAGTCTATGGGCCGAGCATTTGACCGGAAATGTACGATTGCGGCGTCGTACAGTTTAGCTGTTCCATCGAATCTTCTTAGAACTTTTGACAGACACCATAAGCCTTCGATGACAGATTCAACGTTTGTATGTTTTTTGCTGCTTTGTTGAATGGTCTACCCCAACACTGTCTCTATAATGTCGAATCTTTTCTCTCTTTATCGAAACTTTCCTCTCTATGTAGAATAATCTTGGACTAATAGAGTTAGGTTAGACACATTCCACCACAGGTTCGATAGACACAGATTGCTATTGTGAGCGTCATGTCGAATCTCCTATCTATATCGAACTGTTGTTGCAACGAAAACGAAAATAAAGCATTTTTTTTATGTCGGATCTTTTGGATTTCGGATTCTGCACGTTCATTTTCGTTTGTTAAAACGATAATGAAAATACCCGAAATTCGGACGAAAATGCATTCGGACGAAAACGAATGCACATGTCTATTAATTACAGCTGAACAGAGTGATTTTAGTTACATTGATTTACGGCAAAATGATTGATACTACATTCATAAAATTTTGTCTGAATTAGTCAGTAATTTTGCATTAAATCTGCTCAGGAGCAATTCGTTTGGGGAAAAAATAAATACTACTAAGATAACTCTTCCTATGTTGAGAAATTTCACTTTTTAGCTTACAAGTTACTACAAATAGTCGCCAATCTCTTTTATACTGAAGATATGTTAATCAGTCTGGAAAATTGGCAAACTACAGTAGGTGACCGCGATATTGTCGCTCCCTTTCTGACCACCTACGAGCCCCGTCGCGGGAGCCAGCGCTGAGCCGGCTAGCCGCGATGGGAAGAAGCCATCATAGAAGCGACAGGGATCCGACTTGGATTGCTGCCAATTCTAGCCGCAGCGTTTGGTATAAATCATGAGGGGGAACTCCACGCCCAATTTTAAATAAAAACCCGGCATGGGTTCCCCCCAGGGGCATACCAGGCCCTTAGGTCTGGTATGGATTGTCAGGAGAACCCCCCTGCGCCAAAAAAACGGCAAGGGGGTTCCCCCACAATCCATACCAGACCCGTATCCAAGCACGCCGCCCGGCAGGTCAGGAACGGAGTGGGGATGAGCGAGCACCCCCTCTTCTGAGCCTTACCAGGCCGCATGCCCTCAACATGGGGTGGTTGGGTGCTCTGGGGCAGGGGGCGCCCTGCAGCCCCCCCCACCCCAAAGCACCCTGTCCCCATGTTGATAAGGACAGGGCCTCTTCCCGACAACCCTGGCTGTTGGTTGTCGGGGTCTGCGGGTGGGGGGCTTTATCGGAATCTGGGAGCCCCCTTTGATAAGGGGGCCCCCAGATACCGGCCCCCCAACCTAGGTGAATGAATATGGGGTACCTGGCATTACAGCGGGAGGAAGCGTTGCGTCAACATAAGAAGAAAAGAAGAAGGCAAAAGATGGCAAAGAAGAGCAGGCTGCGCCGCCGCTACTAAGAGAGCTAAAAAGAAGATAGCGGCGGCCAGCCCGGAAGAAGGCATCAGAGAGCGAGCCAGCCCCGTAGAAGGCCTCACCCTCTTCCGGGCCACTTTAAAGTGGAGTTCCACCCTAAAAATGTACTTTCTATTAACAGCTTGCCTTTAATGTAAAAAAAAAAATTAATAAAAAAAATGTTTTTACTCACTTCTATCTGGCTGTTACTAGGCAAATTTTGTAATCTGCCTAGTTCCTGGTCCTAGGTGGTTCAACTTCCTTTCCTAAGACCCCATTTCCTCCTGGGAAATTAGTGTCATCATTTCCCAGGAGGCAATGGGGCATTACTGTGCCTAAAAATCACCCAGCATGCACCTCTCCCCTAAAACCGGGAAGAAAAAGGAACTGGGATTCACATGCCCACACATATGATGGATACAGCCACAACATGAGCTGGAGGATATAAAGCAAGTGTTTGCATTTCTGGAATGATTGGAGAGCTATTAATATGTTTTAGGGACTATTTAATGTGATTAATTTTACCTTGCAAAAAAGAAAAAAAAATATGCCCGGAACCCTGCTTTAACTACTAAACCCCCAGGCTGTGTCCCATTGTTCTGTTGGGCCGGTCTGCCATAGGAGAAGTATATTATGGGATGGATGTTTGTATTGGTTTTCCTGGCATGTAAACTGAGGGCAGGGCAGGGCAGAGAGGGTAGAGGGGCATCCCTCCAACAGCCATCCCTGCTGATAAAGTACTCTATTGTTCAAATGTTTCAATGCCTGTGTGTTCCTTATTGCTGATTGGACAGTTTACCCCACCCTGAATCCAAGGGAGGGGGGATTTCCCTGAGTTATATATCTGTTGTTACATGTGTTTGAATAAACACCCTACATTGAGCTCTGTGGGATCTTGGATTGTGTGGTACCGGACAGAGGAAGCATTTACAGTGGGCAGACTCATCTTGAGTACGGGGGTCCATCACAATAACAAAGGCAGTACAGTGCACATATTCACCTGCTAAAATACCACTTAATTACATCACATTGGGCCAGCAGATAGGGTTGGGATAAATCCATATTTGTGGATTATTGGCCATACAATGCTAATCTGACCACACAGGTCTGCTCTTGGCTGTCGGTGCCCCTTATCACAGGTGGAACACAGGGATAGGGACCTGCCCAACTAATGTTCCATTTAATGGTGGTCATGTGACATTCAAAAAAGCAGTTATATAGTCAAAGAATGAGGACTCAATCAGGCCAAAAATTAGCCCAAAATATGCCAACACACAGAGTGAAATATCTTTAACCTGTGTTTGTTTAATTACAATACATTTTTCTAAATAAAATCGGTATTAACTGTGCAACAGATTTTCCAATAGAAAAAAACCTAAGACAAATCAGCAGGTTACAAAAACATGATCAAAAAAAGTAGACGTTCCAACTTTACTTCTCACCCAGAAGACTACAAAAGCCCGGTATTTTCATTACACTAACACCGGAGCTCTCAAGATTTAACCCTATCAATTCCAGGACAACAGGTAAGATTCATTAGTGCTCAAAGTACTCAGCATTTCCATTTACCCTTGTTATCCTGGGTTTTATATTTGTGGTTTGTATTGAAAGAATAGAGTTTATTCACTTTGGACAGTAATATTTCTGAATACTGGAGCACTTGCCAGGATAGAAGGAAGAATGGATGGGGCAAAATACCGTCAAAGTCTTGAGGAAAATATGCTGCCCTCTTTCAGAAAGTTGTCATTGGAAAGAAGGTTTACCTTCTAACATGACAATGTCCCAAAGCATACAGCAAAAATTACCACACCGTGATTGGAGGAGAAAAAGGTGAATGTCCTTGCATGGCCTAGTCAGAACCCAGACTTAAACCCATTGCAAAAGGTGGTTCAACAAAATACTGATATAAGGGGGTGATACTTTTTCCAACTCAATGATTCTGTTTTTGATTTTTTTTTCTTGTGACATGATGGTGTTATATATTTGACTTGGATGTTATATGTCGCACTAGTAAACACAGCTGGATAAAGCAAACAAAGTGTCTGTCTTTATTTCAGGCCGCAAAACAAGAAAATTCAATTATTTTAATGGGGGTGGTACTTTTCTATACCCACTGTATATACACTATGGGCCAGATTCACGTAGAAGTGCGGCGGCGTAACGTATCGTAGATACGTTACACCGCCGCAAGTTTTCATCGCAAGTGCCTGATTCACAAAGCACTTGCAATGAAAACCTACACCGGCGGCCTCCGGCGTAAGCCCGCGTAATTCAAAGGGGCGTGTGCCATTTAAATTAGGCGCCCTCCCGCGCCTGACCTACTGCACATGCTCACTTTTGAATTTCCCGCTGTGCTTTGCGCGAAGTGACGTAATTTTTTTGAACGGCGACGTGCGTAGCGTACTTTCGTATTCCCGGACGTCTTACGCAAGAAAAAAAAATTTAATTTCGACGCGGGAACGACGGCCATACTTTAACATGGGCTGTGTAAAGTTAGGGCAGCTAAAACGACGACTAACTTTGCGACGGGAAACTAGACTAGCAGCGACGTAGCGAAAGCGAAAAACCATTGTGGATCGCCGTAAGTACTAATTTGCATACCCGACGCTGGTTTACGACGCAAACTCCCCCCAGCGGCGGCCGAAGTATTGCATCCTAAGATCCGACAGTGTAATTCAATTACACCTGTCGGATCTTAAGGGAAACTATGCGTAACTGATTCTTTGAATCAGTCGCATAGTTAGGAAGCCCCTAAAACAGAGACACAACAGCGTATCAGGAGATACACCGTTGTATCTCTTTTGTGAATCTGGCCCTATAAACTAGGCATGTGCAAAAGGGAAAAATTTGTTTTGTTTCGTTTCGTTTTAATTCGTTATTTAACCACTTGAGATCCGCGCTATAGACAAAATACGTCCGCAGCGCGGCTCTCAAGTGCCAAGTGGCCGTTTAAACACGGCCTTTTATGTGCATTACCCGCGCGCGCCACTGGGTGGCGCGCGGCGGGTAAAAACTTTCCCCGGCGCATCGCCGAAGACCCGATGCGTGTACCTGGCGGCCGCGATGTCCGCTGGGTACACGCGATCGTCGGTGACACGGCAGGTGACAGCAGGAACGTGGAGCTCTGTGTGTAAACACAGAGCTCCACGTGCTGTCAGAGGAGAGGAGACCGATCTGTGTCTCTTGTACATAGAGACACAGCATCGGTCACCTCCCCCAGTCACCCCCCTCCCCCCACACAGTTAGAACACGCCCAGGCTACACAGTTAACCCCTTCCTCACCCCCTAGTGTTAACCCCTTCCCTGCCAGTCACATTTATACAGTAATTAGTGCATTTTTATAGCACTGATCGCTGTATAAATGTGAATGGCGTCAAATTTGTGTCAAAAGTGTCCGATACGTCCGCCGCAATATCCCAGTCCCAATAAAAATCGCAGATCGCCGCCATCACTAGTAAAAATAATAAAAAAAATCATAATTCTGTTCCCCATTTTGTAGGCGCAATAACTTTTGCGCAAACCAGTCGTTTATTGCGATTTTTTTTTTTTTTTTTTTTTAAATTGGGATATTTATTATAGCAACAAGTAAAAAAAATATATATATTTTTTTAATTGTCGCTCTTTTTTTGTTTATAGCGCAAACAATAAAAACCGCAGAGGTGATCAAATACCACCAAAAGAAAGCTCTATTTGTGGGGAAAAAAGGACGCCAATTTTGTTTGGGAGTCACGTCGCACGACCGCGCAATTGTCAGTTAAAACGACGCAGTGCCGGAAGCTGAAATTTCGCCTGGGAACGAAGGGGGTTTATGTGCCCAGTAAGCAAGTGGTTAATTAATTTCGTTAAGTTAGATTCGTTACATGTGTTAAATTCGTTTTCGGAATTCGTTCGTTTTCGACCGAATTTCGAAAAATCCGGTCGAATTCGAAAATATTTCGACCGTTTTTGGAATTCGTTCGTTTTCGACCAAATTTTGAAAAATCTGGTCAAATTCGAAAATATTTCGACCAGATTCGAAAACAAATAGTCTCTTTTCTACTAGAATTAATTTTAGAATTATATTCGATTTTTTTTTTTTTTTCGAATTCCGATCGAATTTCGTCCGCGGGTTTTCGATTCGGGATCGAAAACGTTCGTTCGGATTCGGTAAATTCATTAATATTGCAATTCGGGAATTTGTATGCATCCGAATGTCCGAATAATGAAAAATTTGTCAGAATTTCGATTCGAAACGAAACGAAATGCACATGCCTACTATAAACTTAGTTCTAATAAAATAGCTAAGGACTGTTATAATAAAGCTATAGTTTAAACTCATCGGCTACCCAGAAAATACTGTAGGCTTCTTTTTTATATATATATATATATATATATATATATATATATATATATATATAGGTAAGAAGTGTTCTGCCCCCTCTTGGTAGGAACAGCTGGTGAAGCATCTCCTGTCTAGTCATGTACAAGGGGGCAATCTTTAGGTAAGAACTCACAAAGCATTGTCTTTCTTTCTTTATTTCATCTAGTTATGTCCCTCTTCCATTCCACTCTAAAGTTCCAAAAAGAAGATCTGAAATGCAAAATATTATTTTTGGAAACCGGTTTGCCATTTATGTGTTTTTGATTTATGTGATAAATCATAAAGTAGTTAAGGTCAGAATTCCCTTATCAGTTAGCTCATTCAATGTTATTTAAAATGTAATTAGGTTCAGCATCGAGTATATGAAGCAATATATGGCTCCCAAGGCTCAAATCATTCCCTGGCTGCTTCCACTATGTAGCAGATATACAGACGCGTAGGGACTGATAATTTATTTTTTACTGTTATGCGTGCTATCCAATGAATGTGTGATTTGCAATTTTAATGACTTTGTATAAAGTATTCTAATCATATTCTTCAGTCTTTATTAACAAGAAAAATACAGTTACGTTTTAAAATGCTTTATGATTAGTGACCTTTTAGTTTGTAATGATATTTGATATTTATGTTTTGCTAGAACTTTTTATAGTTTTATCCAAAAAAAAGATAAATCAGATTTACTACATGATAATCTGGATTCATTATAATTATGTGGCTTGGCATTTGTTGTCATTGACTGGGAACTTGCAAGATAGCATTTATTTATAATACACTTCTGGGCCAGTGCCTGGGACTGCAGATAGGAGGAGATTACCAAGACAATAACTGATGCACAACGTTGTTAGGTGCCTGCAGACAGCAAGCCCTTCATAGGAGAACACCCATGTTATGTAAACCCAAGAACACAATTTAAAATATTGCAGTTTGTCAGTCATAAGTTGAGGTGACTGTGTTAGTTTGCTTTTTCACAGACTTTTTTTTTCCTTTATTTTTGCCTGGTGATCCTGCCAGTAACACATTTCCTATATTAATGCATTATCATTCTAAGACAGGAAGAGGGCCCCACTCCTTTACATACCATAGAAAGGTGGTTGTCTGTATACCCCAGATACTTGACACAGAAAGTGTGCTAGAACTACAGAACACCTCTTCTCCTCAATTACATACCATCGGGAGGAGTTTTTTTTGTATAACCCAAATGTGAACTGGGCTGGGCTAATAGGTGGACAGGAAGTCACAAGCCCATTTAATTTCTGGTAGTATCAACACTTGCATTTTTCATATATAATAAAACACTTTCAATGGTATCTCTAATGCCACGTACACACGATCGGTTCATCCGATGAAAACGGACCGATGGATTTTTTCATCAGATATCCGATGAAGCTGACTTTTATCAGTCTTGCCTACACACCATCAGTTAAAAATCCGATCGTGTCAGACGCGGTGACGTAAAACACTACGACGTGCTGAGAAAAATGAAGTTCAACGCTTCCGAGCATGCGTCGACTTGATTCTGAGCATGCATGGATTTTGGACCAATGGATTTCCCCACAGACGATCATTTTTTTCTATTGGTTTGTAAACCATCAGATCATTTTAAAACAGGTTCTAAGTTTTTTCACTGATGGGGAAAAAAACAATGGGGCCCACACACGATCGGTTCGTCCGATGAAAGCGGTCCATCGGACCGTTTTCATCAGACAAACCGATCGTGTGTACAGGGCATAAGGATCGTGGCATAAGGGCATAAGGATCGTGTGTACAGTGCAAAAGGATGAATATAACAGAAGTCTATTGTTGGGGTTTACAACTTCATTGTAATATAGAACAATATTGTCAGGAATCGAATACAGCTAGTGCTCATTCTCATGCAGCTAATGCTCATTCCTGTACAGCTACTGCTAATTTCCGTGCAGCTACTGCTACTGCTCTGGAACGCATGTCCACACGCATTGGCGCCAAGCTGCCTATTTAAAGGAGACCCTGGTGTGTGCTAATCGAAAAGATTCTAGATACTGAGCTTGGCTAGACTCTGACTATTCTCTGCCTGATTCCCTGGTACCGACCTCGGTCTGCTCCTGGACTTTGCTTTGACTAATTCCCTGTTACTAACCTTGGCTTGCTACTAGACCATGCTCTGTCTGCTCCCTGTCTACTCTGCTGCCTCACCATGTATGACCCTGGCTCACTTAGACTACACCTCTGTTCATGGCAAGCACCTGCTACCTAGCTACTGGCACCCATGCTTCTTTGAGCCTTGTAATTATGTCATCACATTCAGGGGTGCTTGGCCCAGAGCTACAAGGGAAGCCCTCTCGTCAACTTGGCATCCAACCAAGGTATGTGACAAATATGCAAGATGGCCATGCAAAAAAAAAAAGTCCAGCATCCAAAATGCGCAATAAGTGACCACCAGGTGAAAAACCTGCTGACCTTAAGCAATTTTACAACAAGCTCATCTGTATCCTCCAAATGGCAATGATAACTATAAATATATGTTTTCTGGGAAGGGTGTTGGAAGCTGTCAACATCCTAATATATATATATATATATATATATATATATATATATATATGGAAAAAAGATGTGCCTTCAAAGATGTGCAAAGCACTAGAATAATCCCCTTGGACTTTAATGGCAGAAAGTTGAGTAGTAGACAGTGGAATTAGTTTAAAAGGCAGTGGCGCCACGTTAATTAATATAGCGCATATACCAAAGTGCAAACATAGCCCTACAGTAATAAAAACAAGATATACATGTACATAGAATAATATTATGCACAGTTGAAAGAATGCAATCAAACCAAGTGGGTACAGGTGTCTCATACGCAGAGTCATGCTGTGGTCAGTAGTAGTACATAAAGTATCCTGTAGCAATCTTTCAATAGAATGTATTATATCATTCTTAAGGTGCATTTTTCTATAGGGTGACAATGCCCTGTTCCTGTCTCCCTATTAGTGCTTTTGTGTTGTCACCCTTTCACATAGGATTTCAATAGAGACCAAGTGGCCATTTAACCACTTCCTTACCGCACTATAGCCAAAAGACAGCCACAGCGCGGCTCTGCTGTTCCATGGCCCTTGCGTGCCTCCTAGGATGTGCTGGCGCGCTCTGCGATCGCTGACACAGCTGATCACAGATCATGGTAAAGGGCCAATCACAGCGGCCCTTTACCACATGATCAGTTGTGCCCAATCACTGCTGATCACAACAGAGTTGTCGGTAATCGGCTCTCCTTTCCTCATGCGCTGTCACAGCCTACGGAGAGGAAAGCCATGAACCGACGATCCTGACAGGGGTCATGTACACAGATAATCAGGGCACTGATAATCAATGCCCTTATTATCAGTGCAGCCCCATCAGTGCTGCCTATCAGTGCCCATCAGTACTGCATATCAGTGCCCATCAGTGGCGCATATATACCAGTGCCTCCTCATCAGTGCTGCATATCAGTGTCACCTATCAGTGCCCATTAGTGCCACCTGTCAGTGCTCATTAGTGCTGCATATCAGTGCCCAGTAGTGCTGCCAATCAGTGGCCATTGGTGCCTATCTGTGCCACCTATCAGTGCCCAGCAGTGCTAATCAGTGCTGCATATCAGTGCCCGTCAGTGCCGCCTATCAGTGCCTCATCATCAATGCCACCTTTTAGAGCCCATCAGTGCCACCTATTAGTTCTGACAATCAGTGCCCATTAGTGCCACCATTCAGTGCCCATCAGTGTCACCTATCAGTGCCCATTAGTGCCGTATGTCACTACAGCCTCATCAGTGCCTCCTCAACAGTGCCCATCAGAGCTGCCTCATCAGTGCTGCCTATTAGTGCCCATCAGTGCCGTCTATCAGTGCACATGTCAGTGCAAATTTTATAACAGAAACTTTTTCAACACTATTGTCATTCAAAGTGCGATATCGCACGAAGTTGAAAATTGTCATGGTCAGGAAGGGTTTATAAGTGCCCAGTAAGCAATAAAGCACACATTATGCAGGCATGGTCCACTGAGGAACCTCCAGGAAACTTGCCCTAACAAGGTATGCTTCCATTGATGGAGTGCGTGTAAACAGGAGATGGTTGTAAAGATGTTGCAAGAGATATTTTATTTATGTATTGGTGCTCTCTCTCTTTTTTTTATTTGTAAATTCTTTAGTCTCTGAATTTTTGCTATAACATGGAAAACATATTTTGTTTTAATATACTTTCTAAAACCTAAAAACTTCTTTTGTTGTTTTCTTCACTTACGGATGTTTATTTATGAGATTACAACTGATTTTTGTTCTGTCCAAATTGCATTACATCCATTATTGTCAGCACTGACAGTTCAAAATGATGTTAATGTAAAAGGTTTGACCTATTTATCCAAAATGCTTTCATTTTTATGCAAACCACCGTATGTACTTTTCTGCAAACTTTGTTATTGCTGAAAATTTGTCTGTAGAAATGTTATTGTTTATTTTGTGCCTTTTCGCATTATTTTAAATCTGTTTTTGAATACTTAACATCTACACGATTTTCAGCTATGCACATTTGCAATCACATTCATTTGCAATCATATTTGATTATCTTTCCTGTGTAAACAAAAAATACATATGTATTGACTACTTTGCTATGAAAAATGTATTTAACCACTTAAGGACCGGACCAATATGCTGCTAAATGACCCAAGGGGTTTTAACAATTCGGCACTGCGTCGCTTTAACAGACAATTGTGTGATGTGGCTCCCAAACAAAATTGGCGTCCTTTTTTCCCCACAAATAGAGCTTTCTTTTGGTGGTATTTGATCACCTCTGCGGTTTTTATTTTTTGCGCTATAAACAAAAATAGAGCGACAATTTTGAAAAAATTCAATATTTTTTACTTTTTGCTATAATAAATATCCCCCAAAAACATATATAATTTTTTTTTCCTCAGTTTAGGCCGATACGTATTCTTCTGCCTATTTTTGGTAAAAAAAATCGCAATAAGCGTTTATCGATTGGTTTGCGCAAAATTTATAGTGTTTACAAAATAGGGGATATTTTATTTATTTTTTTACTACTAATGGCGACGATCAGCGATTTTTTTCGTGACTGCGACATTATGGCGGACACTTCGGACAATTTTTACACATTTTTGGGACCATTGTCATTTTCACAGCAAAAAATGCATTTAAATTGCATTGTTTATTGTGAAAATGACAGTTGCAGTTTGGGAGTTAACCACAGGGGGTGCTGTAGGAGTTAGGGTTCACCTAGTGTGTGTTTACAACTGTAGGGGGGTGTGGCTGTAGGTCTGATGTCATCGATCGAGTCTCCCTATAAAAGGGATCACTCGATCGATGCAGCCACCACAGTGAAGCACGGGGAAGCCGTGTTTACATACGGCTCTCCCCGTTCTTCATCGCGAGGGGGCGGCTAGAAACGAATAGCCGCGCCCTCGTCCCGGATCACTCGGACAGCCACGGGAACCGCCGCATGACGTACAGGTACGCCAATGTGCCTGTCCGTGCCATTCTGCCGTCGTATATGTACATGCGACGGTCCAGAAGTGGTTAAAGTGGTTGTATAGTCTTTTTTTTACTTTTACCTCCAGGTAAGAAAATATATATATCTCCTATACCTTTACGGTTTAGGAGATATTCCCTTCGCAATGAGCCGCTGACTGGCACATGCGCACAGGGGATTCTTCTTTCCGACAGACGCCGGACCTTGCCGGAAAGAAGTCTCCCGTGCATGGGAGTGACGGCATCGCGGCTCCAGCCACTCACAGTGCTGGAACCGCCATACCCGGAAGACATGCAAAGGGAAAGTGTAATCTCCTTCGGCGTGGACCGACAGAGATATCGACGCCTCGTTCTAAGGTAAGTATTTCATAATGTATGCAGGTCAGAGCGGCAGTAATCATCTTTTTTCGGGCCCCAGCAGCATGCACGATCATGATATAGCAAGGGAAGGGGGCCCAGCGCGGGTAGAAGAAGCCATCCCAGGAGGCTTTGCAGCAGGCGAGCAGTCCCCGTGCACGGAGGCCTGTGACACGTCCACTCAACATCGCTCCGCGTACTGGGCCTCTGTTCTATCAGAAACCCGCTACTCATCAGAATATGCAATCAAAGTGACGTTGCATTGCGGCCATCTTGGTACACCCACACTCGTCTGCAGAAAGCCTAGAGTTTGAAGTCAGCAAGTGGACATCTTTATACACTCAACTGTGCTTTTTCACAGTTATTTTTAACAGTGAACTCTGCTGCTTTTTGATAGGACACCTGCTCACCGGCTGCCATTAGTAAACCTACGGTATAGTGTACATGCATTAGTCTCCCCCTCACTCACAGGTCCCAGCAAGCCACAACAGGGCCATTTAGACCAGCAAGCCGCAACAGGGCCAGGGACCGGGTGCCAACCCAGCCACCCATTGTAGGGACCCGAATGCCAGCCCATTTGGTTCAGAATATTTTTTTTCTAGTTTTCCTCCTCTAAAACCTAGGTGTGCCTTATGGAACCAAAAATATGGTATATATATATATATATATATATATATATATATATATATATATATATATATATATATATATTTATTTATTTATATATATATATATATATATATATATATATATATATATATATATATATATATATATATATATATATATATAGGCTAGGTCCTTATAGGTCCAATACATTAAAAAACCCATTGGGGAATTATTGCTCCATGCATAACTAATGTTTGTGGTTTTTCTATGAAGCATATCAATTTTATGGAATTTGTTTTGTGAATAAAATTTGGGATTTTTATAACTCACTTCCTTTACGCGGGGTTACGAGTGGCAACCTTTAAAGTCCATTTTGAAAGCCATATATGCTGTTAAAAATGCATGCATTTGATTTTTCTTCCTGCTCTTTGGAATGAATGGCAATTTGACCCCACCAATGATTAGAAAAATGAACGACTGTTCTTAGAATGTTCTTAAACAGGGGTGGACTGACAACTCATGGGGCCCCTGGGCAATAGAAGATTATGGGGCCCCCCGGCTTACAGATGGCCACCACATCAGGAGGCAGTGCAGAGGCAGGCAGCTAAAATCTCAGGCATTTCACATCAAAAGCATGTCGTTTTCGGACATGTCAGGGACAGATGTAAAAAAAAAACACAGATTATTACATACTGTCCCTGGTTTTAATGAGCCTGTCAACCCTGATGGGGCCCCCTAGTGGTATGGGGCCCTCGGGCAGTGCCCGAGAGTCCCAATGGTCAGTCCGCCCCTGTTCTTAAAAGTTTAACAAAATTCTACTAGTGTAAGCGCAGGTTAGGGTATACAATACAACAACATTATTCTTACCTTGTATTTATTGTATCATTCTTGTGCAGCCCAAAGGAGTGACCTTTCATCTGCACATTATGTGAATTAAACAACCTTACAATCCAGAAATGTTTTAAATAAAATGTATAAAACACTTTACTAATCCTTAAAGCAGGGGTTCACCCTAAAAACGATTTTCTAACATTACATCCAGCTCACTCTCTACATTGACAGTATGCCGTTAGTTTTTTTTTTTTCTGTACATACCTCGTACAGCTATTTTCTTCCCCGGTTTCCGGGTAGGGCCTCCCACGGGAGTGGGCGTTCCTATCCAGCAGGTGATTGACGTAATGACAAAAACGATCTCCACCCGTCACATAAGGGGCCAGGCTTTCTCTTTGCCTACACAGGTAGGCCACTGGGGACCTACACAAAGCTGCATTTGGGGACACTTGGCTTCATTTGGGGACATGGCTGCATTTGGGACACAAGGCTACACAAGGCTGCGTTTGGGGACACCAGGCTACATTTGGGGACACATGGCTGCATTTGGGGACACAAGGCTACACATGGCTGCATTTGGGACACAAGGCTACACATGGCTGCATTTTGGGACACAAGACTGCATTTGGGGATACATGGCTGCATTTGGGGACACAATTGGGGACACATGGCTGCATTTGGGGACACATGGACACATTTTTAAAAAAGTATTGGTAATCGGTATCGGCGAGTACATGAAAAAAATGTATCGGTACTTGTACTCGGTCCTAAAAAAGTGGTATCGGGACAACCCTAACGAATACCCTATCAGACTTTAGTTGTGAAAACCACTGATTTTAGCATGAAGTGACTTCATCTACTGAATATTCTATCCTAGTGTAGACAATTTAATCTCTTTTAGAGACTGAAACAGTCAGTGTTTTATGTGCCTGGAAATTAACTCTCCGAAGATTGTGACAATTACTGGTAGAAAAATGTCAAGTTTCAATTGCTGGAGGACATTTTTCTGCACTTAAAATCATTGTTAATATTAGAATCATTAGTAATATTAAATATGGACATATTTTACAATAGATCGTGCCATTTCTCATAAAATAGTCCTGAAACTTTCATTTAAATTGTATTGTTCATCTAATAGGTTTCAGTTTTAAAACTTCTTGTCTTTCCAAGATTTTAAACTGTTGTATTTTATAAACAATAAATTGGTATAATTGGAATAATTTCATCCTTATTATGTTACTTAGAGACCATCTCAGCATATGATATACATAATATAATTTTTTTTTAACCACTTGCTGACCTCCCTATAGCAGTTTTACTGCTAAAGGGCAGCAGTTGTGTGAAGGATCATGTACATAAAAGTGATTCTGTACTCCCACCTGCAGGGGGAGCATGTGTGCCACTGGTGGGCTGCTTCTGTTGTGATTATTCACAGCAGAAGCTGATCTGTGGGTGCTGGGCACTCGGGTATGGATTCTGTGTTCCTGAAAAGCATATATATGTTATAGAGTTCACAAACTATGGTATGTACCTGAAAATTGTTCATTCCTGATGCACTGATGGACTCTCATTTCATGAGGCCCGAAAATGTCAGGACAGTACACATACCCCCAAATTACCCCTTTTTGGAAAGTAGACAGTCCATGGTATTTAGTAAGAGGCATGCCAGGTTTTTTGAAGTTGTAATTCTTTGACATGAAGAAATTTAAAAAAAAAAAGTCACAATTTTTTTTTCTTTTACATACTGTCCCCAGTGCAGTACAGCATTATCATATAACTGATGTGATTAAGGGCACTGACGGATGACAGTATGAAAAAAAGAATGAAAAAAGTAAAAAAAATAAATGTATTGCATTTTTTTTTCTTTTTTTTTTACGATTCTTTTTAACACACTGTGAGCAGAGCAATATAATGTTTCCTTAGTGACATTGTATTACTCTGGGGAAGTGATCAGGATTTAATTTTTTTTTTTACATATTATGTTTGCATATATGCATTACATTGCAATAAGCAAACATTTTACTGAATGAAACCCATTCATTCGGTTTGTTTTGTTGTGATTAGCTGTGGTTAATCAAAGATAATTTCATTGTACAGGTGGGCTGTTATTGGCCCTGTCTATACCATGTGATCACATTGACAAATCACAGCTAGCAATACAACTGTACACAATGGATGGCATTAAAGAAGCCAACCACTGTTTAGAACTGTGATGTGACCTGCTGTGATTGGTCACAGCGGCCACATGGCACTGGTACCGGGCCGATACACTGATCAGTCATGGGCTGTATCAGGTGCCACTGCATATGACATCCATTCAGAACGGTAAAGCCACCGCCCAGCTATCATTCTTCTATAGGCTGGGCAGGAAGGTGTTAATAGTCACTAGTTTGGTTGCATCTTCAAAAGGTGTCAAAATTCTGCATGCATCCTGAGCCATTAATGTTGTGAAAATTACTCTCCAAAGCCTGTCCTCATACCATAATCTCGCAGATACCCATTAATGGCATTCTGCTGTGGATGCAGCCACTGCAGCATGGCCAACATTATGTTCCTGTGCTTTTTAGCATCACTAGTGAGATGGTTATCAGGCAGCTGGTGTTGGCATTGCATTTCTGCCAAGTGAGCTATTGCTAGGTATGACTGCCTAAAGTGGTCACATACCCTACTGGCTTGATGAAGAACCTCCTGGGGGCCAGGGTACTTCATGATAAACCACTGTACCACCAGGATGAGGAAATATACCAAGTAAGGTACATGTTTGAAATTTCCCTGGTGAATGGCAGCGAATAGGTAAATGCTGTAGTCAAATACAACCTTGTCTGGCTGAAGATGGCACAGAGTCAGCCACCTCTCAGGATGGGCCTAGAGAGCTTCCAGCAGCTCTTGTATGGCTCCAGTTCCCCAGGCATATGGGTTGCAACACAAGATGGCAGAATTTAGCCTTTGATGTTGCATATGCTCTTGGAATTCTGTAAAATTCCTATTCCAAAGAGTCAGAGGATGAGGCCAGTGAGGAGGAGGAGGAGATGCACGTGAATGCACTGTCACCATCGGACAAGATACATGGTGGAAGCACAAGCTCCAGCAGTATGCACCATACTGCATATCTTCCAGGAGCCAGAAGTCTGACCCAGTGTGCCATGTAGCATATGGAGCATCCCTGCCCAAGCTTTTTTGGCCATACGTCTCCTATGGATTACAGGAAAGAAGTTTGTTTTGCAGTCCTGATATCCATTTTTAGCTAACATCACAGAAACGGTCCAGGCTCTAGAAAAAATGCCAACCATATGGTCAGGATCGACCCAGGAGCCTGGACCAGCAGCTGGCTCATTCTCTAAGTGATCCGCTTAAAGGATAAGCCAGCCCCTCCTGCCACTTCACAGCCCAGTCCGGTGAGTACTGGACTGGAGAGCAGAGAGAAGCTGACTGACAATCACGGCACTCTGCCCATAACGGAGGGGGAAAACTGAGTGATCAGCAGTGTTTGAACGCTCAGTTCTTACTGCAGAGATGGCGGGGGACAGATGCAGCACCAAGGTAAGTATAAATGTTTGTTTTTTTAAACCCCGAACTTCTCTTTTATCTCAAACATTTTGGAGGCGTGTCCACATACTTTTGCCAAATAGTAGGTGTGATGGTCGGATGTCCACCGATAGTGTATTAAGTAGCAGAAATTATACAGCTGTACCAATAAGTTAATTATGCTTATGAATATTTGGAGAGTAGGCCAATGACAAAGTTGTTCACCTGGAATGTTGAGGTTTGTAAATGCTGAAAAATCTATACCCATTTGCACTTAAAAACATATCTAAACCCAAAAACAGTAATGTCAAATATTGCAGCCTACCAGTCTTCAGATGGGGTAGCTGCCATAGCACTCCTTTTATTCTTTATTTTCACACACTTCCTGTCCCTGGGTGGCTACGTTTACTGCAACGCTGTATCCATGGGGGAGACATTGTTGACACCCAGACATACCAAACCTTGTCATTTCAATTGCATGGGGGGGTGGAGAGATTAGTGGTTTCCAGAAAAAAAGATAACATTATTTTATGCTTCCAGTCCTGCTTACAGAAAGTTACGAAGACACTGAATTTCTTGGGGCATCAACAAGTATTTTTTGTACTTGAAAATAATCTTAGCCTTAAAAAAAAAATTCATACAGCCACTACATCTAAGGATGGATAAGCTATAATATATTTATTTTTTGCTCTTGGGTTTAGCTAGCCTTTAACCGATTATTTTGATTTTCTAATACATATTTTGCGGTATTTTTACTTTTTCTAACTGATGCATTACTTCATTTTTTCCACTTACTATCTCCCTGATAAACAATGCTCTGCTCTTTGTGTAGTTAATTTATCACAATAATTCAGTCTTATTTTCTGTTGCACTGTTTTCTCTGTCTTCCTTAGTTTCCCATAGTCATTTATCTCAAGCAAAAGTGTGGTTATAAGAACACGGAGAGCTAAAAGCAACCTTGTTTTCTCAGGTTTCTTTTTAATTAAAAGTTTTTGCATAAATAATATAAATAAGTTGTTTAATATAAACACTACATTATCTGAAATTGGTTTAAAGGCATATTCTACATTTTAAAAATAATAATAAAAACACCCATATTTAAAGGAAAAAAATGTTTTTTTACTAATCTTTTGCATTTGAACCTGGAAAGCATTGTGTTTGTCATCAGTGGATTGCAAGTGCAATGCACAGGTTCCAGCAGACCTTTCAAGCCGCAGGTCTATACCGAAGTACAGGCTTTCAGTTATGAAACTGGAGGAAGCATCAATGGACTGAGGTCAATGTACTTGTGCTTCATTGAGAACTATGAGACTCTCTGCTACAGTGGCAGATGAGAGTCCCTAATTTCACATATCTCTATAAATGGATGATGTGATTGTGCTGGCAGAGCCACGCACAGCCCTGCCAAAATCTAATTTATATAGAAGTCCATGAGCAGAAGAACCCTACAATTCTGATTAGTAGTGGGGTAGTTTGGGGGTGTGGGGCTGATGAATGGCATCATGTTACATGCTCTGATTTTGGTTAGTGGGGGGGAAGGGCTTAGGCCCCAGTTATTAAGCTGTTTAACCCCTTTTCTCCTGGCCTTTTAAGGTAGTTAAGATGCTGGAGGGCGTGGCGGGTGTATGATCACATGACCACCGTGATTGTCAGTCACGGCAGTTACATGATCGTAAAGCGGCGAAAAGCCGCTGATAACTGTGTTGGCAGCTCACAGGGCTCACGGTCTCGGCACAGCTGTCTCTGCTAATTGGTATGCAAATATGCGGCCTCTCAGCAACAAGGCCCACCTGCCGCGAGGCCGCATATTGGCATGCCACCAAAGCCTAGAGGTTAAATCCTTCTTTTGTAAAAATGGGAGCCAATTGAATTTGAACGGAGACCAACATTTTGGTTGGAAATCTATGTTTTGGTCTTTGAGCACTTTATTTATTGGGGCATCTTTTCTGAGCTTTGCTAACCAGGAAATATATCTGAAAACAGAGAGGTGAGCATAAAAATCAGGTATGCTGACATTATTTTGTAACATGAACAAAATGTATACAAACCAAGACATCTCTTGGTACAGAAGCTGGTGGATGCTTTCGTTTTAATGCACCCAGTGTATGATGAAATCATGAGTGCAAGTGGGTAAAATGGTTTTAGATAATTTAGGAAAATATGGTACCAGTTAATTGGAACTAACTTATTTAGGCATGCCTCTAAACTTCACTTTAATCCTTCTAGACCAGTCTTCTAGGTCAGCAAATGCATCCTCATTATAAGCTCCTCATAGTGATCATCATGAGCATATACTAGATTATTATAGGATTTGGTGTATTCTGCTATTTGTCTTTCTATATGGTTAGTATGTTTGTAAGCAGGTGTTCATTGTTACTGCTCCTTTTTGGTTATTATGCCATGTTACTGTAATTATGGTGTGGTGTCACTTATTATTGCAGGTTGATTGCTGCAGGGGTTGGGTCATGTGTGACTTCTTCCTCTGCACCGGGTGGAGTTTTTTGGGTGTGTTCACACGCCATAGGCTTTTCAAAAAAAAAAAAAACATTTTTGCTCTACTACTAGGACACACTTAAAGTTACCGTAAGTTCATTCAGCAGTTGATTTATTCACTTACTATGTATGCAGCTTTTTTATTTTATAATTTCTAGCAGTGTAAGCTGGTGCCATGATTACTTCCCCAGGTTTTCTATTTTAGGGTTGCTTATTTCTCTTGCTGCATCATATGGAGCCACCCTTGCATGCAGGGACTAGAGTCATGTCTCCCTACACTGTGTACATCAATAAAACACACAATCGTGTAGACTAGGATGGCAAGGCATTCCCTCGATCCTATCCTCCCCCTTCCTTCTCTAAGCTAATATAATGGCTTAGAGACTGAACTGTCCACTGTTAAAAAGACTGGAAGTTTAGGGAAGCAGCACTGAAAGTTGGAGACTGAAAGTGCTGGGGTAAGAATTTACAATAAATACTTTACTGGGGAAATGTTTATTCAATTGTGCTCAATGTGTTAAGCTAAAATATGCTAAGGGATCTAATACCAAGTTGCATTATAATATATTTCTTACATAGAGAGAGAGATGGAATGTCTTCTCAACACACATTTTTTAATATGTAGAATTCATTTTATAACACTTTGTAAGCAGTACTATAAAAACTCACGTCTTTTAAACACGAGCAAACTCCTTTCCGAATTCAATTATTTTATTATACAAATGTAACCAAAGACACTTGCCAAAATAATACTTCCATCTATCACTGTTTAAGTGAGAATAATACAGACATACCCGACAGTTTAGTGATAATACTGCCAAAGTGCATTCCAATATATCACATAGAATTACTTGTGGGTTCTTAAAGGTTACTTGTGTCTGTATCTATCTCACTTCTGTTAGTGATGATAATGCGTTGTGCATAGAATATGAGATAAGTATTCTCTACATTTTAAAAATCAACATATTTACGGTTCAGAAAGTTAACCAACGCAATATAAATGAAATTATTGCATTTTAATTTAGTTATACATTTCAGGATCTATTTTTTGCTTTTCTGCTTCACAGCTGTTGAGCTATTATTAAAACGTAGCTGCAGGTCATAAACTATGGTGTCTTAAAGCGTAACTCCAGGTTTTGTGTTATTTTACATTGTTTGACCCAAATAAACCATTTCCTTCTCTGCAGTCATCATTGTATAAACTGTATAGCATCAGCTACATACAGTATACAGCGTTGTATTCTTACACCTGTGCAGGGACTTACTGTCTGCTGCAGGAACAAAACTGAGTCCGTTGAGCATCAGACTCATGATCCCTGTATTTTTATTGGCTGAGGTAAAGATTGTGATGTCACCCACCTGTCTTTCCACCTCGACCACTCAAAGCAAGCATTGTATTAATTCACAAAAATACAAGGGGGTAGATCAACGTACAATGGCGCATTATTGCACCGAGTGTAGCGTATCTAAGATACACTACGCCGCTGTAACTTACTTTTTTTGTTTCGAATCCTCAACGAATTTGCGCCGTAAGTTACGGCGGCGTAGTGTATCTCTTGCAGCGTAAGGGCGCGGAATTCAAATGGATGTAATGGGGGCGTGTTTTATGTAAATACGTTGTGACCCGACGTAAACAACGTTTTTTTTTAACTGCGCATGCGCCATCCCTGGGGGTATCCCAGTGCGCATGCTCGAAATTTGACCGGAAGAAGCCAATGCTTACGACGGTGACGTCAGTCTATGCAAATTCCTATTCGCGAACGACTTACGCAAACGACGTAAAAAATTCAAAATTGTACGCGGGAACGACGGGCATACTTAACATTGAGTATGCCACCATATAGCACCTTTAACTATATGCCGGAAAAAGCCAAACGAAAACAACGTAAAAAAATGCGCCGGACGTACGTTCATGGATCGCCGTAAATAGCTAATTTGCATACTCAACGCAGATTTCGACGGAAACGCCACCTAGAGGCCGCCAAAAAATTGCATCTAAGATCCGACGGCGTACTAAGACGTAGGCCTGTCGGATCGATCACAGATGCCGTTGTATCTTGTTTTGTGGATACAAAACAAAGATATGACGCGGGAAATTTAAAATTACGCCGGCGTATCAATAGATACGCCGGCGTAATCCTTTTGAGGATCTGCCCCAAGGTGTTCCGTGAATGGCTGAGCAGTGCTCAGCGAAACTCAACTTTGTTGCGCCAACAGACAGGAAGTCCCCGTACCGCTGCTGGAACAGCTGATGCTACATACAGTTTATACAATGCCCTGTATACCCTGTTTTTAACGCACTGTTAGACAGGTGAATTTGGTTGGTTGCTTATTGGTTGGTAAGTTGAGCTTGGTTATTCTGTGTGTTTGTTGACATGCGTCCGCCCTTCCAATGCTCCTTGTTGTGAAAACCAGTCATAGGTAGGGGCAGTGACAGATGTTTTTTGTATTGTGGTCAGGTAACGCACTAGCATCTTTGCTTCTATGTGCCGGGTGTTTAGAGTGCTCTTGCTCCTTTAAGGAGGGTTGGGCTCCCTCCAGTCATCTGTCCTTCATTTATCCATCAGCATACATGTGCTTCCATTGAGGAGCCTTTACATTTTAGAGTTAGGACTGCAGTACACAGGGAGCCTTGATGGGCCTGAAGCTTACGCATGTATTTGCAAATGCGTGCAACTAAACCCCTGTTTTTAATGTACTGTTAGACAGGTGAATTCGGTTGGTTGCAGATTGGTTGGTAAGTTGAGCTTGGTTATTCTGTGTGTTTGTTGACATGCGTCCGCCCTTCCAATGCTCCTTGCTGTGAAGACCAGTCATAGGTAGGGGCAGTGACAGTTTTTTTTTTTTTGTACAGTTTATACAATGCTGACAGGTCAATAGGGCTAACTTGGTCCAAACAAACTATTCAGACAGTTCAGCAGACATATTTCGACCAATGTCCCTGTTCGATAGAAGTTGATTGTTAGATCAAGTTTTGTCAAATGGGTATGCTGGAAAAAAAATTTATCAGCGGCTACAGCCAAGGGAATCTTAAGGGTCAATGTTTTCCACTTTCTTGCATTAGGCATGAAGGTAAAAAAAAACTCTGTGTGCAGAAGCCCCCCAGTCCCCCCTAAAACTTACCAGGGCCCCATCACGATCCAGCGATATGCAAGGGAGTCGTAGTTCTCCAGGGACTCTTCCTCTGCATTGGCTGAGACAGCAGTAGGAGCCATTAGCTCTCGCTGCTGTCAATCACAGCCAATGAGGCAATGAGAAGAGGGGGTGGGGCTGAGCCACGTCTCTGAGTTTGAATGGACACCTAGGGCAGCAGCTCGGGAGAGAGCCTTCTTGGGTGCCCCCACAGCAAGCTGTTTGTTGTGGGGGCACTCAACAGGAGGGAGGGGCCCAGAGCGCCTGCAGAGGACCCAAGAAGAGGAGGATTAGGGCTGCTCTGTGCAAAACCACTGTACAGAGCAAGTAAGTAGAACATGTTTGTTAAAAAATTGCCTTTAACCAGTTACTCACCGCCCTATAGACGATATACGTCTACAAGGCGGTTGCTTAACTCTGGGAGGACGTCCATGGACGTCCTCCCAGAATCGCGCTCCCGCGCGCCCTCTGGGCGCGCACACGGGAATGTCTGATAGCGGCGGTTTACCACGCGATCGCTCCGTCCAATGACAGAGCAATCACTTGTAAACAAACCGGCGTAATGTGATGACGCCGGTTTCTCCCCCCCTCTCTGTACCGAACGGTACAGTGTGAGAGGAGAGGGGGGGGAGAGAGCGGATGCAGCACGAGTGCTGTGGGCTGGATCTGTGACAACTGCAGTCACAGATCCAGCCATCCATCCCTGCTTAGCCATCCCTGCCCCATACTAAGACTGTGCAATACTCTGCAATACCCCACAATACTCTGCAATACCCCACACTACTCTGCAATACCCCACACTACTCTGCAATACCCCACAATACTCTGCAATACCCTGCAACGTCGACCTATGGGGATTTTTAAGTAGCGAAGTTTGGCGCCATTCCACGAGCGTGTGCAATTTTGAAGGGTGACATGTTGGGTTTCTATTTACTTGGCGTAACTTCATCTTTCACATTTATGCAAAAGAATGAAGAAAAAATACGGAATTTGCTAATTTATTTAACAGAAACAAAGAAAAATTCATTTTTTTTCCCAGAATTTTCAGTCTTTTTTCTCTTATAGCGCAAAAAATAAAAAACCCAACGGTGATTAAATACCACCAAAAGAAAGCTCTATTTGTGTGGAAAAAAAGGACGGAAATTTCATTTGGGTACAATGTTGTATGACTAAGTAATTGTCATTCAAATTGTGAGAGCACCGAAAGCTGAAAATTGGTCTGGTTATTAAGTGGGTTTACGTGCCTGGTGGTCAAGTGGTTAATATTACTTCAAAGTGATACTAAAGTCTTGTTTTTTTCTTTAAAAATAACAAACATGTTATACTTACCTGCTCTGTGAAATAGTGTTGCACAGAGCACTTGGATCCCCCTCTTCTCTCGTCCCTCGTCGCCGCTCTTAGCCCCTCCCTCCTGTCAAGTGCACCCATAGCAAGCCGCAGCTCCATGTGTCCATTCAGACACAGAACTGTGATCCGGCTCTGCCCCCTTTCTCTCCTGATTGGATAACTGTGTTTGATTGACAGCAGCAGGAGCCAATGGCGCTACTGCTGTGTCTCAGCCAATCAAGAGGAAGAATCCCAGACAGCCAAGGCACACGTGTACATCGTTGGATAGAGATAGGGCTCAGGTAAGTATTAGGGGGGCTGCTGCTGCACACAGAAGATTTTTTATTTTAATGCATTAAATGCATTAAGATAAAATATTGTCTGTCTTTACAACCACTTAAGCTATGCCCTTGTAAGGCATTCTCCACTGTCGGAATACAATGTTCCAGCTGGGGTAGGAATTCCTCCAAACACCTCATTTGTGTGGATGGAGAAATTCGTTTTATTTTGTTTTGTTTTTCGTTCAGCCTGCTGGCTGAACGGAAAAATTTTTTTTTTACCCATTTATGGCCAGCCCAATTCAATTTCAGTTTTGCAAGTCTCTAGACTTTCTTTTAGCAATGCCAGCTTTTCTATCCTTCAGAGTAAAGCTTCCGTTAAGATAATCAATCACACACAAACATATTCACATTCTTTGTAGCTGGAAGCATTGTTTTAATATCATTCATTATACATTCTTCTATATTATCCCATTAATCTAGTGGGGGACTGATGAACTGGAAATAGCCCGGGCCCAAGATACAATGAATCATCCCTGCTCTACTACCCATGTTCTTTTGTCAAATTAGGTTCCATAATAAATGCCATACTAATGAGATTTAGGGGAAATGGGGTTAAATGTCACCATCACAGATCTTTTATTAACATACTTATATTGTGCAATATCCATTGTATGCATCAACAAATAAATGTGATTCACACTTTATTGGCCCTGATGACCATTTTTCGTACTTCCTCAAACAGCTTTTTAGAGTGTGACTTGTCACTGTGTCTCTTTTTTTATGTACATATTTATGTATGTACCGTATTTATCGGGGTATTGGGCGCTCCGGCGTATAGCGCGCACCCCTAAAGTGGACAAGCATTCCTGTAAAAAAAACATTTTAGTACTTACAGTTTTGGTGTCTTGCGCTGCGTCCATCGGCGGCCTCGTCGGGCCCGGGTCCGTCTGCAGCTTCGGTGGTGTCCTCCTCGTCGGGTGCGGCGTCCTTCTGCGGTGTCCTCCCCGCTCGATCCCCGCTTCCCGCGCTGAGTTTGAACCACTGCGCCGGCATATACCGAGCGCAGTACACTCGGGTATAGTCGCGTAGGCTCGGCTCCTCTCGCGGTCACGTCCTGTGCGTCCTGTACATCCAGGACGTGACCGCGAGAGGAGCCGAGCTTGCCCGACTATACCCAAGTGTACTGCGCTCGGTATATGCCGGCGCAATGGTTCAAAATTGGCGCGGGAAGCAGGTATCGGCGTTTATCGTGCACCCACGATTTTGCCCTGATTTTTAGGGAAAAAAGTGTGCGGTATACGCCGATAAATACGGTATGTATTTCTTGATGTTATTGATGTGTGTATGCATGTATTTTATATATATATATATATATATGTAGCGCCCCCCTACTTTCAGTACGGGCGCTACACGAAAGTTAGTGGGGAATGGGAGGCTTAGTTTTACTCCCATTCACAAATTATGGAAATTCAGGTTGCTGTCAATTCCAGAATTTGTCCTCTAGGTCAGTCTGCGCTCCAGGGGTGCGTTGACACCTCTGGGCGGCAGTTGGCGCTAGAGGGATTCTGGCAGACCCACCTGCTCCCAGCAGCCAATCAGAGGAGTTCTTCCCTCGTTGGGCATGCTGGGGGGGTATATCTGTGGCAGCCGCTTTTGGCGGGTTCTGCTTGAGGGGCCCGAGTTCCAGGTGCGGTACCCACGCGCATCCATGGGCCCCGCCACCGTGTCCTGCCATGCCGAGACCGTGTACCATGCGGAGCCTTCTCCTACTATTGAAAGGGGCCCCAGCGACTTGCTGGGTCCCTGCCTTCTGCTGAGAGGATCCTAGGCTGGGAGCTGAGCGATGGGGGATTGGCCCAGGAGAACCTAGAACTAAAGGTTGTCCAGGAGGCCCAGACGAACCATCGGGGATCCGGTCACCACACCGTATGACAGGTATCTTCAAGCTGTCAGTGGGTGACATTGATTGAACTAAGTGGGAGGATTTGCTCTAACCGTTTTATCACAAATCCTAAATTGTCCAGACTGTGGCAGAGGCCTTGAGTCAGGCCTGTGGCAGAGGCCTGTTTCCTCCCAGTGATTTGTAAGTGACGCTCTGGCTGCCAGGCCTGAGATAACCGCCTGTCCGGGGGCACTTTACCCACCCTGATTGGGGTGGCGACGAATTGATTTATATCATTGCTGAGAGCAGGTATGCTCTCTCTGAATATCCAAGGCCTGATACTAAAAGTTCCTCTACGCTCATCAACCTTCTCTGTCGTGTGTCATGTTGATGTTGGCCAGGTTGGGCCTTGGAATAAAGCATTGAAAAACTGAATTGGTGTCTGGACACTTGCTCTTTGCATACACTCACAGAAGTCACCCCTAGACCAAGTCAAGAAGGTAACTTAGAAATTTAGAAAGCCGGTCCCAAACTAATCAGCGGCTCCTTCGGGGGTGAGCGCTACATATATATATATATATATATATATATATATATATATATATATATATATATATATATATATATATATCTTGCCAACAATTTACAAAGCACTTTACATATTGTACATTTACATTGAACTTATTATTCATATGCATTGGTGTGTTCACTGCCCCCACTTCCTGCGGCCCCTGGCGATTTTGTGTTCGGAACGGGTTATATATAAATATAAGACAGAAGGCTACAAACAATACTTATGTTTACAACATTACATTTAGCAGAGCACCAATAAATTTACATGACTGCTTTACAATAGCTACGTTAACTATTTCAATTTACAATGCACCATTTAATAGAGGTTATTAATAATGTGGCAGTTATTTAACCAAACTTAATCTTCACATGTCCTGAGGTTAATGTAAACACAAAAATATGAAAATAGATCTTAGATCTTTAGAATCGGGAAAGACAAGGCAGAGGGCAATAAACGGAGAAGAACAAATCTTAACAATGTTACCTCAGTTGGATTACATTCATGTAACACTGTAGATGATGATATATGGTGAATAGAATTGGCTAACGTAGTTATTCCAAAATAATTATGGATTGCATTATCCGGCGCCTGTGAGAGGTGGGAGGAGCAGGCACGTATAAGCAATCCATTTCCAAGATTGGTTTGAAGTACACAGAGCAGGTAAGACATTCTTTAATTTCAATGGTATTAAGTGTGCGCCAGTGACTAATATATCTATTGCATAGCAAAATATTCCCAACCTACCACATTCCTCCAAAGACATATCCCGAAGCCAAATACTACAGCCTTTTTTTAACTTAAAGTTCAGACATATTATTGGAAACCTATCATGGGTTAAAAGTGGTTGTAAACCCTCTGTGGGAAGGTACACCTACAGGTAAGCCTAGATTTATGCCGCGTACACACGATCGGTCCATCTGATAAAAGCGGTCTGATAGACCGTTTTCATCGGTTAACCGATGAAGCTGACTGATGGTCAGTCGTGCCTACACACCATCGGTTAAAAAAAAAACAATTGTGTCAGAATGCAGTCACGTAAACCACGTACGACGGCACTATAAAGGGGAAGTTCAAATCCAATTGCGCCACCCTTGGGGCTGCTTTAGCTGATTTTGTGTTAGTAAAAGACGTTTCGCTTTTTTCTGTATGTTATAGCGTGATGAATGTGCTTACTCCATAACGAACGCTAGTTTTACCAGAACGAGCGCTCCCGTCCCCTAATTTAGTCTGAGCATGCGTGGATTTTTAACCGATGGACGTGCCTACAAACGATCGTTTCTTTTCTATCGGTTAGGTATCCATCGGTTAAATTTAAAACAAGATTGCTTTTTTTAAACCTATGGATAAATAACCGATGGGGCCTACACACGATCGGTTTGGTCCGATGAAAACGGTCTATTAGACCGTTCTCATCGGTTTGACCGATCGTGTGTACGCGGAACCTGTAGGTGTTTGCAATATCTCCTAAACCCACACGGTTTAGAAGATATTTGGCAAAAGGAATACATCGTTTTCTACGGCACTTGCGTACCGTAGACAATGGCGCAGGCGCACTGAGAATGCCGTTTTTTCTCAATGGCTAATGCCAGCTTTGCCAGCTCCCACGCGCATGTGTTTAAACATGCGTTTAAAAATAATTTTAGAAAGATTAGTTAAAACCCCCAAAACATTATATAATAAAGCAAAGGAAATTGGGACTTTAAATGAAACAGTGAGCTAATGGGGATAAAAAATTAGATAGACCATTGATTGTTACATACATGTATTCAGGGAGTAAAGGTGTACAGTAAAAACAGGTAGCTTGTACAAAAGTACACAACATAACCAACATTTCATCCATAATACAATAGTTGATGTGAAAATACATGGCAATAAATAATAGAAATCAATCAATGAGAACTTATATAACCACATAGAGGCTGAGCAGCACATAACAAATAAAAATAAAATATGAAATGTAAACGAATCATAAAAAATACTAATTGATCAGAATAAAGTCCCATAAACGCATATAGCTACATCTTCGTAAGCCTGACTCAGCGTTTCGTGTATATAGAAAACACTCCTCAGGGGCGGATGTATAGGGATTTCTGAAATAACAGTTAAATAATGATCAGAGTATTAGACTTGATTACACCAGAGAAGACAGTATGTCGATTCTGGTTACTTACAGGGTGTGCCACACTTGTGATGTATATGTGACTTGGGCCGGAAAACTGCCCATCCCAGGAGCTGAGGTGGCAGAAAGTCAGACAACCAGCAGGGCGCAGAGGCATCTTCCCCAGGCAGTAGGTCACCATGGATGTCAATAAGTGAAATATTCCCTCATGGTGAAAAGTAGGTATCTGTAATGGATAGGTAAGTCCATCAGAAATGACCCACATAGTGAAGGGAGTAATAGAGTAAGGGCTACATAGGGGATGACAAGTGTTGCCTTGTAGGTATGCTGGAGGGCAACAGCTAGTAAGGACTGTGACGCCTGCATACAAATGGCCACAAGCTAAATGGCTGGGGAGACGCCTATATTGCGTCTGGCACGTGCGTGCGACTGCCCCCTACGTTGCGCTAGCTCAAATATGCAGTAGGCGGGGCCCACAGCCGGGCGGCACGAATGCCCGCCCTGAAGTGACGCCGCACACACCAACTAAGTCGGCTAAGATGGATGATGTATACTCAACAGCGTGACGCCCACAAGGATGTCACCCAGATGGGTGACGCGTGACGCCGATGCACTGACAGCATCCGCCCAAACCCCCCCCTGGGCGCCCCGCCCTGTAGTGGGCGGAGACAGGGGAAAGGGAGAGCACCATGAGTGCATCGCAGTCCCGGGGAACGGACAGGAAGTGGCCCAGAGAGTTCACAATAGTACATCAAAATTAAGTGGTGTGCTCTGCAACCGAGGGAAAAAATAAAACATTTAAAAATGTTCCGTTTGTGTGAACCAATGGTGCACAACTTCAAACGGACAACCCCATATAGGAGGCTGGCAGGGGAACACTGCTAGCTAGAGACCACTGTTTCCATCCCTGGTACAAGTAGAAAAAGACGATATTTTCTGAAAACTGACCCATTGGAGAATAAAATAGTGGTAGTTCTAATGTTTTATGTCACATAATGTTTGTGAAATGGTTTATCTAGTGCACACTTTCTAGTTTGTTTTAAGATATAAAGCATGTCAAGCTTTAAATTTGCACGTACCCGACGTAAAAGGATGACAACGTTCAGTATGTCATTGGTGTGCAGTGTGGTCACTCAGACAGGTGCAATAATAAAGAATTTGTATTGAAGTATTCAGAAACAGTTCACAACAGAACCTGGAGGGAAGACCACCCAACCAGGTGTTCTCACGGTTTTCAGCAATACGAATGGAGCGATGCTCAGCCGGACTGACAGCAGACCCTACACTTTCCCGATTCATCAGGAACTTTACCCTAACGCTAAAAGGCCAAGTACCTTTCACTGCTCTCATTTGCGAAATGGGAACTAGGGGCCAGATTCACAGAAGAGATACGACGGCGTATCTCCTGATACGCCGTTGTATCTCTGTGATCCACCCGTCCTAACTATGCGACCGATTCATAGTATCAGTTACGCTGACAGTTAATTGACTTACACTGTCGGATCTTAGGATGCAATTCTATGCCGGCCGCTAGGTGGCGATTCCATGCGGTCGGCGTAGAATATGCAAATGACTAGTAACGGCGATCCACGAAGATCTGCGCGTTCGTCGCAATCCCGTACGTAGTCGCTAGTTGTTTTTACCCGTCGCAAAGTTACACCTGCTTTAACATGGCTTATCTTTAGATCAGCCATGTTAAAGTATGGCGTCGTTCCTGCGTCAAATTTTTTTTTTTGCGTAAGACGTCCGGGAATACGAAACGCCGTAACGCACGTGGCATTTCAAAAAAACTTCGGGGCGCCGTAATTTCGCGCAAAGCACTTAGGAAAATTTAAACACGGAGCATGCGCAGAACGTTTGGCGCGGGAACGCGCCTAATTTAAATGGTGCCCGCCCCATTTGAATTAGGCGGACTTGCGCCAAGCGCATTTACGTTACACCGCCGCAAGTTTACAGGTAAGAGCTTTGTAAATCAGGCACTTATGCTGTAAACCTGCGGCGGTGTAACGTAAATGGGATACGTTACGCCGCCGCGGAGTAACGTAATTGTCTCTGAATTTGGCCCTAGGTTCTTAAATAGGCTCAGCCTGACCCAAGATGGTCACCAGAGTCACATGGGGCAGCTGCATCCAAAAGGATAGCTTCCCCAGTGATCCAGGAAATCATAGAGGAACCCTGTTCCTCTTGACTTCCTCTCCAACAACAGTGCCGCTGCGGAGAAAGCCACCTACAGTGGAAAAAATAGACTGCACCTGCCTGCAAGTACACTAAATTTTCCATAGATGACACTTTACAAGTCCCTACAAAAGATCCCTTACAGAAGGTAACAATAAACAATGGCCTTTGTGTTCGACGATATGCAACATGTGTAGTGCAAGTGATGTTTCCATGCATGGGTGCCCCACAGGGTGTGTTTACATTCATGTATGCATGGGGGTGGGCTCAAAATTATGGGGGGGTTATGTGTTTGGGTGTAATTTAACTCCATTCATTTCACTGGCTTCTTCCTTGGCCACAGCAGCAAAGGAAAGAGTCAACTGAAACCAGTTATTTGCAGCTAGGGAAGATCAACAAATGATCATTTACTGGTCACCCTCCCATCCACCCATCGAGTCCAGGGCCCACAGATGGGACAGCGAAGCATGGCAGGGATTTGTGTGTGGGGGGGCACACTTCCAGCGGGTCTTCACAGCGTCTCCTCACAGGGACGTAGTCCTAAGGGAGTTGGCGAGCAGAATGACTAACGTCCAGCCAGAACGGCTCAGATGATGGGGGCAAGCTTACTGAGGAGGAACAGGAAGTGAGAGATTCAGACAAAGAAAAAAAAGGGAAGGGAAGGGAAACCGAAGGAAAATGTAAGTGAACCAACAATGCACTAGCTTAAAGGAACCTATTTAGAAAATAAAAAAACAAACCTTTACAACCTCTTTAAGGATTTAGAGAAGATCTGTAGTAAAGAAGAGTGGACCAAAATCCCTCCTGAGATGTGTGCAAACCTGGTAACCAACTACAAGAAACTTCTCACCTCTGTGCTTGCCAACAAGGGTTACGTCGCCAAGTACTAAGTCATGTTTTACTTGTGGATCAAATACTTATTTTACTCACTGAACTGCAACTCCATTTATAACATTTGTATCATGTGTTTTTTCTGGATTTTTGGTTGACATTCTGGGCCAGATTCAGAGAGAACTTACGCCTACGTATCTGTTGATACGCCTTGTAAGTTCTAGGATGCGCCGTCGTATCTATGCGCCTAATTCACAGTACAAGATACGCCTGAATTTTGACTTCCTACGACCGAAGTAAGTCTCCTACGCCGTCGTATCTTGGGTGCATATTTACGCTGGCCGCTAGGGGGCGCTTGCATTGATTTACGCGTCAAATATGTAAATGAGCAAGATACGCCGATTCACGAATGTACTTACGCCTGTCGCAGTAATCTACGCCGTTTACGTAAGGCGTACGTCCGGCGTAAGTTTACCCCTCATAAAGCAGGGGTAAGTCATATTTACTTAAGTCGTACGTGAATGGGGCTGGGCGTAGGTTACGTTCACGTCGAAAGCATTGAGGCAACGTATCTTAGGGAGTATATGCAACGTGATTCTGAGCATGCGCGCGCATGCACCGTTCGTACGGCCATTCATTTACATGGGGTCACGACTCATTTTAATACAACACGCCCACTACCTCCCTACTTTGAATTAGGCGGGCTTACGCCGGCCTATTTACGTTACACTGGCGTAAATATGGGAGCAAGTGCTTTGTGAATACTCAGCTTGCCTCTAAATGTTACGTCGGCGTAGCGCATATGAGATGCGCTATTCCGGCACAAATATACGCCAATGTACCTGAATCTGGCCCTCTGTCTCTATCATACACCTATGATAACAGCTATGGACCCATGGGGCCAGATTCTCGTAGAATGGCGTAACTTAGGGCGGGCGTAACGTATCTCATTTACGTTACGCCGCCGCAAGTTTTTTAGGCAAGTGCTTTATTAACAAAGAACTTGCCTGTAAAGTTGCGGCGGCGTAGCGTAAATCACCCGGCGCAACCCCGCCTAATTCAAATTAGGCGGGTAGGGGGCGTGTAGCATTTAAATTAAGCGCGTTCCCACGCCGAACATACTGCGCATGCGCCGTCCGTAAAATATCCCAGGGTGCATTGCTCCAAATAACGTTGCAAGGACGTCATTGGTTTCGACGTGAACGTAAATGGCGTCCAGCCCCATTCACGGACGACTTACGCAAACAACGTCAATTTATAAATTTCGACGCGGGAACGACAGCCATACTTAACATTGATTGCGCCTCATATACCCAGGGGCAACTTTACACTTTACGTAAACTTTGTAACTTTACTGCGTCGGCCGCGCGTACGTTCGGGAATTCGCCTATCTAGCTAATTTGCATACTCGACAGGGAAAACGACGGAGGCGACACCTAGCGGACAAAAAAAAACTTGCATTTAAGATCCGACGGCGTAAGAGCCTTACACCTGTCGGATCTAATGGATATGTATGCGTAACTGATTCTAAGAATCAGTCGCATAGATACGACGGCCCAGATTAGGACTTACGACGGCACAAATGGCATTGCACCGTCGTAAGCCCTTTGAGAATCTGGCCCTTAATTACTTTGTACAGTATGTGGGCAGACTTACACAATCTGCAGGGGATCAAATAATTATTTTCCCCACTGTACATATTTTTTTTTAATTAAGAGACAAAACACTCCCTTCAACAAATATACAACTGATTATACCAGTCAGCATTTATGAAAACTTCATTATGAAATGTGTACCAGAATACTATTTATTGGGGTTATCTGTGAAATTTAAATTATTTTCAGTTTTTTTTGTGAGTTTGTATAACTGTGACTTCTCTTTTACATATGCAGAATAAGGGACTTAATTTTATTGTCATTAAATTCAGTAGCAGTTGGCATCCGAGTGATTTTCTAAAGCAGTTTTGAAAGCCTTTAAGCTAAAAAGCTAATGTTTTGTTCATTGAGTTTGATCCCTGCATTGTAGTACAAGTTCACCCTGTTACAAGCTTGGAAAAGCACATTGTAATTAAACAGTTGATTGTAATTCACTTGAAATTCAAAGGACAGTTTTAGGAAACAGTATCTCACTAGAGTAACGGTAGCCAGATGCCAGCACTGCTCGGCTCTCAGGTGGCTCGCATTCAAATGCTGCCAACATTTATAAAACTGGCGAATAGGTGAAAGACAGTTGGTCTAAAACAATAAGACAGTTTTTGATCCTTCATCCATAAAATATGAATCAATGTCATCTGCTGAGTCTAATATTATTGCTGAGGAGTTGCACGGTTCAGAGTTGTCAGATTAAACTATTTGGCAGAATAAATCTGCTAAAAGACTTTGATTATGCAGTTAATTTTAGACCATCGCTGAATCTGTAGTCTTCTCTATGCAATGCAGGCAGATCATGGCCAATTGGAGGGGCCAGCAGGATCATAATGAAGTGTGGTGTCTCATTGAATCAGGTGAGTTGTGCCAAACAAAAACAAAGAATCACATCATAAAGATCATGGGCCAGATTCAGGTATATCTGCGTCGGCGTAACGTATTACATTTACGTTACACCGCCGCAAGTTTTCCGCGCAAGTGCTTGATTCACAAAGCACTTGCCTGTAAACTTGCGGCGGCGTAGCGTAAAGCCGTCCGGCGCAAGCCCGCCTAATTCAAATGGGGCCTGTATCATTTAAATTAGGCGCGTTCCCGCGCCGAACGTACTGCGCATGCTCCGTTTTAAATTTTCCTGCCGTGCTTTGCGCGAAATGACGTCGCACGGACATAATTTTTTGAACGGCGACGTGCGTTACGTCCTTTTCTATTCACGGACGACTTACGCAAAAAAAAATTCAAATTCGACGCGGGAACGACGGCCATACTTTAACATGGTTAGTCTAAATATAAGCCATTGAAATAGCACTCGCAACTTTACGACGGGAAAAGCCGACTAGCGACGACGTAAGAGGACGTACTGCGCATGCTCCGTTTTAAATTTTCCCGTCGTGCTTTGCGCGAAATGACATCGCACGGACGTAATTTTTTGAACGGCGACGTGCGTTACGTCCTTTTCTATTCACGGACGACTTACGCAAAAAAAAATTCAAATTCAACGCGGGAACGACGGCCATACTTTAACATGGCTAGTCTAAATATAAGCCATTGAAATAGCACTCGCAACTTTACGACGGGAAAAGCCGACTAGCGACGACATAAGAGAATGCGACGACCGCGCGTACCTTCGTGGATCGCCGTAAACAGCTAATTAGCATACCCGACGCGGAAAACGACGCAAACTCCACCCAGTGGGCGCCGAAGTATTGCATCCTAAGATCCGAAGGCGTACAAAGCCGTACGCCTGTCGGATCTTAGCCAAATGCTGTTGTATCTTTGTTTGAGAATTCAAAATAAAGATACGACGCAGCAAATTTAAAAGTACGCTGGCGTATCAGTAGATACGCCGGCGTACTCTCACTGTGAATCTGGCCCCATGTACATAAATAACAGACAATGTGCAAAAACAGATAAGTAAAAGTAAAAGCAAATAATTCTTGCAATTTGTTTGCTGGAAGATCTTGTCACAATAGAAGAGTGCGAACACAAATGTGCTCCAAACTCAGGGCTGAACCTAGGCAGGTGTGTGGGGTTCAGTGCACCCAGGCGCCACAGAGGTGGGGGCACTGAAGCACCAGAGTGCTTCCCTCCTTCCTCCCCCGTGTCCAGAGGCGGCTCTCTCCATCGGTCACCGCTGCCACCGCTGCCACCACTGTTTCCTGCCCAAGCCCGTCCCCCCTCCCTCCTCCTGTCAGAGGAGGAGAGCGAAGCAGCGGCTGTCTCTGTGTGGAGAGAGACCAGCCATGCAGTGACGTTGCTAGGGGGCTGACGTGTTCTCCTTGTCCGTGTTATGGGACCATCTCTGTGTTTGAGTTGTTGCCATAGAAACATTTGTAATGGGGAGGAGTTGGTTATATGATGACACCCATGTGGGGGTGCCAGAAATATTTCTGCACCCAGACGTCTGTGACCCTAAGATGGGCCCTGTCCAAACTCGTCTCACCAGTGTTTACAAGCTCCTTACCAGATATACACTATATGATCTCCAAATGAGATAAACTAGGCCTAGCTGACACACAACTACTGTATGATAGACTCCAGTATCCTCATTAAACAGTGATCCTGAATGAACCACTTCAGTCCCGGAAGATTTGGCTGCCAAATGACCAGAGCACTTTTTGCCATTCGGCACTGCGTCGCTTTAAGGCTGTATTCACACCTGAGCGTTTTGTCGCCTAAAGCATGAAGCTCCAAAACGCTAGAGGGGAAAAAATACATTATTCTCAATGGAGATGGTTCACATCTCCACTCCAAAACGCCTGACGCCGAACGACTGAAGCCAAACGCCGAACGACTGAAGCTCAAACAAGTTCCGGACCCTTTTTTGTCGCTCGAATTGAGCGTATTTGGGCATTTTCTGTTTAACATTGGTGACCCTAGACCTGTCCAAAATCGCGGTAAAAAACGCTGCGACAAATCGCGGTAAAAATGCTGCAAATATCGCCGCAAAACGTGGTAAAAAATGCCGCAAAATTGCGGCAAGACGCTACGCTCAGGTGTGAATGCAGCCTAACTGACAATTGCACGGTCATGCAATGTGGCTCCCAAACAAAATTGACGTCCTTTTCCCCCCACAAATAGAGCTTTCTTTTGATGGCATTTCATCATCTCTGTATCATGTACTGGTGTAGAAACATATGCTGTTCTCTTTGTATTGATTGCTGTATGTGAAATACCAGCTGTTCTTGCCAGTCCCTCTGCTTTTCTATTAAAAACTGACCACACTAAGTAGGAGAGCGAGCACACTGGTCAGTTCTCTAGCTATGCTGGGAACTCATCTTGCGCTTCTCCATGATCAGACTTGTCCTGGCACTCCTCCCCTGCACTGCCATTTGTTGGGAAGTTCAGTGTGCTGTTGCTTCTCCTCCACCAGCTCTTATGCAGCTGAGAACAGAGGGAATGTGATCACTTAAAAAAGAAAGGAAAACATTTATTTAATTATTATAATTTTTATATATATATATATCTATACAAAAATGTTTTGCATTTCATTTCTTTTTTAAACTGAGTTATTTTCAAAGTGATCATTTACAATTATGCCAGGTACAGTCGCGATCGAAATTCCGACCGTGTGTAGGCCCCATCAGACTTTTTCTGTCGGAATTTCCAACAGCAAAAAATTTCTGACGGGAAAAGCTTTTGTCGTAAATTTTCGATCATCTGTATGCAATTCCGACGCGCAAAAAAAACATGCATGCTCGGAATCAATTTGACGCATGCTCGGAATCATTGAACTTCATTTTTCTTGGCTCGTTGAAGTGTTGTACGTCACCACGTTCTTGACGGTCGGAATTTTGTGTGACCGTGTGTATGCAACACAAGTTTGAGCCAAAATTCCATTGGAAAAAAATCCACAGTTTTCTTGTCGAAATTTCTGATCGTGTGTACGCGGCATTACTTTAAAGTAAAAAATGTTTAGGCTTTAAAACCACTTTAAACCTGGTGTACATAGAGAACACCAGAGAGGGTTGAGAAGCAGGCAAATTGAGAATTTTAATTTCCTCTAGACATGTGCATTTGTTTTCGTCCGAATTTCCGAAAGATCCGACATAAAAAAATGCTTTATTTTCGTTTTCGTTGCTACAACAGTTGGATATAGATAGAAGATTCGACATGACGCTGACAATAACAATCTGTGGTCGAATGTGCCTAACCTTAACTCTATTAGTCTAAGATTATTCTACATAGAGAGGAAAGATTCGACATTGAGAGAAGAGATTCAACATTATAGAGACAGTGTTGGGGTAGACCATTCGACATGAACAACAAAGATTCGACGAAGCAGCGAAAAACATACAAACGTTGATTCTGTCATTGAAGGCTTATGGTGTCTGTCGAAGGTTCTAAGAAGATTCAACAGAGCAGCTAAACTGTACGACGCCGCAATCGTACATTTCCAGTCAAATGCTCGGCCCATAGGCTATAGAAGAATTCAAATGTTGCTTGACTAGTAATAATAATTTAAAAATATAATTATTACCAGTGTCATACAACGTTAGAATTCTTCTGTAGCTTGTAGGCGGAACATTCAAACGGAAATGTACAATTGCGGCGTCGTACAATTTAGCTGCTCCGTCTAATCTTCTTCGAACATTCGACAGACACCATGGGCCAGATTCACAAAAGGGATACGACGGCGTATCTCCTGATACGCCGTTGTATTCCTGTTTCTATCTATGCGACTGATTCATAGAATCAGTTACGCATAGATATCTCTAAGATCCGACAGGTGTAATAGTTTTACACTGTCGGATCTTAGGATGCAGTACCGCGGCCGCCGCTGGGGGGAGTTTGCGTCGTAAACCAGCGTCGGGTATGCAAATAAGGAGTTACGGCGATCCACAAAGCTTTTTCCCGTCGTTACGTCATCGCGAGTGTTAGATTTCCGTCGCAAAGATAGGGCACCTTTAACATGGTGTAAAAGTACTCCACCATGTTAAAGTATGCCTGTCTTTCCCGCGTCGCTTTTGATTTTTTTTTAAATCTTTTCTTTTTCCTGGCGTAAATCTTTTTTCACGTCGCGATTCACAAAACGTTGGCGCGTCGTAATTTCGCGCAAAGCACGTCGGGAAATTTGCGATGGGAGCATGCGCAGTACATCCGGTGCGGGAGCGCGCCTAATTTAAATGGTACCCGCTCCATTTGAATTGGACCGTCTTGCGCCGGACCTGTTTACGATACACTGCCGCAAATTTCCAGGTAAGTGCTTTGTGGATCGGGCACTAAATCGGAAAAATTGCGGTGGTGTAACGTAAACCGGTTACGTAAACGTGCGCCCGCTTCATAAGCCTTCAATGACAGATTCGACCTTAATTAATTCAGATTTTCAGACGAATGCATTTTTTTTACAAAACAAAATAAATAAAAATGAATTTCGGGAGTAACTAAATAAATACATTTTTCGGATGAAAAACGAAATTCCGAACTGAAATATTTCAGTGCGCACATGTCTAATTTCCTCATTTCCTAAATTTTGGCAGAATTTATCCATTTTGGTCAAATGTTATGAAGTTGATAAGGAAGGCTAAATTGTCTTCACTGAGGTGTTAAAGCAGGGGTGCCCAACCTTTTGAAGCGGGCCACAATCAATGAATGGAGATGGCAGGTCCATGTCCGCTCTGCATATGCAGAGTGGATACGGACACAGCCCACTATACTCTTTTTTTTTTGCGGTTTGGAGGTGGGACACAAGTCGGTTTACATCTGCCACTCCTAAGAGGTGAACGGAGGGTCCAATTGGGTCGAACTGCCCGTGTGAAAGGGGCCCAAGGCTGCTTTCACACTGATGCACTGTGGTTTACCTGCACCGCGGGTGCAACGCAGTGTACCTTTTGGCTTTCCTGCACTATGCAATAGACTTCTGTTATATTCTGCAGGCTTGGTGCACTTTCAGAAAGCTCACCAAACTCAGTGCAGGTAACACGCAGGTGCACTGCTCTGCATCTGTGGGTCGGTTTAAAAGCAGCCCAGTAACCACTGCAGAAAAGATATGCCCATATATACACTGGTGGTCATTTACTAAGGGCAAATCTACTTTGCACTACAAGTGCAAAGTGCACTTGAAATTGCACTTTGAAGTGCAGTCGCTGTAGATCCGAGCGGGACATGCAAGGATAATAAAACACAGCATTTTAGCTTACACATGATTGGATAATAAAATCAGCAGGGCTTCTCCTCATTTTAGATCTACCCCTCAGATTTACAGCAACTGCACTTCCAAGTGCAATTTCAAGTGCACTTTGCACTTGTAGTGCAAAGTGGATTTGCCTTTAGTAATAAACTGACCTTTAATAACAGTGGCCCGGATTCAGTAAGATTTGCGCATAAATTACGGAGGCACAGGGCAACGATTTTGCCCTGCGCCCCCGCAAATTTGCGCCGCTGCCCTCGATTCACGGAGCAGTAGCTCCGTAAATTGCGAGGGCGCGCCGGCAAAATTGCCCGGCGTAAGCGCGTGCAATCTAAATGATCCCGCAGGGGGCGGGAATCATTTAAATTAGGCGCTTTCCCGCGCCGATTGTAAAGCGCATGCGCCGTCGGGAAACTTTCCCGACGTGCATTGCGGCAAATGACGTCGCAAGGACGTCATTTGCTTCAAAGTGAACGTGAATGGCGTCCAGCGCCATTCACGAATCACTTACGCAAACAACGTGAAATTCAAATTTCACGACGCGGGAACGGCGGGTATACTTTAGCATTGGCTGCCCCTACTATTAGAAGGGCCAGCCTTACGCTAAAGACGCCGTACGGAAACTACGTAACTTGCGTACGCAGGGCCCGCACAACATTGTGAATCGGTGTTAGTATGCAATTTGCATACTATACACTGAGCACAATGGGAGCGCCCCCTAGCGGTCATCGCAAGAATGCAGCCTAAAATCTGCGTGGCATAAGAGCCTTATGCCACGCAGATTTTAGGCTGCAGTCGGCGTTACGATGTTCCTGAATCAGGAGCATTCGTAACGCCGGAGCAAGTCAGCAATTGCGCTGCGTAACTATGGTTACGCAGGCGCAATTGCTCTCTGAATCCGGGCCAGTGTTTTATTCTATTCTATCCCAGAGCAGGAGGTCGCGGGCCACATGTGGCCCCCGGGCCACTGGTTGGGCACCCTGTGTTAAAGGGTGCAATGGGCTATAAAAATGTATTTCAACTCCTGGATATGTTATTGGGTCCAAAATGGCCTCATGATTAGATGCAGTATTACAAAATAAAATAAAAATCATTGCACAAATAACATTCAATGCAAAAAAAAGGAAGGAGAAAATAAATATCCAAAAAAGAACCCAAAAAAACAAACAAACAAAAACAAAAAAATAAAACTGCCTTACCCCCAAAACAAAACAAAATACATACCCTCTAAATTCCAGCAGAATTTTCCCTTCCTACACTTCCCCGGAGTGTCAGATACCTGCATCCTCTGCTGCATACAGTTGTTCCATCTTCCGGCCCCTGTGTCCTGCATTAATTAAGGAGGGTAGGTAAGTTGAAAAGCAGCATACAGTGAAGAACCAGGCATCCGACAGACTTGGCACTGCCTCAAAAGTGAAGATTCTACTGGAGACCATGGGGCAGATTCATCAAAGAAATACGACGGCGGGTCTCCTGATCCGCCGTCGTACCTCTGAGTCCAGCTGGTCGGATCTATGAGGCTGATTCATAGAATCAGATTCCGCATAGATATCCCTTAGATCTGACTGGTGTAAGTGACTTACACCAGTCGAATCTTAGGCTGCAATCTACCGCCGGCAGCTAGGTGTCGTTGCTTTTTTTTACGCGTCGGATATGGAAATGAGGAGAACCGCCGATTCAAGTCCGTACGCCCGCCCGTCACTTTTTTTTAACGTCGTTTGCGTTCTGCTTTGTCTGGCGGATAGCTACCCCTGCTATATGAGGGGTAGCTAATGTTATGTATGGCCGTCGTTCCCGCGCCGAGATTCAAATTTTTACGTCGTTTGCGTAAGTCGATCAGGAATACGGATGGCCGCAATTGACGTAGCCGCCGCAAACAATGACGTCCTAGAGACGTCATTTGGAGCATGCGCATTGGGAAATTTTACCGGCGGCGCATGCGCAGTTAAATCGGCGCGGGAACGCGCCTGATTTAAATTGTACACTCCCCCTAGCCGCGGAATTTGCATTCCGCCGGGGGAGATTTACGATCCGACGGTGCAATTTTCGAGGTAAGTGCTTTGTGAATACTGCACTAGCCTCGCTAAATTGCACCGGCGGATCGTAAAACACGTAGATCGAGCGGATCTAAAGATCCGCTGATCTACATGAATCTGGCCCCATATCTTTTGAACACTCCTAGAAATGGGTAATGGGACAGGTCAGTATTAAAGGTTTTATTTTATTTTTGTTTTGTTTGTTTGTTCACGTCAGTGACTGGGTTACATTAAAGTTAGTGGTCAGGGCTCTTTTTTCCCATACTACTGTTATTTGTTGTATGCGTTGTCGTGCTTCTTCCCATTTCAAACATCAAAGTGATATTTCAATGTCTTTATTTTGCTGCATACTGCTGCCAGCAATTCACTCAGTGCTAAGACCAGCATTGTGCTGTCAGGAGTCACACTTATTGGGTATTAAGGCATTCATTTCATTGCTTTTACAAACCTGACATCTCTGTTCTGCCTAGAAAGGACTAGTCAGTTTAAAAGGTTATTAAGGGACCCTGCCAAAGTTCTGCTGCTGACTAATACACATTGAAAACTGCCCTAGAAACATTTGTTATTTAAGCTGAACTGAAATACAAAATGCTCCCTTGTAGTGGGTATGCCCTTGCGCTGCAAGAGTTAAATGTTTCTTTAAGTGGTATTAAACCCAAAACCAAAAATGTAATATATTGCAGATTACTAATCATTCAGCAAGGGGCGGATCCAGGGGGGAACAAGGCAATTGCCCCCCCCGAGAGTCAGTGGTTGGGTGAGTGTGCGGGCAACGCGGTGGGTGAACCGGTGGGTGGCTCGGTGGGTGGGTGAGTGTGACTGTGCAAGCGGAGGGGCAACCAGGCGGCTCGGCGGGCAGGTAGGAGAGTGGACGGGCAGCTGGGTGGTGGATGAGAGAGTGGATGGGCAGCTGGGAGGCTCGGTAGGTGAGCGGGCAACTGGCCAATCAGCAGGCGGGGGAGCAGAGAGATGACATCATCTCACCCTGCCTGGCGCCCGCCCTGCATCCCTGCAGTTCCGCCATTTCTCACTGTGCAGGCAGCCAGGAGAGAGATTACATCATCTCTCTGCTGCCTGACTCTGGGACACAGGACGTGTCAATCCCCACGGACCTCACCTTAGCAGGAAAGTGACAATCCGCAACTTGTGACAGGCGATGTGGCAAGTGGACAATCTGCAACTTGTGGCAGGTGACGTGGCAAGTGGACAATCCGCAACGTGTGGCAGGTGATGGGGCAAGTGACAGTCTGCAACTTGTGGCAGGTGACATGGCAAGTGACAATCTGCAACTTGTGGCAGGTGATGTGGTAAGTGAAAAGGCACACACTTGTCTGAATGAGGTCCCACAGTTAACAGTGAATGTCAGAGCACAAACCAAGCCATGAAGTCCAAGGAATTGTCTGTAGACCTCCAAGACAGTATTGTATTGAGGCACAGATCTGGGGAAGGGAACAGAAAATTGTCTGCAGCATTGAAAGTCCCAATGAGCACAGTGACCTCCAGCAATTGTAAATGGAAGAAGTTTGGAACCAACAGGACTCTTCCTAGAGCAGGCCGCCTGGCCAAACTGAGCAATTGGGGGAGAAGGGCCTTAGTCAGGGAGGTGACCAAGAACCGATGGTCACTCTGACAGAGCTCCAGCATTTCTCTGTGGAGAAAGGAGAACCTTCCAGAAAAACAACCATCTCTGCAGCACTCCACCAATCAGGCCTGTATAGTAGAGTGGCCAGACGGAAGCCACTCCTCAGTAAAAGGCACATGACAGCCCACCTAGAGTTTGCTAAAAGGCACATGAAGGACTCTCAGACCATGAGAAACAAACTTCTCTGGTCTGATGAAACAAAGATTGAACTCTGGCTTGAATGGCAAGTGTCATGTCTGGGGGAAACCAGGCAACGTTAATCACCTGGCCAATACCATCCCTACAGTGAAGCATGGTGGTGGCAGCATCATGCTGTGGTGATGCTTTTCAGCGGAAGGAACTTGGAGACTAGTCAGGATGGAGGGAAAGATGAATGCAGCAATGTACAGAGACATCCTTGATAAAAACCCGCTCCAGAGTGCTCTGGACCTCAGACTGGGTTGAAGGGTCATCTTCCAACAGGACAACGACCCTAAGCACACAGCCAAGACAACAAAGGAGTGGCTATGGGACAACTCTGTGAATGTCCTTGAGTGGTCCAGCCAGAGCCCAGACTTGAACACAATTGAACATCTCTGGAGAGATCTGAAAATGGCTGTGCACCGACGCTCCCCATTCAACCTGATGGAGCTTGAGAGGTCCTGCAAAGAAGAATGGGAGAAACTGCCCAAAATTAGGTGTGCCAAGCTTGTAGCATCATACTCAGAAAGACTGGCTGTAATTGGTGCCAAAGGTGCTTCAAAAAAAAGTATTTAGCAAAGGCTGTGAATACTTATGTACATTTTTTTCCCTTTTTTATTTGTAATAAATGCAGTGACGGCTGGTGCTCAAAATTTTTGGGGGGGCGCAAACGAAAAAAAAAAAAATTGCAGCCTCACTGTGGCCATCACATGCAGCCACTGTGCCATCAAACGCAGCCACTGTGCCATGCCACCAAATGCAGCCACTGTGCCATCAATTGTCACCACTGTGCCATGCCATCAAACAGCAACTGTGCCATCAATTGTCACCACTGTGCCATGCCATCAAACGCAGCCACTGTGCCATCAATTGTCACCACTGTGCCATGCCATCAAACGCAGCCACTGTGCCATCAATTGTCACCACTGTGCCATGCCATCAAACGCAGCCACTGTGCCATCAATTGTCACCACTGTGCCATGCCATCAAACGCAGCCACTGTGCCATCAATTGTCACCACTGTGCCATGCCATCAAACGCAGCCACTGTGCCATCAATTGTCACCACTGTGCCATGCCATCAAACGCAACCACTGTGCCATCAATTGTCACCACTGTGCCATGCCATCAAACGCAGCCACTGTGCCATCAATTGTCACCACTGTGCCATGCAACACAGCAACTGTGCCATCAATTGTCACCACTGTGCCATGCCATCAAACGCAGCCACTGTGCCATCAATTGTCACCACTGTGCCATACCATCAAACGCAGTCACTGTGCCATCAATTGTCACCACTGTGCCATGCCATCAAACGCAGCCACTGTGCCCCTCAACTGTTGCCACTGTGCCAATTGTCACCACTGTGCCCTTTAATTGTCACCACTGTGCCCCATGATGCCACTGTGCCCATTGTCACCACTGTGCCCCATGATGCCACTGTGCCCATTGTCACCAATGTGCCCCATGATGCCACTGTGCCCATTGTCACTCACCACTGTGCCCCATGATGCCACTGTGCCCATTGTCACCTCTGTGCCCTTTGTCACCACTGTGCCCCATGATGCCACTGTGCCAATTGTCACCTCTGTGCCATTTGTCACCACTGTGCCCCATGATGTCACTGTGCCCCTTTCCCTGTAAAAAGCACTTACCTGAGGATTCCATGTGCTCCCTCGATGTCTTTTGCCGCTGTGGTGAAGCTTCAGCCAATCAGGTTCCTGATAACCAGAATCCGGGAACCTGATTGGCTGAAACGGCCGTTTGTCTTATACAATGAGCGCAGATTGCCTGCGCTCAGAGTATAGACAGCTGAGAGCCGGAGAAAAGCCTATCAGAGCCGATGGCTTTGATAGGCAGTTCCCCTCAGCCAACCAGCTGCCGCTATTCGGATAACCGGCGTCCCGCATCCGGTTATCTGAATAGACCAGGCAGCGCTGGCAACCAGCAATAACACACATTTGTGCATTTATGCACGAATGTATGTTATTTGCGAGAGGGGGTGGCGCTGCAGCGCCCTCTATAGACGGCCGCCAGAACTGTGGCTAAAATGTCAAAATGACATTTTAGCAGAATAAAAGTTCTTAAAGGGCCCGTTTTTTTTTTTTTTTTTTTTTTTTTTTTTTTTGTGACTGTGGGAGGGGGGGCGGCGCCCGTGCGTCCCTATGGACGGGCCGCCACTGAATAAATGTATAAAGATTTCAAACAAACTTCTTTTACGTTGTAATTATGGGATATTATTTGTAGAATTTTGAGAAAAATAATGAATTGAATCTATTTTGGAATAAGGCTGTAACATAAAAAAATGTGGAAAAAGTGAAGAGCTGTGACTACTTTCTGAATGCACTGTATCTTAGGATCATCACATATGCAGTCTTTACTTCCTAATTTCCATTGCTACACAATAGTTGTGGTATACTGCTCCTTCTCAAAATGCACATCTATGTGTCAGCTGACTTACAGAAAACAATGAACTCGCTGTATGGCTGATATCTCATCCCAGTGGTAATTGCAGTGGCTAATTTTACCTGTCTACCAAAAAGTGGATATTCTATAGACAAATTTAAAGCAAATTTAATTATAGAAAATAAAGTATGTCAACATGTAAAAGTCCTATATCATTTTATTTATTTTTTTAAATCCCAACTGAACTCTCAGTTTTAATCAGTTAGGCCCCTTTCACATGTGCGGACCTTATGTCCGCATTTTAATCCATCCGATTGCGGATGAAAACGGGACATACATTGGTCCCTATGTGATTGCGGGTGTCAACCGTAATCACCCGCCTCCGCAAAGATCTGATTTTGCGGATGGAAGAAAACCCCTTTTTTTCTTCCGTCTGCGAATCGGATGAATACGGTCCGTGTTCATCCGATCCCCCATAGGGGAGAGTGGAGAAAAGACAGGGCGGTCCCTGCACAGTATGCGGGGACCGCCCTGTCAGCCGCCGGCTCAGCGGGGATATACAGAGCGATTCCCGCAGAGCCTACGGACACACGGAGGTGGATCATTGCTGATCCGCCCTGTGTGAAAGGGCCCTTAGACCTCTCAAATCAGCTGTAAATATGTGCTTTGCTGATTGCAGAGCTAAATGTCTGACTCAGCAGGGGTATGTAGGACCTCTGCAGAGGGATCACTGATTCCATGCAAAGAGCAACACTACTCTGCAGCATACTGCCAGGGAACAGGCATTTCAACTCAGACTGTTGCTGTTTTCTAAATAAAACTGTAGGATATTGCACATCTTTTGTTTTGATGCATTTGGAATGTATTTAGTTAAAGTGTTACTAAACCAACAACAATAAAATCAGTCTGTACTCTGTATATGCAGTAAAGCATGCTTGTTATACTCACTGTGGAACCTATGGGGTTAATGCTCTGCAGTGTGTAAAAAGGCTAAATTATCCTGTCCTCTCTGATACTCCCCTTCTTCCACTGTCCCCAATCCGTCTCCTGATAAGACAGAGCCTTTGGTGTCACTCTGCACATGCTCAGATGCTCAGTGCATTTTGCTAGAGTTTTTTTTTCTTGGGGGGGGGCAGCTGCATGTGATCCACACAGGGCCAATCAGTACTGTCCAGACAGAGAGTCAGGGGTCCTGCAGCCTCAGAGGACAATCAGAGGAGAATGACAACTCCACCTACAAGTTTTAACCAGGCACTGATAGAAGTCACACGACTGCTATATACTCCTGATGAAAAAGGGTATTTAGCAGTTTATATTTCTTAACCACTTAAGGACCGCCTCCTGCACATTTACGTCGGCAGAATGGCACGGCTGGGCACATCCACGTACAGGTACGGCGCGCCTGTGACCCGGTCCGAAGCTCCGTGACCTGGACCGCGGGACCCGCAGACCCGATCGTTGCTAGAGTCCCGCGATCGGCCCCGGAGCTGAAGAACTGGGAGAGCTGTGTGTAAACACAGCTTCCCCGTTCTTCACTGTGGCGGCTTCATCGATCGTGTCATCCCTTTTATAGGGATACACAATCGATGACGTCACACCTACAGCCACACCCCCCTACAGTTAGAAACACATATTAGGTCATACATAACCCCTTCAGCGCCCCCTTGTGGTTAACTCCCAAACTGCAATTGTCATTTTCACAGTAAACAATGCATTTTAAATGCATTTTTTGCTGTGAAAATGACAATGGTCCCAAAAATGTGTCAAAATTGTCCGAAGTGTCCGCCATAATGTCCCAGTTACGAAAAAAAACGCTGATCGCCGCCATTAGTAGTAAAAAAAAAAAATGCAATAAAACTATCCCCTATTTTGTAAACGCTATAAATTTTGCGCAAACCAACCAATTATTGCGATTTTTTTTACCAAAAATAGGTAGAAGAATACGTATCGGCCTAAACTGAGGAAAAAAAATGTTTTTTTATATATTTTTGGGGGATATTTATTATAGCAAAAAGTAAAATATATTGCATTTTTTTCAAAATTGTTGCTCTATTTTTGTTTACAGCACAAAACATAAAAAACACAGAGGTGATCAAATACCACCAAAAGAAAACTCTATTTGTGGGGAAAAAAAAGACGCCAATTTTGTTTGGGAGCCACGTCGCACGACCGCGCAATTGTCTGTTAAAGCGACGCAGTGCCGAATCGCAAAACCTGGCCGGGTCCTTTAGCTGCTTAAAGGTCCGGGTCTTGAGTGGTTAAAATAATTACATTTCCATGTTCTGTGTACTGTGGGAGGCCAGATACTAAGACAAAGGTAAACACTGCAATAATATGTCAAACCCTTGTCCACTTTTTTTTTTGAGCCTGTAAAGCCTTTATGTGATTTTCTCAATAACTGGCGTGCGTCTACATTACACATCAGTTTGTATAATCATTAAAGGATTGTCTACTCTTACAAGCAGAAACAATTAACCATTGTTTCCTTAGCTATTGTCCAAAAATGGCACAAAGTACAAAACTACAAATGTCACATTTCAACTCAAAGCAAAGTGTTATCTGTCTAATTCCACAGGAAACTTTTTCCTTTTGTCTTTCATCATTCTTCTATCCATAAGACTCTCTGTGAGTTTTTGTTCTTCAATTTCACTTTGTAGTTCTGCTTTATTTCAGGAGCAGAGCTCTCCGCTGCCATCTTCTGGAGTAATATAATATGTATTGTTATGACAGCTTCACTTTCTGTTCCAAGCCATTTGAATAGATGAAGATTGTCAGTTGGGCATTTTCTGACATTCCGCTGTCAGTCTGCTCCCATTCGGTTAGTTAAGAATAAACTTGCAATGTCAGATAAGGTACTCTGAAAGTGTTATGCTCATATAGAACTATCAACAACATAAAATGCATTCAGGATGATGCCACACTGTTACCCTTTCTTTGATTACGAAATGTTAGGATAGGAACCTTAGCATAGGGCAGTGATGGCGAACCTTGGCACCCCAGATGTTTTTGAACTACACCTGCAGTGTACTTGAGCATCATGGGAAATGTAGTTCAGAAACATCTGGGGTGCCAAGGTTTGCCATCACTGCCATAGGGGGTTATTTACGAAAGGCAAATCCACTTTGCATTACAAGTGAAAACTACAATTGGAAAGTGCATTTGAAATTGCACTGAAAGTGCACTTGGAAGTTCAGTCGCTGTAGATCCGAGGGGGGCGGGCAAGGAAAATAAAAAACAGCATTTTAGCTTGCACATGATTAGATAATAAAATCAGCAGAGCTTCCCCTCATTTCATATATACCCCTCAAATGTACAGCGACTGCACTTCCTAGTGCACTTTCAGTGCAAATTTGCAAATTTGCAATTGTAGTTTGCATTTGTAGTGCAAAGTGGATTTGCCTTTAGTAAATAACCCTCATTGTGTCATATTGGTGTACTGCTCCTCTCAGAGAGGATGTATGGAGTGATTCTTTACCCTTCTTTCCCGCTGATTCAGCATCTTCTGCAATAAACTTCATGTGCAACAAACTTCACTTTCTTTAAAGTGGTTGTAAATCCTTTACAGCCACTTTTATCTACATGTAAGCCTAGATTAAGGCTTACCTGTAGGTGCTGTAAATATCTCCTAAACCTCCACCGTTTAGGAGATATTTGAAAAAGAGAGGGGCACCGGTGTCTACAGGGCATGCCCCGTAGACAACAGCGCAGGCACACTTTAGATACCTTTAGGTCCAGACCCCAAAGCATGCTCCCCATGTTGAGGGCATGTGGCCTGGTATGGTTCAGGAGAGGGGGCGCTCTTTACTCCCCTTCTTTTCCAGCGGCCTGCCAGGTTGTGTGCTCAGATAAGGGGTATGGATTTTGAGGGGGACCCCTACTCCATTTAAAAAAAATGGCACAGGGGTCCCCTTAATATCCATACCAGACCTGAAGGGCCTGGTATGGAATTTGGGGGGGACCCCCATGCTTTTTTTTTTACATTTTGGTTCAGGGTTCCCCTTAATATTCATACCAGACCCAAAGGGCCTGGTAATGGACTGGGGGGCAAACCCATGGCGTTTTTTTCAATTACTTTATAGCTATACAGGGAGTGCAGAATTATTAGGCAAGTTGTATTTTTGAGGATTAATTTTATTATTGAACAACAACCATGTTCTCAATGAACCCAAAAAACTCATTAATATCAAAGCTGAATATTTTTGGAAGTAGTTTTTAGTTTGTTTTTAGTTTTAGCTATTTTAGGGGGATATCTGTGTGTGCAGGTGACTATTACTGTGCCTAATTATTAGGCAACTTAACAAAAAATAAATATATACCCATTTCAATTATTTATTTTTACCAGTGAAACCAATATAACATCTCAACATTCACAAATATACATTTCTGACATTCAAAAACAAAACAAAAACAAATCAGTGACCAATATAGCCACCTTTCTTTGCAAGGACACTCAAAAGCCTGACATCCATGGATTCTGTCAGTGTTTTGATCTGTTCACCATCAACATTGCGTGCAGCAGCAACCACAGCCTCCCAGACACTGTTCAGAGAGGTGTACTGTTTTCCCTCCTTGTAAATCTCACATTTGATGATGGACCACAGGTTCTCAATGGGGTTCAGATCAGGTGAACAAGGAGGCCATGTCATTAGTTTTTCTTCTTTTATACCCTTTCTTGCCAGCCACGCTGTGGAGTACTTGGACGCGTGTGATGGAGCATTGTCCTGCATGAAAATCATGTTTTTCTTGAAGGATGGTGACTTCTTCCTGTACCACTGCTTGAAGAAGGTCTCTTCCATAATCTGGCAGTAGGACTGGGAGTTGAGCTTGACTCCATCCTCACCCCGAAAAGGCCCCACAAGCTCATCTTTGATGATACCAGCCCAAACCAGTACTCCACCACCACCTTGCTGGCGTCTGAGTCGGACTGGAGCTCCCTGCCCTTTACCAATCCAGCCACGGGCCCATCCATCTGGCCCATCAAGACTCACTCTCATTTCATCAGTCCATAAAACCTTAGAAAAATCAGTCTTGAGATATTTCTTGGCCCAGTCTTGATGTTTCAGCTTGTGTGTCTTGTTCAGTGGTCGTCGTCTTTCAGCCTTTCTTACCTTGGCCATGTCTCTGAGTATTGCACACCTTGTGCTTTTGGGCACTCCAGTGATGTTGCAGCTCTGAAATATAGCCAAACTGGTGGCAAGTGGCATCTTGGCAGCTGCACGCTTGACTTTTCTCAGTTCATGGGCATGCAAGATATCTCACTATTTTTGACTTTTCTGAGCCTGTCAAGTCCTTCTTTTGGCCCATTTTGCCAAAGGAAAGGAAGTTGCCTAATAATTATGCACACCTGATATAGGGTGTTGATGTCATTAGACCACACCCCTTCTCATTACAGAGATGCACATCACCTAATATGCTTAATTGGTAGTAGGCTTTCGAGCCTATACAGCTTGGAGTAAGACAACATGCATAAAGAGGATGATGTGGTCAAAATACTCATTTGCCTAATAATTCTGCACTCCCTGTATAACCCGACAAATCATTATAGCTGCGAGTAGTTTTAAATGACTTGTTTTCCTTTAGAAATTTAATTTTGTGCAGGGACTGTTCTAAACACGGGAAAAATGTGCCACTTTGCAGGCATACTATAGACACCCCCAGGTACGAAATTTAAAGGAATATTTCACTTTTATTGTTTCACTTTAAGCATTATTAAAATCACTGCTCCCGAAAAAACGAGCGTTTTGAAAAACATGACACATGTCCTCTGGGGCAGGACCCAGGTCCCCAAACACTTTTTTATAACAATAAGCCTTTTAAAATTAGCACTTTTGATGTCTCCCAGACTTTTAAAGGGTGTTCCGCGGCTTTTAAATTTGCCTCCAAATTGTTCCCCTATTCCAGGGAGATGTGGAGATGTGGAAAGAGATGGCCAGCAGACATTGATTGTTATATTAGATTGTCAAATATAACTATTGTTTGTATTTTTATTACAATGATGATGTAATAAAATGAAAGTGTATGCTGTTACCGTAGATTTCTTTTACCACTGAATGTGGACCTATAAGACCTTTACAAGTCTTCATGAATAATTTAATGGTGTGTCACAATATTTAGTAACGGTATCTTTTTACCAAAAAATATTGTGTGATCAAGTGATCTGTGCAGGCAGGCAACTGTGTAATTTCTGGGACAGAATCTCAGTTCGGGAAGCTAGATGATGCTTGAACAATAATGGTGTTCATCCTTCTGAAGAGAAAAACAGATGAAGACATTTCAGGGGGAGTGCTGTAATCTCTGTGACTAGTAAAACTCTCTGGGCTAGATTCAGAAAGATAAGCGTATCTTTCTGCGGGCGTAACGTATCTCGGATACGTTACGCCGCTGTAAATTAGGGCGCAAGTTCCCCATTCAGAAAGAACTTGCGCCCTAAGTTACGGCGGCGTAACGTATGTGGGCCAGCGTAAGCCCACCTAATTCAAATGAGGATGATGTGGGCGTGTTTTATTTAAATAAATGGTGACCCCGCGCATGCGCCTTTCGTGAAAGAATCCCAGTGCGCATGCTCGAAATTCCGCCGCAAATCGTCATTGCTTTCGACGTGAACTTAAATTATGTCCAGCCCTATTCGCGAACGACTTACGCAAACGACGTAAAAATTTTCAAAATTCGACGCGGGAACGACGTCCATACTTAACATAGGATACGCCTCATATAGCAGGGGTAACTTTACGCCGGAAAAAGCCTAACGTAAACGACGTAAAAAATTGCGACGGGCAGACGTACGTTTCTGAATCTGCGTAACTACCTAATTTTCATATTCCTCGCGTAAATATACGGAAGCGTCACCTAGCGGCCAGCGTAAATATGCAGGCTAAGATACGACGGTGTAAGATACTTACGCCGGTCGGATCTTAGGGAAATCTACGCGTAACTGATTCTATGAATCAGTCGCATAGATACAACGCCGCAACTCAGAGATACTAGGCGTATCTGGAGATACGCTGTCGTATCTCGCACCTGAATCTAGCCCCATCACTTTATGTGATGAAAAAAAAAACGACGTTTTGAAAAACGTCACTTTAATTGACCGTGTGTGGGGGAAAACGTTGTTTTATGTCTTGTGAAAAACGACAAAAAAAAATTGAAGCATGCTTCAATTTTTTGTGTCGTTTTTCAAAACGTCGTTTTTTGTGTCAATTAAAATGATAGTGTGTGGGCAAAACGACGTTTAAAACGACGTTTTTAAACCCACGCATGCTCAGAAGCAAGTTATGAAGCGAGCTTCAATGGAAAAGAGTGCTGAACGTAACCGCGCTTTGCTAGAGCATTTTCAAAAACGTTGTTTTATTTCAGGATTTAAAACGTCGTTTTTTTTCATCACATAAAGTGATGGTGTGTACACAGCATAAGCCACAATAAAGCAGACATCCTGCCAAAAATTAAAAGGCATGAATGAATAGCCCATAAAAAGTAAAAATACCTAAATCAGCTTCATGGTGTGTACGCGGCATTAGAAATGTAGCTTGTTAATCTCCTTGGCAGGGGCGGCCCTATCATGGGTCCCAGTGGGTCCATTGGACCCAGGCGGCAGTTTAAGCAGGGGTGGCCGCAGCCTGGTCACCCCGCCGCCACCTCTGTGTGTCCCGGAAATGCAGTGTGCAAGAAGCAAAGAATCACTAAATTGCCAGAAATGGCATTAGCTCCATGTGCAGCCGCCGGCCTGGCGGGAACAGCAATATACAAAATACCACCGGCACCACATGTTTCTGCCTCCAGCATACAGTGTAACCTCCTGTGTACACTGTAAAACTGGGCAGTGGCTGAGCGGGATGAGGCATTGGTTGTGGAACGGCGGGGGATGGGCATGGCTTGTGGGGCGGTGCCAGAGCGGGGCAGGTTTCCCGGCAGAAATGCATTGCACAGCATAGTACAGCACAAGTATCCGCTCATCAGTACTACAAGATGGAACAAGAGGCTCAGGCACCACTTTGCCAGCTCAAAGGCTGCACTGATGTATACTGATAAGCTGCATTGATGGGGACTGATGAGGTGGTAGTGATGGACACTGATAGGCTGCACTTTTAAGCACTGATGAGGTGGCACTGATAGGCTGCACTGGTGGGAACTGATAAGGTGGCACTGATCGGCTGCACTGGTGGGTACTGATGAGGTGGCATTGATAAGGTGGCACTGATAGGCTGCACTGATGGGCACTGATGAGGTGGCACTGATGGACACTTATAGGCTGCATTGGTGGGCACTGATGAGGTGGCATTTATGAACACTGATAAGCTGCATTGATGGGCACTGATGAGGTGGCACTGATGGACACTGATATGCTGCACTGATGGGCACTGATGAGGCTGCACTAGTGGGCACTGATAGGCTGCACTGATGATGTTGCACTAATGGAAACTGAGGAGGCTGCACTGATTGGCACTGATGAGGCTGCCCTAATAGATGACACTGTTGAGGCTGCACCGATTGGCACTGATGAGGCTGCCCTAATAGATGACACTGTTGAAGCTGCACTGATAAGGCTGCACTGATTGACACTGATGAGGCTGCCCTAATAGATAACACTGATGAGGCTGCACTGATAAGATGGCATTGATGGCCACTGATAGCTAGGCATCACTGACGGGCACTGATAGGCTGCACTGATGGGGACTGCACTGATTATAAATGTAAATGTTCCCTGACACAAGGGACACAGCTCATACCCCCTTCTCCTTCTCCAGGGCACTGGAAGATTACCCACTATGGGAAAATTGGGGAAGGAGGGGGGGGTGCTAAAGACATACAATTTTAACTTAGAGAGCAGCCACTAGCACATGGAACACTTCTCTCGTCCCTTGTGCTGTTTAAAAAAAAATCCAAACTTAGGCTTTAAGGGCCAGATTCACAGTGGAGATAGGACGGCGTATCTGCTGATACGCCGTCGTATCTCTGTTTCTATCTATGCGACTGATTCATAGAATCAGTTACGCATAGATATCCATAAGATCCGACAGGTGTAATTGTTTTACACTGTCGGATCTTAGGATACCGCGGCCGCCGCTGGGGGGAGTTCGCGTTGTAAACCAGCGTCGGGTATGCAAATTAGGAGTTACATCGATTCACGACGGATTTTCGCGTTCGCTACATCGCCGCTAGTCTAGTTTCCCATCGCAAAGTTAGTCGTCATTTTAGGTGCCCTAACTTTAGTCAGCAAGAGTATTGCTGTCTAAAGTATGGCCGTCGTTCCCGCGTCGAAATTTAAAAATGAACGTCGTTTGCGTAAGCCGTCCGGGAATACGGAATTACGCTACGCGCCTCGCCGTTCGAAAAAATTATGTCACGGCGCGCAATGCACGACGGGAGTTCGGAAACGGAGCATGCGCGGTAGGTCCGGCGCGGGAGCGCGCCTAATTTAAATGGCACACGCCCATTTAAATTGGCCCGCCTTGCGCCGGAGGCCGCCGGCGTAGGTTTTCATCGCAAGTGCTTGGTGAATCAGGCACTTGCGATTAAAAATTGCGGCGGTGTAACGTATCTACGATACGTTACGCCGCCGCTCTTCTATGTGAATCTGGCCCTAAGTGATCAGAATGCCGATCCCATGTGCAGAAGAGTCAGTGAATAGAGCTCAGCTTCTAATGCACATAAGATCATTTAATCCCATCACAGTTGACTGACACCTGGCACTCCAAGCATATATATTCAGTGATGTGCACTTTCCTACTAGAGCTCAATCAGCGCCAGATCAGCTCCATTCAACCTGAAGAAAACAATGAGCACATATTCATGGCCGCACATTGGCTCCTATGTACACTTTTGGCAATTCCTTTTTTCAGCTGGAATTTGGGGGAAAACATACAGACCAAAGTCAAGGGGGCATCAGACTTTTTTTTTTTTAAAGTGTATTTTTGTGCGTGTACACGAGAGAGGAGCTGGACTGCAGGGGTTGGGAGTAGGCAGGCCTCCCCCAGAGGCAATCTGCCACCTTTCTCCATGCCCCGGGTGGCAATGGTGGATGTGTGAGGGGGTCCTCCCACACAGCCCGCCCTACCTGCTCCGCTTTGAAGCCCAACGGGGCAGAGGGACTCCCTATAAGGAAGTGAGAGGATTTGCCCGCTCAACCAGCCCTGTTAGTCCTTCGCCTCTCTTTTTAGAGACCGCGTGGTCAAAGTGCGTGCATGTTAACCCAATTTCGAGTAAGTGTGGTGGTTTTTGTGGGAGGGGGGTGGGCGTACTAAGCGCAGGCTTACTTCGCATAGCACACCCATCGGGAGGCAGGCTGAGACCACCAAACTCAATTCACATGTAGCTAAGACCGGGAACCGAACCCCTAGCTGCAGAGGTGAATAGCTTGTCATTGCAGTGCCAATCGCGTTGAGCCACCGCAGCTCCTTGGCATGACCTTATGGTCGCCTACTATGAAGAAACAATGAGACATTTGCAAGAAATTTGTATTTAATTACCTGTAAATAAAAACTTTTATGCCTCCACATCTGCATTTGATAGATTAGCATGCCCTTTCATGATGCCAGTGCAGATGAAAGGTTAATCTAAATTCCATTTTGGAAAGTGCAGAACACACATGTTTGTTTCAACTAAATTCATATACATAAAAATGTTTTAATATAATAAAAAAACAGAACATGATGCAATAAAAAAGGTTGTGGTGGAATCGAATTTTAGGAATATTGTTTTCATCTTGAGTAGATCATCATTATCTTATGATTGTATGGTTCCCAGAAGGGGATTGTAGGAACCCTATTAAGTGTAGCGAGTACTTTAGTGTTTTTGTGATGTGCAGGTATAGATTGCAGTCAGTCTAAAAGTTCTTTCATCTCTACGTGTCGGGCTGCTGTTGAGCATACTTGAGTAGTCTGTCTCCGAAGGTATGAATATTTATCATTTCAGCCAATTACTGGGAAGTATGCCCTAGTGTTGTGAGGCTAGGAAGGTGATACATGTTTTGAAACAAGCATTATAGAGATTTATTTCTCCCATAGGCTTCTTCCCAGAGGAATTGTATGTTGGAGGAGTCTTCCATTCTCCATGATACTGGCCTACTATAGGATCTCAAGTACTTTAACCTTGAGAAAGCTCTTGCAGCTGTCCTCCGCTTAAGAGAAGTAGTGCAAGAGAGAGCAAAGGAGAAGCTGAAGAATTTCAAATGTGCATCCTTGGGAAAGAGCTACTTAGATATTATGGAAGTTAAGTTCAATAGGTTTGTCACTAGCCAGCATAACCTGTCAGAGTACAGAGTATCTTGAAGATGAACAAAAGTCAGCCCATGCGTTGATGCAACTGGGGTAGTTGAGTTCACCACCCTCCAGTAGTGTATTTAGGTTTTGTGCTGCCCAAGGCCTGACTAAACTCATGCACCTCCTAATTCAAATATGACCCACCCCATCCGGTCAAGGCCACACCCCTTTTTGTTTAAGACCCACCCTGAAATTTTTGAGTGGGGACACTAGTTCTGAGGACCTGGGTGGGGGGGACAAAGGATTCCCTTAATTTGCATAATTTCCTCTCATTTCCTGTTTGGCTATGGGGCAGGAAGTGAAGGCAAATCTCTGCAATGGGACAGGGATGGTAAAAAATAACCTGACCGAACTATAACCCTCCCTTACTCTATCCAAAATTAAAAACAAGTGTTACCTATAGTTCTACTTTAAGCACACATTTCTGATAATTTTATGGAGAGAACTAAGAAGATATAACCATGCCAATGGTGCAGCAGAAAACATAGCACAGTGGGGAAGGTTTGTGATCCAGAATGATAGGACAGTCAAAATTAGAAGCAGCGCCCCCCACAGTTGCAGAATGTCGGTCGCCGCATACCGGAAGCAGTGTGGCCGTTTTATGGGGGTGCTAAACTAATTTGCCTCTCAGGCCAGTCCGCCCCATAAGACTGGTGCTACACTAACAGTGTAGCGCAAGCCGGCGGGGAACCCTAGGCCTTGTTGGCCTGGGCCAGGATACAGCACTGCCACCCTCTTTTCCATTCTCTGTAGTTCTGTATTTGTTGTTCAAACTGTGTACTAAGTGACTACCACCCAAGTTATTTTGACTTACACTCCTTTGAGAAATGATCAGCACTGAAGTGGATTTGTCGAGAAATTGTGGGGTAAGGACCACAGTAGTGCCTGGTATAGCTTTCTCAAAACTTCCCACTAGCTGTTCTTATGGTTAGGGTCAGGAACTCTTGTAGGCAGCGTAGTTGCTTAGTTAGCCTCTAGAGGTCCCCGAAGTAGCAAGTGGGTTGTTATCATACATGGTGAGTTACTGTCTGGCCTGGACTTGCCAGTATGGGCCATCTTGAGTAAGATGGATCAGTACAAATAGTCTGGCAGGTGTATGCCCATGGTTGGTCATTGTGGGAAGCATTGCAAAGACCAGACAGTGGAAAAGATGTAATTTCTGAAACTCTAGCTTCTTGGAGCTTCCTCTTTACAGGGAAGGAGAGGTGCAGGACTACATGTATTCCCTTTGCATGGGATGCAGGACTCTGGGAGACCCCTAATAAAGTATAGGCTACTTGATTAAGCTTTCCACTTGTTTTTGCTCTCTTATTATTTATTTACTACAGGTACCTTTATAGTGCTGTCAATTTATGCAGTGTTTTACATATAGTTCATTCACATCAGTACATGCTCTTAAGGAGCTTACAATCTAAGGTCCTCACATTCATACATATACTAGGGCTAATTTACTTACCATCAAATTTTGTACAGAATAAAATCTATTTTTTTTCCAATGATGTAGACTACCTCTATACATTAAAAGTCCTATTTATTCTCAACAGTTTTTGTTTTTATGTTTTTTCAGGATGAAGTATGCCCACTACTGTAAGTGAGAATTGATTGGAATGCTTATGGCTTCTTCTTCTTCTTCTCATCTGTATATCCAGACTTGTGATTTACATTAATTCTCCATAAAGCACATTCAGACAGGTGACACACATACTGTACTGTGTGCATCAAAAATTTGAAAATTTGCAAGCTTGAACAGGACATCACACAGAAAGAATAGAGAGCTTGCTGTAACTTTCAAATAAATGCAAAGCAATTGGTGCCTGCTAGAATACCAAATAAAAAATGCATCAGTGCAGACAGAAATAAAATGTTAAAAGCTCTACTGTTGAGAAATGAGATTCTAAAGGACCATTTCTATCTGAGTTTAACTAGGCCCAATCAATGTAATGAAAAGTACACTAAATACTCTTTAATGGTGAAGGGTAAAATGAGCGTAGCCTGTAAACCTCATTAATCCCATGCTTCTTCCATATTAGGAGTTTAAAGGATAGAAATATAGGAACTGCCAATGCAGGTTGATGTTTTAAGATGAATGCTCTATGACAAGGCCGTCAACTTTCCTTCAATATTTGGAGATGTGCTGACCTACAACAAGCGTGTGCATATCCAGTGTTGGACACCAGATATGCATAACTCCCAACAGTCCCAAATTCTGCAGGACTGCCCCAGATTTGGTCCAAATTCCACAGTTCTCCAGATAAGAGGACTGTCCCGCAAATCCCCTCCCCACTAAAATCCCCTCACCACTATTCTACACAGTGACACAGGGCAGTAGAAATGACAGCTGACATAAGTTAATCAGCAGTCTGTCAGCCATTTAGTAAGTGTACTCTGTCATTGTAACTTGTGGGGAGATGCGTCTTAGGCCCCGTACACACGACCGAGTTTCTCGGCAGAATTCAGCCAGAAACTCGATCGGAGCTGTATTCTACCGAGAAACCCGGTCGTGTGTATACTTTTGGCCGAGGAAACCGACGAGGAACTCGTCGAGCCAAATAGATGTTCTCTATTTCCTCGTTAGTCAACGAGGAAACTTGGCTCGCCGAGATCCTCGGCGGCTTCACAAGGAACTCGACGAGCAAAACGATGTGTTTTGCTCGTCGAGTTTCTCGGTCGTGTGTTATGGGTGGCTTTGGTCGCTCCGGCAGGAGGGCCTTTCCCTTTTTGCTGTGCCAGCGTGATGCTGGGAGGAGCCCGTTTGGTCATGCTGAGCACATAAGTATCCCCAGTTCACTAGGGTGGAGATCTGCTTTTTTTTTTACTAAAATCAGTTATAACACAGAAGCAATTATTTAATATGATAAAAAGTAGATACATTTTTTATAGTCTTACAATTACAACCAGCACCTTTGAGGGCAACCACAATTCTGATGCGGCCCGAAATTAAATTAAGTTTGACTCCCCTGATAAAGAATGTATGTTACTGGCCAGATCACCAGGTGAAAACAGAGGGAAGAAATCCTAAAAAGAGCCAACTAAAGCAGTCACCATGTCTAATGATTGGTAAGCTGTAATAAATACATTTTTTGGTTTACGGTTTAATACCACTTTAACCACTTACGGACCGTCCGTCGTCGTTATATGTTGGTACTTTGAAGAGGGATATCATTGTTATGGCAGCAGCTAGCTGCCATAATCCCGGTATCTATTTTTCAGCGGGCAATCCGCTTTCAGATAAAAGTGGACTCTGTGGCAGATTCACCACAAGCCCTCTGCCACTTACAGGAAGCCACCGGTAGCGGCAGAGGTGATCTGACCCTTCTTCCTGTTAGGTATGGAGACAAGTGAGGAGAAGATGGCCCCCCACCCATCTCAATACCATTGCAGGGCGGAAGCAATGTCAAAACATCACTTCTGCCCATAGCTCTTTGTTGAAAGGCAAGTTCATAATACAAGATGTGTTTTAAATATGAACTCTGGGTATACCAAGCCTTTACATTCTTGGGGGCTGTCTGGAATGCAACAAAAGGCACATCAAAGCTTTGTAGAATAAAAGCTTGACTCCTGGCCAACTGGTGTGATAGCACTCTGCAAGCAAGCTTTAAAAAGGACCATGGCTGACAAGATGATTGATAAATGTCCTGCTACAGAAGATCGAAAGGCCAGCTAAGAACTGCCCCTAGAGGCCAATACAGCAGGATGGACAGAGATATAATATATTAAAAGGACTACCTCTTGGCAATATCTCATTGGACAGGAAGCTCGTGGGGTGTGGTTACAAGTGGGTCTAAATGGATGAGCAAAAAGTGTACACAGAAGGGAAGTCGTCCCTTTTTGGTTCTTGACTTGCTTGCCTGATGGCTCTTAAGCCTCATGGCTCTCTTTCACCATCTTGAGCCCAGCTGAAGAGACAATATATAGAGGACAGCCTTTACGATAGGTATCTTTGATGTTCTTTGTTATATACTCTATAGCAGTGGTCATTAACCCTGTCCTCAGGGCCCACTAACAGGGCAGGTTTGCAAGATAACTGAAATACATCACAGGTGATATAATTTGCTGCTCAGTGATTTCAGTATGCGTGTCTGCATCTCCACAAGGTAATACATAAAACCTGGCATGTTAGTGGGCCCTAAGGACAGGGTCGATGACCACTGCTCTATAGTAGGGATGAGCCGAACACCCCCTGGTTCGGTTCGCAGCAGAACATGCAAACAGGCAAAACATTTGTTCGAACACGTGAACACCGTTAAAGTCTATGGGACACGAAAATGAAAAATCAAAAGTGCTCATTTTAAAGGTTAATATGCAAGTTATTATCAGAAAAAGTGTTTGGGGACCTGGGTCATGCCCCAAGGGACATGTATCAATGCAAAAAAGTTTTAAAAGGCTGTTTTTTCGGGAGCAGTGATTTTAATAGTGCTTAAAGTGAAACAATAAAAGTGAAATATTCCTTTAAATTTCATACCTGGGGGGTGTCTATAGTATACCTGTAAAGTGGCACATGTTTCCTGTGCTTAGAAAAGTCCCTGTACAAACCACCGCAGTTTTACAGCGGCAGGTTGGCTCGACTGCGCAAAATCACGTAAAATAAAGTGATTTTCCTTTGCGCCCCCTGCTTGCCCCTGGTTCTGATGCGAGTGCCCAGCGGGCGCGATCACCACCGGGCACCCGCGATCGCTCGTGACACACACAGCTCCCGGTTCTTTCAGTGGGGGAAATGACTGAATGTATGTTCATACAATGTATGAACAGCGATCTGTCATTTCCCCTAGTCAGTCCCATCCCCCCTTCAGTTAGAACACACCTAGGGAACATAATTAACCCCTTGATCGCCCCCTAGTGTTAACCCCTTCACTGTCAGTGACATTTTTAAAGCAATCAATGCATTTTTACAGCACTGATCGCTAAAAAAATGCCAATGGTCCCAAAAATGTGTCAAAAGTATCCGATGTGTCCGCCATAAGGTCGCAGTACTGATAAAAATCGCAAATCACCGCCATTACTAGTAAAAAAAATGATTAATAAAAATGCCATAAAACTATCCCCTATTTTGTAGACGTTATAACTTTTGCGCAAACCAATCAATAAACGCTTATTGCGATTTTTTTATGAAAAATATGTAGAAGAATACGTATCGGCCTAAACTGAGGAAAAAAATTGTTTGTTTTTATATATTTTTGGAGGATATTTTTTTTTTTCAAAATTGTCGCTCTATTTTTGTTTATAGTGCAAAAAACAAACAAACGCAGAGGTGATGAAATACCACCAAAAGAAAGCTCTATTTGTGGGAAAAGAGGACGTCAATTTTGTTTTGGAGCCACGTCGCAATTGTCAGTTAAAATGACGCAGTGCCGAATCGCAAAAGGTGGCCCGGTCATTGACCAGCAAAATGGCCTGGGGCTGAAGTGGTTAAAACTGCTTGCGGCTATAATGAATTGTCGGGTCCCAGATCAAAGTCATTGAAAAAAAACAGCATGGGTTCCCCCTTTAGTCCATTATCAGGCCCTTTGGATCTGGTATAAATATTAAGGGGAACCACGAACCAAAATTTAAAAAAAAAGCGTGGGGTTCCCCCCAAAAATCTATACCAGACCCTTATCCAAGCACACAACCTGGCAGGCCGCAGGAAAAGAGGGAAAAATTAAAAAAACATTCTCGATGTCCAGCGATGATCCATTCTCCAGCAATACTTTCCACTCCAGCGAGGAACGACACACGATCCTCCCTGCACTGGAGGCACCAGGCCTAATGACGTGCAAGCTGTTTGACAGTTCTTTTATAATTGAGGGCAGGGCCACCCGTGACGTGGACAGGTGTCCCCACCCCCTCTAACGCAGGGGTTTCCTAACTATAGGGATAAGCAAGTTAATACATATATGCAATGGATAGAGGTAATCCATAACCACCCTCAGATAATATCTTTTTTAGTCGTTATTTCACTCTTAAAGAGACTTTTTTTTTTTTTTTTAATGACATTCATTTTTAATTTTTGTTATTGCATTTAGTGTAAATATGAGATCTGAGGTCTTTTTTAGCACCAAACTTAACTCAACTCAAAACACGCAAACTGTAGAATTTTTTAAACATCGCCTATGGAGATTTTTAAGGGTAAAAGGTTTGTCGTCATTCCACAAAAAGTGTATTTTTTCCAAAAAAAGTGTGCTTGTAAGGGCTCTTTCACACGGGCGGCCCGTTCAGGTCCGCCTGCCAGTTTCTTAGGCGGACCTGAACGGGCGCTCCGTGCTCCTCTATGGAGCCGCGGATGTCAGCGGTGACATGCCCGCTGACATCCGACCCGCTCCGATCCGCCAAAGTGTGATGGAGGAAAAACCTACTTTTCCATCCGTCTGGCGGAGCGGATCGGGTGAACACGGACAGACGGTCCTTGTTCATCCGATTCCCCCATAGGGGAGAGCGGAGAAAAGACAGGGCGGTCCCTGCACAGTGTGCGGGGACCGCCCTGTCATCCGCCGGCTCAGCGGGGATCAACGGAGCGATCCCCGCTGAGCAAGCGGAGGTTCATTGGGCGAATCATTACTGATCCGCCCCGTGTAAAAGGGGCCTAAGACTGCTGCGCAAATACGGTGTGACAGAAAGTATTGTAATGACCACCATTTTATTCTCTATGGTGTTACAAAATATACATATATTTATATATAACTTTTTAACTTGTAAACAGGATCGGTCCTTAAGTGGTTACATCACAGCAAATTACAAAGAAAAAGTTGAAACAGTTTTTTTCTGGTGGGGGAAAATATATAAGTCGAGAGCTTTTACTGATATCAATACATGGGATACATGGGATTAAAAAAAAAAAAAAAAAAAGAACAAGTAAATACATTGGCCCGGATTCAGGTAGAGCGGCGTATATTTGTGCCGGCGTAGCGCATCTCATATGCGCTACGCCAATGTAACTTTGAGAGGCAAGAGCAGGATTCACAAAGCACTCGCTCCCTACATTGCGCCAGCGTAACGTAAATTGGCCGGTGTAAGCCCGCCCAATTCAAAGATGGAAGGTAGTGGGTGTGATACATTTAAATTAACCGTGACCCCATGCAAATGAAGGGCCGAACGAACGGATGCTCAGAATCACGTCGAATTTACTCCCTAAGATACAACGGCGCAATGCCTACGACGTGAATGTAACCTACGCCCAGCCCCATTCACGTACGACTTACGTACAGTAAACGACATAAAATATGACGGCTGTTCCGAAGTCCATACCCTACCATGACTTACCCCTGCTTTATGAGGCTTAACTTTACGCCAGATGTACGCCTTACATAAACGGTGTATACTACTGCGACGGGCGCAAGTACGTTCGTGAATCGGCGTATCTCTGTCATTTGCATATTCGATGTGTAAATCAATGGAAGCGCCCCTTGCGGGCAGGGTAAATATGCGCCCAGGCTCTGACGGCGTAGGAGACTTACGTCGGTCGGATGAAGCCAGATTTCAGGCATATCTAGCATTGAGAATCAGGCGCATAGATACAACGGCGCATCTGTGCACTTACACGGTGTATAGAAAGATACGTCGGCGTAAGTGCTTTAAGAATCCGGGCCATTGCCTCTTCTTACTGTATACATTTTAAATCACAGCAATTTAAGCACCAGAGTCACTTCACTCCTCTACAAAGAAATGTGCTTTTTTTTTTTAAATGCATATTCATCGCCTCCAATGCGCCTGTGCTTCATACAACTAAAGAGGCATAAAGGGTTGTTAATCAGCCTGTTCTCTGAGAAAAGAGCCATCTCTTCCGAGGGTGCAGAGTTATTTCAGAGCACAACCAAAGCCTGCTAAAACACAGACAGAAGCTGAGAGATATTTGTAAAGTTCCAGAAAGGGATCAGAATATTGGAAGATAAGCCACTGAAATCTCTTTGATAATGTGTTTGTATTCACTAACACCAAAGTCAGATACATGAAAGAAGCTTTGCAGATCCTAAAACTCTGGGATGTTCTATCTCTTTGTAACAGGACGAAGTCAAAGTAAATCTTTCCATGTTACTTGTCCGCAGTCTCTCTTTAGAAAGAAATAACAAATAACCTTCAAATTCAGTTTCAGCAGATGGAAAGTGTTGGCTCTATGTGAAACACTTGTAAAATGCGGCTTTTATTTTTAATCATGAGATTAAATATAAATTAGACTACTTGGCATTCTGCAGGCTCACACACAGTGTCAGGTACTGTCCACGCTGTGGCGTTAAGCTTCAGGCATTCAGTCTTCTGTATCTACGCATTTATACATCTACTAGGCAAATTACAGAATACTAACTGTGCTGAAGCCAAAGTTACTGATTTATAAATCAGCATTATGTTTATTGCTAACAGTCATTAATTTTTTTTATGTTGCATTTCAATCTGTTTATTAAGAATTTTCCCGGTTTTCAAATAATATAAAAGTGAAAGATCTTGCCATATAAAAAACTTCCAAGAGTAGCAATCTCACATCATCCAAAACCCTTCCACCCACACCTCCACCAGAATGATAGGAGGGGAGAGAGAAATACAATGAGACTTTGTGCCTTCAAAGAGAGTAGAAACAAAGGGCTAGATTCAGGTAGATCAGCGGATCTTTAGATATGCGTGATCTATCTGATTTAAGATACGCTGCCGCAAGTTTGAGAGGCAAGTGGGTAATTCACAAACCACTTACCTCCAAGCTTGCGGCGGCGTATCGCGCCATTTTCAAATTGAAAATAAGATCCGACGGTGTAACACAGTTACACCTGTCGGATCTTAGCCATATCTATGCGTAACTGATTCTATGAATCAGGCGCATAGATACGACCAGTGTAAGTCAGAGATACGATGGCGTATCAGGAGATACACCGTCGTATCTCTCTGTGAATCTGGCCCTCAATATCTAAAACTTTTTTCATTTTACAAATATTAAAATAAATGAAATATACCATATTTATCGACGTATAACATGCACAGGCGTATAATACGCACCCCAATTTTAGGAAGGACGTTTAAGAGAAAAAACTGACATTTTAAATAAAGAATTGCCCATCATTGCAGCATGATCAGTGTCCATCTGCAGCCTTGCCCATCATTGCAGCATGATCAGTGCCCATCTGCAGTTTTTTCCCCTGCGAGAAAGCTTACCTTCCCCAGCTAGAAAGCTGTAAATTGCAGAGTGTATTGGCCAATTGGTCTATATACAATGGTGCAAAGTACCTATAATTTTAACTTATCTTTCTTTTTCAACTCCAAATTTAAATGGCAGCACCTACAGAAAAATTCAATGTGGAAGAGCAAAAGACCATTATGAAGTTCCTGTTTCTCCAAGAGAAAGGTGTAAAGCAGATCCATGATGAAATGTCACAAACTTTGGGTGACAGTGGCCCTTGATATGCAACAGTTAAACGTTGGGTTGTCAATTTTAAAATTGGCCATTTCGGTCTTGAAAGTGAGAAACTCCATGGAAGGTCCGTTTCTGTCCTTGTGCCTGCAAATGTGAATGCCATCCATGACATGATCATGGAGGCTTGCCGAATATCAGCCAAAAGTATTGCTACATATCTGGGAATATCACGTGAGAGAGTTGGTGCCATTATTAACAATGAATTGTAAATAGGAAAGCTTGCAGCAAAGTGGATCCCAAAACCGAACAAAAGAAGAAACGAGTGGAGACATCGGTGGCTGTTTTGGAACATTTTGCAAGAAATTCGTCAGATTTCCTGGACAAACTGGTAACTGGTAATGAGATATGGATCTCCTGTTATGATCCTGAGAAAAAGGAACAGTCTAGGGAATGGGGGCACAGTGGTTCCCCCAGGCCAGATAAGTTCCGTGTACAAAGGTCAGTGCAGAAGAAAACTGTTTTTTGGGATAAGAAGGGAGTTCTGCTGGTGGACTACCTCCAAATGGGTTCAACCATCAATGCAACATATTACTGAGTTTTATTGATAAAGTTAAGGCAAAATATCAAGGAAAATGTAGAGAAAAGCCTTGTCACACAGTGTAGGTGAAACAATAGCAAAACTTACCTCCTTAGGCTTTCAAGTGATGTCTCATCTACTCCATTCGCCTGACCTGGCTCCTTCTGACTGACATCTGTTCCTCAATCTCAAAAATCACCTAAAGGGACAACCGTTTGGGATAGTTCCGGAGGCAAATAATGCTGCAAATGAGTGGTTACACCACAGAAACATCCAAACAGGATAATGATGATGATTGCTGCAGTACTGAAATTCATCTCTAGATTTCATTGCACTGTTAGCACATCTTCAGTAATCAGGCAGACACTGCAAACTCCCCTCTCAAGTGTACACCTCCCACAATGCCAGTCTGTTTCTCCTCCTGTGTCCTCCTCTCTCTCTCCCCCAATCACTGCTCTCCTGGGCTGCTATCCAATCCTGTCCTTCCTTGTTTTTGTTGTTAGGGTTGGGCTTCCTTCTTAGCTACAGCAGGACGCAATCTGCCTTCAATCCTGCAGCTGTACCCAATAGAGTCTCTCCTACTGATATCAGTTTAGCCAGAATATGTTTCAGAGAGCAATACTAAACCGGTGCTACACATATCTCTTGTTTCACCACCAGAAACATCCTGTACTACTTGCCTCTTCCCGTTTCTTTGTTTTCTTCCTAATAATGGGCCAAAAATGTACAGCATTCACAAAAAGGTATTTTCACAGACTCTTTGCAGAACTGCTTTGGTTTTACTGCTGGACACATTTCTAGGCCTAGGAGTGCCTTAACATGATACTTAAAGAGGTTGTAACCCTAAAAAAAAGATCCTGTTCCTTTAAAGCATGTGGAACCATATAGTGCTTGTGCAGTGTCATTTTTCCTTTTCTGTGCTGTAAAAAACCTGGTTGATCCTGCCTTTTCATGTGTCCCCCCTGTGTGTGCTGACCACAGTAATCATGTCTGCTGATCCATGATTACCATGTTCAGGTAACATGCCTCCATCATCCTGCTGCTCTCCTCTCTCCCCTCTCCCTCCCTACCTGTCAGCTCCTGTGTGTAAGCTGCCCTTTTCCTCCCCTCCTACCGCTGTTCTGAGTGGCAGTAAAGTTACTACTCCCAAATACTGTAAGCCTTTTTGTTATGACAAAATATACTACACAATGTCTTTTTTTAATTCTCCTGCTAAATAACTTATTCCATCTCACCGCTGTGTGGTCATGTGACCGCCAGGCAGACTTCAGAGGGGGATCTCAGCCCCTCCCTCTGTATTCCATAGATCAGAGAAGGAGAGCGGCGTGTGGTCACGTGACTGCACTTTGGCAAGGTGGAACAAGGTATTTAGCAGGATAATAAAAAAAAAACAAGGACACTGTGTAGTATATTTTGTCAAAGCAGAGGGACTGGCAGTAATTGTGAGCACTGCCTTTACAACCACTTTAATGATATTCTTATTCTCCAACAATAATCCATTCACTACTTACTGACCCTGCAATATATTTTTCATTAAATCATTTCTCACTGTGTTTCTCTGCCTCCTTGTAACATTCTCTGTGAGCTCATATTCCCCCTCACTTCCATTTGTTTGGAATGAGCAGTGTACAATCACACCCCTCTAGCCTCTGTCTGTTTGCATGTGCTTAAAATTATAGTCAGGCCTCGTACACACGACTGTTTTCCTTGACAAAATCCATTAAGAAACTTGGTGGCAGAGCCTTTTTGCCGTGGAAAACGATCGTGTGTATGTTTTTCGTCGAGAAAACTGTTGTGGCTCTCGACAAGAAAAGAAGAGAACAAGTTCTCTTTTTTCTCGTTGGGAGTCTCAATTTCCTCGTCGTGTTTCTTGTCGGGCTGGTTTACAACGAGAAACATTTTCGTGTGTATGCTTAGAAACCCGCGCATGTTTAGAATAAAGTATGAGACGGGAGCACACCATCAGTAAAAGTAGCGTTTGTAATGGAGATTCATCACGCTGTAACAGACTGAAAAGGGCGAATCATCTCTTACCAAACTTTTACTTAACACGCAGTAACATGAGATTAGCAAAAGCTGCCCCAAGGGTTGTGCCAGTGGAATCGAACTTTCCCTTTATAGTGCCGTTGTACGTGTTGTACATCACCGCGTTTGAGAACGACAAGATTTTGTCTTGACAGTGTGTATGCAAATAAAGCTTGACAAGATTCTCGGCAAGCCTGACAAGGAACTCGTTGAGGAAAACGATGTTTCTTTTACAACTAGTTTCTCGGTTGTGTGTACGAGGCCTCACATGGGCTGCACAGTTAATAAAAAGGAGGAAGCTTTCGTACTCCAATTTTGGCCCTTTATACACTTCCCACAGCCAAAATTAGAAGTAACAGTCTGCTCTCTGAACCCAAACAGACTTCAAATGACACGTGCCATGGTTATCCCCTTTCGCTACTTCTATATATAGAAGCGATGGAGAACCTAGCTAATGCCTTACGCTCGACACCATGGCTTTATCTTACCCTCTAGTCTAGAAATTACAAACTTGTCTAATTGCAGACAATCTGCTCCTGCACGTCTCCAACCCCAGGATTGACTTTCCCTCCTTGTTAACTGAATTGGAGCAGTTTGGCCTGTTCAGTGATCTTAAAGGTAAAATCACTAAAACACAGTGTCTAAACATTTCAACTCCACTGATGAAATGGGACACCTTATGGGTAGGTTTCCCTTAAAATGGGCTCAGAGAGCTATCAAGTATTTAGGAGAATAAACTCCTGCACATTTAGACAAACTATATACACTCAATTATCTCTCTCTTCTGGATATAGCTGAGCCAATGGACATCCTCCCGGTACTTATGGCAGGGGAGGATTTCAATGTATAAAGTGGACATCCTACCGTGCTTTTTATATGTCTTTCAGACAATTTCGATACATGCCCCATGGTCGTAAATTTAGGTAACATTTGCAATGAAATCCTAGTAAAACATAAGTCAGAAGAGGGGGTGGGTTTGCCGCACCTGGAACTTTATTATAAGCGGCGGTCCTTAGCATAATTCCAGCTTGGTACTCACGGTACTGAAATAAGCTCTGGGTTTGCTTAGGAAGAGGTATTTCCTCCCTGCCTTTGTCTTCTATGTCTCAACCCCACTCTCTGTCACTTTTCTATCTTCTCTTGTCCCTGTTGTTGGTTTGGGATTTAGCAGTACATTGATATGCCATATCTTCCCACATGAGCCCACTAACTTTGTGCTGGACAATCCTGACTTTCCCCCTGGGCTGTGTCGCCAGAGCTTCCTGGATTGGTCTTCTGTGGGCCCTTCTCTGATTAGAAAGGTAGTCTGCTTCTCTGGCCTCAAGCCTTTATGGGAACTCCTTCCAGAGGAGAACCTACGTCCAGGCCAGTGGTTCCTTTATGTCCAATTGAAACAATTATTTGCTAAACTCTCCACTGTTGGTACTCATCATAGAGATTAAACACTGTTTGAGGCTCTCTGTCTCCATGATCCAGACTGACCTTGCATGGTGTCCCTATTATGTCCATGGCTGGAAGAGAGAATTGGGCCATTTTCTTACTGATCGCGAGTGGGACAAATCCTTTTCATATACCTTCAAATTAAGTATGTCAAGTCACGCACAAGAAAGAAACTTCAAGCTGCTTACTAGGTGGCATAGAAGCAAGGTAGCTCTACATAAGATCTTACAAGATAGCTGTTGGCGATGCGGTGTGGCAGAAGGTACCCTTTTACACTTGTGGTGGTCCTGCTCTCATCTTAGGTCGATTTGGACCTAGAATTTTAAGATAAGCCATCTAATCACAGACCGTTCATGGCAGCGGACCATTTAGGTGGCACTACTTTCCATCATGACTGGGTCTATTGCCTGCCTTAAAAAAGGTATCTTTCACTTCCTCATTGCTGAGGCCTGTGCACTCATCCCTAGACATTGGAAATCGACTAAATTGAAATCGAATACTGTCCCCTCCCTCAAGACATAGGTTGAGGAACTGAATTCTATTACGAGGATGGATCTACAGGATATGTATTCCACAATTTGTACAACTATAGATCACTTGAATTGACTTTTCTGCATCTTCCAAACTTCAGGCATTTCTCTGACAGCACACTTCTGGCTGAGCTGTGTTGATGCTTGGTGGACACCGCATTGCCAGATTCCCCCCATTTTTTTACCTCTCTCTATTTCTTCTCCTCCTCCGTTGTCTCTTACCCATCCATCTGCTTTCTCTCTGCTCCACCCTGTTTCTGTTTTCCTCCCATATCCATGATATTCTTATAGTAGAATACCCTTACTTTATGGTGCCTTAAAGTTGTCTAGTGCCTCGATATACCTAGCACAGGCTTAGCCTGACCCTCCCTGTTGCAGTGTCTGCCAATAGAGGCAATTTGTCACAAAATGTATTGTGTTTGGAGTATACTGGTTATGTGTTCTGTACACTATGAACACCTGAATGTATTAGCGCTTCTGTTACTTTAACCTTCTGTATATATTAGGAGGTCCTACAATGTTGCCTTGCATGTACTGGATCTGTGTTCCTTTTGTTATTTTAAATGACAATAAACCTTAATATTTCTGTTCTGTTTTTGCTAAATTGAAATAACTGAAGACTGAAATCATTTTCAATTCATTGCCTACATTCCACATTTTTCCTTGGATTGAAAGCATCCCTTTGTTTTGTGTGCTGTTATCTCAAGGGGATGCGCAAATTATTGTGTCAGTTTGCATTCTCTCTGAAGAACATGCCTATAAATAGAAGTGGGATATGATGCAAACTAATTTCTAACAACACAATTCGTTTTATAAGAAAAATCCACATACAAAATTCAGAGTGGAACATATATAGTGGTCACAGTGGCTGCGTTTGATGGGCACAGTGGCTGCGCTTGATGGGCACAGTGGCTGCATTTGATGGCAGAGTGACTGTGCTTGATGGGAAACAGTGGCTGCGCTTGATGGGCACAGTGGCTGCGCTTGATGGCACAGTGGCAGCATTTATTGGGCACAGTGGCTGCATTTGATGGCACAGTGGCTGTTTTTTATGGACACAGTGGCTGCATTTGAGGGCACAGTGGCTGTATTTGAGGGCACAGTGGCTACAATTAATGGGGTTTTTTTTCAGTTTGTTTGCGCCCCCCAAAAATTTTGAGCACCAGCCGCCACTGCCCATCTGTCAGGGATGGTGCTTAGTGGTAGGGAGAGCCTGTCCATTTGGGTACAGACCAGCCAGGCCACGGTCTGCCCCTCTAGAAGTTGTCAGCACACCTGAAACCTACTACTGAACTCATCACTGTACATCATGTGAGTGCGGCCAGTCGGTTGTCTGCCCACTGGGCAATTTGTGCTCTGCTAAACTTTAATTTTAATACAGTTTTGTTTCCACAACTGGACTCTGTGTGTTTACTGCTGCCGCATCAGGATGCATCTCCCCACAAGGTCACCTACAGTGCACATATACACTATATCTAAGTCCAAACACCCAAGTTCAATAACCATCTTCAACACAGATTCATGAATCATAATTGGCTTTGGCTGGAGCTTCACTATAGGATGATATTAACCGCTTGCTTAGATCGACTTATATATACGTTGCCTTTAAGATGTGGCATTGTGGGCACGCGCGTGACACTGGCGGCACGCTCGCGTGCCGGCCACGAGCTTTGTGAGTGTGATTGCGGGTCCCGTCTCACGGAGAGGAAGAACGGGGAAATGCTAATGTAAACAAGCATTTCCCCATTCTTCCTAGTGACAGGACACTGATCACAGCTCCCTGTAATCGGGAGTGGTGATCAGTGTCATGTCACACATAGCCCATCCCCTCTACAGTTAGAACACATCCCTAGGACACACCTAAACCCTTCAGCACCCCCTCCTGGTTAACCCCTTCACTGCCAGTCATATTTACACAGTAACCAGTGCATATTTATAGCACTGACCACTGTGTAAATGTGAATGGTCCCAAAATAGCGCCAAAAGTGTCCGATGTGTCTGCCATAATGTTGCAGTCACAATAAAAATCACTGATCGCCGCCATTACTAGTAAAAAAAAAATATTAATAAAAATGCCATAAAACTATCCCCTATTTTGTAGACACTATGGCCCAGATTCACAAAGCACTTACGCCTACGTATAGCACGTTGCGCCGACGTAAGTGCAAATGTGCGCCGGTGTATGTGTGCGCCAGACCCACAAACCAACACGCGTCCAAAAACAGGCTACACCACGCCGACGTACCGGTCTGGCGCTCGGACCATCATTTGCATGAGGTCACGCCTCATTTGCATGGGTTCACGCCCACCTACGCCGACGTGCGCCTTCGAAACCCACGCCATGCTGGCGCAGCGTTGGGAGCACTGGCTTGATGAATGCAATGCTTGCCTCTCTGCGCTGCGTTGGAGTAGCGTACAGTGTTTGCTCGACGGGGGCGTAATGTGCGCCTTGCTCTCTGTGAATCTGGGCCTATAACTTTTGCGCAAACCAATCAATAAACACTTATTGCGATTTGTTTTACCAAAAATATGTAGAAGAATATGTATCGGCCTAAACTGAGGAAAACTGTATTTTTTATATATATTTTTTGGGGATATTTATTATAGCAAAAAGTTAAAAATATTGCTTTTTTTCAAAATGGACTCTCTTTTTTTGTTTATAGACAGTCTAGACATTACAAACTTGTCTAATTGCAGACAATCTGCTCCTGCATGTCTCCAACCCCAGGATTGCCTTTCCCTCCTTGTTAACTGAATTTTAGCAGTGTGCCCTGCTCAGTGATCTTAAAGGTAAAATCACCAAAATTCCTACTGAATTGGAAGATAGGCAATAGTTTTGCATACACAAGATGTCTATTTCGCTGCATTACAGAGTGGCTGAATATGGGCATACCCTAGTGATACCTTACACTAATAGACTATCACTTTACTGCAGTCACTAAACTTGAGTAAAGACTAGTTATAATACAAAGTATCTGGTCAAGGTTACATTTGCCAGGACTGTGAATCAGGGAGGCTTGTTGGAGACCACTTTTTAGAGTGTGCAATAAATGGGAACTCCAATCCAGTCATGAAGGAGTGGCCCATCCTCTAAAGACGTCATTGATGATGAAACGCGTTAGGAGTGTCCTAGAGGTGATGACATCACGCATGCCTAACCGCTACCCAGCAGTATCCTATGAGGTGACAGCCTGCTGCTTCTCATATCGACATTTTACATGTTGTTTATGCTGTTTATCTTCTGTATCAAGGTAATTGTTGCCACTGTTTTAAATAAATACTTTGAATGGGCTTCACTATGGAAGTTTTCTTTCTTTAACATTTTCAAGTCACTTTATGGGATCTGTGATTTACTGATGGCCCTTCTCCCCCTTGGATGTTCAGCTGCGTTTGCCTGTTTGACCATTATAGTTTATGGTCCTGAAAATCTGGTAAGAGGCTTGCCTAGGAGGGTGTTGCTGGTAACGGATTATGTATGCACAGTGCATTTCCTGGATGGATGCATGGATTGATTTACTTCACATATGGACTTTTTACTCATTATGGACTGTTTATTGCTTTTTTTCTGATGATTATTGATATTATTATTGTGCTGCTTAATTAACATCTACACAAGGTCATTCTCGCACTTTGTTGCACATTTGGTTGTTTAATGCAGTACATGGTGTATTTTGCACTTTATATGATTTTTGAGTGCTGTTTATATATTTCCTTTTTTCATCATATTGGCTGGTATCACAGTTAATGGTGTTTTAGTATTCGTCATTCATTGGTCTTGGGATGCAAAAACCCGCCTGGGAGCTGTGGGGGCGTAAACCTGCGGGCAGCCAAGGCAGAAAACACCAGACTCGAGGGGAGTGATAGAAAGTGTCCATGGTGAACTGGATGATGATGCTTGAAAACAGATCCAATCTGTATGAAATGTAAAATGAATGTGGTCAATAAAATGTGTGGGGTATAACTAGCGAAGGGCATAGAGCCTGTAGCATTGGGGTCAATGAAAAAGTGAAAGAACAGAAAAAGGTGTAGTGAAGACAACCACGCCAAGACAAAATAAAGGTGATGGGGTACAACATATTGAAATCAGGACAGAACAAACCTGTCCCGAGATTCAGGATTTGCAAAAGTGTGAAAGTAAAGGGGCAGAAAAAAAAAGCGTAGCAAAGAAAACCAGAGAACCTCACACCAAAACAAACAAAAGGTGATAAGGTACAACATTCTATTTTTTGTGGGTATATCCCCTATAGATCCCCTATATATCCCCTATAGATCCCCAACAAGCTTGGTAGCTTTATAAATATGGTATAGTGTTTAGCATATATTGTTTGTATACTTTATGATTCCCGGTGTACTTAAAGTGGAGTTCCACCCATAAATATAACATTACATCAGTAGTTTTAAAAAAATGTCATTAGTCCATTACGAACATTTTTTTTTTTTTAGATGCCTTCAAAGTGTTGTTGCTAGGCAGAATAGTTAATCTTCCCACTTCCTGCACCTAGGTGCTTAATGCTTCCTAACCTACACCGCACAGACTCCTGGGAATGTAGTGGGTGTAACTTTCCAGGAGTCTGTGCACTCCCCAGTCTCAAAGAATCATGTGACTTGGACAGCACAGGTGCTGAAACCTGATCTGACATGGCTTGTGCAGCACTGAGCATGTGCGAGATCTGCAAGGCTGAAATCCAGGAAGTCATACAGTCTGGCTTCATGATGCCCACACTTAAGATGGCCCCAGTCAATTTCTATTTTATAAAGTGTCTAAATGCTGTAACAACCTAACAAAACGGACCTTAGTTTACAGACTAACTTTACTAGAATACATTAAGCTTGTGTATTACATGGGGTATTTATATATAAAAAGTGAAATTGTGGCCGGAACTTCACTTTAATGTACCTGCTTGAATGCTAAGTGCTTGGAAGAAAATATTCATGATAAGAAAGTTTATTTAGTTATGTAATGCTGCTATGATATGATCACTAAAAAAAAAGGAAAAAAATCCAGGCAAGTTTTACCTGAGCAGCTCACTGAGAAAAATGAACAGATTCTGAATGTGCAAAATTTTCCAAACGGAAAAATCAGACATTTTTTTATAATAATAATTTCATTAATATCACTCCACTCATCCCTGCTAAGAGATTAGCTACTTTAATTAAGTGAAGGTGTACTTAGGAGTCTATTTATAAGTGTAATCATACAAGATTCACACCCTAAACACAGTGGGCCAGATTCACAGAAGAGATACGACGGCGTATCTCCTGATACTCCGTCGTATCTCTGAATCATAGAATCAGTTACGCATAGATAGCCCTAAGATCCGACAGGTGTAATTGACTTACACCGTCGGATCTTAGGATGCAATACTTCGGCCGCCACTGGGTGGAGTTTGCGTCGTTTTCCAGCGTCGGGTATGCAAGTTAGCATTTACGGCGATCCGCGAACCTACTCGCGTGCGTAACGACGTTTTTTCCCGTCGCAAAGTTAAGCAATCTTTTTCATTGCTTAACTTTACACCAGCCATGTTAAAGTATGGCCGTCGTTCCCGCTTCTAATTTAAAAAAAAAAAAAATTTACGTTACGCACGTCGCCATTCACAAACACGTCGGGGCGCCGTAATTTCGCGCAAAGCACGTCAGGGAAAATTGCGAACGGAGCATGCGCAGAACGTTCGGCGCGGGAGCGCGCCTAATTTAAATGGTACACGCCCCATTTGAATTAAGCGGGCTTGCGCCGGACGTCTTTACAATACACCGCCGCAAGTTTACAGGTAAGTGCTTTGTGAATCAAGCACTTGCGCTTAAAACTTGCGGCAGTGTAACGTAAAGGACATACGTTACGCCGCCGGATTTGTATGTGAATCTGGCCCAGTATTCCCACATTTTTCTAAAATAACCCGGAATCGTTTATAAAAGTTATGCAAATCTTGTGTGATAACATTAACATTACATTACACACGATCGTTTTTCGGCATGAATTTTTGTTTTGTTTTTCAGCATGTCCAAAAAACGAAGTTTTTCCAACTTCATCATTAACCACTTGGGATCTGCGCTATGGACAAAAGACGTCCACAGCGCGGCTCTCAAGTGCCGAGTGGACGTCCCTGGAAGTCCTGTTGTTGACATTCCCCGTGCGCGCCGCTGGGGGGCGCGCAGCGGGGAAACAACATGCCCGGCGCATCGCTGGGAAGCCACCCCCTCTCTCCTGCACCCATCAATCAACAATACATTGCATTGCATGAATCTATGTATTGTTGCCGCTGCCGCCCACTATTCAGATGTCCGGCCCCCTGTTGAGCGCCGGCCATCTGAATAACAGCGTTGGGCATGTTTTGGAAGTGCCTGATTAGAACGAGATGCTCTACTAGGCTTCCCGATTAGAGCCTGCGGGCTCTAATCAGCTTCCAAATGGTTAACCAGAAGGCGCACTGGCTGTGCTTTTTCTGGTTAACTAGTGCTGTGTTAGGGAATCGCTTTCCTAACACTGACCCGCCTCTCAGCCAATCAGGTGCAATCTGGTTATCGGTCACATGATTGGCTGAAGCGACATTGAGGGTGAGAGAAGACATCAAGGAAGTGTGGAGAGGACAGCGCTGACCCGAGGAAGGTAGGTGCTGGGCTGGGGGGAAACTGGCTGCATTTGGGGGCACAAACTGGCGGCAATTGGGGGTACAAACTGGCTGCAATTGAGGGACAAACTGGCAGCAATTGGGGGCAAAAACTGGCGGCAATTGGGGGCACAAACTGGCTGCAATTGAGGGACAAACTGGCAGCAATTGGGGGCAAAAACTGGCGGCAATTGGGGGCACAAACTGGCTGCAATTGGGGGGACAAACTAGCTGCAATTGGGGGGACACACTAGCTGCAATTGGGGGGACACACTAGCTGCAATTGGGGGGACACACTGGCTGCAATTGGGGGGACACACTGGCTGCAATTGGGGGGACAAACTAGCTGCAATTGGGGGGACAAACTAGCTGCAATTGGGGGGACACACTGGCTGCATTTTGGGGCACAAACTGACTGCATTTGGGGGGGGACAAACTGGCTGCAATTGGGGGCACAAACTGTCTGTATTTGAGTGGACAACTTGGCTGCATTTGGGAGGACAAACTGGCATTATTTGATGGGCACATTGGCAGCATTTAATGGGCACAGTGGCAGCAACTGATGTTTTTTTTTCAGTTTGTTTGCAGTTTTAGTTTTAGTTTTAGACAGATAAAACCTCAAAACAGGCAGACAGGTTCTGATGTGCTGTCAAGCCCACATTGCTCTGGGAATCCTTTGTAATGTATTCACAATTATTTGTAAAACAACAACTGTATACCTATAATATAAATAAGGGTTAAAAATAGATATAAAGCACCAACTTGAAAACATATAAAAATGTTCAAATCCTACAAGGCACATCATCTTCATCAAACAAGCACCACATTTTCCAATGCAGTGCACCACAGCATTGTAATGTGTTCTTGAGTGTTTGGGTCTGCTGCAATGCCGCTAACAGAGTGCATTGGGTTGGCATGGAAAAGGAACGGGCATTACAACCTTCTAAAGCATGTAACTTATGTTGCAGTAATGCAGGGCAAAGAAATGGTGTAAATGGGCACATAACTTGATTGAAGTGATTCGATATTATGCTTACCTGCTCTGTGCAAACGTTTTGGGTTTTCTTTTTGGGTCCCCCGCCAGGACTTTTTGGCCCTGGCTCCTTCCCCTCTGAGTTCTCCCAATAGCAAGCCTCTAGCTATGGGGGCACTTTACACCCGAGCCACGCTCCTGTGAATGGGGATTGTCCAATCACACACAGAGCGTGGTTCGGCTGCACCCCCCGCGCTCTCCTCAATGGCTCATTGGCTGATTGACAGCAGCTAATGGCTCCCGCTGCAGTGTAAATCAATGAGGAGAGAGAGAACGGGAAAAGCCGATGCTCTTATGCACATCACTGGATCGAGATTGGACTCAGGTAAGTATAAGGGGGGGGGGGTTGGGGAGCAGCTCCCAGACTTTTTTTTACCTTAATGCATAGAATGCATTAAAGCGGAGGTTCACCCTAAATATGAACTTTGTATGACTAACAGCAGCAGCCTTAATGCATGTAGAAACCTTTTTTTTTTTTTTCGTAGGTCAATGTTTACCTTGATTTAGAAGCTTTTAATGTTGCTTCCGGGTTTCACTTCCCGCGGGAGTGGACGTGTCGTTCGTTTTCCCCCGACGGCCCAGTGTCTCCTGGGAGTGATGTGTCGAGACTCCCAGGAGACGATCTTTACTGTATTCTCGCGCTATCTCGCGGGTCACGTGACTCGGCAAGCGGTTGTCATGGTAATGAGGAAGTGTTTACAGCGCAGCTCGTGCTGCACACTGTCAACACATCGAATGCGCGGGATTCTGCGGTGCTACCAGGAAGGCTTTGCTTGTGGGCTTCACAATGCCCACAAGCAAAATGGAAAACGCCAGGAATTACATTTTAAAACTTCTCCTTTCTCAAGGAAAACAAAGGAAAACGAGTATAAGCGGCTACAGTGCTACAGTGAGTGCTACATTGAGATGTGTTATACTATGCATTGCACATAAAACAAAAAAAAAGAGAAACCGCGGAACCTCCGCTTTAAGGTAAAAAACCTTTTGCCTGTACAACCTTTAAAGTGGTTGTAAAGCCTTAGGTCGGTGTTCTATTGAAAATTTCCACACGTCAAAAAATTTCCCAGATGGGTCTGCGCATGCCCGGTACAGAACATCACTCGAGCTGATATGTAGCTGATATGTTGATCAGTTGGCAGGACCTAAACGTAGCGCATGCGCACATCATCCACGGCATTACCCGATGCTATGCAAACAGCGGAGGGAGAACGTAATTGTCAGATTATGCCTTGCTGCTGCGTGCCATGTTTTGCGTGTGTTGCAGGGCGGCTTCAGTGTGTTAAACGGTGGGTTTTGCCTGTGCCTAAGGTTGTATTCTAACACACACAAAACCCGCCGTTCAGCACACTGAAGACTCCCTGAAAACCTTCTGTGCTGCAGCTCCTCCCCCCTTTTTTTTCTACCTGAGCCAGATCCGATCCAGCAATGTGCTCCAGCTGCTGTTGCTCTCATCATTGAACAGATTGATAGCAGCAGGAGCCATTGGCACCCACTGCTGTCATTCAAAAGCTGTGACACTAGAGTGGGGGGAGGGGCCGCTGTCTGTGTCACTGGGCGCAGCAGCGGGATTTGGGAGCGAGCCTGCATGGTGGCTTTCTGTGGGGGAAACTGATGGAGAGGAGGGGCCCCGAGCACCGGTGGGGGACCCCAGAAGAAGAGGATCAGTAAGTGTAGGCATGTTTGTTATTAAAAAATAAAAATCTTACATTTACAACCACTTTAAGGACGTGCTCATCCAAAACATGTAAGCATTTTTCGTTCGGCATCTGTTCAAATAAGGTGTACTGGTGATTTTTATTTATGATAGGGACATTAGACTGCAAGCTTGTGTAGGAACAGGGGCTGATGGCTGTCGAGCCTGTGGGTGTCTATAAACCAGGCAGTCAGAGGATGGCTCGTTCCACAAGTATTAGCAGGTGCACTGGGCGCCCAATGTTTTTTTCTCCAGTGGCGTGCTGTGGAAATAAGCGTCCACCACTTCAATGTCTCATGCACACAGGACGTTTTTTCAGCTGCTGTTAGGGGCGTTTGACTTTTTTTTAACTGCCTCTAAAAGCCCTTCACTGTTAACCTATGTGTCCATGCACACATAAACTGTAATGCCCCGTACACACGATCGGAATTTCCGTCAGCAAAAGTCCGATGTGAGCTTTTGAACATAAACAGTGTGTCTGCTCCATCAAATTTTTGATATCGGAATTTCCGCCAACAAAAGATTGAGAGTTGGTTCTCAAATTTTCAGACGGAAAATCCGACTGTCTGTAGAAATTCCAATGCGCAAAATTCCGACGCATGCTCGAAAACAATTTGACGCATGCTCGGAAGCATTGAACTTAATTTTCTAGGTTTGTCGTAGTGTTGTACGTCACCGCGTTCTTGACGGTCAGAACTTTTGTGTGACCGTGTGTATGCAAGCCAAGCTTGAGCGGAATTCAATTGGAAAAACAATCCAAGGTTTTTCCAACGGAAAATCCAATCGTGTGTACGCTGCATTCGAGGCGTTTGGAGGCATAATGCCGCATACACGCGACCGTTTTTAATGTCATGGAAAAAAACAAAGTTTTTCTCAATGTGATTCTTGTCAAGCCTGCCTTGCATACACACGATCGTGAAAAAAAAAAAAATGCTCGAGCAAAGCGTGGTGACGTACAACACGTACGACGGCACTATAAAGGGGAAGTTCCTTTCGGATGGCGCCACCCTTGGGTCTGCTTTTGCTGATTTTGTGTTAGTAAAAGTTTGGTGAGAGACGATTCACGCTTTTCAGTCTTCGTGCTTTTCAACCTGTTACAGCGTGACGAATGTGCTATCTCCATGCTAGTTTTACCAGAACGAGTGCTCCCATCTCATAACTTTCTTCTGAGCATGCACATTTTTTTCCCGTTGTTAAAGCCTACACACGACCGTTTTTCACGACGTGAAAAACAACGAGAAAAATTAGAGCATGTTCTAAATTTTTAATGGCCATTTTTCACGACGAGAAAAATGCTCTGGAGCCTACACACGATCGTTTTTAATGACCAGTTTAAAAAATTGCATTTTTCTCGTCATGAAAAACGGCCATGTGTACGCGGCATAAGTGCTTAGGGGCAGTAGAAAAAAATTACAGCCTGTGCTTCCAGAAGCAGTAAAAATGAAAAACACCAAAAAAAAAACGGCTAAACGCGTCAAGCCGCGTTTGAAGTTGTTAGACGTTTTTACATTATAGGGAGTGTTTTTAATGAAAAAAAAAGGTAGCGCCAAAAAATGCTCGAAAACGCGCAATAACGCTAATGTAAAAAGGGGCTAAGCACGGAAAAAAACTGTCGTTTTTAGCGCTGGCGTTTTTAAAACGTCCTGTGTGCATGAGCCTTAAAGTGGATGTAAAGCCACTCTCATCCTTTCTAAACTACTGCCATAGTGCTGATCTATAAGGATATAGATGCCTCTTGCATGTATCCTTACCTGTCAAATGTCTCCCCTCTGTCTGTTATAAGAACTGGAAAACTGCAGATTCTGTCGGTGGGTCTGTTGTCTGGAGCTCTGTGGGTGGAGTCGTGATGTCAGTAGACTCCCCGCCCACCTTTACACTCCCCTTGTCAACATGAGTTTTTTCCCGTGTATTCCTTACACTAAATTCTGCTATGATCACTAACATCCAGTCAAAATCCAGAAAAGTAACCACATGACTTCAGAAAAAAAGTGGGGGTGGGAATTAAAAAAAAAAAATCCTGTCTCCAGGCTAGTGCATGAGATATGTAAATAACCCGTCATTCACAGCAAGGGGGCGGAACGGACTTAGGTTTTTCTCTGTAAGTCCATTTTATTTCACTGAACAATAAAAGAGGATTGCTCAGAGCTGGATTAACTCTCTGTGGCAAGACTGGGCACAGATGATAAGAAATCTTATACTGAACATTGTAGCATCAAAAAAATAAAATAAAAAATTCAGGTTTACATCCACTTTAACCGCTTTACACCCGCCTGCCGTCAAATGACGGTGGGGGGGGGGGAATACCCTATTGTTCTGACAGGACGTCATTTAAAGCCGCTAGGGGGCGCACCGTCACGTACTGGGAACACAATGCACGTGCCCGGCGGCCACCGAAAACCCGTGATTGCCCAGTAACTGAGCAGGACCGTGGATCTCTGTGTATAAACGTCCTGTCAGGGAGAGGAGACAGATGCTGTGTCCCTTGTACATAGGGACACAGATCGGTCACCTCCCCCATTCACCCCCCTCCCCCTACAGTTAGAACACTCACTAGGCTACACATTTAACCCCTTCCCCGCCTCCTAGTGGTTAACCCCTTCCCTGCCAGTTACATTTATACAGCAATTAATGCATATTTATAGCACTGTTCACTGTATAAATGTGAATTCTCCCAAAAATGTGTCAAAAGTGTCCGATGTGTCCGCTATAATGTCGCAGTCCTGAAAGAAAACGCAGATCGCCGCCATTCCTAGTAAAAAAATAAATAAATTAAAAATCATAATTATGTCCCCTATTTTGTAGGCAATATAACTTTTGCGCAAACCAGTACTATACGGTTACTGGAAAAAAATTTTTAACCAAAAATATGTAGAAGAATACGTATCTGCCTAAACTGAGATAAAAATTTTTTTTTTTTTTAAATTGGATATTTATTATAGCAAAAAGTAAAAAATATTGGGCTAGATTCAGGTAGCTGCGCCCCTTCTTACGGCGGCACAGCGTATCGTATTTACGCTGCGCCGCCGTAAGTTTGAGAGGCAAGTGCTGTATTCACAAAGCACTTGCCTCCTAACTTACGGCGGCGTAGCGTAAATGGGGCCGGCATAAGCGCGCGTCATTCAAATGATGTTGAGGGGGGCGTGTTTTATTTAAATTAGGTTGACCCCGCATATTTTACGCTTTTTACGAACGGCGCATGCGCCGTTCATGAAAGAATGCCTGTGCGCATGCTCGAAATTCCGATGCAAATCGTCATTGCTTTCGACGTGAACGTAAATTACGTCCAGCCCTATTCGCGAACAACTTACGCAAACGACGTAATAAATGTAAATTTCGAAGCGGGAACAACGTCCAAACTTAACATTGGCTGCGCCACCTAATAGCAGGAGCAACCTTACGCCGAAAAAGCCTATTGTAAACGATGTACGTACGTTTGTGAATCGGCGTATCTAGGAAATTTGCATATTCTACGCCGAAAACAACGGAAGCGCCTCTAGCGGCCAGCGTAATATTGCACACAATTATACGCCGCCGCATTCAAGTTACGTCGGCGGAGGAAGCCTATTTTTTGAGCGTATCTGCCTTTGAGAATCGGCGTAACGATACGCCGGTGCAGATTTAAAATTACGGCGGCGTATCTGGAGATATGCCGCCGTAACAGCTACCTGAATCTAGCCCATTGTGTTTTTTTTTCAAAATGTACGCTCTTTTTTTGTTTATAGCCCAAAAAATTAAAACCGCACAGGCAATCAAACACCGCCAAAAGAAAGCTCTATTTGTGGGGAAAAAGGACGTCAATTTTGTTTGGGAGTCACGTCGCACGACCGCGCAATTGTCAGTTAAAGCGACGCAGTGCCGGAAGCTAAATTTTCGTCTGGGCAGAAAGGGGGTATATGTGCCCAGTAAGCAAGTGGTTAAAGATGAACATCAGTAGGGAAGTGGTTAAAAAACTTTTAATGGAACAAGAAACAAGCTTGCGGATGACAAAATAACAAGTAAGTCTTTGTTTCAGTTTGGAATTTCTATTGTCTTTTAGATGATGTTGTACTTGTGCATTGTTTAGACGTATTATGAGGTCGTGTTTCCCTTTAACACGACCTTTGTGGCATTTCTATTTAGAGGAGAAAAACGTCAGTTTAGTAGCGTAGCGCAGAATGTGAGAACTGCAGTAGAATCCGGTGTTAGGGCTGAAGCATCAAAGTTTAAGAGTGGCAACACGGTGCCCCACCCAGCTGGTACATAAACTTGTCAGAGATACAAACTCAGAACATGTTCCTAGATCTGAGGCCGAGGCAGAGAGCCCGCTCTCCCTGTGACAGTATCCAGCGCTTTCAAAGACAACGACTCCTTCAAGTCTGGCAGAGGAATAAATAATTGAAGCGTTGAGGTGTCTCCTCTTTTAGAAACTCTTTTAACACTTCCTTGTGGAACCACAAAGCAAGCTGATTGAAGTGCAGAGAAAAAGTGCTTAGGAGGCAACTCGGAAATTAATAGTCAAACTTTTGCAATTTTTTTGCCTTCGCAAGGTGAATTTTTTTTTTTTTTCATTTTTAATAAAGAGATGTTCTAGAATTTTAACAATGTCCGCCGTGAGAGTTGAACTGGATAATCTTTCTTCCGAAGAAATTGAGTGTGACAATGACATCGAATTCAATTTTAATGTGGCAAACACCAGTGAAGCAGATGTTGATTACTGTGAACCGGAAAATACGTCTTCGAGTCTTGCTCTCCCCGGTAAGTCTCACTTTCCATTCTTGAGGTCTGTTCTTGTCACAACCTTGATCAAATGGCTTTGTAATAGCTGAAAGAAAATGTCTTTTAAATGTCAGCTGTACTATAGTAATATAGGACCTTTACATCGGGCACATTGCTTAATGTGTAGGTTGTGTGCTGGCAAAAGCTGAACTACCCATATAATTTACATTATTCCGGTAATATAGACTCCAGTGGTTTGTATTATTGTTTACATACTGTATATACCATAATATGTCATTAATATTTCTGTCATTCACTATTTTCCATGTTTGAAACAACTCCAATCTAAACAAATTTTTTTTCTATAGCTTGTTATGGCAGAGCTGTTTAGATCTCTGTATGTAACCTATTGTGCCTCCTTCACATGGGCATACTAAGAGCCGGTTCACACAGGGGCGGCACGACTTCGGGGGCGACTCGGCCAGGCAACCTGAAGACGACTCCTAAGGCGACTTGCAAAATGACTTCTGTATAGAAGTCAATGCAAGTCGCCCCGAGTCGCCCCCGAAGTCTTACAAGAACCTTTTTCTAAGTCGGAGCGACTTGCGTCGCTCCTATTAGAACGGTTCTATTCACTAGAATGGGACGCGACTTGTCAGGCGGCTGCGTCGCCTGACGAGTCGCCCCAGTGTGAACCGGGTCTTAAAGTGGTTTATAAAGCTTTTTAAATAAAAATAACAAACATGCCTATACCTAACTGCTCTGCACAATGGTTTTGCACAGAGCAGCCCCGATCCTTTTCTTTTGGGGTCCCCCTTGGGCGCTCCAGCCTCCAAAACTTAATCGGGTGCCCCCACGGAAAGCCGCTTTCCATGGGGGCACTTGTACGGGCTCGCTTTCCGAGTTCCCCTGCTGCGTCCATTGACACAGACAGCGGGACTCGGATCTGCCCCCGCTTCCGTGTCACTGGATTTGATTGACAGCAGTGGGAGCCAATCCCTTCCGCTTCTATCAATCTGTCCAAAGAGGAGAGAGACAGCAGCAGGAGTTGTTGTGCTTGTGCACATTGCTGGTTTTGATGTTCTCAGGTAAGGAAAAGGAGAGGGTCTGGACGGCAGCTGCAGCAGAGAAAGTTTTTTTACCTTAATGAATAGAATCCATTAAGGTGAAAAAGTTAAAGCGGTATTCCACAAAAAATATATATATATATATTAAAAGCCAGCAGCTACAGTAGGTGACCGTGATATTGTGTGGGGGGGGGGGGGGCGGCGAGAAGTACAGCCTCGCAGTGCCGATTTCCAGCGCGATCCCATTGCGCTGGAAATACAATCTTGCGGGCACCCACTGTACACATACTGCAACTGCTGGCTTTTAACAAATGGACACTTACCTGTCCTGGAGTCCAGCAATATTGGCACTGCGGGTATGGGAACTCGGCAGTGTAGCCTTTTAGCTTCACGCCGGGTACCCTACTGCGCACGCGCGAGGCCCCGGTCCTCACTCCTATTGGCCCGGTGGCCGGGGAAGGAGGAGGGAGCCCCGCGGGGACGTCACGGCTCCACGGCAGGGACTCCTGGAAATGGGAAAGGATACCTGTCAAAGACAGGTATCTTGTCCCCCCTCCCCCCGAAAGGTGCCAATTGTGGCACAGGAGGGGTGAGGATTACGATTAACGGAAATTCCACTTTTGGGTGGAACTCTGCTTTAAGGCTTTAGATCCACTTTAAGCATGCATCCTTGCATAGGGCCACATTTGGCTGCACAGAATGCAGCAGCTACATAGACACAGCCGCTGGTCCCAATTTGAGAGCCATGCAGGTGCGTTTTACTGAATGCAGACAGTGTGTGTCCGTAGAGCTGCTGAGGATGCAAGGAATGCCTGTGCACAGCCACAGCCCTTTACCTGGATGTACACTTATATATATATCGTGCCGCGGATATCGTGCCTCAGAAGACATAATTTATGACGAAACATGTAGGGTAATATTGTGTTCTGATGTCATTGCGTCTTTACGGATCCCGGAATCGTGGGTCAAAATTGTTTGCCAGCAAAAGACTGTCCAGTTTGACGTTTTAATCATTGACTTATGTAAGTGCAATTTTAATAAAACAATTAGATTATTTTACACTATTATAGCGTTTTTTTCCTCTATACCTCTGTCTATGGTATCTGGCGTGGCCGGTCTAGAGGAAACCAGTGGTTGTCAGTTCCTGCAGGAGTGCATTTCTATCTGCAACACCTTATGGATGATCATGATTATTGCTCAATTGAACTTTCTAGAGATAGAGGGTCTATAAGATCTGGTAAGCTCCGCTATCATCAGAGGTATAGGTTTCACATAAGGAGTTTTATAATACTGCCGGTGTTGGAATCCTTTGAAATAATTTTTAAAGATGTCTTCACTAATTTCTCACATATTCACATGGGCTTTAATCTAGATTCTACAATATTATTATGTTTTACTGAATGTGTACTTAATTTGCTCTGCATTGCATAAGCGCGTCTCTGTTTTCAATATATTTGTATGAACTATGGTTATATCACATGGTTGAGGTGCTGCTTTGCACAAATTATTTTGAATATAGTATTGGCATTAGCGCGGTTTCTACGCAATTTTTTTACACTTAGATATGCGTGTGAATGAGGTCTTAAAGTGTATCGAAAAGTTCAACCTTTTCTGTTTTGGATAGAGTGGAGAAGGGTTAGACCCTCTGTCAGGTTTTTAGTGCTGTGTGTGTGTCCCAACTGGGAAGATTTATGCTGCGTACACGCGATCATTTTTCGGCATGAAAAAAACGTAGCTTTTCAAAAACATCATTTAAAATGATCGTGTGTGGGCTACACATAATTTTTCAGGTTCTGAAAAACGACAAAAAAAAAAAATCGAACATGCTGCATTTTTTAACGTCGTTTTAAACAATGTCGTTTTTCGGGTTGTAAAAAATGATCGTGTGTGGGCTAAAACAACGTAAAAAAACCTGCGCATGCTCAGAAACAAGTTATGAGACGGGAGCGCTCGTTCTGGTAAAACTACCGTTCATAATGGAGTAAGCACATTCATCACGCTGTAACAGACAGAAAAGCGTGAATCGTCTTTTACTAACACGGAATCAGCTAAAGCAGCCCAAAGGCGAATGGAACTTCCCCTTTATAGTGCCGTTGTACGTGTTGTACGTCACCGCGCTTTGCTAGATGGTGTGTGGGCAACGTCGTTTTAATGATGAAGTTGGGAAAACATTGTTTTTTGGACATGCTGAAAAACAACGTTTTTTTTTTCATGCTGAAAAAAGATCGTGTGTATGCAGCATGAGCCTTTTTTTTAGTCCTGGTGGCTATTGAGGAACCTGGGTTTGGTTGGATTCAATCAAACCTGGAAGGTAGCTATCATTCATGGGCCAATCAGGGGCAGGCCAGGATATTCCCAGCCTCGCAGCTGCACATACACAAAATATTGATTAAAATATTGGCTTAGTTATCATGGTTGCATGACCATAATTGGTCAATGATATGAGAATCCTCTTTCCTTATTGTAAGTGGGGAATTCCCTGCTTGCATCCTGTTGTTGGCCTGGCACTGACGGCAGACTCATGGGTTAAGCCCAACATGGGTTCTGACCAAACTCAAAGCCAAACCTCAGCCTATCCCTTATTGGTATAAAGATAGCACAGCACTATAGAACATAAGCTACACCAATATTAAAGTATAACTAAAGGCAAGTTTTTATCTGTCTGTGCCCCTTTAGGGTAAGGTGACCAGATTTTTAAAATGAAATCCGGGGACATATTTTTTCTTTACTAGTAATGGCAACAATCAGTGACTCTCTGCCCGTCACCGTCCACCTCACAGCCTCTTAAGTCTTACTCTCCGGGCCCCGGCTACTACTGGGTGGGGAGGGGAGGAATATCACTCCGCCAGGGAAGGCAAGGAGATAGGCAGGTGGCTGGCCAGGATTTGAGCCAAGGCAGAAGAACATGCGAGTGAAGCTGAATGGGCATGCACCCGAAACTGAAGAAATATTCCCTCCACTCCGACCAGCACATGATCATCAGAAAGGGGCACAGATAATGGGAAAAATACAACCCCCCTATGCTAGTAGGCACTGCGGAGTGGGGGGTGTGTAGTTCTAATTTTTTTATTTTAATTCTGCACTGACTGTTTTTGAAATTGCCCCTGCCCCCTATTAAATCCAATCTGGGGACAAAACCAGGGACAGACTTGGTCCGGGGACAGTGTCCTCAATCAGAGGACTGTCCCCTGAAACTGGGGATGTCTGGTCACCCTACTTTAGGGAGAGTCACCCACTTTCCGTTGACTTTGGTATAGATAGTAAAAGGAAACACAACATAGAGGGAACATCTGGCCAGTAACAACTATCTAAGGCAGAGGCCCCCAAACTTTCTAAACAAAGGGCCAGTTTACTGTCCTTCAGACATTTGGGGTCCCGGAGTGGCCATTCGGAGTATTAACTGTTCTGGCATTAGTGGGAGTAAACAATGCAAACAATTCCTCCTACTATTACATGTAAAACTGTACTGGGGGAGGAATAGTGCCCCATTATTGGTGTCAGTGGGAGAAATGGTGCACTATTGTTGATGTCAGTAGCTGGAATCATGCCCCATTGTTTGTGTCAGTTGGAGAAATACTGTCCAAGGGCTGGATAAATGCAAACAAAGGGCCACAGTTTGGAGACCACTGGTCTATGGGGCGATTTCTTAATCTTAATCTTTCTAAATCTAAGAGATTTATTCTTACTTCCTTTTGTTTCTCCAGGACAGGAAGTGAGGAGAAATATATCCTACAGGATACAGACAAAAATATATTTGTAACCATTGCCTTCTCTATCCAAAACTAAAAAAACTTTTGGATCTAGATAGTTTTGTCTCCGTTTTTGGCTGCTAACATGCAAATTAGCATATGTCCTCCATTAAAATCCTAGAATACGTTTTCATCTCTACCAAGGGATTCGCTGGAAGATATCCAACACCTGATTTACTAAAGGATATACAGTATAGCTTAAGCAAATTGTATGATTTCCAAAACACTATACAGTACTATACATCCGTAATGTGTGCAATACTGCAATTACACACACAAGCTACAGCGTTTATATCAAAATGAACTGCCATGTGTTGTTTGCTATGGAATATGTGCTCCAGTGTACAAATACATGTTAATTAGGCCCTGGCGTGCATAAAGTAAAGATGTTTTTCCTCTAATGTTATCTAACCCCTGTTGGCATTTTTCAATGCATACACCATGTAGCAATAAAACTGCATCAAGGACACAGAGTGATCATTAACATCTTGATGACTGCATAACACATACACTGAGAAAAATTATAAACGCAACACTTTTGTGTTTGCCCCTATTTATCATGAGCTAAACTCAAAGATCTACAACTTTTTCTATGTACAAAAAAGGCCTATTTCTCTCGAATATTGTTCACAAATCTGTCTAAATCTGTGTTAGTGAGCACTTCTCCTTTGCCGAGATAATCCATCCACCTCACAGGTGTGTCATATCAAAATGCTGATTATTAGACAGCTGTGCCTTAGGCTGGCCACAATAAAAGGCCACTCTAAAATGTGCAGTTTTATCACACAGCACAATGCCACAGATGTCGCAAGTTCTGAGGGAGCGTACAAATGGCATGCTGACTGCAGGAATGTCTACCAGAGATGTTGCCCTTGAATTGAATGTTAATTTCTCTACCATAAGCCGTCTCCAAAGGCGTTTCAGAGAATTTGGCAGTACATCCAACCGGCCTCACAACCGCAGACCACATGTAACCACACCAGCCCAGGATCTCCACATTCAGCATCTTCACCTCCAAGATCATCTGAGACCAGCCACCCGGACAGCTGCTGCAACAATCGGTTTGCATAACCAAAGAATTTCTGCACAAACTGTCTGAAACCCTCTCAGGGAAGCTCATCTACATGCCCGTCATCCTCATCAGGGTCCTAACCGGCTTAAGTGGACAAATGCTCACATTCAATGGCATCTGGCACTTTGGAGAGGTGTTCTCTTCACGGATGAATCCCGGTTTTCATTGTACAGGACAGACATGCTTGTTGGTTGGCTTTGTGCATTGCATTTCTTACTAAGCTGGTTGCATTCTTTGTTTCTATTTTTTTTTTTTATGTGTATTTCCTAATGTTAACATGCACATTGTTTCGTGCGCTTTTTAAGAACAGACGGCAAAAAAAGGTAACATTATTAGGAGAATTCATGGAAGTTAGGATTGAACCGTATGCACTAAACATCAGTATATGCTGTGTGTGCAGCCAGTTGGGTTTGAATGTGGGCACACAGATAAAGTGTAGATTAATATCTGGAATTGCACATTTTTGATTGCTATACTGTATATTATTTGCACAGTGATTTTGTCTTTGCACTGCTTTATAGTATAAGTCAGTGTAAAGTGTGTATATACCGTATTTATCGGCATATAACGCGCACTTTTTTCCCCTTAAAAACAGGGGGAAAAGTGGTCAAAAGGTATCGGTCCCACAAGCGATCGCCCGTGAATTTAGGAACTTCTACGACACATTATATAACATACCCCCGACAGCTTTGAACCCGGACGAAGACCCCTCCCATGACTACCTGACAACCTCGACAATGCCAACATTATCCGCCGACGCCAGAAACCTCCTAGAGGACCCCATTACCTTGCAGGAACTCCAAACAGCGTTGGGCACTACCAAGCCAGGCAAGGCCCCGGGCCCAGATGGCCTGACGGTAGCGTACTACAGGGCAGTGCTCTCTGTCCTGGGCACACATATGGTCAAGCTGTTTAATGGATTGGGAATGGGGGGGAAACTACACGGGTCCACCCTGCAAGCACAAATAGCCGTCATCCCTAAGGAGGGGAAAGACCCAAGCCAGTGCGGTAGTTACCGCCCTATCTCACTCCTTAATGTAGACCTCAAGCTCTTGACTAAAATTGTGGCGACGAGACTCCAGCAGCATCTCACTGACCTCATCCACCTAGACCAAGTGGGGTTTGTCCCTACTAGGGAGGCTAGAGACAACACGGTTAAAGTCCTCAACCTGTTGCACGTGGTAAACACCACTAAAACACCATGTGTCCTGGTGAGCACAGACGCCGAAAAGGCGTTCGATCGCGTTAATTGGCGATTTATGTTTGACACACTACGACACATCGGTCTGGGACACAGAATGTTGAACTGGATCTCGGCGACGTACACAGAACCGACGGCTCGGGTTAGGGCTAACGGGGTGGTGTCAGAGGCCTTCCAAATCAGAAACGGAACGCGACAGGGATGCCCCCTGTCACCCCTACTATTTGCGTTGACCCTCGAACCCTTTCTGAGACACGTACGCCTGAATGAGGACATTGCGGGAGTGGGTGTGGGGGACAGGGAGTACAAGGTCTCCGCCTATGGGGATGACCTGATGTTCTCATTGACGAACCCTGAGGTATCTCTGCCAAGTCTGATGAGAGAGTTTGAGGTCTATGGACGACTGTCCAATATGAAAATTAACATGGGGAAGTCAGTAGCGATGGGGGTGGGAATCCAGAACCCCCGATTAGACCGTCTGCGCCAAGGCTTTAATCTGCAATGGACAGACACAGCCATAAACTACCTAGGAACCCGCATTACCCCGACCTTCTCTCAACTTTTCAAACTTAACTTTCCGCCACTATTAAAAAGTGCCCAGAAATTATTAGACTAATGGACAACCGGCCTCCACTCCTGGCTTGGGAGGTGCGGAATACTTAAAATGTCCATCCTTCCTAAATTTACATACCTACTCCAAGCTCTCCCTATACACATACCGGCGGACTACTTCAGCCGAGTGCAATCTATGTTCAAAAATTTTCTGTGGGCCGGGAAGCACCCCAGGATTCACAGGACAGTGTTGTCTCTACCCAAGGCACACGGTGGACTAGCCCTGCCCAACATCCGCACTTACTACCACGCGGCACACTTAAACCGGCTTGTAGACTGGTGCCGACACGGGACCACCAAACTGTGGCCACACATAGAGCAGGCACAAAGCGAGATTCCCTTACAGAGAGCCCCATGGTGTGATACGACCCTGCCTAGCGCCCTGAGGTCTCACCCATTGATAGGGACAACAACCAAAATTTGCGCGAAGATGTTGCATCAACTAGGGTCATCGCCGGGAAATTCGCCCTTACGTCCGATACTAGGCAACCCGAAGTTCGACCCAGGAGTCCATGACGGTAGATTTCGAGCCCTGAGAGAGTCGGGTGTATATCAGGCCTCCCACTTTGGCATATCGGGCCGCTGGAGGACACTTACAGAACTAATGGATCAGGAAGGGAGATTCCAACTAGACTTTATGCGAGCAAACCAACTTAAACATTTCTTAAGCACCACGACCCCCCCCAGACGGGAAACCCGACCCTCACGCCGATTGAGGAGATATGTTCAGAGACGGGCACGCTTCCACACGCACTATCCATCCTACACAACGCGCTGATCACACCAAAAGAGGGGTATATGATCCCCAGTATTGCGAAATGGGAACAGGAACTGAAATGCACATTCTCAGCTAAAACAAGACAACAGATCCTGACTTTCACACACAAATCCTCTATTTGCGCCAAAATACAAGAAACGAACTACAAAATCCTGACCCGCTGGTACCGCACCCCAGCCTTGCTCCACAAAGTTTTTGGGTCCACGTCGGAAGTGTGCTGGCGCTGCCAGGGAGATGTGGGAACATTGACCCACATCTTCTGGTCCTGCCCACTGTTGAAGTCCTACTGGTCGGAGGTTAGGAGAATATCGCTGATGTTTACCGAACGCCAGATTCCAAATGACCCAGCATACTTCCTGCTACACGCCAATACCTACCCTGCACGCGTATATAAAAAATCGGTTGTCCGACATCTCCTGGACGCTGCCAAAGCGTGCATCCCCGCCTGCTGGAAGTCTACATACCCACCTACGGTGGCAATGTGGCTCCGGAGGGTTGATGATATCAACAGGATGGAAGATCTCATCCTCACAGATCGTGATAGGCAGGAATCGTACAAGCAGACATGGCAGCTGTGGAACGTTTTTACCTACTCCGACGAAGGACAAACACTTAGGAGACCGACATAGACTGCCCGCCCTGGACCCCCCCCCCCCCAATAGGGAAAGATTAACCCGGCCACTTTGTAAAGAAAAAACAAATCAGAAAGATGCTGAGCCCCATGCTCGCGGACACCCCCCCACTCCCTCCCCCCCCCCTTTCCCCTGCCACCTCTTTTCTCATTTTCCTTCTCATTCTGTCTTCCTTTCTTCTCCCCCACCTTCTCTTTTTGGATAACGGCAAAAGAAGGGCGTGTCTACGGATCACTGAAACCGTAATGCACCTTGTAGATAGATGCCCACTGGTGGGCATGCCCACAAGGAGTGGACTGGGGAAACTCGGTCTTCAGGGCATGATGCCGCACAACCGCGGATTTTGTTATATCCAACGTTTTACTGTGTTGTACTGATATAAACAGGCATGTATGAAGATGTTACTGTTTACATTGCATTGATGTGGTCCATGTGGACGCGCTTTTTGTTGTGAGTAAATAAAGAATTTTGAAAAAAAAAAAACAGGGGGAAATCGTGGGTGCATGTTATACGCTGATTCCCTTTCTCTGAGCGCCGCCGCTGACATATACCAAGCGCAGTACACTCGGGTACACTCAGGTAGGCTCGGCCACGCTTGGCTCCGCTCGTGGTCACGCCCTGCGAGAGGAGCCGAGCGTGGCCAAGCCTAGCCGAGTGTACCCGAGTGTACTGCGCTCGGTATATGTCGGCGGCGGCATAGGAGAAGCGGGGAGGACACCACGAAGGCCGAAGACGGACGCCGGACCGGACAAGGCCGCCGATGGACGCCGGGCAAGACACCGAAGAGGGACATTTAAACTGTAAGTAATTTTTTTCCAGGAAATTTCCCTCCTAGAACTGATGGGGCCCACACACGTTCGGTTCGTCCGATGAAAACGGTCCATCGGTCTGTTTTCATCAGACGAACCGATCGTGTGTACAGGGCATAACAGATTTTTCTTCTAAAATTTGCCCTATTTGGCTCCATCCATCTTCCCATCAACTCTGACCAGCTTCCCTGTCCCTGCTGAAGAATAGCATCCCCACAACATAATGCTGCCACCACCATGTTTTACGGTGGGAATAGTGTGACATGTGGACTCTGTTTACCAATTTGGTGACTTCTGAAGGCAATCGGTTCCACTATATTTTAGTTAGGGGTATCAGAGTAAATGGGGCATACAAATGAACACCACACTTTTTAGATATTTGCTTGTAAAAAGTTTTGAAAACCATGTTTCCTTTTTCTTTCACTTCACAATTATGTGCCACTTTGTGTTGGTCTACCACATAAAATCCCAATAAAATACATTTACGTTTTTGGTTGTAACATGACAAAATGTGGTAAATTTCAAGGGGAATGAATACTTTTTCAAGGCACTATGTCCATCATGTACACGTCCTTGGAATGTGACTGTAATGCAGTTTCCTGAACACCACCATTAAAGTGCAGCAAAACTACTTCTTGTGTGGACATTCCTTCCTTGGGAATATAAAGGTAGGGACTTGTGTTTTTGGTGCAAATTCTAGCCAATCCCAAAGCACCTCCTACATGTGTTTTACATGTATTAGAAATGATAATAATGAGTAATATTTATTTTTTGTATTTTATTTGCATATCTGCTAACAGTTATGCATCATTTTGCAGCTGCTACTTAAAATTGTATATATTAGTAATAATAATACATTTCTGTTTTGCTTTTAATTCTTAGTATATTCTATTCATTGTTTCAGAAGTGTAACTGTGACAAATCCAGTTTTCTTCGGTGTAAGCAGAATCACGGCTGGAAGAAATAGGAGTGATAGGCTTTCCAAAAGATTCATTGGTGATAGTCTTGAGGCTAGGGAACATAACGCCATATATAATGTTCCAGAGCAGTGTTTTATTTCTCCAATGAGAGATCGATCCATCGTATTGAGGTGGAGAGATATGTTTAAGTGGATTAGGTGTGTTTCACACACCAGTAAGTTATTGGCTTGCTGTAAATATTAAATTCCATTTGTGTTATGAATAGAACATTTATTGAGTTATTGATTTACTGAGAGAACCATTATTTTTCTACTACATTACTGGCTAATATTTCTTTTAGGAGAGCACTTCACATGGCTGTATGGAACATGATGGCAGTTTAATAACTTTAACATATTGGATTAATTAAAGGTAAAGCTTGTCATTTTTAGCCTGAAATTCTCAGGATCTATAGCTAGAGATGAATGATGGAGCCTAACCAGCTTAGCTTGGGTTGATGCACAGCTGGCAGATATTCATGGATTTTCATGGATTTAAAGCAGAGCTAAACCCACCTATTCAAATGGTTCCCAAACAGTTAAATTCAAGGCATGACTTACTTGTGCTCTCAATTAAACTGTAAAGCCGTCAAATGGCTGGTGTCATAACTGATCATGCATACAGCACCTTGGCAGCTGCAGATCAAACTGACCCAAGATGGCAACTTCTTGTAAAGTTGAGGAAGTTTAGTTCCTCTTTAAGCCCGATCTTTGTAATTGGATCATAGGATTCCTTGTTCAACAATAGATTTTTTCACATGGTCATTGTTCTTCTTTACACCAAAGATAGTTCTTAAAGCGGATGTGCCATGGGAAAATAATATTAAAAGCCAGCGGCTACAAATACTGCAGCTGCTGACTTTTAATATTAGGACACTTACCTGTCCTGGAGTCCAGCGCCGATCGCAGCAGAGGACGAGCGATCGCTCGTCTCTCTGCTGCTCCCCCCGCCATCCACGCTGAGGGAACCAGGAAGTGAAGCGCTGCGGCTTCACTGCCCGGTTCCCTATGGCGCATGCGCGAGTCGCGCCGCGCCCGCCGATTGGCTCCCGCTGTGTGCTGGGAGCCGAGTGTTCCCAGCACACAACGGGGGGGCGACGGGATGTGACGGAATGCCCGTCTTTTGCCCGTGAATGCCGGGCCGGAAGTGGGTGCAAATACCTGTCTTTAGACAGGTATCTGCACCCCCCTCCCCCCTGAAAGGTGTCAAATGTGACACCGGAGGGGGGGAGGGTTCCGATCAGCGGGACTCCACTTTAGGGTGGAGAACCGCTTTAATGACATTGGCTGTATGTTTGGTGTCATTGTCCTGCAGAATAAATTTGGGGCCAATCACACGCCTTCCTGATGGTATGGCATGATGGAAAAGTATCTGCCTGTATTTCTCAGCACTGAGGACACCATTGATCCGGACCAAATCTCCAACTCCATTTGCAGAAATGCATCCCCAAACTTGGAAGGAACCTCCACCATGCTTCACTCATTATTGGACCACTCTCCAGCCCTAAGGCTAACAATCTGCCTCCTGCTACAGCCAAATATTAAAACATTTAAATCAACAGTCCAGATAACTTGCTACAATTTTTTTGTATCTCAGTTCCTATGTTTTCATGCGTAGTGGAGTCGATTAGCCTTGTTTCCATGTCCTGTGCATGAAAACAGGTGCTCTGGACTGATAAGTCAAAATTTGAAATATCTTTTATTTTTCATTATTTTTAAATTATTACATAACCACCGACATCCTTCAATATGTAGTGGGTTTTAAGGCATAGTGGGTGCAATGATAGTGAAAGTCATTGTGTGTCAGACAGTTCTTGGATGCAAAAGTGGTTTTATTTCTTTTAACAATTCTTTTTATAGTTTGCAAGGGAAAGAGAGTTAGGGTCAGGATACCCTTAAAGGAACACTAAAGGTTCGTTTTTTATTAGATCAATTGATTGCTGTAAGCTAGAGCATTTAAATATCACTTACCTCGTTTTTCCTTTTGACCTCCAAAATACAGTAATCCAGGTTTGAAAATGCCATTTCCTGTCACTCCTCTTCTTGCTTTCCACCAGCATCTGAGCCGTTTTGCATGGTGGAAAGCAGAATTTTCTTACCCCCTTCCTATGACTTCAGCTCTGCGTGAAGATGCTCTCTTATTCCTCACAGGCATGGAGGCTAAGCCTATTGGGAACTGTAGTTCCCATTAGGCCGTGATGTAGCAAGAATGAATGTGCACCGCAAACCAGGAAGTCCGTGAGAATAATGATTCAGGAGTGCTGGAGGTGAATAAAACAGCTCGATTTCAACAGGTATCAAACTAGTTATAATGCAAAACATTACTTTTTACTTTATCAGCTACTGTCAGACTTTAATTTAAGAGGAAAATATATTTGTCTTTACAACCCCTTTAAGTGGTTGCAATTTCAATAGGCAGACTCTGAGACTTCAATAGGAAGACAGACATACAGGGAAAGGCCCCAGCAAGGCGCCACTTCTGCACATGCAGTTTGCTGTCTCCTATGGCAACAGTATTTAACAGTTCTTAACACAAAGTTCAACAGTTCTCTCAGCTTCTCTACAATGTCCACTTGTAGCCCTTCAGCCCCTTGAGCTCCTAGATTCTCACTGCACTTTAAATCCCATGAGCTACTCAAGGCTTTTGCGGTGGTATCTCCCTCAAGCGTCACCCACGTTTCCCTGCTGGATCCCTAGATTGGCATTTCAGATACCTTTCAAACTTCCCTCCTGCTGACTGACTCAGTCCGTGGCTTGACACACAAGGCTGCTCTGCAAGCGTCACCTCTGCTGGTTGGGTCCCTGACTTAATCACCACCTGAAGTTTCCCGATTCTCCACCGTGCCCGTTCGGTGAGAATATTACTCCAGTACTTTCTTCAGTTACTCACTGTGTTCCCTGGTAAATGTGGTTGGTCCCTTAGTTTCGCCAGCTACTACCGTCACTTTTGGTTGGACTGCAAGCTGCAGTCCTAACCCTGCACTGCCCCCTTACTTCTGGATAGGCCCTCCCACAGACTGGCAGCCAGATGCCCCTGGGATAGGCCCAATCTAAAGCCTAAAAGCCCGGGGCAGACAACACACGTCCACCCAGACCGCAGTCTGGGTGGCACAGAACATAGATCACCTGCATCCACCCAAATATATAGGTTTTCTCAGCAGGCCAAGGGATTCAAGAAAACCCCTGTCCACTGGCTGAGATATCCCATATACCTATAACTTGACCTTTAAACTCATGTTTTCTCGGCGGCCTCTTTAATGCAAAGTTCTGCCACCTATGATGGACAGAACAGTCATCCAATGGCAGCACAGGAGACGGGACTTCCTATTACAGACGCCGCCAAGTAAACAGGAGATTCTGCTGTATGTACAGCATTTGTCCCCCCTTCTCCCTGTCCCCTCCGTGGCAGCCAGAATATATATCTTTTGTGGCCCTGGCGCTCTATGATTCATTGGGTGCCACAAAAGATATATATGTTCAAATTACCAGGCGGGCCGTTTGAAACCAAAACACGGGCCACAATTGGCCCGCGGGTCAAACTTTGAACATGCCTGGCCTAGGCCATCTTTATGTCGAGTAACAACTCTTTTTTTCAGATCCTCAGAGAGTTCTTTGTCATGAGCTGCCATGTTGAACTTCCAGTGACCGGTATGAGAGAGTGAGAGCGATAACACTAAATTAACACACCCGCTCCCCTTTCACACCTGAGACCTTTTAACACTAACAAGTCACATGACACCAGGCAGGGAAAATGGCTAATTGCGCCCAATTTGGACATTTTTAATTAGGGGCATACTCACTTTTGTTGCCAGAGGTTTAGACATTAATGGCTGTGTGTTGAGTTATTTTGAGGAGACAGAAAATTTACACTGTTATACAAGCTGTACACTCACTACTTTAAATTGTAGCAAGTGCCATTTCTTCAGTCTTGTCACATGAAAAGATATAATAAGATATTTACAAAAATGTGAGGGGTGTACTCACTTTTGTGAGATACTGTATCTATGTACCTATTTTATAACATTGTTAATTAACTGATTTAATGTAAAATGTTAGGAACATTTAAAAGTAAAAATGAGACAATATTACTTTGAAAAATAAGGGAATCCCAGCCAGCCAGCCAGTATAAATTCCAGCCCATGTCTATGCCTCTGTGGAGATTTAATTTGCACTTTTGTATTGTTTTAAGTATCCCTATGAGCTTGGCGATGACACATTGTCCAGCGCAGCAGCTCAGTCTACTCGTGCCTTGCGCTAGGGTTGTAGCATATAATGGAAGTTAGCCATGTGGGACTTGCACCTGCTTCTAGGATGGAAAAACTATATCCAGGCACATCCAGACATGCAAATATTACCGTATATGCTCTGTGAACAACAAGATTTCCCAGAGGAGCTGTGCAATTTACACTCAGCTGAAAGTTGTGAGGACAGCAGGAATAAAATAAACTGTGCCAAGGAGTTTTGTTCTGTAAACCGGCAATTTCAATATAAAGATTTGTGGATGAAAAGAAACCTTTTATTTCACAGGAAGAACTAGAAAACAAAAAATGAAACACAATAGGGCAGATTTTACAAAGCACAACAAAGAATCATGTTTGTAAAATATGCATACTTTGTTAACATATGCACATAATTTAAAAAAAAAAATGGTTTTCGGTATAAATGAATAATTCAAATCATCTACAACACAGACGTTACATATAATGCTTGGGGTTGATTATTCAAAGGAGCAGAGCCTAGTAACTTAGCAAAGGTTCTCTGAACTTAGTAAATAAAGTGAAACTATAACGTAGGTTGAAAATTAAACATGTTCATCTAGCTCAACCAGCAGTAGAAAACCTCCAAAAACAGAATCCTATCCCCAAAGTAGATCTAAAAGAAGGCAAAAAAGTAAATACGGAAGAAGGCATAGTCCAACAGGGGAAAAAAAAATCCTTCCTTATCCCCCAAGGGCATCCGATAGTTCTTGTAGTTGGTGTTATTACTTATAAATGCTAATATCCAGCTACGCATATTCTGTGCTTTTAGGAATACATCCAGCTTTTTTTTTTAATTATTTAACTGAGCTAGCTAGAACTTATTCCTGAGGGAGCTGCCTATTCCACATTTTGAAATAGAAACACTAAAGCTATATGCTGCACACTGGTAAAGTCAAGGTATCCATGAGAAACAAGTAGATAAATTGGAGGATGATGAATAAACAAATAAAACTGGTTTCCATACAAACCAGGAAGTAACATTTATTATGTGGCCATAGATAAAGCACACAGTCCACATAAAAACACAGTCATGTGTGAAGGACAAAGTCTAAGTTAAAGGTTAAAAGCCCAATAGATTTGACAAAGAATCCAGAACCTTTGAAACATGTTATGTGATTGAAGAAAGAGCCCCTCTGGTCCCTCTCCTTCCTCTGACATGGGCCGCCGGAGTGGCCACGTCATCTCCCTTGGCCTGCCGCATTATTGTCTCCATCCTGTAAGCAGCCATCTTCTTGGTGGGCTCCAGTTTTACTACACACCACAATGAAGTGTGCCTTCCCTGCATGACACAAACAGCTGATCCCAGCGAGCCTTACGGCTGGTATGTGAACCTTGAGCCTGTTTCCATCACAAGTGATGGACCCTCCATTTAGTGTTTGAGGCTGGATGAGGCTTGGGCTTTTATCTTTTAACTTAGACTGTGTCGTTCACACATGACTGTGTTTTTATTTGGACTGTGTGCTTTATCTATTGCCACATAATAAATGTCACTTAATGGTATATTGAAGCAAGTTTTATTTGTTTATTTATCATCCTCCAATGTATCAACTTGTTTCTCATGGATACCTTGACTTCACCAGTATAGCCTTTGTGTTTCTGTTTTGGATATTTCCATTCCTCCAGTGTATTGCATGCAGCGCAGGACTGGGTCAATAGGATGCATGTTACTACCACAAATAACTGCTAGCCCATTCTATAGTTGATAGCCTTGGGTCTGTTTGTTGCATTTTTATCTATTTCACAAGCAGCCCATGTGTATGCAATTTTTCATGATATGCTCAGTTTGGATTTTCTGGGTTTATTTAAGGCTTAAGTTAAAGAATAATTCCAGCTATAGATATTTTATACAAACAGTGCCTTCAACAAGTATTCATACCCCTTGACATTTTCCACATTTTGTCATGTTACAACCAAAAACGTAAAAAAAAAATATTAGGATTTTATGTGATAGACCAACACAAAGTGGCACATAATTGTGAAGCGGAAAGAAAATGATAAATGGTTTTTAATTGCTTTTACAAATAAATATGTGAAAAGTGTGGCGTGCATTTGTATTCAGCCCCCCTGAGTCAAAACGTTGTAGAACCACCTTTTTCTGCAATTACAGCTGAAAGTCATTTTGGGTATGTCTCTACCAGCTTTGAACATCTAGAGAGTGACATGTTTGCCCATTCTTCTTTGCAAAATAGCTCAAGCTCTGTCAGATTGGATGGAGAGCGTCTGAACAGCAATTTGCAAGTCTTGCTACAGATTCTCAATGGGATTTAGGTCTGGACTTTGACTGGGCCATTCTAACACATGAATATGCTTTGATCTAAACCATTCCACTGTAGCTCTGGCTGTATGTTTAGGGTCGTTATCCTGCTGTAAGGTGAACCTCCACCCCAATCTCAAGTCTTTTGCAGACTCTAACAGGTGTTCTTCTAAGATTGCCCTGTGATTGGCTCCATCCATCTTCTCATCAACTCTTACCAGATTCCCTGTCCCTGCTGAAGGAAAGCATCCCCACAACATTATGCTGCCACCACCATGTTTCACAGTGGGGAGGGAGTGTTTAGGGGGATGTGCAGTGTTAGTTTTATGCCACACATATAGGGCCAGATTCATGTACCTGGGTGCATCTTTGTGCGGGCGTAGCGTATCCTATTTACGCTACACCGCCGCAACTTAGACAGGCAAGTGCAGTATTCACAAAGCACTTGCTCCGCAAGTTGCGGCGGCGTAGCGTAAATGGGCCGGCGAAAAGCTTGCATAATTCAAAGTAGGCTGGTAGGGCCAATATTGGATAGGTCACAGTATCAATATGTCAGGCTGGCACATGCGATTAGATCCCAGGGTCATTGCTCCACTCTGCGCCTGGAGGATTCTCGTTTTCTGGGCTCAGTTTTTGACGACACAGAGAAAAAGGGTTTTATTTCCAGGTCCTACTTACAATTACTGGCACCCATACAAGCACCTGATATTCTGCCCTGCAGAGGGAAATGGGAGAGTGACATAGGGCCCATAGATGGGGAGCAATGGGAGCAAGTACTGCGGGCAGGTCCTTTGGTTTCAGTCTCGGCAGCCCAAAGATTGTCGCATCTGTTTATTCTTCATAGAGTCTACAGGACACCGGTACAACTACATCGCTGGGGTAGACGTGATACACCCATTTGTCCCAAATGTCAGGCCCACCCAGGAGACCTCATCCACATGTTGTGGAGGTGCCCCAAGTTAGTGAGGTACTGGAAAGCTGTGGTTAAGATCATTAATTCTACCTATCAGGTCCAGTTGCCTGTAAGTCCGCTGGTGTGCTTGCTGGGGGGTATAGATGAGGACCTGTACTTGCCTCCTGTTTACACTGCCTTGATTAGACTACTGTATCTGGCAAGAAAGCTTATTGCGAGATATTGGATGTCTACCCGGGTTCCACTGAGCCGACAGTGGATCCAGGAGGTTAATAGGATTCTTATAAGGGAAAGGAATACATACTCACATAGAAAGGCACCACGCAAATTTGATAATATATGGCAGGGTTGGCTGGGATCCCCGGACGTGGCCCCCCCACAACTGGTACTTGATAGGCTGTTACTCGGATGAGGCCCTGATTGAGTAGAATGGTAGGATGGGGTCATATCCCAAAAACTACCGGTCGAGAGGTTATTGGGATGGGTGCCTTGACAAAAATTGTACCTATGGCATCAGGCTGGGCTGGTTCTTCCCCCCCCCCCCCCTTTTTTTTTTTTTTTTTTTTTTTTTTTTTTTTTTTCTTTCCTTTCCCCCTGTTGTATGATTTACTTTTATTATTTCTACTCCTCTCCTGTTTGATGTTTCGAGAGGTGATGTAACAGGTATACAAGATGATTACTGCAGTACTGTTATTGAACTCAGCTGTTGCTCCTTGGCTTATTGTTCAACTGAATACATATCCTGTGTGGCCCTTGTTTGTTTTGGGTCAATTATGTGTACTGTACATGTCTTGTATTTTGTACTGCCTTTTCTCTTAAAAGAATAAATACTTTTCTGATTTAAAAAAAAAGTAGGCTGGTAGGGGGCGTGTCGTATGGAAATGAATCGTGACCCCACGTAAATGACGCACCTAACGAACGGCGCATGCGCGCGCATGCTCAGTATCACATCAAATTTTCTCCCTAAATTACGCCGGCTCAATGCTTTGTCGACGTGAACGTAACCTACGCCCATTCACGTACGACTTACGCAAACGACGTAAAATACGGCGCAGTTCCGACGTTTCAGACGTCCATACCTTAACATGACTTACCCCTGCATTATGAGGGGTAAAGTTATGCCGGTCGTACGCCTTACATAAACAGTGTATTTTAATACTCCGGGCGCAAGTACGTTCGTGAATCGGCGTATCTAGCTAATTTGCATATTCGACATGGAAATATACGAAAGCGCCCCTAGCGGCCAGCGTAAATATGCACTCAAGGTACGACGGCGTACTAAGACTTACGTCGGTCGGCTGAAGCCAGATTTCAGGCGTATCTAGGTTCAAGAATACCGCGCATAGATACAACGCGCATCTTTTAACTTACGCGGCGTATCAATAGATACGCCGGCATAAAACCTTTCTGAATCCAGGCCATACTTTTAGGCCAACATTTTTTATTTTGGTCTCATCTGACCAGAGCGCCTTCTTCCACATGTTTGCTGTGTCCCCCACATGGCTTCTCGCAAATTGTAAACGGGACTTCTTATGACTTTCTTGCAACAATGGCTTTCTTCTTGACACTCTTCCATAAAGGCTAGATTTGTGGAGTGCACAACTAATAGTTGTCCTGTGGACAGATTCTCCCACCTGAGCTGTGGATCTCTGCAACTCCTCCAGAGTTACCATGGGCCTCTTGGCTGCTTCTCTGATGAATACTCTCCTTGCCCGGCCTGTCAGTTTAAGGGGACGGCCATGTCTTGGTAGGTTTGCAGTTGTGCCATACTCTTTCTATTGCTGGATTGAACAGTGCTCTGTGAGATGTTAAAAGCTTGGGATATTTATTTATAACCTAAACCTGCTTTAAACTTCTCCACAACTTTATCCCTGACCTGTCTGGTGTGTTCCATGGCCTTCATTATGCTGTTTGTTCACTAAGGTTCATCAACAAACCTCTGAGGGTTTCACGGAACAGCTATATTTATACTGAGATTTACTTACACACAGGTGGATTCTATTTACTAATTAGGGGGCTTCTGAAGGCAATTGGTTCCACTAGATTTTAGTTAGGGGTATCGGAGTAAAGGGGTCTGAATATAAATGCATGCCACACTTTTCATATATTTATTTGTAAAAAAATTGGAAAACCAATTATCATCTCCCTTCCACTTCACAATTATGTGCCACTTTGTGTTGGTCTAACACATAAAATCCCAATAAAATACATTTTTTGATAGACTTATCAGGCTTTACAAGTTTGTTGCACAATTGCAGCAAGTCCGCATTGCATGACTCCAAATCAACTTTCTTTGCAAACATTCTGCAAGTTCTGGTTCAGTTATGTTGCGCAAAAAGTCATCCCACCACAGGGGTCACTATGACTTGCAGAGCTCTTGCTGTAGACTCACCTCTGCAACTTTGCTACAAATTGGAAACGTGTCAACTAGAACTTGTGCTTCAAGTGCTCTGCAAGTGTACAACCTGCAAGTGAAAATGTGCAGCAAGATAACAAGACTTACAATTCAATACTGCCACAAATTTGTGGGCAAGTTATTCTTGCTATCTGGGGTGGAGAGGTGGGGCAATGATGTCACACTGTCCATCTCATCGAATCAGAGAATGTAATTTCACCCAGAATGGATTTTAGTGGGGTTTTTTTTGTTCTTGCTGATCATAATGTATTGACCAGTGTACTGTACATGTTATAATATCTAAGCTTAGCTGGCCATAACAAGGGTTGATATAAATATTAAAAGTAAAAGTATATTTTTGAGGCTTGATCTCTTCACAGAAGGGTGTGTTACATCTGTTGGCAATATGCCTAGAATAGATAGCTTATCAAATTAAATAGTTGTTTTTACTATTTTAGTATGTCATATCCCTTAGATTTCAGACATAATTTGAAATGTCTATTATGCGGTGTTCCTAAGGCAATTAGTGAGACTAAAACGTAAGAGCTGGTTTATGTTATTCTGCTGTAACACTTCAAAGAGAGTATTTAAACCATTATGGCCAAAATAAAGTGCAATTCCTTTAGCTTGATGATGACAATAGTTTTCTGGAAGAGTTGTTGGTGGGTAGAGCATTCTGTAACCTTTGGTGCCCGGCACTGTGCTGAAACTAAGCGCTGTAACAAAGAAAGGGCATTGTATGGGAGACTAGCTCTAGGTCAGGGGTTCCATACTCAATTTCATTGTAAGTTTGCACCACCATTAGGATTGCCCACAAAGGGCCAGTTGTATCTGTAATTCTAGATGTCCAGGGTAACCCACCCCCCCTTACATCAGATGTCAAGAGTCCACCAATCTTCCTTACATTACAATACACCCCCCTTACCTTGTGCTGCTGCTGTGAAGAAGCTGGGGTGTTACTGGGAAGCAGAACTTGCAGGGTCTGGAGGAGGACTAAAAGAGGGCTGGAGCTCTCCTGCAGCTGCAGGAGAGGTTCGAGGGCCACATGAAATGGCCTGGAGGGCTGGATTCAACCTATAGGCCTTGTGTTGGACACATGTGCTCCAGATAATGCCCTACAACAGTGTTGGCTTGTGCACAGACAGCAACCTAGCAGCTAAATAATTGTACTCATTATTTAGCCACATACCTATAGTCATGGGTGGTGTGTAGATATTGAGCATTTTCTGATGTACGCTGATATATAGGAATCATTTTCCAGTTAGGCGCATTTGAAAAAAAATATTTTTGCCTCAGAAACAGGGGTTCACAGCTCACCAGTTTACTGATAGAAGGGTGTAAGATGGACTGTAGTCTACAGTAGGTTAGGGTTAGAGGTAGGGTTAGAGGTTTAGGGTTAGGGTTTAGGCTTAGGATGAGGGTTAGGGTTAGGGTTAGTAGGTTAGGGTTAGGGGCTAGGGTTAGGCTTTTACCCCAACATCTGTTTTTTGTCAGATTGCCCATCACAGTCCCATACTGTAAGTTGTTAATTACCACCATTAGTAGTATAAGTGGTGTTAGGGTTTAGGGTTAGGGTGGTTAAGGTTGGGGTTAGGGTTAGATGGTTAGGGTTAGGGTTTTACCCCAGCATCAGTTTTTTGGCAGATTGCCCATCACAGTCCCATTATACTGTAAGTTGTTAATTACCACCATTAGTAGTATAATTTAAAAAAATCCAATATATATACCATAATTATTTGTAGACGCTATAACTTTAATGCAAACCAATTAATATACACTTATTGGGATTTTTATTTATTTTTTACCAAAGATACATAGCAGAATACATTTTGGCCAAAACTTATGAAGAAATTGGATTAATTCATTTTTTATAGAAGAAAGTAAAAAAATATATTTTTTTTTCACAATTTTCAATCTGTTTTTCATTTCTATTGCAAAAAAAATTAAAAACACAGTGAGGATCAAAGTTCTATCAGTTTGGGTACAGCGTTGCACGACCGCGCAATTATCAGTTAAAGTAGCGCATTGCTAAATAGCAAAAAATGGCCTGGTCATGAAGGGTATAAAACCCTCCAGAGCTGAAGTGGTTAATAAGGTACAAAAAAAAAAGACTGCTGTCAAATTCATTCTTTCACAAGTTCTGCAGGTTTGTCCACTATAAAAACAACCTGCGCAACTATTGCAAAATTTCACTTAGAATAAAAAAAAAGGCCCTTTAGTCAACCATGTAATTCTGATTTAATCAGGGCCGCCATCAGGGGGGTACAGGTATTACACCTGTAAGGGGCTGATGTTCCCCAGGGGCCCGGCTGGCCCCCCTCCCGTTTTTTTTTTTTTTTATTTATTCTTTGCATTACACCTGTAAGGGGCCCGATGGTCCCCAGCCCCCCCCCCCCTATTATTATTATTATTATTATTTCACGTTTGGAGAGAAGAGATTACACTTGTTTTTTTTTTTTTCGTCAGCACCCCTCTCCCCCGGTTCTCTGCTTCAGGGGGGCCGTGCCTAAAGCTGTGTAAAGGGCCCCAAAATTTGTGATGGCTGCCCTGGATTTAATTGTCACAATTCTAAACATAGGACAGAATGGCAAAAGAAGTGGAAGCGCTAAATAAATGTGTAGATAAATTAGCAAACAGGTTGCAAAAAAAAATGAAGAGATCACGGCACACATCACAGAGTTCCCCGTCCACTAACTGTGAATTGACGGATGTAATTAATTATCATATTCTAGACTTAATAATGGACAGTGATGAGGGTCTGCCTGCGTGAGGTTTGCACTAGGGGATAAAGGATTACATATCTTCATAGAGCTTGCTATTTTGATAATCATTCGCTTAACAGCTACAGAATTCCATTGAGATATTTAAATAGCATTTGATAACTGCTTCAGGGCTTTGTATTGCAAAAGACAGAATATTTATCAAACGCGCGGCGAAAAAAAAAAAAGTACTTCAGCGATGTTCCGTTTAATGCTAATGTGATGTGAATGTAATTTAATGAGCATCTATATACATGTCACTACTTATTATGTCTTCATGTATACATAAAATGAGTGGGAGAGTGAGAGATAATTAACTGCGCCATCAGATACGTTATTAAAGTAGTCGTTGAGTGGCAAGCATACATATGTACAGGCAGATTAGAAGACATACATAACAATAGAGCTGTCTTGCTTTCAACTTGGGCAACTGAAGAAGTGTCATTTTGTGCACCTGATGTATTGGCTTTAATAGAGGCAAGAAATAAGAGCTTTGCTGCACAAATGTATTCAGGAAAACTTTGTGAAGTTAAAGGAGTTGTAAAGAAAAAAAAATGTCACCTTAATGCAATCTATGCATTAAGGTGAAAAAACATCTGATGATGACGACCCCCCCGAGCCCTTGTTTTACTTACCTGACACATCGAAAGTCCCGCGCTCGGTCCTGAGATCCTTTTCGCCGCTTAGCCTGGCCGCTGATTGGCTAGAGCGAATGGATTGAGAGCAGCGCAGCCATTGGCTGGCGCTGCTGTCAATCACATCCAGTGACGCGGCGCGCCGAGGGGCGGGGCCGAGTGATACAGCGAGCGGCTATGGCCGCTCGCTGTATCACGGGTGCGCACCCGCAAGGACTCATCACCATGCGAGCTCTCTCGCATTAAGGTGATGAGTTCTTGCAGGGAGGACCAGAGACAGCCGCCGAGGGACCCCAGAAGACGAGGATCGGGGCCACTCTGTGCAAAACGAACTGCACAGTGGAGGTAAGTATAAAATGTTTGTTATTTTAAAGAAAAAAAAAATCCTTTAGTAACCCTTTATGTAGGAACTTTTTCTTGACTAGCATACTAGCTCATTATCAATTACTTACCTTAGATCGAAGCTCCCGCAGTGGTCCTTGGACAAGTCTTCCGTCGCCGCCATGATACCCGTAGTGACTTCCGGGTATCGCCGCTCCGATGCTGTAACTGGCCAGAGTGGCGAAGACAACACTCCCACACATGCGCGCAGAGCGGCATGATCCCCGCGCATGCGCACATCTCCGGCACTTTCCGGCAGGCTCCTATTCAAGAGCCGTCGCGCTCAGTGCGCCTGCGCCGTTGTCTACGTCGTGCATGCGCTGTAGACATCGGCGCCCGCTTTTCTGCAAATCTCTCCTTAACCATGTAGGTTAAGGAGATATTGCAAGCACCGACAGGTAATCCTGAATGTAGGCTTACCTGTAGGTGCAAGTATGCCATGAGGGTATACAACCGCTTTAAGCCTCGTACACACAATCGGATTTTTCGACGGGAATTGTGTGAAGATAGGCTGTTGTTGGAAAATCTGACCGTTTGTACGCTCCATCGGACAATTGTTGTCGGATTTTCCACCAAGAAATGTTGGATAGCATGCTTTAAGATTTTCCGACAACAAATGTGTGTTGACGGATTATCTGATCGTGTGTACAACGGATTTTTAATATAGTTCTAACAGAAACTAAATTCTTCCTTAACGAGAAGTTATCACCAGGTTTCTGGGCTAAAACAAGCTCCGCCTGCCAAAACCCACCCTACCCCACGGCCCCATCACTCCATCAGATGTCTTTATATCATGTGACCTCCTTCCAGGATGCAGTGCTTGGGCCTAAGAAGCCATTTACTAGGCCAGGACACTGTCATGTGAGTGAAAGGAGGAAGTCAACGACGTGCAAGATCCAAAACCATCCCACATAGGGTCCATGCTAGGCCATGAATTTTGACCAAAAAAAAAAAACAAGCCCTGAAAATGAATACCAAGCACATTAGGGTGGACGAGTGGATTGTTTAAATCTTTTCTGACTTATTCAAAAGTCTGTGTCTACTCTCTGTAAAAGAAAACAAATGCATCCACCACATCTAATGCCCCGTACACACAATTGGAATTTCCGATGGCCTAAAATCCGATGGATTTTTTTGTCGGAATTCCGTCCAAGCTGTCTTGCATACACACCGTCAGACCAAATTCCGACCACCCAAAACGCGGTAATGTAAAACACTACGAAGAGCCGAGAAAAGTGCAATGATCTCCGAGCATGTGTCGACTTGATTCTGAGCATGCGTGGGTTTTTTCTCCATCAGAGTTGCACACAGACGATAGGAATTTCCTATTGTTTTTATTTTTCAATCGTAAAAAAAATAAAACATGTTCTATTTCTAAATACCGATGGAAAAAAGTCAGATGGGGCCAACACACGATGGGAATTTCCAATGAAAAAAGCCCATCGGACTTTTTTCATCAGAAATACCGACCGTGTGTACGCGGCATTAGAATCGGTAAGGTGCAATGTAATACATTTCTTTTTTGGGTTTAATACTACTTCAAGTAAAAAAAAAGGCCTTAAATCTTTAGATTTAACAGATATATGCCTAATATCTTAACTAGATATTATGCTGAACTGCATTGGCATAGATTTTATCTCCGTCCTGATTTATTCAATAATTAATACTAATGAGGTGGAAGTTACAGAAGACTTTACTCTAATTTACAGCATTCATAAATACTTGTAGCAGTTTTACAGCAGAGAGTTGTGTGTTTGGTCATACATCATTCTGTTCTGAGGCTATAAAGCTTGGAGAAATGATAGTGGTTAGCATTCAGGATATATACATCTAGAAGAAGGCTGTCCTTGAGGTTTAACATAATTGTTGGAGGAGCATATTATTTGAATGAGAGCTACTGCATTTTGTATGATGCCAATTACCACTGGCGGGAGGAATTTATTTTTATAAGCATGGAGTAGAGAAACCACCGATCTAATCTGGATGACAGTTTATTTAAGGAAGGAACTACATTCGTGGTTCACATATAAACATTATAAACAAAAGTCATATGGACCATTAGCTTTAGAAATTAAATTGCATTTAGAAAAAGTTTTGGTTTTAAGTTTTTGTATTTTCTAAGTTTTTGACAGGTGGGGAAAAGTTTAGATTTTTTTGCAGTCTTTCACCCCATTGGATAGATTTTTTTTTACATTTTGGTCAGGTGTGTAACTTAAAGGATATGTAAAGGTTCAGTTGTAAAAAAAATAAAAATAACAACAAACATGTCATACTTACCTCTGCTGTGCAGTTGGTTTTGCACAGAGTGGCCCCGATCCTCCTCTTCTGGGGTCCTTCAGCGGCGCTACTGGCTCCTCCTCTTCTCGAGTGCCCCGTCAGAGAAGCGCTCTTCCTCGGGGCACCCGTCAGTGCACTGTTCCGTGTCCTGCTGCTGTGTCCATTGACACGGACAGCAGGACTCAGCCCCGCCCCCCACGCCATTGGATTTGATTGACAGCAGCGGGAGCCAATGGCTGCGCTGCTATCAATATATCCAATGAGGGCCTGAGACACTGGCTGGAGCTGGTGTGCTCGTCCCGGTTGCTGGAAAGACCGGGTTCAGGAAAGTAAAAAAGGGGGGCTCTGGGGGAGCTGCTACATCACAGAAGGTTTTTCACCTTAAAGCGGAGGTTCACCGGAATATTTTTTTTAAGCCAGCAGCTACAAATACTGCAGCTGCTGACTTTTAGAAAATGCACACTTACCTGTCCAGGTCGGCAGCCGAAGCCAAACTACCTCTCGGCTCTTGGCTTCCCCCGCCGCCATCCTCGGTGAGGGAATTGGGAAGTGAAGCGCTGCGGCTTCACTGCCTGGTTCCCTACTGCGCATGCACGAGTCGCGCTGCGTCATCCTCACTGATCCCCGTTGTGTCCTGGGAGATGTGTGTTTCCCGGAACACAGCGGGGGAGGAGTCTATACCCAGAAGTGGTACAAATACCTGTTTTATACAGGTATCTGCACCCCCCCCCCCCCGAAAGGTGCCGAATGTGACACCGGAGGGGGGGAGGGTTCCAAAAAGCGAAGGTTCCATTTTGGGTGAACCTCCGCTTTAAGGAGAAAAGCCTCAAGGGTTTATAACCCCTTTAAGATCATGGTGCCCCATTGCATAATTTCGATAGGGTCCATTTTGAATCAGCAGGGGCCGTGTCAACTTTGCCTTTTACATGAAGGATAGGAAAGTTAATTTACAAGAGAAAACATTATTTTGGCTGTCAGTGCAGCTCACAGGAAGTGACAAGGACAGCACATTTCTAGCACGATCCACATGGTATATTCTGTATTTTGTAAAACGGTTCTTTACCTGCAAATTAAAAACTGATGCAGCCACCACATCTAAGGACTGGTAAGCTGGTATCATATTATTGTTCTTGGGTTTAATTTTCCTTTAAGGATCATTGGCTGTACAGAAACTTCCACTTTCACTATCAGAAGGACTAACTGCAGAGATTCAGCTCCTGAAACGAACACCATATATCAGCATATCTCAAACTTTTTTAGTTGCAGAACCCTTTAAAAGTATTCAAAATCTTGAGGCTCCCAGTCTAAAATGTAAGAAACGTTAATGTGACTTATCAGTGGGAAACCTAAACCTGGGATGATGCACACAACCACCTAGATAAAATTAGATACAATTATTTATTACAGGTACTTATATAGCACCCACAATTTACACAGTGCTTTACATATGTATTATACCCATCAGTCCCTGTCCTTAAAGAGCTTAAGATATAAAGTCCCTAACTCCCATTCGTACATATATTAGGACCAATTTACATACTTGTATGTCTTTGAGGTATGGGAGGAAACCGGAGTGCCCAGAGGAAACCTACCTAAGCACAGAGAGAACATGCAAACTCCATGCAGGTAGTGTCAAGTTTGGAATTCAAACCGACAACCCTAGTGCTGTCAGGCATAAGTGCTAACCACTTAGCCACTGTTCTGCCCAATTAACTTTACTTTAGAAGTCCCCCTTCACATCAGAGGTCCCACCATCACATCAGAAGTCTTCTCATCACATTCCATTCACATCAGAGCCCCCGTCATATCAGAGGACCCTACCACATCACATGTACCCCATTTACATCAGAGCCCCCCCATCACAAGTTCAGACGCATCCTATAAAATCTGAGTCCCCCTATAAATAAGAGCCCCTCCCACGGCACAGTCCCCCATCACATCAGTATTTCCACATGACACCACAGTCTCCCATCACCACAGATGACAAACTGGGTCTCGTGTTTGTGGCACCCCGGAGAAGAGGGACCCAAATGACACACCAGGGTGCACCCTAGTTGAGAAACCCTGCCATAGATCACATGAATGGGTCTGTGCTTCCCCCCATGGCTAGGAGATATATATTTGTGCTAATCTCTTTAATAATTTTTACTTTGTATAATTTATTATTATTATATTATTTTGTGTAATCTTTTCTAAATGAAAACTTTTATAACGTTTATAAATTAACTTTAACTTCTTTATCAACGGTACACTGTGGGGTCAGTAGCCAATCAGCTTCTAACTTCAGCTTATTCAATAAACCTTGCAAAGCTGCATCAGATTTAGCATTCTACAATTTTAGTAAATCAACTCAAATGCACCAAGGCAAAATAAAAATAAATCTATTTATAACGTGCTTTTCCCAATGACCTTTTCCTTTAAAGATCTTTCAGACTCTGAAAAATACCTACTAATCTGACAGATATAAGAAAAAAACAAGCTGCGCAAATATTATAAGTGTCGACCACTGAGTGGACAATCAAAGATGAATAAGGTCTCCAAAGAGAATGTAGAACCCACTCTTAGTGAAATTCAATGAAAAATTAGTCCTCAAATAAAAATTGAGTCTCTGTGACAAAAATAAATGAAAAGTGATTCAAAGAGTGATCGTCTCTCTCAAGATGTGCTGCTCCTCTAGAGGAAACAAATGGTGTAAAAAACACCACGAAAGGTGACCAGATAGTAAAGAGGATCTTCCACCACAGTGATTATCAGCTTCTTACCAGATGAGAAGATCCCAATTAGAGATCTTCTGTGAGCCTGTGGCTATGAACCCAGCCTATATGTTTGTCTGGCAAGGATGTCTTCACCTCAAATCAATTGGATCCTCTGCCGCTCAGGACGATGTTGATCACACCCAAACAAGAGGAAAGGAAAAAAGGGCGCACATAGCGTAATCCAATAATACATTTAAAAAAATATGAAAATTAAAAACACACTCACATTTGAGTAGATATAAAATTGCGTTTAAAAGTTCTGTAGCCGGCCGGCTAACACAGCCCGTTCACTCCGGGACTCAGTGTAACGCAGTGGCGTCAGCACGCCGCTTTACCCTACGCCTTTTCGTCATCGTAGACTTCTTTCTGGGGCCCCACTCTTGTTTGGGTGTGATCAACAACGTCCTGAGTGGCAGAGGATCCGAGAGATTTGGGGTGAAGACATCCTTGCCAGACAAACCTATATGCACTCAGCGTCTCATTACATCTTGTGGGCTGACAACACATAGCATTTTTGTGGATGGGAATGGTGTCATTATTTGCCAATTGTCTTTTGCTAAACTACAGAAACCCTCCTACTGTCCTCATTTCCTCAACATAGGGATGAATTGTACTGTGATCCAATGTAAGAACTAGGAGGGCTAATTACCTTCTTGACATAACACAGGACGTGTGCAGAGAACAGCTCTAAATTTTGGACAACAGGTGTGTTTTGCACTTATTGCACAAATCTAACAAAACACTTTCAAGGTTATATAAATTCAAACAAAAAATGTCAACGAAGTGCACCCCATCGCTGAATAACAATTTAAACAGAAAAAAAAATGGAAAATAGGAATTTAACAGTGCTCATCACCTTAGGAATGTATACACTGACAACTTTTTTTTTTTTAATCACATTTTTATTCTATACAAGATATAAAAGAAGATTAACATCCATTTAAAAGCAATTATGCCAGACACAATAGCCTTCAGCCCAAACAGTGGTATAAGATGCCAATAACATCTCTGATTACAATATCTATGTGATGATGTGTTCTGCCCTCATTACACATGGCTGAGGTATAATTAGACACTCCTCCCTTAACAACTCATTTAGGCAGGCGCTAGGTCCTTTTTTCAACTTTTATTGCAGGGGAGATTAAAACACAAGATAGAAAATTCAAGCAGTGTATACAATATGCAACATATACCAGTGTTTCTCAACTCCAGTCCTCAAGGCGCCCCAACAGGTCATGTTTTCAGGATTTTCCTCAGATGAAACAGCTTTGGTAATTATGAAGGCAGTGAAACTGATCAAATCACCTGTGCAAAATAATGGAAAGCCTGAAAACATTACCTGTTGGGGCGCCTTGAGGACTGGAGTTGAGAAACACTGACATATACAGTCCTAACACCGAGTATAACTAGGGAAGCGATGTTTCCATTAGGCTGACATTAGAGTTGCAGCTGAGTAGATGTGGTGTCCTCTGGAGAAGATGCACTATGGCTACTGGGTGCTGTCTCTCAGACCTCATGGTCTTGTCCATTGGAATGATGGGAAGCTATGGTGGCTTTCTAGCAACAATCTCTCTACCTACAGTAATTTATCTATAGAACTATAAGTATGCAAAAGAACCACTAGATGGTGATATTATAATTTCAATTACATGCCATTAGCATATTCAACAATTAACAAAAGAACATAAGAATCACTTGCTGAAGGCATGACAGATGGAATACTCAAGTTTAATAATTAGAAGGCTATACAATCTCTTTGTAAAAAAAAGGAGAGGTGTTGGGACGCTGAGCCTGGAGATGTTGGATCCAGCCATACATTTTGGAGGTCGTGAGAAACATAGAGGACGTGGTCAGGCAACGGGCATTTTCTTACCTCATGCGTTAGATGATCTCTTTTAATTAAGAGATCATCAGAAGTTGGTCACACTGCTTGACTACATGAGAAAGACCTTGCCCATATTGCTGGTTACATCTGTGAATTGCCTATCTGAGCCATCTATTGGACGGAGGGATCATCTTCCACTTTGGTCAGAAGTACAGGCGAGGATGTCCCATGTATTGGTGTTTACACCAAAAGCCTTGTAGACTCATTGGGCTGGATTCAGATACATAAGCGTATCTGTCCGCCCGGCGTAACGTATCTGAGATAGGTTACGCCGCTCTAACTTTGGGCGCGAGTTCTTTATTCAGAAAGAACTTGCGCTCTTAGTTAGAGCGGCGTAGCGTATGTGTTGCGGCGTAAGGCTGCGTAATTCAAATGGGGATGTAGGGGGCGTGTTTTATTCACATTTCCCTTGACCCCACGTTTTTTACATTTTACTTGAACGGTGCATGCGCCGTCCGTAAAATCTCCCAGTGTGCATTGCTCTAAATGACGTCGCAAGGACGTCATTGCTTTCGACGTGAAGGTAAATTACGTCCAGCCGTATTCGCGAACGACTTACGCAAACAACGTAAAATTTCAAAACTCGGCGCAGGAACAACGGCCATACTTAACATTAGCTACCCCTCATATAGCAGGGGTAACTATAAGCCGGAAAAAGCCGAACGCAAACGATGTAAAAAAAAAGTGCCGGGCGGTCGTTCGTTTCTGAATCTCATTTGTATATTCCTTGCGTAAAAATACGGAAGCGCCACCTAGCGGCCAGCCTGGAATTGCAGCCTAAGATCCGACGGTGTAAAACACTTACACCTGTCGGATCTTAGGGATATCTATGCGTAACTGATTCTCTGAATCAGTCGCATAGATAGGACCGTCGGAACTCAGAGATACGACGGTGTATCAGGAGATCCGCCGTCGTATCTCTTTCTGAATCTGGCCCATTGAGCGTATGCCCATTTGAGTCCCAACACTCCGGTAAACTTTCTCACAACCGGTGGTGTTCGCATTGTACAGTATATTCACTCAACACTGAAGGAACACGTTTTCTTGATCCAGTTTATTCTTTCTCGTCACTATTCCTTTATGGACTCATCAACTTTCAACGTATTCATTTTCATAGGACACTACATGGACTTATCTAGAGTTTACTGTTGTGTTCATTCACATTGTTTCATATTGTTTCTTACACACATACAGTATGATTTTGTAGCTGTACAACATTTTTAAGTGCTGCACATATTTATATTTTTAGATTGATTTGCATTTGTTTTTGGCTGTGCTGGCTGCTGTTTGAAAGTCTCTTCATGTCAGTCTGCTATAAACAATTTCCATTCTTATTCTGTACAATTTCTTTGTGTTTTGCTTCAAAAGCTTCATCATCAGGAGACCACTTATTGTGAGCTAGTATTTGTGTACACGGGCATAGGCATGCAGTCAACAAAGAAAGGGAAGGATCAGGTAAGCCAGGTCCAAACCGCAAAATCGTCAATGAAGGTAGTCACGAATATAGAGGTGAGTCAACTCCTGACTTTAATTGCCGACCGGTCCGCACAGAAACCCACATTGCCTCCAAAAAAGCCCTTAATGATGTTATAAAGCCCCAAAAGATATTGCTGTGAGAAACCGGGCCATGGCATACACTCCTCCCCACCAACAAACAGAAACCACACAGCCTGTTTGGGCCGAAGGCTATTGTGTCTGGTATAATTGCTTTTAAATGTATGTTACATTCTGTAATATTATTTTATATCTTGTATGGAATAAAAATTAGATTTTGTTTATAAAACAACAAAAAAAAAAAAAAGTTGTCAGTGCATATAGTCCTGAGTAGGGATGAGCCGAACACCCCTCCGTTCGGTTCGCACCAGAACCAGCGAACAGATCAAAAGTTTGTGTGAACTTTAGAACTCCATTAAAGTCTATGGGACTCGAACGTTTGAAATCTAAAGTGCTAATTTTAAAGGCTAATATGCAAGTTATTGTCCTAAAAAGTGTTTGGGGACCTGGGTCCTGCCCCTGGGGACACGTATCAATGCAAAAAAAAAGTTTTAAAAACTGCAGTTTTTTCGGGAGCAGTGATTTTAAATGACTTTTTATCCTTCAGAAATGACACTTTGTGCAGGGACAGTTTTAAGCACGGGAAACAAGCGCTGCTTTACAGGCATACTTTACACACCCCCTAGGTATGAAATTTAAAGGAATATTTAACTTTTATTGTTTCACTTTAAGCATTATTAAAAACACTGATCCCAAAAAAACTGCATTTTTTTAAAAACTTTTTTTGCGTTGATACATGTCCCCTGGGGCAGGACCCAGGTCCCCAACCTCTTTTTTGACAATAACGTGCATATAAGCCTTTAAAATTAGCACTTTAGATTTCTCCCATAGACTTTTCCAGGATGTTCTGCGGCTTTTCGAATTTCCTGCGAACACCCCAAATTGTTCGCTGTTCGGCGAACAGGCAATGTTCGAGTCGAACATGAGTTCAACTCGAAGCTCATCCCTAGTCCTGAGATGTTGAGCACTTTTAAAGTCCCATTCTTTGTTCTGTGTAACTTTCAAGGGTATATTTGACAGACCAAATGGAAGTAAATAAGAGGAGTTCATTGATAGGGTTTACATACACTATATTTCACATTGCATATGTAGGCAATGATCCTTGTTAATAACCTCCACTCATCACTGTGACCATCCACTGCCTAGAACTGCATTGAATTTCACCAGCCAACAGATGAGTGATCATCTAATAATGTCTAAGAGTCATGCAAGAGTAATATTATACTATAGCTTTATACATTATGCATTACAAACTTACTTCCACTATTACGTAGTAGGACACTGACATGCAAGGTCACTCAACGCACGACATGCCAAAAGAAAGGGAACATTACTAAACTCTTGCTGCTATCCCGCATCAGAAGTGGATTATTCTATTTATTTATGTACAAAGAAGTGTGTGTGTGTGTGTGTGTGTGTTTATACTGTCAAGATTTCTAAATGTAATTTTCCTCTATGTTCCACACCTTGAAGTCTTTGTTCTTTTACCTCTGGAGGGATTTGCTCAAGATCAATTTTAAAGGATGCAAAAAAAGAAAACAGTAATAAATAAATCACACTAGCACAGCATGGTTTTGGCAAACAAAATACAAAATGCAGCTGAATTGTGCACTGCGGCTTTACAGTTTACTTTGTAGTGTATTTATACAGAAGGACATTATCAAAACGGTGGAAATACACAAAATAAGTTCTGCTTTAAAAACCTTCCTCACAGTTACATTCTTGCGTATGTATGAGAATTGCCTATTTTTGCAATAAAAAAAAAATAAGGTTCTTTAGTCAATCATAGATGGAGAGATATTGCCCTGTGAATGCTGGATTGCTCAAACATCTGGATCTTCTATGGTTCAGAGCATATTTGATAATTTTTCTCTTATTTACAGGCAGATTTTTCAGCAGGTCAGCTGTTGGTCACCCTAGTTATTGACTTCTACGGATGTCAAAAAAGGGCCCAGTTATTGCAAGCAATGGTCAATCTGGAAGGGTAGATTCTACTGACCAAGTTGTCTATGACCCCTATTTGTCTCATTCTCCCCGTGGGAGAGAAATAATGAAATGGAACAACTGATTGATTGTTCTTGGAAGAAAATTGTTTAATTTCGGGTAAAAATCGAATGCCAATAGACATGTGCGCCATCAATAAATTTGTTTCATTTCGTTCCGTTTCGTATTAGACGAAAATTCGTATTTTGTAATTTGTGTCCGAAATTCAATTTGGATTTGTTTAATACGAAATACGAATTTTCGTTAGATTCGTTATCTTTTCGTAACAAGCCCGAAAATTTGTTATGATCAATTTAAAAAGCAAAAAAATACCTTTCTCAATATGCCGTCAACTCATTATGCTCATTATGAGGGGCTCCCACCATCCCTGTGCTGTGCTGACTTCCTCCTGGACCTGTACCCCTGCTGTGCTCATTATGGGGGGCTCCCACCGTCCCTGTGCTGTGCTGACTTCCTGGGTTTTTAACTTCATCATAACGAATAATCCTAATTATTATAACAGTAATAAAACAATGTTAACAAACATTCTTATTTTGTCCAGTTCTGAATGTCCCATCGACTACCAGTACCAGTCCGAGCAGTCTCCCACTCCCAAAACGAAATTCGTCAACGAAATTTTGTATACAATTCATAAGAATAGAAATTCGTATTTTGGATGCTTACGAATGTACGAATTTTCAGAAATTCGTACGAAACGAATTGCACATGTCCAAATGCTAAAGTCCAACAAAAAATGTACACCTTTTAAGTCATTGACCAGAACTGTGCCATGTACCTGGTGGGATCCCAAGATTACAATGGTGAAATCTCTTGTGGTGCAGGAGATGAACGAGTACCAGAAGAAGATGTTCATGAAGATTTGAGCAACGGAGGTGAACCAGCCAGTTGAGCAGTCCTCTGGTGCCATGGACATGTCACCAAAGAGCCACCCATAGAGTTTGCATGCAGAAGCTCAAGTGGAACATTAGAACATTAGCAGGACTGTAACAACAGATAGAGCGACAATCACCAGTAGATCAGCAGGAGAATGCAACATGAGTGACAAAGGCATCAGTGTAATAGTAAAAGCAGACCCAGGTCATCACAAGCCTAACAGGGTCCTACCAAGTCATAGCTAGAGTCTAGAATAGGTTGAGTTTGTCAACAAGTATACAATGAGGTACCACATTAAATGCAGAGTTAAGGTACAGAAGGCAAACTGAGACCTAGTAGGCATCCATCTAAGCAGAAGGTACATAGAAGTCAAACAGACAATTCAGGAACTGAAACCAGGTCAGTATATGCAAGCAATCCTTGGGGAACAGGTCAGGTCACAAGGAAATAGCTAAAGACCAGTCAGCATTGATCCTGAGTCAGGCAGGTCCCTAAATAGGGCACTTGGACAAATGCTGATACACTCATGCTCCTGCACACAGGTGTAAGCCCATCAGCAACTCCAAGTGCAAAACCGTGCTATGGAACACATGAATGGACAGATGGCTGAAAAGCTGTTGATAATACCAACCATTCACAGGTTTTCCAGACCCGTTTCCAAAAACTGCAGACACTACTAATCGCATCCTCAAAAAATAAATGTACATTAGTTTAACACTTTCACTGCTGTTATCTTAACTATTTCAGATCAATGGTACTTTTATTTTTGACCCCTGTACCAGTAAAATGCACAATGCAGACTCCACAATTCATTTATGTAACATAACCCCATATATTATTTCTAAAGAAAAAAAAATAGTTGTATTAAATATATAGCATAAATTGTAAAAAAAAAATAAGTACAGTTTTCTACAGTCCATGATACCCTTATAAATGTCTGGCAAACCTATACATTTAAAGGGGGTTGTAAAGGTTAATTTTTTATTTTCAAAATAGGTTCCTTTAAGCTAGTGCATTGTTGGTTCACTTACCTTTTCCCTTTTAAATGTTTTTTTTCTTTGAATTTCTCACTTCCTGTTTCTCCTCAGTAAACTTGCCCCCATCATCTGAGCCGTTCTGGCTGAGGGTTAGTCCATCAGAACAGCTTACTGAACAGCTTACTGAGGAGGAACAGGAAGTGAGAAATTCAGACAAAGAAAACAAAGAAAAAAATATTTAGAAGGGAAATTGAAGGAAAGGGTAAGTGAACCAACAATGCACTAGCTTAAAGAACCTATTTAGAAAATAAAAACGAACCTTTACAACCCCTTTAATACAAATTAAAGAAAACCCGTTTTGTTATATAAATATGTAGCGTTACCCCCGTGAGGGCTGCTGATTGACACTGTAGCCCACTGGCCACCCCTACTCTGCAGATCCTATCCTACCTCCGACACCTTGGGTTCCATTCTGAAATATTGCTTAGTAAAGAGAAATTTACACAGTATCACTGAACCACTCAGAAATGTTTACTGAGATAGAAAATAAACACAATGAAAGGGTATAAATAAACACAGTCTATGATTGACAGACAGTATTACTTAGTGCACTTACATACATATACATGTAACCTGGTGGTAACCTGAAGGGGTATATGGGGACAGCTGCACAGGGGGATAAATATCCAATACCTCTGATGCCGCTTACACATGACCGTTTTTAATGACGTGAAAAATTAAAAATTTTAAATGGTCATTTAAAACGATTGTGTGTGGGCTCCAGAGCATTTTTCATGACGTGAAAAATGGCAATAAAAAATTTAAAACATGCTCGAATTTTTCGCGTCGCTTTTCACATTGTCGTTTTTCACGTCGTGAAAAACGGTCATGTGTAGGCTTTAACAACGTGAAAAAAACACGCATGCTCAGAAGCAAGTTATGAGACGGGAGCACTCGTTCTGGTAAAACTAGCATTCGTAATGGAGATAGCACATTTGTCACGCTGTAACAGACTGAAAAACACGAAGACTGAAAAGCGCGAATTGTCTCTCACCAAACTTTTAAGTCTCACCAGCAGTCTGTAGGAAAGAAACTCACCCAACAATACTGTAGTCTCTACTTGGATGAGCAGATGCCCTCTCACCACAAAGGATCCCAGCAGATGTTAGACTCTGTCCGGAATCTCCACATGGGGGCTCCATTCAGTGAAGATGGTGCGGCCCCACGCTGCAATTCCCTGGAATCCAGGTGGCTCCAAAAGCTCTGGAGCGCAGGCCGATCCACCTACTAGATTAGCAGGGCCATCCTCCAAGATCCCTCTGAGGTCGGCGATCCGACTCTCTGCTGTACAGGCCACAGTTTTTCACTCCTGGTCACACACAGACCTCCTGCTGGCAGGTGTTGAATGGCATCCAGAAAGACTAAAAAGCAGGCCACGCCTGTTCTTTTATCTCTCCTCCCAGCATTCTGTTCTGTGTACTATGCAATGTGTGTCCTGTAGTCCAGAGCTAAACAAACCAACAGAGTCACTCCCTCATCCAGACTACATATCCCACAATGCATGGCTCTGCTCACTTCTCAGAAGGAAGGAAAATCCTGACAAAGTTCAGCAGACACTAGGGGGGGCCAAACTCTTATTCAAGATACAATGAACCGTTCAACATAATAACTATAGTAGCAACCCCAGGGCTAAAAAAAATATATAAACAAGAAGATCCAACTAATAGCAGAGAATACAATGTATAGATATAATAAATAACACATATGTCTAGACCTTTTAGTAAATTATTGCATTTTGATTTTACACTTTCGACTTCTCTTTTATTCCACTCTGCATTTCAACATAATTTCTCTTCTGTTTACAATAATTAAAAATGTATATGTAACTATGTAACATAATAAATAGAATACAATATATATTGTCTTGAGCAAAATGTCTTACCTAGCCTCCCTCTATTGAAAATCATGCAAACTTTGGCACAATCCATACATTGCAAAATTAGCTTGGAAATAGAGTTTGCTATTATTTATTTTTTTTACCCTTACTCATCATACGAAATAATTGACTAAAGAAGATATATAATAAAGCAAAATTATAGGAAACCATATGCTCAAGTTCTCTAAGATAAAAAGGGTTATTTGCTATAATGGTTGTTATTTTCTGCCATGCCACTGTTACTTTAAGCTTTAATTGGTTCTCGTTGTGGAAAATAACAGCCTATTGACAAATGATAGTTGTGATAGCTTACTGATTTGTATATCTGTAAATAGCAAAAAGAAAAAATATGCAAAACTGTAAGTCGTAGTTCACACAAGCAGCAAAGGGGTCATAAAAACAGGTGAGTTGTTCACATAAAATCTACAATGGTAGCTGGAGGTGTTCACACACATGTCACAATGCTTTGCTTCTTGGCTGTAGCAATTTCAACACAGTATGCCGAATTTGACCAGCTGCACTTGTCTTTTGCAGTCATTAGGACAGCTCCACAGCTTCAAGCCAAATGCATGAAGCTTAGATGGCTGCAACAAGGTCTTCCCATGCAAAATCTCTATTCCACTGCAAAAAAATAACTGTTGATCCTAACAGAAATGCAGCATCCTTGTTTCTTCCTGTGAGCCAAACGGAAAACACAAACAATGTACAGTACTTCTAATCTCTCCATGTAATGTAAATGAACAAAGGAAGATGTATTTGTAGTTTAGCTTGGGTGGCTAACATGGCCTACTTCGTAGATACAGTAGAAAAAAGAGCATATGCTACCCCGAACATTGAAAATAGAGAAAAAAGTCTGAAATAAAATAAAATTATAGCAGGCACTGTATCGGAAGACTGGTAAGCTGCAATATATTGGGTTTAGATATGTTTTAAGACGACATCTAGGGTCCATATTGTACAAAGCTGACAGCCAAGCAACTAGTATTTCCAGAAGCTGAACTCTAGGCAGATATGATTGACACATCCTATGCATTAAGGTGAAAAAACACCTGGCAGTGATTGCCACACCCCCCCAGCCCTCTCGTTTCCTTAATTTACTTGACCCCCCTATTTCTAATGATGAGGACATGCTTTCCCTCAGCGGGGATGTGCTATCCCTCTCTCCATGGGGTCCCGGCTTTTGATTGGATAAATGTATAGCAGCTATTGGCTCCTGCTGCTGTCAATCAAATTCAATGACTTGGACGCCGAGGGGGCGCGGCCAAGTCGGGCATTCATGTCCATGGATGCAAATGCTGGACCCGGTAGCGTGCACGAAAAGGCAACCCCCCCGAGAGAGCGCTTCTCCTAGGGGGTTATCTGATGCGGGAAGGAGCCGCGAGAGCCACCGAGGGACCCCAGAAGACGAGGATCGGGGCCACTCTGTGCAAAACGAGCTGCATAGTGGAGATATGTATGATATTTTTGTTATTTAAAAAAAAAAAGTCTTTACAATTATTTTTACACAGCTCAATCTTTATGCATGCTTAATATTTTTTATGTTTTTTTCAAATGCAAGCAGTGTAAATACCTGAAACTGACCTGAAATCAGATTCTTAAAGTCCCGTTCAGGCTCAGACTAAGGGCACCCTTGCAGCAGAAACAAAGTGCAGTGGGGGATTGTATTTGAAAATTGCAACAAAAGCTGCTTTTCATTTTATCTTTTAGGCCCATTCATGATGACATGTGTGCCCCATGCACAGTCATGTTTTGCCGGCATGGGGATGCACTGGTGTTGCGTGCATATCTGTGCTGGAATCCTACTGTTGTGTATTGGGACATAGGGCTGTGTGGACACAGCTACTGTGTCCCGATTTGACACATGCAGTAGTTCATCCCCAAACTCACCTTGTGTGCATTTGTGGACCTGTACCCATACCTAATGTCATATTGGGACACAGTGGCTGTGTCCAAGTGGCCGCATGTACCAATGGACAACAATGAGACACCGGCACGGGAATGCACACAACACCTGTTCATCTTTATCTTGTGATTTTTGACAGGAGTTTTTCTTTAAGAAACATCCACCCTCATATTTCTTTCAGGACACGTTTGTTTAATATAAATGTTACTGTGGCCTATTTTACTGCTGTCAGTTAAGTGTTAACAATGTATGAATTCACTGGGGAAGAATCCTCTACCTTTTTTATGGGTATCTGTCACTTTCACAACTCTTCCATCTCTTTAGATTTTCATCCAACTTGTTTTATAGTGTTCTCAATGATTTATCCCAGCAGAATTCTGTTTTATCTTTGTTAATCCATCCAAAGATTAGCATCTCGTAAAAAGTTTAGACTTGGTTGACTGTCTCTTCCTCTGTTGTTTTTCATTTTAAAACAAGATAGAACTTTGATATAATGAGAACACGCCAGCTGACATCATGTTTGATAGTTTATTTTGATTTTTGTTTAGATATTTTTTAAGTTTTCTGAATGCCGAATACATTGTGATAGGAATTAGTCTTAAAGAAAAAATGCCCTTTTTTATCTTATGAGTGTTTTTATCTTATCTCCTTTAATGTATCCAGGCAAATCAAATGTTTGCAAATCTAACCTTTCACTTTTCCTTGCCGTCCTTTGAGAACTGGATTGAAATCATCGCGGATTCTGCAAATTCAATTTTTAATACATTTTGATAGTTATCTACCGTATGTGAACATGAAGACACAAGGATTGATTTATCAAAGAAATAGCTTAGCTTAGCAAGCAAGGTGACAGTGGGTTAACTTCAATCATCCAATCAAATGCAAACAAATATATGGTTTTGTTGAAGTGCATGTTAATCCAAAATGTTATTTAGTTTGTTTGTAAATGTAGAAGGATTACAACTCCTATCAGGTATTTTCTTTTTTCTGTTTGCATTCTACTGGGGAGATTTCCCTGTTATGAAGATGTATCAGGAAATTAGAGGAAATTCCTCAAAGTGAACACAGGTCATATTGGGCATTCAACACGGACACATTCCCATCTTTCACAGTCATCATTGACACATTCCAACCTTGGGCACTAACCAATGACACATTCCTATCTTGGGCAGTAACCAATGACACATTACGATCTTGGGCAGTAACGAATGACACATTCCTATCTTGGGCAGTCGTTATCAACACATTGCCATCTTGGGCAATCGTCATCAACACATTCTCATTGTGGGCAGTCATCGCGACACATTCCCATCTTAGACAGTCATCACCAGCACATTCCCATCCTTGGCAATCATCACAGACACATTCCTATTTGGACTGTCATCGTCAGCACATTCCCATCCTTGACAATCATCACCGACACATTCCCATCTTGGGCAGTCATCAACAGCACATTCCCATCTTTAGCATTCATCACCGACACATTTACAGCTTGCACAGTCATCACTAGCACATTTCCATCTTTGGCATTCATCACTGACACATTTACAGCTTGCACAGTTGTCACCAGCACATTCCCATCTTTGGTAGTCATCACTAACACATTCCAATTTTGGGCAGTCATCATTGACACATTCCTATCTTAGGCAGTTATCACTAGCACATTCCTATCCTTGGCAATCATTACTAACATATTCCCATCTTGGGTAGTCATCACCAGCACATTCCCATCCTTGGCAATCATCACTGACACATTCCCATCTTAGGCAGTCATCACCAACACATTCCCATCTTGGACAGTCATCACCAGCACATTCCCATCCTTGGCAATCATCACCAACACATCCCCATCTTGGGCAATCATCACAAACACATTCCCATCTTGGACAGTCATTACCAGCACATTCCTATCCTTAGCAATCATCACCAACACATTCCTATCCTTAGCAATCATCACCAACACATTCCCATCTTGGGCAGTCATCACCAGCGCATTCCCATCTTTGGCATTCACTACCGACACATTCCCATCTTGGGCAGTCTTCATCAGCACATTCCCATCCTTGCCAATCATCACCAACACATTCCCATCTTGAACAGTCATCAACAGTACATTCTCATCCTTGGCAATCATCACTGACATTTTCCCATCTTGGGCAGTTATCACTAGCGCATTCCCATCTATGATAATTATCACCGACACATTCCCATCTTGCACAGTTGTCACCGACGCATTCCCATCTTTGGTAGTCATCACTGACACAATCTCATTTTAGGCAGTCTTCACCGACACATTCCTATCTTGGGCAGTCATCACTGGCACATTCTCATCTTTGGTAGTCATCAGTGACACATTCCAATCTTGGGCAGTTGTCACTAGCACATACTGTGGTGCCTTATAGATGGAAAGTAAGTGAATAATTTCAATGAGAATACATATACAGATATACAGGGTGCAGATGGCAAGAAACTCGATAGGGATTAAACCATTTTGCACTTTGATCAAAATTTTAAAAAAAAGTTTATGCTTTAGATATACTTTAAACTATATTTCTTACTGGAGCAACCAATTTGCTTTTCCCTTTCAGATATATTGCTGTAATTTGAGGGGCAGAGTAGTTATAGAGAGCTTTATTAACAAGTTCCCACTTCTATAAAACATGTGAAGCCTTCTTAGTACTGTATATCATAACAGGAACAAAAAAAGGTATTTACAGAATAAAAAAATACTATTATACATGTAATAATGGTGACTAGTGAAATTTTTAGGCCCAAGGTATGAACATCACAAAACCTTCAAGGTTGGAGGGGAGGTATTGTCGGATAAGAGAGTGTAGGTTCCCCCTGCCCCACCCCCTAGTTTCGACCCTGCCTTCATCTGTACAATTTATTATTACAAAAGATGGCCACAAAAACTTTCTTAGCAATTACTATTTTTTTTTCTGGTGGCAGGTTCTACCTGCATGGTGGTTTGGAATTTTCTAAATGTGTCGGAACTCATTTGATCATAGGCGAGTTAGAAAGATCTTGACCCAATTATCATTTGTTATGCCAAAAGTCAGATCTTTTCCTATTATTTAATAAAGAGTAGAAGCTGAACACAACTTGATAATTATAATTAGACATGTGTGTTCCCGTTCGTAACGAATGGATTTTCCTACGAATTTGTTATTTTTTGTATATTCGGATCAATTCTAACATCCGAAAAGCTGAAAGAACCAAAATACGAAAATTACGGAATTTTGAATAAGCAAAATAACGAACAAGCAAAAATAACTTGGACAAAATTATGAATCATTCAGTATAAACGAAAAGAAAACTGTAAAGAAAATATGAACGGGTCCGAATAGGAAAACTTGCGTTTTACGAAATACGAACGGGTCCGAATAGGAAAACTTGTGTCTTACGAAATTACGAATCTTTACAAATCTACGGAACAAGACGAAACTAAACAAAAAAAACTTTTTTTTTTGTTGTGCACATGTCTAATGATAATCAAGGAAAAAAGAAGGGTGCAACGTTTTTTTTCAATTTTAAACAGTCACCTTGTCACAAAACCATAATTCTCCCATTATTTTTTTTACATAATACTTACCCATAAAAGCCTTGATAAACGCTGCCTATTGAGATTTTTAAGTCCAGTAGTTTGTCGCCATTCCATTAGTGCGTGCAAATTTTTTAAAAAAGTGTATTTTTTCCAAACAAATTGCGTTTGAAAGAGCGCTGCACAAATACCATGTGACATAAAATATTGCAACAACCGCAATGTTTTCTCCAAAAATATATATAACATTTTGAAAAAATCGATATAGTTGTAAAAACAGGTGTTGAATTTTTATCTTTAAACTACCATAATATGTGATCCACATAGAAATGTGCTATAATTATTAACCTGTGTTTGTCTCTCCACTGTTAATTTAAAATGCATTATCCAGTTTAAATATCATTGATTTTGTGCTTAACGTATTACTGTTCCATGTTAGTGTTTATTATATCATAAATAATTTTGAGAATTCTTTAGAAGATAAAGGCTTAATCTGTTCAATGAACCATTTAAAAGTTTTGCAAGAAGTTTTGAAAGTTTGGTGCTAAAGTAAATCTGGTCAATAAAACAAGTGGCCTCAGTATAGAGCAAACTTAGTGTGCAGTCAGGCATGAAGATGTCGTATTTAAGCTCACATTGGGAATGAAGTTTTCCCAGTCTGATCATTTAATTTTGCTGCACAGATTGTGTTGCAGTTTTTCAACATTGACAATTTGCTGCAATGTAATTAGATAACAATGATTTCATTACATACACTTCTCAAAGCTGTGGTATTATCAATTTGATTTATCAACATGGTAATAAAGTATTATTGCTGTGAAATCAATGTCCCCTGGTGTTTAGGACACAGGCGTGCAGAAATCTTCTAAGCAGTAGGTGCTCAAATAATATAGGACCTCTTCTTTTTATTTTATTTAAAAAAAAAATGACTCTAAAAATAGTTTAATTTCTTCGAGACCAAGAGCGTATGCTTATGACAGTAAACAATATATTAACCACTTAAGGCCCGGACCAATATGCAGGTAAAGTACCAGGCCCCTTTTTTGGATTCGGCACTGCGTCGCTTTAACTGACAATTGCGCAGTCGTGCGACGTGGCTCCAAAAAAAAATGGTGTCCTTTTTTTCCCACAAATAGAGCTTTCTTTTGGTAATATTTGATCACCTCTGTGTTTTTTTTTTTTTTGCGCTATTAAACAAAAATAGAGCGACATTTTTGAAAAAAAAAACAAAATTTTTTACTTTTTGCTATAATAAATTTCCCCAAAAAAGATATAAAAAAAACGTTTTTCTTTCCTCAGTTTAGGCCGATATGTATTCTTCTACCTATTTTTGGTAAACAATAAGCGTTTAACGATTGGTTTGCGCAAAATTTATAGCGTTTACAAAATAGGGGATAGTTTTATGGCATTTTTATAAATCATTTTTTTTCTACTACTAATGGCGGTGATCAGCAATTTTTTTCTTAAATGCGACATTATGGCGGACACATCAGACAAGTTTGGGACCATTGACATTTTCACAGCAAAAAGTGCTAAAAAATGCATTGATTATTGTGAAAATGGTGATTGCAGTTTAGTAGTTAACCACTAGGGGCGTTGTAGGGGTTAAGTGTGACCTCATGTGTGTTTCTAACTGTAGGGGGGCGGGGCTGGACTTGTGAAGTCACTGATCGTCTTTCCCTATATCAGGGAACAGACGATCAGTGACACTGCCACTGTAAAGAACGGGGAAGGTGTGTTTACACACACCTCTCCCCGTTCTTCAGCTCCTGTGACCGATCGTGGGACTCCGACGGCGATCTGGTCTGCGGGCACGGAGCTTCGGACCGGGTCGCGGGCACTTAAAGAGGACGTACAGGTACGTGATTGTGCCCAGCCGTGCCATTCTGCCGACTTATATCGGCGTTAGGCGGTCCTTAAGTGGTTAACATAGTTCCTTATTAGCATACGTAAAACAAAAAAAAATATGTACATCCAAAGGTGATTAACCAAGGTATACAGGTAACAAGATGATATCAAGCTTAAAATATTAGGTCTCGCTTACCCCAATTGGGTTCAAACTGTAAGCGGAGATCAGTTGTTAAGCTGTAACATTTAATACGGAAGAGATAATTTACTCCTAAACTCCAATTAGGATTTGAGGGTAGTGTTTTTTTTACAAGTTACAAGTCTTTAGATAATTAGAAGCTCTAAGGTGTTTCATCCAAGCTTGCCATAACTAATCGTAGAATAATTTTTATATGCTAAAATCAGCTCATATTGTGCTTGAATAATATAGGGGCTCTTCTTCCACAGTCCATGTGATCTAAGCCTTATGGACAAACCCTTAAAGTGGAAGGAAAGCCTAATGCCTTGTACATACGATCGGAATTTCTGATGGAAAAAGTCAGACGGAATTTTTTCATCGGATATTCCGACCGTGTGTGTGTGCCCCATCGGAGTTTTTCCAATCGGAAATTCCGACAGCTTACAAAGAGAACATGTCTCTTTTTTTCCGATGAAATTCCATTCGTCTGTATGGAACTCTGACGGAGAAAAAAACCTGCACGCTCAGAATCTAGTCGGCACATGCTCGGAAGCATGGAACTTCATTTTTTTCGGCTCGTCATAGTGTTGTACGTCACCGCGTTTTAAACGGTTGGAATTTGGTGTGACAGTGTGTATGCAAGACAGCTTGAAAAGAATTCCGTCAGAGAAATCCATCAGAGTTTATCCCAACGGAAATTCCGTTTGTGTGTACGGGGCATTAGTCTAACTATTCTTAAAAAAAAAGTTTCCTCCCTGTCTTCTTACCTATCCTGCCTAACCTGTATATAAAAAAAGCATGTGTGCACTTACCTATTTTTAATCTGGCCCGGTCAATTGTTTCTTTAGCACCGGCTCAGGGAGCACTAGACAACGGGAATTCCACAAACTGTGATGTCATCCATAGCCTCCCATGGCCCGGCCGTTGTCAGCGCTTGCTCCTCTTCCCTGCAGCAGCAGCCTCTCACCATCAAAGAGGAGCTGGAGCTCCAGGATCATGTTACCAGACTGGATTGGATTAAAAATAGGTCAGTATACAAACTTTCTTATACAGGTTAGGCTGGATAGGTAGGAGGAAGCAGAGAGAACGGGCCAGATCCACATACAAGTAGATCGGCGCAGCGTATCAGAGATACACTACGTCACTGTACCTTACCTGGCGTATATTCTTATCCTCAGCGAGTTTGCGCCATAAGTTACGGCGGCGTAGTGTATTTCTGGTGGCGGATTTCAAATTGGGCGGGTTGGGGGCGGGTTTCATTTAAATGAAGCGCGTCCCCGCGCCGAATGAACTGTGCATGCGTCATCCCGAAATTTCCCGACGTGCATTGCGCTAAATGACGTCGCTAGGACGTCATTTTTTTACTTAGACGTGAGTTGCGTTCATCCCTATTCACGGACGACTTACGCAAAAAAAAAAAAATTCAAATTTCGACGCGGGAACGACGGTCATACTTAACATGGCAAGTCTAGCTATACGCCGAAAAATACCAGCTTTAACTATACGCCGGAAAAAGCCGACTACAGACGACGTTAGAAAATGCGACGGCCGTGCGTACATTCGTGGATCGTCGTAAATCGCTAATTTGCATACCCAACATGGAAAACGCCACCCAGCGGACGCCGAAGTATTGCATCTTAGATCCGAAGGCGTATGAAGACGTACACCTGTCGGATCTAACCCAGAAGCCGTCATATCTTGGTTTGAGGATTCAAAACAACGAAACGACATGGGAAATTTGAAAGTACACCGGCGTATCAGTAGATACGCCGGTGTACTTGCTCTGTGGATCTGGCCCAACATTTTTAAGAATAATTAGACATTAGGCTTTTTTCCACTAGTTTCTGCCCCAGTAAGACAAACGTGCAGCAAAAGGGTGCCCTTTAATGTGGTTGTAAACCCTTACATATACCCAGTAAAGTGACTGGCCTCAAGAGATACACCGTTGTACTTGTTTATCTGCAGCATTTTCATCTCTACATCCAAGGTGCTGAATTTATAAAGCAATTGAAATCACAGTAGATTATGAATAGTTCCCAATTAATCTTTATTGAACATCAAATGTGTACAGTATGTTGTGTGTAATAATATGGTGTAGGCAGAGTCAAAGATGACTGATACTAGCATTAATTTTGTTCAGGCAGTTTCTGCATCCAAGGCTCTTTCTTACTTTACAGGTATTGTATTATCAATCACATTAGAGTTATTTAATACTGGTTTAGATTAAAATTAAGCTTTTTGTGATTTTTTTTTAGTGAATGTAATCAACCACGCTGCTATGTTCCACCCCCATAGTGTTTAGCAATAGGCGGACATGGTGACATTTATCACTGTGTATACACCCACATGTGTGACTATACAGTCAAGTGGGCTATACATATAAGGAAAAGAGGAAATTAGGAGCTTAGAAGGGAACTGGAATTAAGCATGCTCAGTAGAGAACACTAGCTGGTCCACACAATCTCAAGGCTATCTCTACAATGTCATTATGCACAAATTAGGTCCACCCAATTGTGATCTGCCCTTCTCCTAAATGTATTGAATAGAAAGTAGGGTTGCACCAGTTTTGATACTAAGCATTTGCACGAGTATTGGTACCCGTGCAAATGCTTCAATACCTGAAACCAATACTTTCAGACTCGGTTCTTTCAGCTGTCCATGGGATTCCCCTACTGACAGCTGAAATGTCTGTAGAGGACACCAGCTGGTCCACACAATCTCAAGGCTGCAGGCAATACTCAGAGAAGATGGGAGGGACAGCTGAAGGCAGGATCAACCAGGTATATTTCACTCTAAATAAAACAAAAGCTTTAGTGGCTGAGAATGAACAATCTGTTATATAGCATGTAAGAAGACTTTTTCATTGTCTGGGCTTAATGATACTTTAATGAAAATCAAATGTGTCTTGATGTGGCTAAGACCAAATGATCAAGAAACAAATTAGCCCTGCCTTTTCAGTATGGGAAGCCATCGACTAAACAGTATCCATGTAGTTTGGTCCCAGGAGAGCACGTATTTCTTTTGTCTTGTGAAATAAAGTAGATTCTACTAAAGATCACTGGGAGGACTGTAAGCAGACAATCTCCCCGGAGAACACCAAATCAGAAGAGGCAGCAACTTGCACGGAGAAATGCAACTGTTTGTTTCTGTCCTTCTTCCTATGTAAACACAGCACATCCCTTGTTAATATTATGTACAGGTTTAGATACTCTGAATACCCCACGTCAGAGCAAAAATAGATCAGGAAAGGAAACTCTTTAAAGATCAAGCTTGACCAAAATATATCAATGTTATTATTAAGGAAATAAGTAAACATATGGTTTTCTTTCATATCACATCAATGCTACTGGGGAATTCTTACCACTACGAGGAAAACCAAAGGAAGGAAAAATATGTAAAGCAAACTATTAATTAGTATACTCTTTTTTATAAGCATCTTTTAAACAATTATTAACAAATCCATCCAGCACCTGAGTCCTTGTCATCACAAACTGGGAGCGCACAGCTAACAGTCATACCGTATTATAGGACAGAAAATAAAATGCACTCAACCAATAAACCTCACAATTTTAGGGAAGGTCATAAGGCATTAGTGACAGCAATGAAAGTCATTCCACAAAGTTTTAGGGCCACATAGAAACCCTTCCTCAGGGTGACAAATAAAGGTCTACAATCAGATTGTAACATCTATTCAATTGATGTGTGTGTGTGTGTGTGTTGCCATCCCTAGATGGCTGTAAAGAGGAGAGTCCTCATCTCTCAATGGGGTTGATTTGCTAATACTGGGAGAGTGCAAAATCTGGTGTAGCTGTGCATGCGTTACTTGTTCAATTAGGCCGGGTTAACACTTGTCCGACAAAAGCTCCGACATTGGGAGCTCATGTCGCATGACGTGTGAAAATCAATGATTCCCTGCGAGAGCCGTCTTAACTGGTCGGACACAAGTCGGTCCGACTTTGAAAATGCTCCTTGCAAAACTTTGGTCCGACTTTGATCGGACTTCAGCCCATTCAATATCATTGAAGTCGGATCAAAGAAGGATCCTTGCCCTAACCATCCGACTTGTGACATCTGACATGGTGATAACAGCAGCAGTAAAGGGAATTTATATCACACTGGGATTGTTTTGACCAATGTAGGACTGATGTTGCAGAGCAAAATAGGATGAAAGTCATATGACTGTCGTGTAGTATCAGTGTGAACCCAGCCTTAGGCTTAGACAAAAATAAAACTGGAAGCTAATTGGTTTCTATGCACAGCTGCACCTGATTTTGCACTCCCCAGTTTTAGTAAATCAGCCCCAATATAACGTATCCTAATGTGCTCACTATGTTTCTTGAATGCTAACATTCCTTAAACAAGGCCTAAAGCCCTGTACACATGACCGGGATTACCGGCGGTATAAAGTCCGCCAGGAATCCCGACGGGAAAACCGAGAACCTGCTTGGTAACTTTCCCCGTGTACACACGAGAGGTTTTCCCGTTGGGAAAACAGCGGGGAGAGCTTTGGTTGGGAATCCCGGCCGTGTGTATGTTCCCTCGCAGTGTTTTCCCATAGGAAAACTGCTGGGTTGAAAACCGCAGGAGTCCCGGCGGGAAAATAGAGAGCAGGTTCTCTATTTTCCCACCGGGATTCCCGGGAGTTTTCGTATCAGGGAAGCATACACGTCTGGTTTTCCCGGCCAAAAGCTGTCTTGGCAGTTTTCCTGGCAGGAAAACCGGTTGTGTGTACAGGGCTTAAGACCAATTCAGGCCAATCACTGAGTCTTCTATCCTCTTACAGTAAGTTGTAGAATTGATGTAAGTGCAATAAAGCACATTGCGAAACCTGCAGAAGGAGGATTGTTTGATATGGCACTATGCAGAAACTCTAAAAGATTAGATCTAAGTTTACAGCTAAACATGTATTCTGATTGGATATAGCTTACTGCATATACTGCAATATTACATATCCTCAAAGGCCATATTTTGATCAGTAATAGAACCATCTCATACTTGGTAAAAATCCATTTACAACTTCTATAGTCTATGCTAGTTTTTGTTTAAATGGATGTTTTGGACCTCAATTAATTTTTTTATGGATATTATTTAGGATATATTTGTGAATGAGATAGGCCTATTGTAAATAATCAAAACAGTGTGTGGTATTGTTTTCAAAAAGCATCTTTACATGTACAACATATGAAATATTAGCAGAAATGTGCCTGTTGCATCGTGTTATTGAATATTATAATTAAAGGGTTTGTGTGCTAGTTTATTTAATTGTATTAACATTTTATAATTAAATGTTATAGATTATGTTTTTTATATATATATAAACAATATATATAAACAATATATATAATATATATATATATATATAAACAATTAATAAATATATAAAATCTTGAGGAATAATTAATAAATATACACTATAATAAATATGTGCAAAAGAGATTAATCAAGAGATTAATCAACAAATGTGCATAATAATATGCACATTTGTAATAAATGTCCAATCAAATGAAAGTCCATGAAATTTCCAATTCCACCATGTATTAGTGAATAAATCTTCTTAAATCTTCACTCAAAAAAACACCACAATGCCCATCACCATAACCCCTTAGGCCCCTTTCACATGTGCGGACCGTATGTCTGCATTTTCATCCATCCGTTGCGGATGAAAACGGGACATACTGTACATTGGTCCCTATGTGATTGCGGGTGTCAGCGGATGACTATCCGCTGACACCCGTAATCACCCGCCTCCGCAAAGCTCCGCTTTTTCGGATGGAAGAAAATCCTATTTTTCTTCCGCCTGGCGGATCGGATCGGTTGAACACGTAACATACGGTCCGTGTTCGTCCGATCCCCCATAGGGGAGAGTGGAGGAAAGACAGGGCAGTCCCTGCACAGTGTGCGGGGACCGCCCTGTCACCTGACGGCTCAGCTGGGATTTTACGGAGGATCCCCGCTGAGCATAGCGGACACACGGAGGCAGATCATTACTGATCCGCCCGTGTGAAAGGGCCCTTAGGGCAGTGGTCATCAACCCTGTCCTCAGGGCCCACTAACAGGTTTGCAAGATAACTGAAATACATCACAGGTGATATCATTTGCTGCTCAGTGATTGCAGTATTCTAGTTTGCATCTCCCCAAGGTAATACATAAAATCTGGCCTGTTAGTGGGCCCACAGAACAGCTTTGATGACCACTGCCTTAGGGTATGCACTCAATTATTTCAGTGGACCCCTCAAACAAATGGGAGGTCGTATCAGCTTACCAAACTCATAGGTGGGTTTGAAATGCCTACCAATCTGCCAGTTGGAGGGTAAAACTGTCTGGGGAAGAGGAGGTGGGTTATCAGTATGTAGAATGTGCTGCAGGTGTCTGGAGGATGTGTCTATTGGAGTAAAACTCTATCTGAGCCCTGGTTCACACTGGGTACGATTTGGAACGATTTGAGATGCGATTTGACATGTCAAATCGCATCTCAAATCGGCGGCAATTGTCGGCAATGGCACTGTCCTAATCAGTGCGACGCCGCATCTGCGATTTCAAAAAGTAGTTCCTGTACTACTTTTTGCGATTTCGGGCCGCGATTTACATTAAATTGCGGCCGAAATCGCGGCAAAATCACAGCCGCGAAATCGCGGTAAAATTGCACATTTTACCGCGATTTTGAATTCGCAGCAGTGTGAACCTAGGCTGAAGGTGTTTTTATAGAGGGATATACAGACTGGTGCCTGTGGGATTAATGCACATACACTGAAGGTCACTAAGGGGTTAATGTATTCAGTTTGGAACTATACAAACGAGGGGTCACTGCATGTAGTTGTAGTTGCCATGAATAAGGATGACTGAGCTCTGTGTAACACAAGGTTCATTTCACTGGTGACATGGATATTAGGGTGTGTGTTGAAGTGTAAATATCAATGGTGCTGGGAAGCTGGTAAGAGAGCCTTGCTAAATTAAAGATCCTATTACTGACATGGATACTAGCAGTGAGTAAGCACTGTGTATTGGAGTGTAGATCTTACTAGTTACACAGAAGAAGGCATTTTAAAGGGGTTGTAAAGGTTTGTTTTTTTATTTTCTAAATAGGTTCCTTTAAGCTAGTGCATTGTTGGTTCATTTACCTTTTCCCTCGATTTCCCTTCTAAATGTTTTTTTTTCTTTGTCTGAATTTCTCACTTCCTGTTCCTCCTCACTAAGCTTGCCCCCATCATCGGAGCCATTCTGGCTGGGGGTTAGTCAGCCAGAACAGCTTACAAAGGGGTTACATATTCTATAAAAAAACACCACTTTTATAGGCATTTGACATTTTTATCAGCCTGTAAATGGGCCTCTATGTTAGCCTATGGGGCTATGCATACTTTTACAGAAGAGCGTTTAAAAGGCTGAAAAAAAAACGCCATTTGCCATATCCAGGAGAGGAGCTTTTAGGCAGAAAAAAACACTGAACAAGCCATAAATGCACATGCAAAATTCAGATTAGAAGCTGCTCTTGGCAAGAACAAGGTCACCCAGGGGTGTGCATAAGGCCTAAGAAAGCAGTGGAGGGATTTTTGGTCTACAACATAATAACTTCCATGGCTTTACTATGCCCTATGAAAAAAATATATTATATTGTATAAAATATATACATTTAGATTTATATGATTTATTCTATTATAATCTATCTATCTATCTATCTATCTATCTATCTATCTATCTATCTATCTATCTATCTATCTATCTATCTAATGGAGTTGTACTTTAAAATAGTTTTGATGCTTTAACCGGTTCCCGACCGTCTCACTCAGATATACTAAAGTGGAATGGCTCCCCTGGGCAAAACCCTGTACGGGTACGTCTTTATCTTTTTCGGGCCACCAGAGGGCGCGCGTGCACCTGCTGCATGGCGGGAACACGATTTGCGTGGCCGGCAGGCATGATCGCCGGCGGCCATGCGCAATCACGTGCACGAGCACCAGCAGGAGGATTTGTGTGTTTAAACACACAAATCCCTGTGCTGTCAGGGTAGAGGAAACATATTGTTTGTTCCTACTAAGTAGGAAAAACAATATGTCTCCTCTCCTAGTCACTCACAGTTAGAACACACTGATGGTACACACAGTTAACCCCTTGATCTCCCCCTAGTGTTAAACTGTTAAACCCTTCTCTGCCAGTGACATTTACACAGTAATCATTGCCTTTTTATCACTGTATAATTGTCAATGGTCCCAAAAAAGTGTCAAAATTGTCCGATCTGTCTGTCACAATGTCGCAGTACCGCAAAAAATTACTAGTATAAAAAAATGAAATAATAAAAATGCCTTAAAAATGCCATAAATCTTTCCCATAGTTTGTAGACGCTATAACTTTTGCGCAAACCAATCAATATACGCTAACTGCGTAATATAAGAATATTTATTGGCCTAAACTGATGAAGAAATTATTTAAAAAAAATGTAATTGGGGGATATTTATTATAGTTAAAAGTTAAAAATAAGGGCCAGATTCATGAAAAATTGCGGCGGCGTAACGTATCCCCTTTACGTTACTCTGCCGCAAGTTTTCGTCGTAAGTGCTTGATTCACAAAGCACTTACGTGTTAACTTGCGGCGGCGTAACGTAAATCTGTCTGGTGCAAGCCCGCCTAATTCAAATGGGGCGTGTGTCATTTAAATTAGGCGCGCTCCCACGCCGAACGTTCTGCGCATGCTCCGTGTGAAAATTTCCCGCCGTGCTTTGCGCGAAATTACGGCGCCCCGACGTATTTTTTGAACGGCGACGTGTGTTACGTCGTTTCGTATTCCCGGACGTCTTCCGGAATTTTTTTTTAAATTCGACGCGGGAACGACGGCCATACTTTAACATGGCTGGTCTAAATGTAAGCCATGAAAAAGCAGGCTTATGTTTGCGACGGGAAAAACTGACTAGCGACGACGTAAGAGAATGCGACGAATGCGCGTACCTTCGTGGATCGCCGTAAACAGCTAATTTGCATACCCGACGCTGGAAAACTACGCGAACTCCACCCAGCGGCCGCCGGAAAATTACACCTACGATCCGAAGGCGTACGAAGCCGTACGCCTGTCGGATCTATGCCAAAAGCCGTCGTATCTTGGTTTGAGGATTCCAAATCAAGATACGACGCGGCAAATTTGAAAATACGCCGGCGTATTACTGCTGTGAATCTGGCCCTTTATTTTTTTTCAAAATTTTCGCTCTTTTTTTTTTATAGCGCAAAAAATAAAAAACAAAAATACCACCAAAAGAAAACTCAATTTTTGGGAAAAAAATATGCAAATTTTGCTTGGGTATAGCATTGTTCAACCGCGCAATTTTCAGTTAAAGTGACGCAGTGCCAAATTATTAAAAGTGCTCTGGTCAGGAAGGGGGCAAAATCTTCCAGGGCTGAAGTGGTTAAATAAAAGCCTATCGTTAGGGTAATAATACTCATATCTAAAAATAATCATCAGCACTCTACTTTGTTTACTTGATCAATCACGCATCCATCATTTTAATGTTCAGTTTTTCTTTCTGCACTTCCTTAAATTAGTTTGTTTTACAGGCGTGTCACTTTTTTGGCAGCGATATGTCTCCAAAGAGTAAATGACACAAGATTTCAAGTCTGTTAAATAAACAGTGCGTTTTTGTGTATATTTTATGCAGACACAAAGTCACCGTTTACACCTTACATAAACTATAAAGTAACCTCATAAATTGCGGTTCCTCAATCTTTATACAACTTAAATGGTTCTTTGATAAAATTATCAGCTTTTAGCACTGTGGTCACAAAAAAGCTATATAATAAATGGAACATTCACTAATCCTTCAACTAAATTGACTCATAGAAATGCTAAAGTGCTAAAATGCTGTATGTTTGTATTAGTTCCATAAATATTCAGCTCTGCAAATATTTTTGTTAAAGTGATTGCAATCCAAATTAATATACACTGGAGTTCAATAAAAATTATTCAGGAGACTTGAATTGCTGCATACTGCGAATCACTAATGGCTCTGAGAGACTTTACTGAATCCCATTTTTACTTGGCACATGTACAACCAACCAGTAAGTATTCACTAAGTGCAAACTGATGTCTTTTACTGTTATTAGTAGCTGCAAAATGGTTAATGGATCTTGTTATTGCATGAAAATACTGCAAACTTGTACTCAGGTATTGTCACCCTTGGGAGTACCTTAACCTCCCTGGCGGTATGATTCTGTCTGGAATTACGTACCAAAAGCAGTACAATTATTTTGCAAGGAAATCTGGCGTTTTATACTGTAGACCTGCAATTTTTAGGAATAACTCATTTAAATCTGACCAAACAAGAGTCTAGTAGGCATCCCGGGTATGACATTTTTTTAAAAACAAAATTATAAATTATAATATAATAAATAATTATACATAATTATAACAAATAATAATATAATTATAATAAAAATTATTCAATAATGTAATCAACTCAAAATCACTGAAATTTGCTCAGTTGCAGAATTGTCGCTGTCATTACTTTTATTTTTTTATGACGAATTTTCCCACAAATCGCTATCGCACAATTCTGCAAGTGATTATAATTTATTATGGCTGTTTTCTAGCTGGTCTAAAACCATTTTTGACATAAAGGGACACTTTTGGTTGCTATGAACAATCTACAGTTTGCAGGCAGAAAGAACAGTTTTTATTATATAAAAGAATATGTAGGGCACTGGGCAGACCACTAGGGACAAGGGGGTGTGTGTATTTTTTACATACAGTACTGTAATCTATAAGATTACAGTATACTGTATGTAATGTGTTTGTTTACCTTTTTGAATTTGGCGCCGTTCTCCGCCCCCGTGCGTCGTAACATCACAGGGAACGGAGATCGGCGGCACACAGGGACACTGTGAATCGAGCGAGGAGGACCCGCTCGCTCACACAGCAGGGTGGCATCGCTGGATCCAGGGACAAGGTAAGTAAACCAAGCCTGTGGATTCAGCGAGAAGGTAAGCCGCGCCGCTGCACGCTCTGCACATCTACCCCGAGCGTGACTCGGGGATACCGATCCTGGCATGAAAAAAACACCCCGAGTCACGCTCGGGGATACCGCCAAGGAGGTTAAAGCGTAACTCCACTTTTGTTGAGAAAAAAACATTCCCCTCTAGGTGATCTATGTATATTACAAGGATTTTTAACAAGCTTTGTTGCAGATGCCTACCTTTTGTTATTCTGAAGAAATCCCTGTGTGTTTGTCTGTGGCACTGTGCCCATGTGGGAAAGTGAGTCTAATGGGAGTGGTTTCATAATTATCAATCAGCTGTGCACCTGCAGATCTCTAATGAGGAAATCTGCAGGGTCTGCATCCTTTTAGCTGTGATTTCCTATTGATCGTATCCCACCAAAAATGACATTTGTGTTGCAGGGGATGCCTGAAATCTAACTTGTATCTTAGCGCAGATTCTGGGAAAATCAGTGATCCAATCACACAAGTGGAAAATTATGTCTCTGGGGGGTGTTCTGTATACAACCCCTTTAATGATCAAAAATAGGCTTTATAAGTACTGAAGGAACACTGCTTGTATGTCCTAAAGATAGTGTGGTGGTTATGGTGAATGGCTTTGGTGTGGGCTTAGCAATTCAGCATTCCCACACATATTCTGCAGGAAATGCATTTTCTAGTTCTTGATTTTTGTCTCATTCCTCAATGGAAGGGAAGGCAGCAAGCTGATTTTTTTTCACACTACACCTACTAGATATCTAAAATAACACAATTGAAAAAAAGTGTTGTTTTTCCTTTATAACCACTTCAGCCCTTGAAGAATGTACCCCCTTAATGATCAGACCATTTTTTGCGACACAGCACTGCATTACTTTAACTGACGATTGCGCGAGCGAATGATGCTGTACCCAATGTATGTCGTTTTTGTCCCCACAAATAGAGCTTTCTTTTGGTGGTATTTGATCACCTCTGCGGTTTTTATTTTTTGCTCTATAAACAAAAAAAGACAACCAATTTTGAAAAAAAAACAATATGTTTTACTTTCTGCTATAATACACATATATCAAATACATACTTCATCAATTTAGGACAATATGTATTCTTCTACATATTTTTGGTAAAACAATCTGAATGAGCGTATATTGATTACTTTGCGCAAAAGTTATTGCGTTTACAAACTATGGGATAGATTTATGGACTTTAAATTTTTTTTTACTAGTAATGATGCCGCTCTGCAATTTTTAGCTGGACTGCAACATTACGGCAGACAAATCTGGCCCTAAGTGACACTTTTTGGGGACCAGTGATGCCAATACAGTGATCAGTGCTAAAAAAAATGCACTGATTACTGTATAAATGACATGGCAGGGAAGGGGTTAACATCAGGGTGATCAAAGGGTTAAATGTGTTCCCTCAGTGTGTTTTCTTACTGTGTGGAGGAAGTGTTAACAGGAACAACACAGAGATTGCTGTTCCTAATCACTAGGAACAGCATATCTCAATGTTGTCCCCTGCCAGAATGGGGATCAGCCTTGTTTACATTGGCAGATCCCTGTTCTTTCTCTCTGTACCACGCTTGCGGGTGGCCAGCATGTGCCGGAAATTAAACTGTTTTATGGATGGGTTTACTTCCGCTTAAATCGCTAGGTGACACATTGAGGGAATAACCATGGAATGTATATGGCATTTAGTCCCTTATTACTTTATTTGCATTCAGAACCAATACCTATCAAGTGGGGATGGAGTAATGCTGGCCATACACTCCACGAAAAATCGTCCGAACGAACTTTCGAAAAAAACGAACGTTCGGTCGTGAGCGCAAATGATAGTGCCATCATGTAATGACCGATAAATCGTTCAGTGGACATAAATAAAAAAAAATTGGTTCATTTTTTTATATTTACCTAGTGCAGAAAGTTCGGACGGTAAACACATTAGCCTTCCGATTTATCGTTTGTTCGGCAGAAAATTTCCAAATGTGTCCTTCATTTTTTTGCTCAAAAACGTCCCAACAATTATAGATTTTGTGCCCATTAACTGTTCGAAAAACGAAAGAACTGTCTGAACGACCAAATTTTGGCCGAATTTTCGTATAGTGTATGGCCAGCATTAGAGTTAGGGCCCTTTCACATGGGCGGACGAACGGACCGTTTTTTACAAGTCAGTTTTCCGCTTTTTCAGACGGAAGAAAACCCTATTTTTTTTCCGTCTGGTGGAACGGATCAGATGAATACAGACACACAGTCCGTATTCATCCGATTCCCCATAGGGGAGAGCGGAGGAAAGACAGGGCGGTCTCTGCACAGTGTGCGGGGACCGCCCTGTCCGCCGACAGCTCAGCGGGGATTTACGGATGATCCCCGCCGACGGACACACACGGGGCGGATCAATACGGATCCGCTCCGTGTGAAAGGGCCCTTACGCTTCTTATAGCTTAATTTCCTGCTGGTGTTTCGGTTTAGTATGATATCCAGGTTTTTAACAGAATTTCAGGAATAAAAGACATCAGTTAACCACATACGTATCCCCATTGTTCTGTCCTCATTGTCTTCTCTGATATCCAATCGCATGAGACTCATCTATTAAATATATGAACAGGTGTTTAAAAATATGTGAGACAAGAAATCGGAGCCAAAGGTTGTAAATACAGGAACTACAGCATGTTACTTGTGTTACAAGCAGGTCAGAAATAAGTTATGACTTCCTGACATAGTGGCATGAACTTGTGGGAATTCTGGCTGAGATCATTATTAGGGTAGGCCTATCCAAAGTTATTTTACAAATGCTACTCCACAAAAAAGAAAACATTTATATATACAGAATATTTAATATATATTTTAGCCTTTTAGTCGTTTAGTGTTAAAATATATATAAAGCATGTTTTAGATAAGCAAAGATCTTGTCAAGTTTTTATTGCAGTCTGTCCGTTGTCACAGAACTGAAAAAAAGTTGAGTCGTTGGTGGAGGAACAGAAATAAAGGAGAAATCCTCCAATATTCTCCCCAAATCATCACAGACTGTGGAAAACTTTGCATTTCATTTGAAAATCAAGGTCCCAGAAAAAGAAAAAATGTGCCTACTAAGTGCAGTATGTCTGATAATATGGAATTTATTCATTAAAACAGCCAAATGGCTACTCACTAAAAAGCAGTACAAAATGTGCTCATAAAAAGAGAAGTGTAGTCACTGTGGATCGTCAGCCGATGATGGTGGCTTCTCTGGTAAAGGTTTTGCTGATTGCTGTCCAGGGAAGAAGCGTGGCAGAGCACTGCGGGCACAGCGAAACCCGGAAGTGACTGTTCGGCGGCGTGCGTTCCAGCCTGGAGCGCACACGGCTCTCGGCGACAGGAAGTGGCGTCAGGCAGGGGCTCGTGGTGATGACGCATTTCAATGCTTCCGCCTTGAGTTTCTCTTTTTGAGTTGAACTACTGAAATAAATTAACTTTTTTTATGATATTCAAATTTTTGGAGATGCATCTGTATATATATATATATAGATTAGGGTTGTCCCAATACCACTTTTTTAAGACCAAGTACAAGTACCAATACTTTTTTTCTCACTGATGCCGATTACCAATGTCGGTGTGTTTTAATTTTTTTTTTTTACCACAATTTTTTTTATTATTATTATTTATAGCAGTGTCAGTGATCACTGACTCTGGTCATACAGAAAAGGAAGGAGTAGGAAAACTGGAGGAGGACACGGAGGAAAACCAGAGGGGGACTGCAGCAGAACGGAGGGGGACAGGAGAATGGAGGGGGCACATTCAGCGGTGATCGTGTGTGGGGGAGTTACAAGCAACGATCACCGCTGTATAGATTTCACTAAAGCAGCTGAAAGCCGCGGGGGGAGAAGCTTGTAATTCCCTCACGCACTGATCACCGCTGACTGTCCAGGTATCGGGTAAAGCATCGGGAGCATTTGTCCGAGTACAAGTACAAATGCTCGGTATCGGTGCAACCCTATTCTAGATATAAATATATAGATATATCCTGTGTGTGTATATATATATATATATATATATATATATATATATATATATATATATATATATATGTAGCACTACCCCTGAAGGAGCTGCTGGTTTGTTTTGGGTGGCATGTTACCTCGTGGCTCCTCCGCCGTCTTAGGGGTGTATGGTGAAAGTAGAAGTAACGGAATGTCCACGTCTTTTTCTGTGCTCTTTATTACCCAGCCGGGTAAAAACAATAAAACTTGTGGTGAAAGGTAGAGATTCCGTAGAAGGAGAAATAGCAGATTCAGGCGTAACAATAGGAAACAGTCCTGCTTCCAACAACACTTTCTTCTTCGCCACTCCAGTCAAAGTGGGCTTAGTGTACCTGGACAGGCCTCTCTCACTGACCAGGCAGCCAGAGTATCACTCGGAACTTAGTGATATATATATAATCATAATGCAGTGCGAACTGCGGAATCGGATCTCATGGGTCTAAACACCCATGCAATCCGAATTTAGTGTAGACCAAAAAGAAAAATGGTTGGTTGAATTTGCATCGCACAGGCATTGCATGTGATGTGCACAGAAATGCGGTGCGAATCACATGTGATGTCTGGGATCCCATAAGTGTGAACCCAGCCTTAAAGGAGTTGTAATGGAAAACATTTTTTGCCTAAAATTAATGTCTGCAAGGCAGACAGACAGAATAGTGTAATGATTCTGTTAAAAAACGAGTAAATACCTATTAAATTCCTTCATCTATATCACCTCCGGCATTCTAGTTTCTGTCCTCTCATTCACTTCCTGGTTTGCGGCGCTCGTTCATGTAAGAAATACATTTCCCAGTATGAATTGCGGCACGCCCAGTAATTCACATCTCCTTGAAGTCTCTAACACGTAGAGAGCGTCCTGCCACACAGATGTAGTTCCCAGGAGGGGGTGAGCACGTTACTGACCACCGCAGTAAACCCTCCCGTCACGGTGGTCAGTAAAATCAGACAAGCAGGAAGTGAACAGAACAGAGAAATAGAGCAACTTCTGAGCAAAAACGAACAATGAGGAAGTGAAAAGAGTAATGTCTGCAGGTAAAGGATGCTTATTATGAAATTTTTTTTTTTCCTTTACAACCCCTTTAAGGAATTAAAGCTATTGAAATCACTAAACATAATCAAATAACACACTCAATTTTTGGCATCAGGTTAGACTGATGGAACATGTGGAAGAAGACATTGGGGGACTGGTATAGCAGTATAGGGGGCACAGGATCGGGTAAGTAAATCTTCTTTAGCCCAGGTTCACACTGGCCTGCAGGAATGAAGCTGTGTGAGTTCAGCTGAACTCGCACAATTTTACTCCTGCTTGTCAGTCCCGATACCAGGCGCGATTTCAGAGACATTTGCACAGATGTCAATGTAAATCGCAGCCCGAAATCGCAAAAAGGAGTACAGAAACTACTTTTTGAAATCGGTGCAGCGCCGCAGATGCAGCGTCGCATCGATTAGGATGGTGCCATTACCGGCGATTTGACATACGATTTGACATGTCAATGTGAACCAAGGCTTATGGTGTTCCCTAGACCTAAACAAGCATTTCACCCTAGCAGTGTTGGTGCAGCCCCGCCGCAATCATTTGAAAGTTTCTCGGAGTTGGGATTTAAATATAACATCTGACTTTTCAGAGAATACTGCAGTAATAGAGTTTGTATTCAATTTACATAAAGAAAGGGCATTTTCAGCCCCGGGTTTCAGAATAGTGAGCCCCCCCCCCCCCCATGAATGATGTCCAGTAAAGGGAAGATTAGATTATAAATACTGCTTTGCTCATTGACTGCCACAAGGCACAACCTCACAGACTTTCAGTATACAAGAGCTGTTCAAATGTCACAGCAATAGCTTGTGTGTCGACTCCTCCGGGAAGAACAAGCGATGTTGTTTACTGTGAACATCGACTCCTACAAAATGTGGAGGAGAAATATGTGCGCCTATAAGCTGGGAGTCTACTGGAGCTGTGACTGTGGATGTACTGAGTGTGAAGGGCAACGCAGAATAAAAACTCATTATAGTGATCTGTTCTATTAGAATTCCGCGGATTGATTAAAGACCATCTATTGGTCCCCAATATATGAAGGAGCCACAAAAACATTAAGGATGGAAAAGTCCCAAACCTGCTTAGCTATCGAAATATTTCACATTTCTGTGTTTGCTTGAAAGTAAAGGTCAGCTGTCTTAGAAAATATCACCATGTGTTACATCATTTTGGGTATACTCATCTTTTTTTAGATCACATTATATACAAATTAATGAATATTGTTAACCACTTAAGCCCCAGACCATTTTGCTGGTCAAAGACCAGAACATTTTTTGTGACTCGGCACTGCGTTGCTTTAAATGACAATTGCGCGGTTGTGCGACGTCTCTCCCAAACAAATTTGACGTCCTTTTTTCCCCCACAAATAGAGCTTTCTTTTGGTGATATTTGATCACCTCTGCGGTTTTTATTTTTTGTGCTATAAACAGAAATAGAGCGACAATTTTAAAGACAATTCAATATATTATTACTTTTTGCTATAATAGATATCCCCCAAAAATATATAAAAACATTTCTCCTCAGTTTAGGCCGATACGTATTCTTCTACATATTCTACATAAAATCGGAATAAGCGTTTATTGATTGGTTTGCGCAAAAGTTATAGGGCCAGATTCACGTATAATCGCGTAAATCTGCGGCGGCGTAACGTATCACATTTACATTACACCGCCGCAAGTTTTACAGGCAAGTGCTTGATTCACAAAGCATTTGCCTGTAAAGTTGCGGTGGCGTAGCGTAAATCCTCCCGGCGCAAGCCCACCTAATTCAAATGATCCCGGGGCGTGGATCATTTAAATTAGGCGCGTTCCCGCGCCGATCGTACTGCGCATGCGCCGTCCCTAAAATTTCCCGACGTGCATTGTGCTAAATGACGTCGCAAGGACGTCATTGGTTTCGACGTTAACGTAAATGGCGTCCAGCGCCATTCATGGACCATTTACGCGAACAACGTTAAATTTTCAAATTTCGACGCGGGAACGACGACCATACTTAACATTGGCTACGCCACCTAGGGGGCAGCTTTATCTTTACGCCGCAAATCTCTTACGGAAACGGCGTAAATTTACTGCGACGGGCAAGCGTACGTTCGTGAATCGGCGTAACGACTCATTTGCATAGTCTACGCCGACCGCAATGGAATCGCCACCTAGCGGCCGGCTTGGAATTGCAGCCTAAGATCCGACGGTGTAAGTCACTTACACCTGTCGGATCTTAGGGAGATCTATGCGTAACCTGATTCTATGAATCAGGCGCATAGATACGACCGGCCGGACTCAGAGATACGACGGCGTATCAGGAGATACGCCGTCGTATCTTCATTATGAATCCGGCCCATAGTGTCTACAAAATAGGGGATAGTTTTATGGCATTTTTATTAATAATTTATTTTTTACTAGTAATAGCGGCGATCAGCGTTTTTTATTGTGACTGCGACATTATGGCGGACACATCGGACACTTTTGACACATTTTTGGGACCATTGTCATTTTTACAGCGATCAGTGCTATACAAATGCACCAATTACTGTGAAAATGACACTGGCAGTGAAGGGGTTAACCACTAGGTGGCGCTGTAGGGGTTAAGTGTGCCCTAGTGAGTGCTTCTTACTGTAGGGGGGATGGGCTGTGTGTGACAAGACAGTGATCACCGCTTCTGATTACAGGAATCATGATCACTGTCATTGTCACTAGGCAGAGCGGGGAGCTGCTTGTTTACATCAGCATCTCCCCGTTCTTCCTCACCGTGAGACGATCGCGGGTATCCCCGCTGAGATCGAGTCCACGGGACCCGCAGTCGAGTTCACGGAGCTCGCGGCGCACGCGTCCACAGCGCCGCTTCCTTAAAGGGGACGTACAGGTTTGTCCTTTTGCCCAGGAGTGTCATTCTGTCGATGTATAAGTGTGTGAGGCGGTCGGCAAGTGGTTAAAATGGACCTTTCAGTAACTATACAAGTCTGCAATGGTGAATACCTGACATGACACAAAATATAGCAACAGTATACATTTAAAAAGATACCACTGAAGTAGTATTAAACCCTCTGTGTTTTAACCCATTCGTGCCTAATGCCGCGTACACACCATCACTTTATGTGATGAAAAAAAATGACGTTTTTAAAAACGTCACTTTAATTGACTGTGTGTGGGGGAAAACGTCGTTTTATGTCTTGTAAAAAACGACCAAAAAAAATTGAAGCATGCTTCAATTTTATGTGTCGTTTTTCAAAAGTGCACTTTTTACTTCACAGAAATTGACCGTGTGTAGCAAAAAACGTCGTTTTCTAAGACGTTTTTTCATCCACGCATGCCCAGAAGCTACTTCAATGGAAAAACGTGGTGGAACGTAACCTCACTTTGCAAGATCATTGTGAGAAAAACGATGGTGTGTAGGCAACTTCGTCTTTGAAAATTGAAGTTTCAAAAACGTCATTTTTTACTTCACAGAAAGTGTCGTTTTTTTTCATCACATAAAGTGATGGTGTGTACGCGGCATAAGGGTAAAACAAATCTAAATGCCCAATTTTGCAATTTTGGCATGTGTTAGTAAAACCACTTTGTGTATCCAGGTGGATTATTCCATGTTTGTTTGTTTTTTTCTGTCAATTGGGCTTTCATTTGGTGGTAAATAGTAATGGATATCTCCTGATTTTTTTTATTATTGTTATCAAAGTCAAACTGGCCCAAAATAGTAAAAAAGAAAAAGAAAAAAAAAGAAAAAAAAGAAAAATGAACTGTATATTTATTGTTACTACCATAACCTACCACCAAAAAACAACCCAAAAAATAAAATAAAAAAATCCTTCTGCTCCTGGTATCGCAACGATACCTCATATATGTATGGTAGTTGTTGTTTGTACCCGTAGTACAGCCCACACACAATAGTGCGCATTTTGCTTTTTTTTTTAAATCCTACTTAAAACACACTGATACTAGTTTAACCACTTCAATACCAGGCACTTTCCCCCTTCCTGCCCAGGACAATTTTCATCTTTCAGTGCTTTCGCATTTTAAATGACAATTGCGCAGTCATGCTACACTGTACCCAAACAACGATTTTATCATTGTGTTCCCACAAAAAGAGCTTTCATTTGGTGGTATATGATCACCTCTGGGTTTTTTAATTTTTTACTAAACAAACGAAAAAATACCAAAATTAAAAAAAAAGAAAAAGTTTTTTTTTTTGTTTGTTATAAAATGTTGTTTTCTCATTCACTGAGGAGCACTGATGAGGTGGCACTGATGGGCACTGATGAGGAGGCACTGATGGGCACTAATAGGTGGCACTGATAGGCGACACTGATGGGCACAGATGGGTGGCACTGATTGCCACTGATGGGCACTCACTCTCCCAGCACAACCCTCCCCCCACCCAACACAACCCCTCAAATACCCCCTCCTAGCACAACCCCTGCACCCAAATCCCCCTCCCAGTACAAACCCCCACCTAGCACAACCCCCGCACCTAAACACCCAAATCCCCCTCCCAGCACAAACCCCCACCTAGCACAACCCCCGCACCCAAATTCCCCTCCCAGCACAAACCCCCACCTAGCACAACCCCTGCACCCAAACACCCAAATCCCCCTCCCAGCACAAACCCCCACCTAGCACAACCCCCGCACCTAAACATCCAAATCCCCCTCCCAGCACAAACCCCCACCTAGCACAACACCCGCACCCAAATCCCCCTCCCAGCACAAACCCCCACCTAGCACAACACCCACACCCAAATTCCCCTCCCAGCACAACCCCCCTCTTAGCACAATCCCCTCCTAGCACAACCCCCAAAACTGCCACTCCTAGTACAACCCCCTCCTCCTAGCACAACCCCCCAACCTAAATCCCCTCCCAGCACAAACCCCTCCTTCTAGTACAACGCCCCACCCAAATCCCCCTCAGCACAACCCCCACAAACTCCTCCTTCCTAGCACATCCCCCCACCTGCTCCCAAACACCCCATATAGCACAATTACCCACCCCCCTCTTCCTTACAGTAGTGACTGCAGCCAAGAGGGTAGAGAGCCAAGAGGAGGTGTGGGTTATGTTCCCCCCCACCCCCGCAGCTCCACTCCTTCCTGAGATCTGAGTGATCCTTTGTTAACTGTTAACAGGAGGGAGAGCACACAGATAACTCCTCTGTACAGAGAGCTGTTTTTGCGCTCTCTGCTCCTCTCTGTATTCCTGCGGGCAAGACCTTAGCAACCAATGACAACATCGGTTGTTAGGACGCAGTCGGGCATCCTACTCAGCTTTTTCTTTTGCCGATAAGATTACAAAGAGGAGCAGAGAGTGGGGCAGGTGTGGGCACAGGGTTCTGCTTCCTCTGTACACAGGAGTTATCCCTCCTGTAGCTCAGATCGGGCTGTTGCTGCGGCACCCCTGAGAACTTCTCACGGCACCCCAGTTGAGAATCACTGGTCTAGACTGACATCCACCCATCAAGGCCTTTTGATATTTGCATAACTTCTCCCAAAAGCCAACCCACTGCTTGCATCAGGGCTGAAAAAGAAGAGTACTAAGGCAGGATAGGGTAGGGTGGCCACGTGTCCTGGATTGTCCGGGACAGTCCCGCATTTTGCAGGTCTGTCCCGGGCACCTTCATTCCAGGACAATACAGTGTCCCGGAATGAAACTGACACAGCTACCCCCCCCCCCCCCGTTGGCCAATCTGATGCCCCCAAAAAAGGCCGCCACATCACTGCTTTACTCACTGACAGTACTTCCCCTGGCCAGGAATGCCTGGAGGAGCACAATCCCCGCCCCCTGCTTGTGATTGGGGAAATCATAAATTCCGCCTCTTGTGTTCAATCACTGTGCTGTGATTCGTTACAGCACAAGCTGATTTTTGGGAAGGGGGGTGTCCCTGAATGGTAGTTTGGAAATGTGGTCACCCTAGGGTAGGGTGATATGATATGTATGGCACCCTGCCGACCCTCCCAACAGCCAAGATCTGCATGCATTGCATAGAGAAGCACAACGACCCATTGATGACGTCACAGGGTCTCAAATAAGATATATAATGAAAACGGAAAGGTTTTATTGAAAAATGTCATATGCATGTGGATAATGGGAGAAAAGAGAAACCAGGGAAGGCAAAATATAAGCAGATTATACTTCAACTTTAAGGTTGCCAACTCTTTAGTTGTTGACATGTATGAATTAGGGTGGTTATGTGGATGATTACCTCCAGATGAGGCGCTGACTGGATCTAATTAACCACAAAACCTGTATTATTTAGATATGTCAGTAATTAGAGGGATTAATTGGCAACTTTGTTCCTTCTCATTATGCAAATGTGGCCGTCCATACTTTATATATCACATATTTTGGATAATTTAATGAGTATTCAAGTGTATTTGACAGATTACTAGAGATGAAAGTATTTGTGAAATTCTGCTCCATCAATGATCCATTCAGTCCACAGCTGTGATCCACATAACTGGCTCAATTATCGCTGGTCTGCTTTTTATTTTAATTTCTTTGATTAAGTATATAAAAAAAAAAAAAGCACTTTCCTCTAGTTATACTGGATACAAATGTACACTATATTACCAAAAGTATTGGGACGCCTGCCTTTACATGAACTTGGCATCCCAGTCTTAAAGGGTTTGTAAAGGATTTTTTTTTTTTTATCTTAATAGCTTCCTTTACCTTAATGCAGTGCTGTTTTCATGTCCTCATTGTTCGTTTTTGCTCTCAAGTTGCTGTAATTCTTCTCTGATCTCCACACTTCCTGGTTGTCTGTTTCCTGATAACCACAGTGCTGGGAGCTTTCTCTCTGTGGTCACCAATCAAGGAGGTGTGATTACTGTGGGCCTGATCCACAAAAGGGATACGCCGGCGTATCTACTCATACGCCGTCGTATCCCTGTTTCTATCTATGGAACTGATCCACAGAATTCGTTTCTCATAGATAGGCAGAAGATCCGACATGTGTAAGGGACTTACACTGTCGGATCTTAGGATGCAGTACTGCAGCCGCCGCTGGGGGCATTTCTCGTCGAAATCCAGCGTCGGGTATGCAAATTAGCACTTACGGAGATCCACGAAGCTTTTACGCTTCGTTTTTTCTCCGTAAGTATTAGTTTGCCGTCACAAAATTAGGGCTGCTTTTACAAAGTGTAAAGTTAGTACACCATGTAAAAGTAGACCCTTCTTTCCTGCGACGCTGTCAAATTTTTTTAAAAAAAAAATTTTTTCCCGCCGCAACTTTTTTTACCCGGCGCGATTCACAAAACTCGGTGTAACGTAATTTCGCGCAATGCACGTCGGGAAAATCGCGTCGGGAGCATGCACAGTACGTCCGGCGCGGGAGCGCGCCTAATTTAAATGGGACTCGCCCCATTAGATTGGGCACGCCTTGCGCCGGACACATTTAAGTTACACAGCCGAAAATTTCTAGGTAAGTGCTTTGTGGATCGGGCACTTAGGTATAAATTTTGCGGCGGTGTAACTTAAATAGGAAGATTTAAGTTAAGCCCGCTGGCTGTGGATCTGGCCCTTTGTGTCTAAAACCCCTCAACACCAATCAGTTTAGTTTTCCAAACCATTACTGCCCTGTATTGGCTCTGTGGCTCTATACAGCACAGAAGCAGGAAACAACATTCAAAAACGAAACTAGAAACTGTAGGTACATTATATGATTGATTTTTATCTATTTTTAATCATTTTTAAAAGGAATCAGTTAACTATTATAGGGCAGATCCACGTACAGCGGCGCATCTTTCCGCCGGGCGTAGCGTATCTAAGATACACTACGCCGCCGTAACATACTTTTTTTTTTCGAATCCTCAAAGAATGCTCACCGTAAGTTACGGCGGCGTAGTGTATCTTTGGCGGCGTAAGGGCGCGCAATTCAAATCGATGTGATGGGGGCGTGTTTTATGTAAATACGTCGTGACCCGACGTAAACAACGTTTTTTCTTTGAACGGCGCATGCGTTGTCTGTGGTGGTATCCCAGTGCGCATGCTCGAAATTAAACCGGAACAAGCCAATGCTTACGACGGTGATGTCATTCGACGCAAATCCCTATTCGAGAACGACTTACACAAACAACGTAAAAAAATCAAATTTCGACGCGGGAACGACGGCCATACTTAACATTGAGTACGCCACCATATAGCAGCTTTAACTATACGCCGGAAAAAGCCGAACGCAAACGACGTAAAAAAATACTCGACGCGGAATTCGACGGAAACGCCACCTAGCGGCCAGCATAAATATACACCTACGATCCGACGGTGTACTAAGACGTACGCCTGTCGGATCGATCCCTCATTCCGTCGTATCTTGTTTTGTGGATACAAAACAAAGGTACGACGCGGGAACTTTGAAATTACGCGGTGTATCAATAGATAATTTCTTTGTGGATCTGCCCTATGTCTCTATACCCTGTAAACAGTCATTTCAGCAAAAAAAAAATTCCTTTACAACTCCTTTAAGCCTTGTACACACGCACGGTTTTCTCGGCAAGAAAGCTGCTGGGAGAGCTTTTTGCCGAGAAAACCGCGTGTGTGTGTGTGTGTGTGTGTATGGTTTCTCGTCGGGAAAACTGCCGGGAATCTCAACGAGAAAAATAGAGAACCTGCTTTCTATTTTTCTCGTCAGGATTCTCGGCAGTGTTTTCCTGCCGAGAAAACCTGAGCGTGTGTATACTTGCCTGTCACCGTGGAAACCTGCGCATTCTTGATGAGACTTTGACGCATGCACAGTAACTTACAACTCATAGTGTAGGGTGAAGCAAGATGGCGGCGACGGCATTGAATGTGACGAGCACATGCTCATCGTAGTCAATGACGTCACCGCGTTCTTGCCATTCAAAAGAACGGCAGTTCTTTTGAATGGTCTGTGTGTACACTCAGCGAGTAAGAAAGCTTGCCAGGAATCTTGTCTGGAAAACTGACGTTTTTTTCCTGATGAGATTCCTGGCCTTTATCTCACACTGTCTGTTATCACTCACTGGGGGATGTCCTGTGTGTATTGATCACCACGCAGATTTACACTATGTTAGCTTTATTTTTTCTGGCTGCTCCGTTGGTGGATTGGTGACTTCTTGGAAGATCGTATCAAGAGGCAGGCTTCATTGCAATTCATGTGATTTGGCTATTTCTGCACTTTCTGATCCGTCAGGATCTTACATTCTGGTAAGGGTCAGCATTTCTATTGAGTGGTGGTTCCAGACTTTTTCACCTTTGCAGCAGTATTCTTACTACACAGATTTGATTCGTTGTTGGACTTTTTATTGTGTCATTAATTGGACTATTTTTTCATTCATGTTTATGGTCCTTTCCAGAGCTTTTTTTCTCAGAAAATAGGTGCAGGAACTCAACCACGACCCCATTCATATTTCACAAACAATAGACGGCTCTTAAAGGGGCATTAAATACCAGGATTGCATTCCATACAGTGCAGAATTCAGGGGGTTACATACAGAGTGCAGAGCTGTCACTTGTCAACACAGAAACCAGACTTCTGTGGTTACAAGTGATTGTGGTGAGCAGGCACCAAAGGGTCTGAGCCAGAGGTGGTGGAACTGAGTTCCCCCAAGTTCCCCCTGAAAAAAAGCCCTGGTCCTTTCACGTATTTCTACATGACCTTGATAAGGCATATTCACTCTTCAAGCGCAACTCCACTTTTTTGCTAGTGTGTGTTTACAACTGTAGGGGGGTGTGGCTGTAGGACTGACGTCATCGACCGAGTCTCCCTATAAAAGGGATCACTCGATCGATGCAGCCGCCACAGTGAAGCACGGGGAAGCCGACCCACGTCTAGGCAGGGACGTACAGGTATGCCAATGTGCCTGTACGTGCCATTCTGTCGACGTAAATGTACATGCGGCGGTCTGGAAGTGGTTAAATACCACCAAAAGAAAGCTCTATTGCCGCGTACACACGATCATTTTTCGGCATGAAAAAAAACGTTGTTTCGGCATGTAGAAAAAACAACGTTTTTCCAACTTCATCATTAAAACGGCCTTGCCCACACACCATCGTTTTTAAAAAAATGCTCTAGCAAAGCGCGGTGACGTACAACACGTACGACGGCACTATAAAGGGGAAGTTCCATTCGGATGACGCCACCCTTTGGGCTGCTTTAGCTGATTTCGTGTTAGTAAAAGACGATTCGCGCTTTTCTGTCTGTTACAGCGTGATGAATGTGCTTACTCCATTACGAACGGTAGTTTTACCAGAACGAGCGCTCCCGTCTCATAACTTGCTTCTGAGCATGCACGGGTTTTTAACGTCGTTTTAGCCCACACAAGATCATTTTAAATTACATTTTTTCAAAACAACGTTTTTTTCATGCCGAAAAATGATCGTGTGTACGCAGCATATTTGTGTGAAAAAAATGATAAAAAAGTCATTTGGATACAGTGTTGTATGATCGCACAATTGTCATTCAAAATGCGTCAGCGCTGAAAGCTGAAAATTGGTCTGGGCAGGAGAGGGGGGTTTAAGTGCCCAGTATGGAAGTGGTTAAATCACACAGGAAAGTTTTAGTTTGAACTTTCTCAACTATATATAATTACAATTAGCAGATACATTTCCTCCAGGGAAAGGGAAAGATTTTGAGTTATCCTCCATGTCTGCTAAACTGCTCTAGTTTCTTTGAATCCCAATTCTGACAGCTAAAATCATCGCCTGTTAGAACTATCACCGGTGTAACATTTCCTCTGCCTGAACGCAATGCAGATTTGTGATGATGAGCGCAGTGAACGTGTCCTTGTTGTTCTAGTTGTCATCATTTGGGTGGCATCTCTTCTCCTAATCAAAGTAAACCCAACACACAGAAGACTTGACTGATAGTAAATTGCAGGCCTCTAGTGCCATCTAGTGGATCTTTCCTGCAGCAGCACAATAGCTTCAGCACTGCAAAGTGATTGAGCCATTAAAAAGCAGAATATAATAGATGAATTGCACATTAAAACATTTAGCAATTCAAATATGCACAGTATGAGCTGTGATATTCAAAGAAACAACAATCAGACGTGCCGAGCAAATACTGAGGATCTGTGGTTCTGATGTGCAGGTGATTGAGAGGGGCTTCAATTTGCCATATAGAATGGCATTTATTAGGGGCCCAATCACAAACGTGCATTGTGACAACACGTGCTAAAATTATAATGCACCTGCTCCACGTGCGGCACACTGGGAATCGCACCCCAATGCATTTCACCATAGAGCCCAATGCAGTACAGCACACCATAATGATTATTCCATGTGTTGTGGTGCACTGCAATGTTAACCACTTCAGCCCCAGGATTTGGCTGCCAAATGACTGGGCCACTTTTTGCGATTTGGCACTGCGTCGCTTTAACCACTTGCCGACCGCCGTGTGCCTATTTACGTAGACAGAATGGCACGGGCAGGCTAGGGTGACCACATGTCCCAGATTGCCCGGGACAGTCCCACATTTTGAAGGTGCGCGGGACAATACAGTGTCCCGGAATGAAACTGACACAGACACTCTGCACAGTGCATTCTGCACCCTGATAGGGTAAAGCTTTGCCCAATCAGGGTGCAGTAAAATCTGGTTGTTAAGGAGTGGGGCCGGCCACGTCATCCTTAACAACCGATGAGTCATCAGCTGTCAATGGGCTTCCCCCATTGACAGCTGAATCCTTGCTGTGATAAGGGCCTGGTATGGATTTTAGGGGGGACCCCACGCCGTTTTTTTTTCTTTTTTAGCCAGGTGCCAGCAATTGACACAACAAGGGGGGTGTCCCTGAATGGCAGTTTGGAAATGTGGTCACCCTAGGGCAGGCAGATTGGCATACGGGTACGTCCATTTAAATCTGCCGCCCAGCGGCCACGCAGGCCCGCCGCGTGCCTCGCGAGTTGCGGCCGCGGGTCCTGGGAACCCAATGTTCCCGGGAGTTCCGCGATTGCGGTCGGCACAAGCAGAACAGGGGAATGCCTTTGTAAACAAGGCATTCCCCTATTCTGCCTAGTGACATGTCCCTGATGACCATTCCCCGTGATCGGGAACGGTCATCAGTGACGTGTCACGTGTAGCCACGCCCCCTAACAGTAAGAATCACTCCCTAGGGAACACTTAGCTCTTGCAGCGCCACCTAGTGGTTAACCCCATTCACTGCCAGTGTAATTTTTACAGTAATCAGTGCATTTTTATAGCACTGATCGCTGTAAAAATGACAATGGCCCCAAAATGGTGTCAAAAGTGTCCGCCATAATGTCGCAGTCATGATAAAAATCGCTGATCGCCGCCATAACTACAGTAGTAAAAAATATTAATAAAAATGCCATAAAACTATCCCCTATTTTGTAGAAGCTATAACTTGTATGGCCAACCTTAGGGCCCTTTCACACGTGTGGACAGTATGTCCGTATTTCATCCATTCGTTTAAGGATGAAAAAGGGACATACATGTATCCCTATGGGATAGCGGGTGTCAGCGGACGTTTATCCGCTGACACCCGATCTCATTGGTCCCCGCTTTGGTCCGTTTCTGCAGACGGAGGAAAATCCTATTTTTCCATCCGTCTGCGGATCGGGTCAACACGGACAGACGGTCCGTGTTCATCCGATCCCCCCCATAGAGGAGAGCAGAGATCTGACAATAGCGGCCTGTCATCTGCTGGCTCAGCGGGGATCAACAGAGCCTAGAGTCTAGAGCAGGGATCCTCAAACTACGGCCCTCCAGCTGTTGCGGAACTACATGTCCCATGAGGCATTGTAAAACCCTGACATTCACAGACATGACTAGGCATGATGGGAATTGTAGTTCCTGAACAACTGGAGGGCCGCAGTTTGAAGACCCCTGGTCTAGAGTCTAGAGAAAACAAAGATTTTTTTAACTGATTCTTGTCAAGCCGGCCTTGCCTACACACGATCGTGGAAAAAAAAATGCTCTAGCAAAGCGCGGTGACGTACAACACGTAAGACGGCACTCTAAAGGGGAAGTTCCATTCGGATGGCGCCACCCTTAGGGCTGCTTTTGCTGATTTCGTGTTATTAAAAGTTTGGTGAGAGACGATTCGCGCTTTTCAGTCTTTGTCCTTCTCAGTCTGTTACAGCGTGACGAATGTGCGATCTCCATTATGAAACGCTAGTTTTACCAGAACAAATGCTCCCGTCTCATAACTTGCTTCTGAGCATGCGCGTTTTTTCACGTCGTTAAAGCCTACACACGACCGTTTTTCACTACGTGAAAAACGACGCGAAAAAATAGACGAAAATGTCACGCCATGAAAAATGCTCTGAGCCCACACACGATCGTTTTATTGACCGAGGGCCCCATGCCACTTGGGGGCCCCATCAGGGTTGCCAGCCTCAGTAAAACCAGGGATAGTATTTAAAAATCATTTTTTTTTTAATCCCAAGATTATAGCTTCCCTGCCTCTCCAGTACCTTTTCAGTGTGTGTATGTGTATTCTGTGTGTATGTATACTGTGTGTGTATACTGTGTGTGTATATTGTGTTTCTGTGTGTGTGTATACTGTGTATGTATACTGTATGTGTGTGTATACTGTGTGGCCCCACAATCTATTGCCTGGGGGCCCCATAATCTCCTATTGACCGGGGTCCCATATGAGTTGTCAGTCCGCCCCTGGGGGGAAGACCACACATACAACAATGTAGTTGCTTCTAAACTGACAGTAATAACCAAACATATTGGACCCTTGCATTGGAAAGAAGAGCGAGATCATTAGCTATTCATGTGGGAAATGACAAAGCTACAGGTACAGGTTTTCCTTGGTTTGCGCTGACAGGGAGAGCCAATAGTCATCTCTCCCTGTCAGAGGGGGGAGTCTGTGCTGATAATCAGCACATTGATTATCAGTGCAGCCCCCATCAGAGTTGCCCACCACAGCTGCAAATCAGTGCCCATCAGCTGCCAGTCAGTGCCCATCCAAATCGCCAATAAGTGCCCATCAAAGTGCCAATCAGTGCCCTTCAGATGCCCATCAGTAATGCCTGTCAGTACCTCCTCATCAGAGCTGCCTATCAGTGCCATCTATTAGTGCCCATCAGTGCCACCTATCTGTGTCCATCAGTACCGCCTAGTAGTGCCCATCAGTCCTGCATATCAGTGTAGTCTATAGGTGCCCATCAGTGCTGCATATCAGTGCCCATCAATTCTAAATATTAGTGCATCCTCATCAGTGTCACCTCATCAGTGGCCATCAGTGCTGCCTCATCACACTGATGAGGCAGCACTGATGGCCACTGATGAGGTGACACTGATGAGGATGCACTAATATTTAGAATTGATGCAGCCTCATCAGTGAAGGAGAAAACAACATTTTATAACAGAAACAAAGAAAAATTATTATATTATATATATGTCAGTATTTTTTAGTTTGGTTAGCAAACAAAAAAAACCCCAGTGGTGATCAAATACCACCAAAAGAAAGCTTTATTTGTGGGAAGAAAATAATAAAAATGTAGTTTGGGTACAGCGTTGTATGACCGCACAATTGTGATCCAAAGTGTGACAGCGCTGAAAGCTGAAAATTGTCCTGGGCAGGAAGAGGGGAAGTACCTGGTATGGAAGTGGTTAAACCTGGTGATCTGGCCAGTAACAAACCTCCTGTAGTAGAGACACAACTCTGGATGAAGAAGCACACGAGGCACAGCAAACAACGGCTTTGTTAGTCTGGGGGGGAGGATGCTGTTAAATGTATTAGCAAATTAAATACAATGGCCCAGATTCAAGTAGATTTGCGCTTTATTTGCGCAGGCACAGGGCAACGATTTTGCCCTGCGCCCACGCAAATATTTTGCGCTGCCCTCGATTCACGGAGCAGTAGCTCCGTAAATTGCGAGGGCGCGCCGGCAAAATTGCCCGGCGTAAGCACGCGCAATGTAAATGATCCCGCCGGGGGCGGGAATCATTTAAATTAGGCGCGCTCCCGCGCCAAGCGTACAGCGCATGCTCCGTCAGGAAACTTTCCCAACGTGCATTGCGGCAAATGACGTCGCAAGGACGTCATTTGCTCCAAAGTGAACGTGAATGGCGTCCAGCGTCATTCACGATTCACTTACGCAAACGACGTAAAATTCGAACGTCGCAACGCGGGAACGTGGGTATCCTATAGCATTGGCTGCGCCTGCTATTAGGATGTGTAACGTTACGCGAAACCCGACGTACTCAAACTACGTAATTTGCGTACGCAGGGCTCGCGCAACGTTGTGAATAGGTGTTGGTATGCAATTTGCATACTATACACAGATCACAATGGGAGCGCCCCCTAGCGGTCATCGCTAGAATGCAGCCTAAAATCTGCATGGCATAAGAGCCTTATACCATGCAGAAATTTAGGCTGCAGTCGGCGTAGCGATGTTCCTGAATCAGGAGCATTCGCTACACCGGAGCAAGTAAGCAATTACCTATGGTTACACAGGCGCAATTGCTTCTTGAATCTGGGCCAATAACAAATTGAAAGCCAAACTCCAGCTTGCATCTTATTATCAGTTACAGCAAACATTTTTTATTTATTTTTTCCTTTTGGGATAAAGTCTTTAGGAGAATAAAAGCTGATCATTTTAACCACCCCTGCCAGTGTAAAATGGTTTGTCTCATGCACATAAGCTGATACATACTGCTGGAGAGCTCGAGCTTATGAAAAACAACAGACTTGCTGGCTGGATCACCAGATGAAAATAGAAGAAAGAAAAAAAAAAGAAAATGAATGCAGCCATCACATCTAATAATTGTTAAGCTGCAATATAATACATGTTTGGCTCTGGGTTTAATACCACTTCAGGAAATCTATTGCCTCTTATATATGTAGTCTGGGCTTTGATGTAAAGCAGTCGTATTGCATGGAGGACTGGATATATAAAAGTGTTTTATATTGCCTTTTACAACTGTTATAAATGTTTTTCTCTCTTTCTCTTTTCCTGGATGTTCTCTTGTATTTATTATTCTTAACAAGGTCTGCTAAAAAAAGGATGGAATTTAAGGCTGTGACTATATTTGTAGATTTGTCCTTCCTTCTAGTCATATTTATTGTGTTGCCTTCAGTTATAGACGTCCTCTGAATATGTTCACACCTTTGGGACTTTACATACAACTTATGGGCAGAAAGTATGACTTGTCCCTTGTATTAGATAAAATAACACATGACTGACAATAAAGAAATTGTCATGGGAAGAGGACTCCAGGTCCTTCTCTCTAATACATTATGTGGAAAATCTTTGCTCCTCAAAATTAAAGGCATTACAGAAGACCTCTTGGATACAGTATGTGTTTGGAAGTCTAGTTCCATGCATAACTTTGATTTTTTGCTTTCGGCAGGCTTGAAATATAAAGCATATCCCTCTGTAGTGTGAACTTGTCTCAGTCTAGAGCACTAAGTGCCGTTTCTGTCTGCTGCCTCATTCCTCTGATATATGATTGAGTCACTTCTGACAAGTTTTCCTGACACCAAGAGATAAAAAGGTGACAGAGAAGGGAGCTCTAGCACACAGCCTGTCATTGACAGACTCAGCTCTATTCATGTGTGCTGTGTGAAGGGAGCATTTTCCCTTCCCTCTAATCAGCTCTTAAGCCCCGTACACACGACCGGTTTTCCTGCCAGGAAAACTGCCAAGAGAGCTTTTGGCCAGGAAAACCGGACGTGTGTATGCTTCCTAGCAGTTTTCCCTTCCATGGATTGGGGCTGATCTGGGTTGGAAAGGTCCATGGATTGTGGCTGATCTGGGTTGGAAAGGTCCATGGATTGTGGCTGATCTGGGGTGGAAATGTCCATGGATTGGGGCTGATCTGGGGTGGAAAGGTCCATGGATTGGGGCTGATCTGGGGTGGAAAGGTCCATGGATTGGGGCTGATCTGGGGTGGAAAGGTCCATGGATTGTGGCTGATCTGGGGTGGAAAGGTCCAGGGATTGGGGCTTATCTGGGGTGGAAATGTCCATGGATTGGGGCTGATCTGGGGTGGAAAGGTCCATGGATTGGGGCTGATCTGGGGTGGAAAGGTCCATGGATTGGGGCTGATCTGGGGTGGAAAGGTCCATGGATTGTGGCTGATCTGGGGTGGAAAGGTCCATGGATTGTGGCTGATCTGGGGTGGAAAGGTCCATGGATTGTGGCTGATCTGGGGTGGAAAGGTCCATGGATTGGAACTGTACCTGAGTTCTGAAAATTAAGGAAATGGGGCTGATCTGAGGTCTGAAGGTGCAGAAAATAGGACTGGTCTGAGCAGAGAATGTGTTGGATTTGGGGTTGATGTGTCTGAAAGTGTATGAATTTGGATTGATCTGAGGTCTAAAGGTGTAGGAATTTTGACTGATCTGAAGTCTGAAGGTGCAGAAAGTGGGGCTAATCTTATACCTGTATCTTCAGTAGGGATGAGCTTCGAGTTCGAGTCGAACTCAGGTTCGACTCGAACATTGCCTGTTCTCATTTTCGACGAACAGCGAACAATTTGAGGTGTTCGCGGCAAATTCAAAAGCCGCGGAACACCCTGTTAAAGTCTATGGGAGAAATCTAAAGTGCTCATTTTAAAGGCTAACATGCAAGTTATTGTCCTAAAAAGTGTTTGGGGACCTGGGTCCTGCCCCAGGGGACATGTATCAATGCAAAAAAAGTTTTAAAAACTGAAGTTTTTTCGGAAGCAGTGATTTTAATAATGCTTAAAGTGAAACAATAAAAGTGAAATATTCCTTTAAATTTCATACCTGGGGGGGGGGGGTGTGTATAGTATGCCTGTGAAGCAGCGCATGTTTCCTGTGCTTAGAACTGTCTCTGCACAAAGTGTCATTTCTGAGGGAAAAAAAGTCATTTAAAATCACTTACCAGCCCTTTCAGGTCTGGTATGGATATTAAGGGGAACCCTGCTATCAATTAAAAAAAAATGATGTGGGGTTCCCCCCAAATATCCATTCCAGACCCTTCAGGTCTGGTGTGGATTTTAAGGGGAACTCCACCCCAAATTTAAAAAAAATGGCATGGAGTTCCCCCAAAAATCCACACCAGACCCCTTATCTGAGCACGCAACCTGGCCGGCCGCAGAAAAAGAGGGGGGATGAGAGAGCGCCCCCCCTCCTGAACCGTACCAGGCCACATGCCCTCAACATTGGGAGGATGCTTTGGGGGTCTGTGACCCCTTAAAGCACCATGTCCCCATGTTGATGGGGACAATGGCCTCATCCCCACAACCCTTGCCCGGTGGTTGTGGGGGTCTGCGGGCGGGGGGCTTATCGGAATCTGGAAGACCCTTTTAACAAAGTGGACCCCCAGATCCCAGCCCCCCATGTGAATTGGTAATGGGGTACATTATACCTCTACCATTTCACTAAGAACGTGTAAGCCCCCCGCCCGCAGACCCCCACAACCACCGGGCAAGGGTTGTGGGGATGAGGCCCTTGTTCCCATCAACATGGGGACATGGTGCTTTGAGGGGTCACAGACCCCCAAAGCATCCTCCCAATGTTAAGGGCATGTGGCCTTGTAAGGTTCAGGAGGGGGGCGCTCTTTCGTCCCCCCCTCTTTTTCTGCGGCCGGCCAGGTTACGTGCTCGGATAAAGGGTCTGGTGTGAATTTTTGGGGGAACTTCACGTAATTTGTTTTTAAAATTTGTGGTGGAGTTCCCCTTAATATCCATACCAGACCTGAAGGGCCTGGTAATTGAATTTGGGGGGACCCCCACGCTTTTTTTTTTATGAATGACTTTTCTCTGAATTGCCAGAAGCCGACAATTCATTATAGCCGCGAGTGATTTTAAATGACTTTTTTTCCTTCAGAAATGACACTTTCTGCAGAGACAGTTCTAAGCACGGGAAACATGCGCTGCTTCACAGGAATAATATACACCCCCCCAGGTATGAAATTTAAAGGAATATTTCACTTTTATTGTTTCACTTTAAGCATTATTAAATTCACTGCTCCCGAAAAAAAATCAGTTTTTAAAACTTTTTTTGCATTGATACATGTCCCCTGGGGCAGGACCCAGGTCCCCAAACACTTTTTAGGACAATAACTTGCATATTAGCCATTAAAATTAGCACTTTAGATTTCAAACGTTCGAGTCCCATAGACTTTAACAGGGTTCTAAAGTTCACACAAACTTTTATAGGTGGATTCAGATAGGTTTACGCCGGTGTATCAGTAGATATGCCGTCGTAACTCTGAATCTACGCCGTTGTTAATTTAAGCGTATTCTGGAAACCAGATACGCTTAAATTAGGCTAAGATACGAGCGGCGTAAGTCTCCTACGCCGTCGTATCTTAGGGTGCATATTTACGCTGGCCACTACGTGGCGCTTCCATTGAGTTTGGCGTAGAATATGCAAATGACTAGATACGCCGATTCAGAAACGTACGTGCGCCCTCGCAATTAGTTACGCCGTTTACGTTAGAGATACGCCGGCGTAAAGATAAAGCTGCTCCTTAGGTGGCGCAGCCCATGCAAGGTATGGACATCGGAACAGGCCTATCTTTTCACATTGTTTGCGTAAGTCGTACGCGAATCGGGCTGAACGTAATTTACGTTCACGTCGAAATGGCGTACTTTGGAGCAATGCACACTGGGATATGTCCATGGACGGCGCATGCCGTCGGGTCACGAGTAATTTACATAAAACACGCCCCCTCATCCTCATTTGAATTATCCGCGCTTACGCCGGACCATTTACGCTACGCCGCCGTAACTTAGGAGGCAAGTGCTTTGTGAATACAGCACTTGCCTCTCTGACTTACGGCGGCGTAGCGTATATGCGATACGCTACGCCGCCTCAAAAGTGAGCCGCCCTACCTGAATCCAGCTATTAGTCTGTTCGCAGGTTCTGGTGCGAACCGAACAGGGGGGTGTTCGGCTCATCCCTAATCTTCAGAAATTAAGGCTGATCTGATGTAAGAAGGTGCAGGAATTGGGGCTGATTTGAGATCTACAGTATACTATTGTTCATTGTCACTGTGTTTTTTTGTAATTCTTATAAATTGACAGTTAATATGGAAAAGGTTGCTGACCCCTGCTGTACTTTCTAGTCAGATACTGTCAGAAATGATACAAAAAATTATAAAAGGTTTTTCAGACAACTCTGTCAATCTGACGATGGATAATAACCTGCATAGGAAGTAGTCTTTACTAGCGAGATTGAGTGACTTGATTTGTATTCTAATTAGCTTCTAAATGGATGATCTTCAGACATGGATATTCCCGGAAATGACAGGGTTCAGCACACACGATAATCAGGCGCACATCATGATAGAATAAGATAAAGAGGAAAACATTTCTTAGCAGCGCTCAGGGTCAGATGCTGTCACAGTCTGCCACTGTGAAGAAATCAGTCTACCTTGGGTTTTTATTGCAATTAGGCCAGCATTTTCTAGGACAGATCTTTGGCTGCTTTTTTTCAAAGTGTTCCAGTAGTGACCTATCGATCGATCTACAGCGGTAGAATGCATAAGGCATATTTGTTAAACTGGCATTAGCTGTTAACATATCATGCTGTCTTTGGCCCATAAGCAGAGCAGATCTGTATGACCCGCGCTGTAAGACACCATAGTTTTTCAATGCTATAACGTTGCTAAAAAACAATCAATTTATGCTTATTGGGATTTTTACCAAAAATATGCAGCACAAACAGGCCCGGATTTCCCACAAGGCCACTGAGGCCAGGCCTTGGGGCGGCAGGGCTCCAAAGGGCGGCAGTGGCATGGAGTCCCCCGATGCCCGGAACATACAGTTAAGGGCGGTAATTTATGGGGGGAATCCGCTCGCTCATTAACAAGTGATTGCGGCGATGTCACCAAAATCACTTGTAAAATATGTGCTCCCGTCCGTTCTCCCCTCTCCCCCCCACCCCACATACCTCTCTCTGCTGGCTCTGTCTTCGGGAGTCTGTTCCCCCCTGGCCACCGAGTCTGTTAACTGTCCCTGCTGCCGATGTACACAGTGAGAGGGGAGAGCTGTGCTCTTCCCATCTCAGCTGTGACAGGAGTTCTAGCACAGTGCTAGGACTCCTGTTTTGAAGGTGACAGGGTCAATAAAGAGAACATGTCACCTCCAATTGCTATCACACAGGAAATTGTTTTCTCCTGTGTGATAGCAAAAAAGTTAAGTGAAAAAAATTGATAAAAAATAAATAAGAAATAATAATTAAATTAATAAAATAAAAAAGTAAAGAATAAGAAAAATAACAAGAAAATTATACAAAAATTAAAAAAGTAAGCGACAAGCTACAAATAAATAAAAATTAAAAAAGTGATAAAAAAGTAAAAAAACAAACAAAACATATTTGAACTAACCGTGCTGCACATTCTCTGTTAATTTGGGGGGGGGGGGGGTTCGGTTGGCGGGGAGGGGGTGCATTGTGGAACCTGGCCTTGGGGCTGCAGGGAGAGCAAATCCGGCCCTGAGCACAATACTTATTGGTTAAAATTTATGAGGAAATTTGAATTTTTAAATGTTTTTATTGGATATGTTTTATAGCAAAAGAAGAAAAGGCTGCACTCTGGCAATATTGATTCAACGTAGATTTGAACAAACTGGTACTGACTGCCAACCAAGACAAGAACAAGGGAGAGGTCTCTATTGTCTTGGTTGGCAGTCATGTGTACCAGTTTGTTCAAATGAAACTGTTTCATGTTTTCCTTTTAGTTTCAGTGGTGAGCCGTGGCTTGCACCCAGCATGCCCGGATCTATTTCATTGGGATCACCTGGAGCGGCATTACCTTCTTGGATTGTCGGCGTTTAATAGCAGAAATTCAAATATATTGTTTTTTTGTTTTTTGTTTCTATGTTGGTCTTTTTTTAGTTTACAACGAAAAAAAAAATGAAATTAGCACCAAAAGAAAGCTATTGTATGTAAATAGCTGTACAAATTTAAGTTGGTTACAGTGTTGCATGACCGTGCAATTGTCAAGTAAAGTAATGCAGTGCCAAAAAGCAAAAAAAATGGCCTGGTCAGGAAGGGGGTAAATCTTCTGGAGGTCAAGTGGTTAAAAAATGTGAGGACCCCCTTCCTGAGTGTATACCTGACACTAAATTTAGGAATTTCGATAGCTCCCTGTGTCAGGAGCAACAGCGCCAAACCCCACAGTTCTATCATTACTGAGATCTTGCTGCCCAAAGCTACTCACTGATCTTCTCGTATAGCTCTTTACCATGTGATAAGCTATGTCCAATCACAGCGGATCACAGTGTAAATAGGAAAAGCCATGTATTGGCTTTTCCTAAATCGCATTTGACCGATCGGTGGCTCTCCTGACAGAGGGTTGATTGATTATCAGTGCAGCCCCCCCCCACAGATGCCCGCTCAGGACCAACAGGGATGCCCCAAGGAATGCTGATCATGGATGGCCACCAGTTATGCCACCCTGGACCACCAGGGATGCCACCAGGACCACCGATCATGGATGGCCATCAGGTATGCCACCCTGGACCACAAGGGATGGCAGTCACTGCCCAGACATGATGCCAATCAGTGCCCATCAGTAATGGCTGCCAGTGCCAGTGCCATCAGTGATGCCTATAGGTGCCATCTATCGAACAAAACGATAAAAAAAATTGTTTGGGTACAGTGTATCATGACTGCGCAATTGTCATTTAAAAAGGGACAGCGCTGAAAGCTGAAAATTTGCTTGGCCAGAAAGGGGAGGAAGTGCCCAGTAAAGTGGTAAATGAAACAAGTCACACTGTATTTTTACACAATCAGTGTAAAGCTTAAATGTTTATAGAAAATGCCAACTTCATTTTTAGGCTAATGCCAGACAATAGTTCCCCTGCAGTACCTTTTACATTTTCTAACCACTTACATGAGTATTGAAAAGTCTATTAAAGGACAAGTTCTCATAGCTGTCTGGAAGGAAATTAATGCATCTCCAAGATGAGTGTTTTCAACAGCAAACAGCCAGGATACAAAAAAATATCCTATTCACGTAATTACTGTAATCTAAAACACGGGGAAGATTGACGTTGCGGGACGGCCACAATAGCTGCCAGGATGTGAAATCAAGTTGCAAAGGTCTGTACTCATTGCCGGGCTGAGAAGCTACTTCAAAGAGCTTTAAAGTATGATGTAGTGAGCTGGAAGATTTTATATAAATAGAATGACAGTGAGACTCTCCATTCATCTTCAGCACTCTCCAGAAAACGAGCCTGGCGCCCAACTTGTCATAATATCAGATGGTCAGTGAGTGTGTTGTACTGAAAACACAATGAAAGTAAGATATAAAGAGGAAAATAATAAATTCATATCCAGGTTATTCATTGAAGGGGCATAGGCCATTCTTAACCACTTCCCGACCTCCTCATGTACATTTACGTCGGCAGAATGGCACGGACAGGCACAATCACGTACCTGTACGTCCTCTGCTAGACGTGGTTGGGGGGTCCGATCGGGACCCCCCCCCCCCGGTACATGCGGAGGTCGGGTCCGCTCGGGGAGCGATCCAGGACGACGGCGCGGCTATTTGTTTATAGCCGCTACGTCGCGATCGCTCCGCGGAGCTGAAGAACGGGGAGAGCCGTGTGTAAACACGGCTTCCCCGTGCTTCACTGTGTCGGCGCATCGATCGCGTCATTCCCTTTATAGGGAGACACGATCGATGACGTCATTCCTACAGCCACACCCCCCTACACTAGTAAACACACACAAAGTAAACCCTAACTCCTACAGCGCCCCCTGTGGTTAACTCCCAAACTGCAACTGTAATTTTCACAATAAAGAATGCAATTTAAATGCATTTTTTGCTGTGAAAATGACAATTGTCCCAAAAATGTGTCAAAATTGTCCGAAGTGTCCGCCATAATGTCGCAGTCACGAAAAAAATCGCTGATCGCCGCCATTAGTAGTAAAAAAAATAAAAATGCAAAAAAACTATCCCCTATTTTGTAAACGCTATAAATTTTGCGCAAACCAACCGATAAACGATTATTGCGATTTTTTTTTTTTCAAAAATAGGTAGAAGAATACGTATCGGCCTAAACTGAGGAAAAAAAAATTTTTTATATATGTTTTTGGGGGATATTTATTACAGCAAAAAGTAAAAAATATTGAATTTTTTTCAAAATTGTCGCTCTATTTTTGTTTATAGCGCAAAAAATAAAAACCGCAGAGGTGATCAAATACCACCAAAAGAAAGCTCTATTTGTGGGGAAAAAAAGACGCCAATTTTGTTTGGGAGCCACGTTGCACGACCGCGCAATTGTCTGTTAAAGCGACGCAGTCCCGAACTGTAAAAACCCCTTGGGTCTTTAGGCAGCAATATGGTGCGGGGCTTAAGTGGTTAAAGGGTCAGTCAACTTAAAAAATAATATTTTAGTTATAAGGAGAGTTACCTAGGAGCACCTACCTTTGTATATGTCTTGGACATTCCAATAGAGAGGTCTATCTAATTTCCCATTCCTGTCCACCTGGGAGCTATGGGTTTTCATTATTTTCTCTGCATGTTCCAGCACCTCCTGTTACATTCTCCATGATTTTAAATAATTATTCCATCATAGTGTACCCTCGCTACCCCCGGATGGGCCGATTGAATTTTTTTGATTAACCGTTTTTGCGTTTTTTGGCTGGCCCAAACGCCCTATGTCCCTCATTTAGTGGCGTAGCGAGGGTTGTCAGCACCCGGGGCAAGGCAAGTGATTTGCGCCCCCTAACCTGTGGACTTTTAGCACTCCCCAAGTCCCTTTAAATACAATAGTACTGACCTACCTGATTCCTATACTGACCACTACACTAACCTACTTTCTTTCAACACTGACTAAGGCCCCGTACACACGACAGAGTTTCTCGGCAGAATTCACCGAGAAACTCGGTCAAAACCCGGATTCTGCCGAGAAACTCTGTCGTCTGTACAGTTTTGGCTCGATGGAGCCGCCGAGGAGCTCGACGAGAAAATAGAGAACATGTTCTCTATTTTCTCGTTGTTCTATGGGAGAAGGCGTCCCGCCGAGCTCCTCGGCGGCTTCATCCCAGAACTCGACGAGGAACTCGACGTACCAAGCACGTCGAGTTCCTCGGCCGTGTGTACGGGGCCTAACCCGATTCCTTTACTGACCATTACACACTACACTGACCACTATACTGTCCACTACACTACACTGAGAACTATACTGTACACTGACCACTAGATATGTGCATTCCCGTTCGTACGAATGTTATTTTCGTACGAAAATATTAATTTTCGTACCCGCAGAATAATGTGTACATACGAAAAAATTAAAACACCAAAATACGAAAACGACGGGATTACGAATGAGCCGCATAACGAACAAACGCAAATACGAACGATCCGACGAAAATACTACAAAACGAAAACGGCAAAAGGACGAAAATGACATCTTTAACAAAAGACTTGCATTCTGTATTTTTTTTTAATCCTTTTTCTGTTTGTATGTTCATATGACATCTTATAACAAAAGATTTGTATTCTGTATTCTGAATTCCTTTTTTCTGTTCGTAATTTGGTTTCAAAATACAGAATGCAAATCTTTTGTTATAAAATGTAATTTTCGTTTTTTTGAATGGGCAGTGAGTGTAGTTAGTAGTTAGTGAAGCAGCTTCTCTTTTGTGCTGAGTAGTACAGTAAAGCCAAATAAACTTTTCTGTGGATTTTCGTCTGAAGGGAGATCAGTTGGCTAGACTTTTGAACCTGGAACCCAAAAATGGTTTTCTGATGGAGTTTAAAAACGAACGAACGTTCGGTAAAACGATCGTTTTTATGTTTGTTGTTAAAAAAGTCTGACCAAGTGTATGGGGCTTAACAATAGTTAATATGGATGAGCCGCGTGTTGAAAGTGCCGCGAATCCCGCAATATATTTACGAAAGTACAAAATGACAAAAATTCACGAAAATTATTGTCTAACAAGTAACAAACATGAATTAAACAGAATAACGAACCATCCCTCATGTACGAAAATAAAACGGTAACCAAAATACGAAACGATCGGAATACGAAAAAATCGTGTCGTACGAAAAACGAACGGGAACGAACAGGAAAACAGGCGTCTTACGAAAAACGAACGGGAACATACGAAACGGAACAAAAAAATACAATTTTTTTTTCTGTGCACATGTCTACTGACCACTATACTACACTGAACACTATACTACACTGACTACTATACTGTACACTACACTGACCACTATACTACACTGAACACTTTACTGTACACTACACTGACCACTATACTACACTGACCACTATACTACACTGACTACTATACTGTACACTACACTGGCCACTATACTACACTGACCACTATACTACACTGACCACTATACTACACTGACCACTATACTACACTGACTACTATACTGTACACTACACTGGCCACTATACTACACTGACCACTATACTACACACTACACTGACCACTATACTACACACTACACTGACCACTATACTGTACACTACACTGGCCACTATACTACACTGACCATTATACTGTACATTACACTGGCCACTATACTACACCGAAAACGACACTGACCACTATACTACAGTGACCACTATACTGTATACTACACTGGCCACTACACTACACTGACCGCTATACTGTCCTGCCTACAGTAACTCTCTCTCTCTCTGCCTATGTCTATCTCTCTCTGCCTCTGTCTCTCTCTGCCTCTGTCGCTCTCTCTTTCTGCCTCTGTCTCTCTCTGTCTCCCCCTGCCTCTGTCTGCCTTTGTCTCTCTCTGCCTCTCTCTCTCTCTCTGCCTCCGTCTCTCTCTCTCTCTCTGCCTCTGTCTCTCTCTTTCTCTGCCTCAGTCTCTCTCTCTGCCTCAGTCTCTCTCTCTCTCTGCCTCTGTCTCACTCTCTCTCTCTCTCTGCCTCTGTCTCTCTCTCTCTCTCTGCCTCCGTCTCTCTCTGCCTCTCTCTGTCTCTCTCTGTCTCTCTCTCTGCCTCTGTCTCTCTGTCTGCCTCTGCCTGCCCCAGTCTCTCTCTGTCTCTCTCTTTCTCTGCCTCAGTCTCTCTCTCTGCCTCAGTCTCTCTCTCTGCCTCTGTCTCTCTCTCTCTCTCTCTCTCTGCCTCTGTCTCTCTCTCTCTCTGCCTCTGTCTCTCTCTCTGCCTCCGTCTCTCTCTGCCTCTCTCTCTCTCTCTCTCTGTCTCTCTCTCTGCCTCTGTCTCTCTGTCTGCCTCTGCCTGCCCCAGTCTCTCTCTGCCTCTCTCTCTCTGCCTCGGTCTCTCTCTGCCTCGGTCTCTCTCTCTTTCTGCCTTTCTCCCCAGTCCTTGTTCATGTTCCTCCTCACCTGCATGACATCGGTCCGGAGGATAGGAGGAGGCCGCCATGTTTGTTCAGTGTCCGGCGCACTGTTATTGGGCGTATAGGCGGGACTTCAGGAGCAACCGCGATTGCGGACAGGCCAGCCCCACGCCACACATGACCCCCATACCCAATCACAGGGCGCCGGACATTGAAACATGCCGGCCAGAGCACCGGGCGGCCAGGGACACAGGATTTTAAATTTAGGAGGTTGTGACTAAAAAAAAGCTGATCATTTTAAACACCCCTGGAATGTGAACACATTGCAGAAGTGAAGCAAAAATAGTCTAATAATTAGTGTGAATGTATTCTACCCACAACAATTTATAGCTTTAAGATTCTGATTGCTATAAATTGGTGTGAGGTGACACCTGCTGACTGTTGCTTTCTAAACTGATATACACTGATATACTTTAAGCACTGTACTAGTATACAGTATAAGAATAAACCTATGTGTCCAAAAGTGATTGGTTTGTGCTTTATTAAGCGCACCTAAAATAATATGACCAGATTTTCAAAATACCACATCCACTTTTATAGGGAGAAGTAAGAGGTGGAGCAGGCGGTGGGGATAATAGGGACATGCTTTGCATCCCACACCAAAAGGTTGGGTTTGGCTTAAATTGGGCAAATAGTGGAGAAGGGCTTAAAGGGTTATGATTTAATAACATCTGATCATACTTTGCTCTGGGTCAAAAAACAAACAAACAAAAAAAAAACAGGCCAGGTGTGCATTGCAGGTCACCATCACAAACAAGAGCAAGGCTCCATAATCCATATTCTTACCTCCCGCAATGAAGTCTGTACAAGCCAAGTGTTAGGACTTTGGTCACCTGGTGGTGGCACTGTGCTTTCCAGAGCGAAAAGCTGTACAGTAGTTCCAGTGTCCACCAGTAGATGTCTCCTAATACCCAGCAGATCCCAATAATTAGTCTCCACCTGATGCTGGCTGCTAGGAGGGTACTTAAGTCCCTCTTCTGCTGATACACCTTGCATCAGTGTTTTGTTTTGCTCTGCTGTGCTACTGTAAGTCAGATGCTGCTGCCATTTACCTTGCTCTTTCTCTTGCCCTGCAATCGTTACCCTGCTGTATTAATTATGCTCCCCTTGTTCCTGATTCCAGTCCTGGTTCCCCCCTTCCTTGCATCTCTGGTGTTCCTTGGGACCTATATTCCACATCTTGTATATATTGTATCATAGTCACTCAGGCTTCCTGTTACTTAGGTGTTTTGGTTATATGGTTGTAGTTCACTTGTATCTTCACGTTTGCTTGTTTCCTGTTGTGTGGATGTTTTTTGTTTTACTATTAATACATTTACTTTACTATTAAAAGTCTGGTCTCAGTTTCTAAGCATAGTCATGCAGACCTGGTCATCTCTGCTGATGATTCCTGACACTGAGGGGAGTAATTGGAAATACCACATAATATTGGCATGTGACATCATCAACAACCCCCAGCCAGTCACAGAAATGTTGCTAAAATGGATTAACCTGTAGCAGCCTTGGGACAGAGATGTCATTATTAAAGAAATCAGAAACACATTCTTCTAACTTGGGACAAAATAGGGGACATTTTTTTCCAGGGACAGTCTCCTAAGATTTGGTACTGTTCCCAGAACCTGGGACGTCTGGTCACCCTAACCTAAAACCAAAATAGGAACTGCACAACCAAAGTGTACTAGCTAAGGTAATCAAAATACTATGTCATAGGTATGAGCTTTATTGTCATGGGATCACAGGCGAGTCCATTTGAGTCTGGGGTGATGTTGAACCCTGAAAACTGCAGATTTTGTTAAGTATATGGCAGGGGCGGACTGACAACTCATGGGGCCCCCGGGCAATAGGAGATTATGGGGCCCCCCAGCAAGCTGCATGCTTGTTATTTAAAAATAAATAAAAAAACAAGATTTTACAACCCCTTCAATTAAAACCAGCAACTGTTGAGACAACACCTTGGTCAGGTCTATGTACAGTGTAATGTACAGAGTATGTGGGTCAGGAGTAACAAACAAAACAACATATAGAGTATAGCAGTCAGGATGAGCACCACGTTCACATCAGAGTCCCCCCTTACATCAAAGTCCCAACATTCTCCCTATACATCACAGGCCGCAGGGTCAGTCCCCCCTTACATCAGAATCTCCCCTTACAGCAGAGCCCCAACAGTGGCACCCTATGGCAGAGCCCCCCCCCCCCCCCCCAGTGTGTCACCTTTTATCGGTGTCCCTTTACACACACCTTTGCACATTAGTGCTTAGTGTGGCAGGCAGCTGGCAGGTAAAGGCTTTAAAAACCCACTTGTTGCCGCCTCCAAACTGCACAAGTGAGTCATGGAGCCAGCTGAATAGTGAACTGCTGTGGTTGGCATTTAGGCATGTGATTAAAGGCCATGCTTGATGGGTGCCATGATGTCATGATACAGAGACAGTATACAGATACAATATATGGACACAGTATGCAGACACAGTATACACACAGTATACAAACAATATACAAACACGGACACACACACACAATATACAAACACGGACACTGTATACAGACACAATATACAAACACGGACACACACAGTATACAAACACGGACACACACAGTATACAGACACAATATACAAACACGGACACACACAGTATACAGACACAATATACAAACACGGACACACACAGTATACAGACACGGACACACACTGTATACAGACACAATATACAAACACGGACACACACAGTATACAGACACACACAGTATACAGACACAATATACAAACACGGACACACACAGTATACAGACACACACAGTATACAGACACAATATACAAACACGGACACACACAGTATACAGACACGGACACACACAGTATACAGACACAATATACAAACACGGACACACACAGTATACAGACACGGACACACACTGTATACAGACACAATATACAAACACGGACACACACAGTATACAGACACGGACACACACAGTATACAGACACAATATACAAACACGGACACACACAGTATACAGACACGGACACACACAGTATACAGACACAATATACAAACACGGACACACACAGTATACAGACACGGACACACACAGTATACAGACACAATATACAAACACGGACACACACAGTATACAGACACGGACACACACAGTATACAGACACAATATACAGACACGGACACACACAGTATACAGACACAATATACAAACACGGACACACAGTATACAATCACGGACGTATACAGACACAATATACAATCACGGACGTATACAGACACAATATACAAACACGGACACAGTATACAGACACAATATACAAACACGGACACACACAGTATACAGACCCAGTATACAGGCAGACACACACAGTATACAGACACACACACACGGTATACAGACACACACACACAGTAAGCATATACATACACACACAGTATACACACTTTTCATCTATAAATCAGCATAATTGAACACACTGCTGCTGCCCCCATCTCCTGGCATGCTGGGACTTGTAGTTCCCCAGCAGTATACAGACACATTCAGTGGTAATACAGGAGAGGAGGCTTAGCCTGTGTTTTGGTGGGCAGGTAATCTGTAGGGACTGAGATGTAGCAGAGATTGGGACAGAAGTTCAGAACATGCTTCCTCCAGGAGAAGTGCACTTCTCACACACAGAAAAACGATCTAACAGCCTCAGAGACAGGAGCTCTGCTAGAGGAAACATAACCCCCCCTCCCCCTCACCAGAGAAAGCACTGATAAAACGACATTTAACTTACCTTGGATCAGCCTGAAGTCCATCCCACACTCCATGCTGCGTCCCCGCCTCCCTCTCCTCCAGCTGTCGGCAATCTCCTGCTCTGTATTCAAAGAAGCCGCGCGGGGGAAGGGGGGCGTGTACACCAGGTTCCCATTGGCTGAGGAGGTAGTGAAGGGGTGGAGCAGCTATTGCCTCCGAAATCTCACTTCAAAATCATGTCGGTGTCATACATGTCAGGTACAGATGTAAAAATACACAGATTTTTACAATCTGTCCCTGATTTTTCTAAGGCTGGCAACCCTGATGGGGCCCCCTAGTGGCATGGGGCCCTCGGTCACTGCCCGAATGACCGAATGGTCAGTCCGCCCCTGGTATATGGGGAAAAAGCCTGCACAATTAAATACTTCTATTATCTCAGCAGCCACCAACTTCCCCAGCACCAGGGACTGGCCTCAGTGACCAAAGCTAGCTCCTTCACAGACTGGGGGGGGGGGGGGGGGGGAGTTGGTGGGATTGCAAGAGGTTGGGTAGGAGGGGGGAGCTGGAGTGGTATGTGTGTGCTGCCTGACACCTGGGGGGGGGGGGGGTTGCTAAGGGTTTAGGGGGCTGGGGTGGTGTGTGTGTCCCTAGGGGGTGCTTGCTTACAGTGTGAGGGATGGATCCACTGGAGGGACACAGAGATCCCTATTGATGATTAGCCGGAACAGAAGATCTCTGTGTCCTCTCCCGTCAGAACGGCGATCTGCCTTGTTTACATTGGCAGATCACCGTTCGGCCTTCTTTGTGGAACGATCCGCAGGTCCCAGGGTGTTTATCGCATCCACTGAACCCGCCCATTGGCCCCCCTTGTGGCCAATCGGCACATGCAAACCTCTCAGAAGCTAGTGCACGAAGCACCGTATAGGTACGTCAATTCGCGCAGCCATGCCTCCGTGCCACAGTACAACTGCGGCAGGTGGTCGGCAAGTAGTTCATGAAAAGTATTTTGTCAGGATATCCTGTGTTTAACCTTTTCCTATTGTACTGTATTGTATTGTACATGTTACTTGTATTTGAATGTGCATATTGTGGAGGGGAGTCCTGCAAATTACTATTCTGGAAAACTTATTCCAAAACCTGTTGCACGGGGATATTAGTAGGAATGGTTTTAGGCGACATCTGTTTCTACCGCTCATTAAATGATAATAGATTTTCTTTATTGCCACGTCAATGTAAAGGTTTAAGCATAATATGTAATTATTATCACATACAGCTTTCATGATAATGAAGGTCTTCTTTTGCAATATATGACCATTAGACACATATAATCTACATATTAATGTCAGGGGCTAGGCAGCAAAATATTCTAATATAAGTATAGCTTACTGTGCTTATTAAACATGTTAGAGTGTTGCAATATATGATTTCATACTAGGTATAAGATCCTTAGTATTATGTATGCTGATTAACTCACACAGTAGAGTATAGCTAATCAAAGGGTAATACTTTTCAAGATTTTTAAGGATATTCACTGATTAATCAAAATGCTTTAAATTATATTGTACAGTCTGTAATCCTGTGCTGTAAAAAATATAATATTAGCAATCACACAGAAGGTCATTGACTATATTTAAACACAGTCCACATGCCAATGGTTTATGGCAGTTTAAAGTGGACCTTCAGCCAGTTTAGGTTCTTGACATATTTTTCTCAAGCAGTGGGGTAGGCAGGTGACACTTCCTCCATGCTTCCCTTTACCTCATTGGGTGCCAAGTTCTGGGTCACATAAGAGGACTGCCCCAGGGTGGATTTTTCTGGGCTACCCTAGGCATCTGTAACAGGGTCACTACCTTTACTTGAGCCACCCTCATGACCCAGTAGACATGAAGGCCCGGATTCAGGTAGAGCGGCGTACATTTGTGCGGGCGTAGAGCATCTCATATGCGCTACGCTGACGTAACATTGAGAGGCAAGAACAGTATTCACAAAGCACTTGCTCCCTTTTATTGCGCCGGCGTAACGTAAATTGGCCGGTGTAAGCCCGTCTAATTCAAAGTAGGAAGGAAGTGGGCGTGATCTATTAAAATGAAGCGTGACCCCATGCAAATGAAGGCCGAACGAACGGCGCATGCGTGCGCATGCTCAGAATCACGTCGCATATACTCCCTAAGATAGGACGGCTCAATACCTACGACGTGAACGTAACCTTCGCCCAGCCCCATTCATGTACGACTTACGTAAACGACGTAAAATACGACGGCTGTTCCGTCGTCCATGCCTATCCATGGGATGCGCCTCCTATAGGTGGAATAACTTTTACGTATACGGCGTATACTACTGCGACGGGCGCAAGTACGTTCGTGAATCGGCGTATCTCAGTCATTTGAATATTCAACGCGTAAATCAATGGAAGCGCCCCTAGCGGCCAGCGTAAATATGCGCCCAGGCTCCGACGGCGTAGGAAACTTACGTCGGTCGGATGAAGCCACATTTCAGGCGTATCCAGCATTGAGAATCAGGCGTATAGATACGATGGCACTTCTGTGCACTTACGCGGCGTATAGACAGATACGTCGGCGTAAGTGCTTTAAGAATCCGGGCCGAACTCTCTAGATGTACTAAGCATCAGCACGATCAGTTGTACCTTTACTCTGTGCGGTTTCCATCAGTGCCCCGGGACAAGGCTGAGGCCACCGCGGGGGAATACTTAACCTTAAGGAGGGCCTTCACTTCTCAGAGATGGACGTACTGTACACCTCTCACTGTAGCATTTAGGAAGGACAGGCTGAGCTTATTTCTATATCCACCCATCCAGCGTTTGCCACTACCTCTCCCTGTTAGCAGAACAGGCCCCGATGTGCACCCAGCATGGGTTCAATTTGTGCACTTAAATTAAAGGGGTTGTAAAGGAAAAAAATGTTTTCCCTAAATAGCTTCCTTTATGTTAGTGTAGTCCTCCTTCACTTACCTCATCCTTCAATTTTGCTTTTAAATGTCCTTATTTCTTCTGAGAAACCCTCACTTCCTGTTCTTCTGTCTGTAACTCAACACAGTAAGGTGAGGCTTTCTCCCTGGTGTGGAGAAAGCCTCTTGAGGGGGAGGGGGCGAGCAGGCAAGTCAGGACACTCTCTACTTTGCAGATAGAGAAAGGAGCTGTGTGTTAGTGGGCGTCCTGACACTCCTGCCCGCCCCTTCCCCCCTCAAGAGGCTTTCTCCACACCAGGGAGAAAGCCTTGCATTACGGTGTTGAGTTACAGACAGAAGAACAGGAAGTGAGGATTTCTCAGAAGAAATAAGGACATTTAAACGCAAAATCGAAGAATGAGGTAAGTGAAGGAGGACTGCACTAAGGTAAAAGAAGCTATTTAGGGGATTTTTTTTTCCTTTACAACCCCTTTAACTTGTGAACTTCCGTACCTCTGTACAGGATGGGGACCTCGGCAATGCCAATACGCTCCTGATGCTATCAGATACAGACCGCTACAGAAGAAGTGCTGACAACATCTCCCTCTCTGCAAGAGGCCGTCCCACCTGTCAGTTTTTCAGGCGGACCCGATTGGATACTCCATTCACTTCTATGGAGCGGCGGATGCAAGCGACGACATGTCCGCTGACATCCGCCTAAATCTGATCTAATTCTTTCTGAGAAATCAAGAATCAGTTTTGTCAAATCTGACGTTCTCAAAGGGCACCATAGTATTACAATTGGCTGAAAGGACAGGAGATCTTATTGAACGCCTAGCGCCTAGTAGGTGGAGAGAGGAGACGCTCAGCGGAAGATGCTGTGATGGAGAGGAGGACAAACAGGAGCTGCTGCCCATCGACCCCCGGAGCGCTGCCTGCCTGCAACCTATGGGGTAAGTGCTGATCACAACCTAGAGCCAGTGGGGGGTGGTTGTCTGCCCCCCCCAATGGTTTGCAATCATCTGTAGACCACATATTTTCTTGTAAAGATGATGAATATCTTAAAACGTGTTTGCAATGTTTTTACAATAAAACTTGAGTCTATATATCTATATATATATCTATATACTGTATTTATCGGCGCATACCGCGCACTGTTTTTCCCTGAAAATCATGGTAATATCGTGGGTGCACGATATATGCCGATACCCACTTTCCCGCGCCAAATTTGAATACTGCGCCGACATATAGCGAGCGCAGTACACTCGTGTATAGTCGGGCAGTCTCGGCTCCTTCCGCACTCACGTCCTGGACGTACAGGACGTGAGCGCGACAGTAGCCGAGCCTGCCCGAGTGTACTGCGCTCGTTATATGCCGGCGCAGTATTCAAACTCGGCGCGGGAAACGAGCGGAGAGGACGCCGCAAAAGGACGCCGGACCGGACGAAGAGGACACCCGAAGCCGCAGAAGGATGCCGGACCCGACGAGGCCGCGCAAGACACCAAAACTGTAAGTACAAAAAAATCTTTTTTCCACAGGAATGGGGGCAACTTTAGGGGTGGGCGCTATACGCGGGAGCGCGCTATACCCCGATAAATACGGTATAGAGTTGGTCGTATTTCTAATTATGTGGACAGTAATCCATTGAATGAAATGTTCTTGTCTTTCAGTATAACAAGGAACACATTCTTTTAAGCTTACATACTAATTGCACAAAGTATTGTTCCACGCTTTTCTAAGTCAAGTTTGAATTCCAAAAATGGCAGCTAGATTAAATATTTACACTAGGTATTGTAAAATGTGTATATCCGTAGGTCAACTCACCCAGACATGCTTGTATTTGACAGTTTATGTATTTGTACTGGGGACGTGACAGTAAGGATTTTATTCATTGCGCAACTTTCGTAGACAGCACATTTCCTAAAAATGTTTCAGGGTGATGTCATACATGAAAATGATTTATTTTAAAGGAACGGCCCAGTTGTGATCACAGCGTATATCAATTTATGCTCCTGACATCCGAAAGGAAGCCTGTCATGCGAGATATAAATGAGCTACCATTGATGACATTGATGAAAATACTAGTTTCTTGGCTGTCACACTAATTATTTTCTTAAAGTGTAACTCCACTTTTGTTGAGAAAAAAACATTCCCCTCTGGGTGATCGTTGTACATTACAAGGATTTTAACAAACTTCATTGCAGATTCCTACCTTTTGTTATTCTGAAGAAATCCCTGTGTGTTTGTCTGTATCCATGTGGCAAAGTGAGTCTAATGGGAGTGGTTTCATAATAAGAAAGTTGAGTTACCCTTTAAAGCATGTGGGCTTGTTCCAGGTCAATGACTCAAAAATATGGACGTTAATATGACAGTCATGTACAAAAGCTCATCAGAAAAGTGTGCATTTATTATTATTTTTTAAAAGGTGAACTTATCCTTAAAGTGGAGGTTGGACTAAAAAAAAAATATTAAAAGCCAGCAGCTACAAATACTGCAGCTGCTGACTTTTAATATATGGACACTTACCTATCCAGGGCGCCCGAGATGTTGGCAGCCGAAGCCGATCAGTCGCTCGGTTCTCCGCTGCCCCCGCCGCCATCCTCGTTGAGGGAATCAGGAAGTGAAGCCTCGAGGCTTCACTTCCTGGTTCCCTAATGTGCATGCGCGAGTCGCACTGCACATCCTCACTGGTCCCTGCTGTCTGTTGTTTTTACCTTCATGCATTCTATGCATGAAGGTAAAAAAACTTTAGGGGTGCAGCACCTCCTCAGCCCCCCTAATACTTAGCTAAGCCCAACCTCCATCCAGCGATGTGCACAAGGCTCTCCCAGGTCTCTCGTTCCTCATTGGATACAGCAACAGGAGCTATTGGCTCCCGTTACTGTCAATCAAAGTCAGTGAGCCAATAAGGAGAGAGAGAGGGCAGGGCTGAGCCATAGCTCAGTGTCTGAATCAGGGTGGATTTGATTTAAATCAAGACGAATTAAAATCACTAGTAAAATAGCTTGATTTTATTTTGAATCAAAAATTTTAAAGAGCAACTGTCATCTCTGTCCCGCAGAGGCTCCTCCTCTGACCCGCTGTTGACTCACCGACAGTCCCATTCACTTTAATTGGACGGCTGGTGATGCGGCAGTGACACAACAAGGTGAGGGAGCAGGTTAGTGGATGCCCGCTAACAGGTGCTGCCATGATGGATCTGAAATGACAGGTGCTCTTTAAATGTAAGGGCTTATTCTTGTTGGTAGTTAGAATCTTTAAAATGAAGGTTTCCTTGGACTACCGGAGAGTCAGGACACCTACTAACACACAGCTCCTTTCTCTATCTGCAACGTAGAGGGCGTCCTGACTCTCCTGTAGTCCAAGGGAGGGGGCGAGCACGACACACCACACCAGGGAGAAAGCCTCGTATTACTGTGTGTAGTTACAGACAGAAGAACAGGAAGTGAGGATTTCTCAGAAGAAATAAGGACATTTAAAAGCAAAATGGAAGGATGAGGTAAGTGAAGGAGGACTGCACTAAGGTAAAGGAAGCTATTTAGGAAAAAACAAATTGTACCTTTACAACCCCTTTAAGTGCTGGTTCACACAAGGGCTTCACACAGGGACTTACAGCACGACTTTGCAAGGCGACTTCAGCGCGACTTGAAGAAACTTACAGAGCGACTTAAAGTTGCCTCCAGGACAGGCAACTTTTGCTGTGGCCAATTACAGAATAATCAGCTCTGTGGGAGGGAGGGGTTTGCCTGAGTAAACTATTTACTTTTCCTGTAAAGTTGCTTCAGTTAAGACTGATCCGACTTTGGAGGCAACTTCCATTGAAATCTATGGGTACAAGTTGCCTAGAAGTCGCCTTGAAGTAGTACAAGAACGTTTTCGGAAGTCGGACCGACTTCAGTAGTGTACATTAACCACTTCCAGACCGCTGCATGTATATGTACGTCGGCAGAATTGCACGTACAGGCACATTGGCGTACCTGTACGTCCCTGCTACGATCGAGACCGATCGGGACCCCCCCCCGCTACATTCGGCGGTCGGATTCCCGCGGGGAGCGATCCGGGACAACGGCGCGGCTATTCGTTTATAGCCGCCCCATCGCGATCGCTCCCTGGAGCTGAAGAACGGGAAGAGCCGTATGTAAACACGGCTTCCCCGTGCTTCACTGCATCGATCGAGTGAGCAAAAAATAAAAACCGCAGAGGTGATCAAATACCACCAAAAGAAAGCTCTATTTGTGGGGAAAAAAGGACGCCAATTTTGTTTGGGAGCCACGTCGCACGACCGCGCAATTGTCTGTTAAAGCGACGCAGTGCCGAATTGTAAAAACCCCTTGGGTCATTTAGCAGCATATTGGTCTGGTCCTTAAGTGGTTAAGACGGCTCTCATTCACTTACAATAATTTCTCATGTCGCGCGACTTGGGGCGACACAAGTAGGATCCCAAGTCGCTGTAGTGTAAACCGACACTAAAGCTCAGCCGTGGTAAATATTGCTGATGTTTACAATGTTTTGAAAGCCTGGAAGCAAATATCCCCCATTCTTAACTGTATGCCCTCTACATAACATAGAAGCAGTTTACAGAACACACTATAAAGAAGCACGCAAAGATTCCGACAATGTAAACTTATCACATACAGAGGAAGCATATTGGCATTTAGGAAGTCGGTGACAACGAGGAAGCAGAAGGATAAACACACGAGAGGTGTAAAGTGAAAATCCACATCATTACAACGATCTGTTATGAGTGTGAAGACCGTTTGTCACTATAAAAAGTTTGGAACACTGGACAGAATTCATCGGGGCATTCCTGTAAAAATAGCAGCCAGGTCATAGATTCAAAAATAGAAATAGAATGTATCAAAAAAGCTCTTAAAGAACAATATGTAAACAAAAGCGACTGAGTCATTATTAGACATGTCTAATTGTTAAATACAAGATATATTTGGATACATAAACATTTATATAGAAATCTGCCAATGCAGGTTTTTTTTTTGCCACAGCTACCAATTATATATATATATATACAGTGCTCAAAAAAAATAAAGGAACACTTTGAAAACATATCAGATCTCAACGGGCAAAAATCTCATGCTGGATATCTATACTGATATGGACTGGGTAATGTGTTAGGCAGGGCTCAAGTCCTGCGGGAACGCGTGGGAACGAAGTTCCTGCACTTTTTTCACAGCGGAAACTCAGTTGCCTTTGCAGGACTAGAGCAGCCGAGCCGCCCGAGCCAATCCTTTACTAAGCGGCGATGCCCAGCTCGAGTCATTGTCAGGCGAAGCTTAGTAATCCTTTATGTTACTGGCCATATCCTGTATATTGATTCATCAGGTAGTGTGCAGGTATTCCGTCACTTCCTCGATGCCGCAATGTCTCCTGGGAGCTTTAGAAAGAACTTGCTTCTTTCTAAATCCCACGATAACTCGCGGCCGACCTCCCCAATGTCTGATGGGAACAATGACAAAAGCTCCCAGGAGACATTGCGGTATCGAGGAAGTGACGGAATACCTGCACACTACCCGATGAATCCATATACAGGAAGCGGCCAGTAACATAAAGGATTACTAAGGTACAGTGGATCGGAAAAAAAACATGCAGTTTAGTAATTATGCATATGAGTCGATCATTTTTTTTTTTTTTTTTGGTGGAGAAGTGGATCTTTGGTGGGAGTTCCCACACTTTTTTCCCCAGGACTTGACCCCTGGTGTTAGGAATAAAAGGATGGCACATCGTTTGATGGTTTGATGGAAATGAAAATTATCCACCTACAGAGGGCTGAATTAACAACTCAAAATGGTCCTTATGGCCCAAGTGCTTGTATGCATGCCTGACAACATCAGGTCATGCTCCTAATGAGACGACAGATGGTGTCCTGGGGTATTTCCTCCCAGATTGGGAACCAGAGCATCACTGAACAGACTGAGGTGCAACCTGGAGGCACCAGATGGACTGAAACATAATGTCCCAGAGATGTTCTTTTGGATTTAGGTCAGGTGAGCGAGGGGGCCATTCAATGGTATCAATTTTTTCATCCTACAGGAACTAGCTGCATGCTCTCGCCACATGAGGAGGGGCATTGTCATGCACCAGGAGGAACCCAGGACCCAGTGCACCAGCGTAAGGTCTGACAATGGGTCCAAGGATTTCATGCCGATACCTAATGGCAGTCAGGGTGCCATTGTGTAGCCTGTAGAGGTCTGTGCGTCTCTCCATAGATATCCCTCCCCAGACCATCACTGACCCACCACCAAACTGGTCATGCTGTTACAGGCAGCATAAAGTTCTCCACGGCTTCTCCACACCCTTTCACGTCTGTCACATATGCTCAGGGTGAACCTGCTCTCATCTGTGAAAAGCATGGGGCACCAGTGGCGGACCTGCCAATTCTGGTGTTCAATGGAAAATTCCAATCGAGCTCCACAGTGTCCGGCAGTGAGCACAGAGCACACCAGAGGACATCTGCCCTCAGGCCACCCCCATGAAGTCTATTTCTGATTGTTTGGTCAGAGACATTCACACCAGTGGCCTGCTGGAGGTCATTTTTGTAGGGCTCTGGTAGTGCTCATCCTGTTACTCTTTGCACAAATGAGCAGATACCAGTCCTCCTGATGGGTTAAGGACCTTCTACGGCTCTGTCCAGCTCTCCTAGAGTTACTGCATGTCTCCTGGAATCTCCTCCATGCTCTCTTGAGACTGTGCTGGGAGACACGGAAAACCTTCTTGCAATGACACGTATTGATGTGCCATCCTGGAGGAGTTGGACTGCCTGTGCAACCTTTAGAGGGTCCAAGTACCGCCTTGTGCTACTAGAAGTAAACACTGACCCTAGCCAAATGCAAAACTAGTGAAAAACAGTCAGAAAAGATGAGTAGGGAAAAAAAAATGTCAGACACCTCCACCTGAAAAAACATTCCTGTTTTGGAGGTTGTCTCATTGTTGCCCATCTAGTGCACCTGTAGTTAATTTTAATTAACAGCAAAGCAGCTGAAACTGATTAACAACCCCCTCTGTATACACCCCTCCCTCTCTGCTACTTAAAGTGGAGTTCCACCCTGAAAAAATGTTTTAGTCCAAAAATCTAAACCGAAATAGCTGTTGCTATGCGGAAGTCTAGAATCTGCCTCTTCATCGTCCGCGGTGGATCCTTTTCCTCCTCCTACACTCGGTTTCTTCTTGTGAATGGGGCGCGCTGCATTCTGGGAACTGTGTGTATCCCAGAAAGCAGCCGGCCCATTTACAAAGCGCCGCGCTGCTCGCACATGCGCACGGCTTCACTGCCTGTTTCCTTACTGTGGATGGCGGCGCCTGGAGCTGCCAGGATCGAGGATCGGTCTCAGCGGGGGGCAACTAGGACAGGTAAGTGTTCTTATTAAAAGTCAGCAGCTACAGTGTTAGTAGCTGCTGACTTTTAATTTTTTTTTTTTTTTTTTTTTTACCGGACCTCCGCTTTAACTGACCAAATCAATATCCCAGGAGTTCTGATTCAAAAGTGTTCCTCTAATTTTTTTGAGCAGTGTGTGTATATATATATATATATATATATCATTGAACCCTTCCTGTCCAGCTCCAGCATCCTTTTAAGTGGTTCTTTATGACTTTGGCTTTGGGGGGTACAGGATGGACTTCCCGATCACGTGGCCAGCATGATTAGCTGCCACAGTGGTCACATGTGACTAAAGACAGAGAGCTGTCTATGGCAGCTTGGTTACTGTGCTGGGAAAAAATAAACTCACAAAGAACACAACATTGTTGGAAACACAAGACCTCTAGAGCTACCTTCTACAAATTTATTGAGAACAGATAATAAAAAATAAAATAAAAATAAAGATATACCTATGCTTAAAGCAAGATCCCATCTGAGCATGCTCAATCCCACAAATTAACATCCCCAACAATCCCCTCCTGCCACCCCATTAAACACATCACACACACGACCCACCGCCTACAAATTATTCTCCCCCATAGCAATAATGGCAAAATCAAAAAAAGTCACTATGGACAGTAATGTAAATGGAGTGCAATACCCAAACATGCAATAGGCAGAAGGCACCATGAGGGTGCGTACTATAACACATGGATATGATAATATGCTGTATAGATGGAAGGCAAATCCCACCGGGTGATTGCCTACACCATTAGCACCAGTCAGTAAATGTCCTAGCACATGTATGATAATAATCTCACAAAAATGACATCAAAAGAAAAACCAATTCAATATGAGTTACTAAACCCACAACACTAAAATAAGTCTGTATATGCAGAATAGCATGCTTGTTATACTCACTGTGGAGGGGTTAATCCTCTGCATTGTGTAAAGAGGCTCTTTGATCCTGTATGCACAGATACTCCCCTCCCTGCACTGTCTAAACGGGAAGGCCAGCTAACACACGTGCAGGATATCCAACCTGCACATGCTCAGTTGTGTCTTTTATGCTGGAGAGAACATTTCCTTGTTCTCAGAGCTAGCCAGTTCACATGATATTGACATCACACATGTGGGCGTGTATACAGGCTATAGTAGAAATCTCCTGCTACCTGAACACACAGGTCTCGACAATCTCTGCAGGTTATAATGTGACCGTGGTATACAGATCAGCCAAAAAGGCTGCAGGCGCAGTGGGTGGGCAGATGAACTATTTTCATATTTCTGGGTTTAGTAACACTTTAACAAAGAAACCTCCAGGATTCATATGTGTAGGCATGTGGACATTAAAGCCCACACATGCATTTTGTGGGCAGCAAGAGGTTAAAGTATGTGTAAAAACGTAATACTCGTGTTCAGCTTGAAAGTACATAAAAAAATTAACAGGTAAAAAAAAAAAAAAATGAAAAAGCAGCTCCAGTTGCTATACCCACCTTATCCATAGTGCTATGATCTGCAGACTTTTCTATTCAGTGATAAGTCACCCCTTCTCTTCCAAGTAAAATGACACCTAACTATTTATAAAACAAAATTGCACAGCCATTCACCTTGCTAATTTTCATTCACATTTTTTCTGTATGAATTGAACCATTTTCTCTTTTGAACAAATGTGCCCTTATTATGGGCAGTGGTAAAATAAAATACCACATGATGGCCACTAGATGGAGTTGAGGAGCATAGACAATGCATACCTCTTCTCAGTATTATCTAAAATTGTTACAAAGACATATGTGTTTCCATTGTTTCTGAACTCCACCCAGTGGTCATAATGCCATATTTTTCTACTGCCCATAATGAAGTATTTATGATCTGCCCATACCTGTAGGGAAGAGGATTTGTGATTTAATTGGACACATTTGAAAACACTTGGGAAAAAAGGTAAGCATTGAGTTTTTTTCTGTTGTGGCGGGTGCTCTTTTGGGCGTGGCTTTTAATTAATTTAGTGCTTGTTCACATGTGTTTTGGTCTGAAATCACTCTTCAGAGAGCATTTGGAGGTGTTGTATTGTACTTTCATTGCTTGCTTTAACTCCAGCCACACTGGAAGTGATTGGGGGGGGGGGGGGTTCCACTTTTCAAGCACTAATGTGCAAGAGCCCTAAATGATAAGCCAGGCCTTCTCGTCCAACATCAGTGCCTGACCTCACAAATGCACTTCTGGAAGAATGGAGAAACATTCCCATAGACACACTCCAAAACCTTGTGGACAAACTTCCCAGAACAGTTGAAGCTGTTATAGCTGCAAAGTGTGGGCAAACTAAATATTGAACCCTACGTACTAAGACGCCATTAAAGTTCAAGTGCGTGTAAAGGCAGGCATCCCAATACTTTTACATGCAAAAGTAGAAATCCCTGTTACATTTTTAAACCTTTTTGCTTAGTAAATCATTATCATTCACGTCCAGAAGATGGCGCTCTTTTGCTAAAAATCCAGCTGTCAAAGCCAACTTACAGTGTATTTGATTCCTAGTTAAAATAAAGAAAAAAAAGCCAAATTGGATCAATGCAACTATGCAAAAATACTAGGAATTCACCTTTAGTGCTGGTTCATACTGATGCGAATCTGAAGTGATTTAAATGCATTCCAAAAAGCCTAGATTTGCATGTCATCTGAAATAACATTGTGTTTAATGAGGGTTGTTCACATCTATGCGTTGCGATGCTATTGTGATGTGGCTAAAAAAAGGGTCTTGTGCATGTTTACAGTGGCGCGATGCGATTTTCATCTCCATAGACGTCAGTGGAATTGAAGTGAAATTGCATCTTGTGTTAACATGTGTGCGAATACAGCTGGTTCCACTTTCTATTGGCCTGAACAGAAATTGAAACTGCGCCCAATCCCATCCGAAATCACATTAGGGTTAGGGTTAGGGGTTAGGGTTAGGGCTTAGGGTTAGGGCTTAGGGTTAGGGTTTAGGGTTGGGGTTAGGGTTGGGGTTAGGGTTAGGGGTTAGGGTTTCCCATTGAAGAATATGGCTAGGACTCAGAAATTGGAACAGGGACCTCCCCCAAAGGTCAGAAGGTGGGTTCCCAGAGGTCAAAGGTCACAGGGCGTGGCTGACCCACCCCCACAAAAGTGTACCGCCTACCCCAACTAAGTCGGGGAATAAACAAGTCGGGGAAAACCTGGTTTTAAGGACAAATTGCATCTGAAAATTGCACTGTATTTGCTCTAAAATACATTACAAATCTGCATGTAAGTCGCACCCATTTGCACCGCATCAGTGTGAAAAAGTGACGTCACTGTCAGTTATCTAAAGAAATCTTAATGGCAGTTCTCTGCAATAGAAGACATAGGGGTTGATTTACTTAATAGACTGTGCACTTTGAAAGTTCAGTTGCACTCTTTTTTTCTAAGTAAATGTAAATGTGGTAAAACTAGCTAGTAAACACACAGCTCCCATTCCTGTCAGGGGAGAAATGCCTGACCGTCTGTTCATACAATGTATGAACAGCGATCAGTCATTTCGAGGCCACCCCCCCTACAGTTAGAACACACCCAGGGAACATACTTAACCCCTTCCCCGCCCCCTAGTGTTAACCCCTCCACTGCCAGTTGCATTTTTATAGTAATCAATGCATTTTTATAGCACTGATCGCTATAAAAATGCCAATGGTCTCAAAATTGTGTCAAAAGTGTCCGAAGTGTCCGCCATAATGTCGCAGTACCGAAAAAAAATCGCCGATCGCCGCCATTACAAGTAAAAAAAAAATATTAATAAAAATGCCAAAAAACTACCCCCTATAATGTATAACTTTTGCGCAAACCAATCAGCGATTATTTATTACGAAAAATATGTAGAAGAATACGTATCGGCCTAAACTGAGGGAAAAAAAAAATAATTTATATATTTTTGGGGGATATTTATTATGGTAAAAAGTAAAAAAATTTTTTTTTTTTTTAATTGTCGCTCTATTTTTGTTTATAGCGCAAAAACTAAAAAACGCAGAGGTGATCAAATACCAACAAAAGAAAGCTCTATTTGTGGGAAAAAAGGGACGCCAATTTTGTTTGGGAGCCATGTCGCATGACCGCGCAATTGTCAGTTAAAGCGACACAGTGCCAAATCGCAAAAAGTGCTCTGGTCTTTGACCAGCAATATGGTCCGGATGTTAAGTGGTTAATGTTCGGTGATTCTTTACAAAAAAATAACTGCTCTTGCTCAATGAACACCTGATATTGGTCCTATAATTGTACGAGAAGGCAGGATTACTACATATCATGAATGATTCATTAGATGGCCATACACAAGACAGCAAGACTATTTTTACTAGTAGAAAGTAACAGGATCTTTGAGTGATAGAGTCAATAACTGGCAGTCCATGGCCTGTAATGCATCCTGGTGGAAATCCCTCAGCTCTGGAAACGAATCCTTTAGTCTAGATGTGCACAATACAGCTCTTACAATTTATTTCTTGGATCTCGTTGCAGAATACTTGTGCTGAATGAAGTTGACTCCATTTATTATTGCTTAAAGAAAGTAGCAGTTAAGAGTGATTAACACCCTTGCAGTGCATTAAAACTATAAATCATTATATCACCTCCTCATGCCCTCTTTGAACCCTTAAAAACTTACATCAGCGTTTTGCAACTGTGTTCATTGCGTGCAGTTTCAGGGTGGTTGTGAAGCAGCCCTATTCAGTTGAATGGGGGATAAGGAGATCATTTTTTCTGCGTCATGGTACAAAGCAATGTGGATGTGGCATGTGCATACCTCCATCTACTGGAGTTGTAACTTAACCTCCCTGGCGGTATGATTCTTTCTGAAAAAATATGCTGAAAGCGGTACCATTATTTGCAAGGAAATTTGGCGTTTTATATTGTAGGTCTGTAATTTTTAGGAATAACTCACTTAAATCTGACCAAACAAGAATCTAATAGGCATCCCGGGTATGACATTTTTTTAAAAACAAAATTTTAAATTATAATATAATAAATAATTATAAATAATTATAGCAAGTAATAATATAATTAAAATAAAAATTATTCAATAATGTAATCAACTCAAAATCACTGAAATTTGCTCAGTTGCAGAATTGTTGCTGTCATAATTTTTATTTTTTTTATGACGAATTTCCCCGCAAATCGCTATCGCACAATTCTGCAAGTGCTTATAATTTATTATCGCTGTTTTCTAGCTGCTCTAAAACCATTTTTGACATAAAAAGACACTTTTGGTTGCTATGGACAATCTACAGTTTGCAGGGAGAAAGAACGGTTTTTATTATATAAAAGTACATGTAGGGCACTGGGCAGACCACTAGGGACAAGGGGGGGTGTGTATTTTTTTACATACAGTACTGTAATCTATAAGATTACAGTATACTCTATGTATAGTGTTTGTTTACTTTTTTGAATTTGGCGCCGATCTCCGCTCCCGTGCGTCGTAACGTCGCAGGGAACGGAGATCGGCGGCACAGGAGGACACTGTGTGAATCGAGCGAGGTCCCGCTCGCTCACACAGCGCGGTGGCATCGCTGGATCCAGGACAAGGTAAGCCAGCGCACGCTGCAGGCTCTGCACAGCTACCCCGAGCGTGACTCGGGGTTATCGATTTTGGTAGAAAAAATCAACCCCGAGTCACGCTCGGGGATACCGCCAGGAGGGTTAAAGTGATTGTACACCCTTACATATATTCTCTGTGAGGTGAATGGCCTGTGATACACAGAAATAAATAAAATAATAAATAAAAATCATCCTACATATGTGTATTTGTTTATCTGTAGTCTTCTCTTCTCTACATCCTTTCAAAGTAAAGAATTTATAAAGTTTGTATGAGCTTTCTGAAAAAAAGGGGGTGGAAGCTGAAATTACACACTGCAGTTATTTGTGTGAAAAAAAATATATAAAAATGTCATATGGGTACAGTGTTGCATGACCGAGTAATTGTCATTCAAAGTGCGACAGCTCTGAAAGCTGAAAATTGGCCTGGGAAGGAAGGGGGTAAAGTGCCAAGTAGGCAAGTTGTTAAACAGCTTCAAAGCAGCAATGAAACTTGGCTGTGTTAGAGAGTGTTAAGAGAACTGTTATTATAACACTGTTTATTAAATGTACAAGTATAGCAGGTAGTGTGACATTTATTGGAAAAAGACAATTAACAACTCATATTTATTAAAATCTAAAGAGCTTATCATAGTGCTCAGACTTTAACAACTGGGAGAGATGCCTGGGGACTGTTAATAAGGATACACTGATAGTGGTCCTGATGCTTCCTGTAGTAATCAGAAAAACAGCAAGGGGGCGCCTGGCTAAGTGCAGTAAGATAGGAAAATGGAAACATTACATAGAAATGGCAACTCACTCAAATTGTTTAGGCATGTACGTGAATGGTATGCTAAGGTGTCAGTCACAGGAGAGCGCTTCCACTCTGGGGGTGGAGTTGGATAACCAGGTAACCACTGGAGGAAGCAGGAAGCAGCACATGGGGTCTGTGGAGTGCTTATGGGGACAGGAAATTATGAAAATGAAAGAAATGCTATTGGGGGCATGAATACGAGTTTTGAGGCTGCCCCCTCTTTTTCAAGCCAAGTCTGGCATGATAGAGAGCCATGGCCTCCAAACGCATAGCCACACAGAGAAAAGTGTGGAGGGGGGTAGAGAAGAGGATAATACAGAATGAGGGTAATATTATTTTTCTCATAGTTTACTATGCCTATAATCTGTTCCATATGCATACTTTTGTTTAATAACTCTATCAATTCTGACAGTGTATGGTGTATATGTTGACTTCTAGCGCAGCAAAGAGAAATGTAACCACTAGTCCACCGGGCCTATTCTGGCACTTCTCTCCTTCATGTACAAATCAAACATTGTTTGCTAGAAAATTTATCAGAACCCCCAAACATTATATATATTTTTTTAGCATACACCCTAGGGAATAAAATGTCGGTCATTGCAACTTTTTTTCTCGCACGGTATTTGAACAATAATTTTTCAAACACCTTTTTTTGGGAAAAAAAAAACGGTTTCATGAATTAAAAAATAACAAAACAGTAACGTTAGCCCAATTTTTTTGTATAATGTGAAAGATGATGTTACGCCGAGTAAATTGATACCTAACATGTCACGCTTTAAAATTGTGCACACTCATGGAATGGTGCCAAACTTCGGTACTTAAAAATCTCCATAGGTGACGCTTTAACATTTTTTACAGGTTACTGTTTTCGAGTTACAGAGGAAAAGTGCTAAAATTGTTGCACACGCTCTAACGCACGCGACGATACCTCACATGTGGGGTTTGAACGGCGTTTACATATGTGGGCGGGACTTGAATGCGTGTTCACTTCTAAACGCGAGCTACCGGGGATAGGGGCGTTTAAAAAAAAACATTTTTTATTATTTTATTTTTTATTTTACTCGATTTCTTTTATTTTCACACTTTTTTCGTCTTTTTTTTTATTTTTTATCACTTTTATTCCTATTACAAGGAATGCAAACATCCCTTGTAATAGGAATGTTTGTGACAGGTACTCTTTATGGAGAGATGCAGGGTCAATAAGACCCCACATCTCTCCTCCAGGCTGGAAAGCATTAGATCGTGAAAAAAAATTCTAATGCTTTCAGCCGCGATTGCGGCTGTGTTTACATTCCAGGACCCGGGCGTGACGTCATAACATCGCGCCCGGGCCTCCGACGATCATAGAGATGACTGGTGACCATCTGTTCACTAGTCTACTCTATGGTTTCCATCGGACGCTGGCGGATCGTTTCTCCGGGTCTCCGATGGCAAAGGAGACCCCGGAGAAGCACCGGATGGTGGCTGGAGGGGGGGGCATCCCCTCCTGCCGCCTATAAGAATGATCAAGCGGCGGAACCGCCGCTATGATCGTTCTTATGGTGCAGGGATTCGCCGGCTGAAGAGATGGATATCTGAATGATGCCTGTAGCTGCAGGCATCATTCAGATATCCCCACTGAAAATCCAGGACGTCATATGACGTCCTTGGGCGGGAAGTGGTTAAGGGGTCTACTTATAAAAAAAAAAACTTGTTAAACAAATATGACAAGTATTCGTCCAGATTTGAAAAATTCTGGCCATATTTTGTTTAATGCAGTGATCATCAGCGCTATCTAGTGGCCATAATGCAGTATTTTTTTCTGATTGTGGTATTTCAGAAAAATACCTCATTATGATCACTAGATGGAGCTCAAGATCGCTGCATTAAACAAAATATGGTCAAAATTCATCAAGGATGGGTGAATGTTTACAGTCACCCAACCAATTTTTTTTATAAATAGACCCATTAATACATTCCTCCAAGTTTGTGCATGCTGACTAAGCAAATTCACATAAAGGTGGAAGACCCCATAGCTATATTAAAATTTTAAACATAAGCAATGCTTTATAAACTTTTTATCATTCAGTAGCCCTTTCCAGAGAAATCTTGTACATATGGATGATTTGTCAGCTGGAAAACAGTTATAAATATTGCAGGTCAATTAGACAAGCGCATCTCTTGCCTTAGTTAAAGGTTAATGGAATCTATGATCTATTCTTATTTAGAGAGAACTGGGGGAAGAGGAGAAGTGGTGCAGAACACATGCCTTAATCATAAGAACACTTACAATGCCATGGAGGATAGCTGTAAAGTGTTCGATATATTACATAGGAAGCAATGACAGTAACATCTGCTTGTGGACAATAATATGTACACCCTGCTGACAAAGGGCTTTCTGGCTTTTTTGTATTACTCTAGATTTAGTCAATCTGCCTTGAGTGTCTTTATCAATAAAGTGAACCTAAACTAAGGGAAACTAAGGGGCTATTAAAATAGTGGAGTTGCATTCTGATACACGTTAAAGTTTGTTGAGTCAAGGCTATGTAGACCAGCAACAAGGAAACGCATATGTGGAGTCCGTGTGCCGCGCACCCCAAAAATGCAAAAACAAAAATGGGAAGGTCCCCCAGTGGGGTTTTTTAGCGGCATGATGTTCTCAATAAATAAGAGTGGTTGGATGATATTGAAGTTAAAATCTTTACTTGGTTTCAACATTAAATTACAATAAAATGTACAACATGGTTGGAGCATTTGTAAAATAGTGTAGATAATATACATATAGTACACTCTGATTATACATGAATATAAAAATAACAGTGGCAAAAATCAACAACAATACAATACATGTTACATCATGATTCAATTGGTTTCCGTATGAGTATCCCGACGCGTTTTGACCTAAACTGTCACGGTCTTCTTCAGGGAATTGTACTCACTCAAGGGTTAATGAATTAACATGTAATCAGAGATGGTTGCTGAGAAGTAAAAATGATCCGAAGACCCCCATAGCAAGAGAAACCTCCGTTCCGCTTGACGGGAACCCACCAAACCGGGCTTTCAAGGAGTCACAAGTGTGGACCATAGGGGGGAGGAGACGACCGGAAGACACATAGGCTCCATCCTAATGTATGTATGGAGGGAGCTGTCCCAGAATCACATAAAGACCAGCAAAGCCAAAATTGGACTTGACTTATTTTTTTCAAATGCAGCGACCTATAACGCATATTCCCCAACCGTCCCGGATTCTGTGGGACTGTCCTGGCATTGAAACATAATCCCGGGGTCCCTTGAATCAGGGCTGTGTCCCGCAGCCGACCAATGGAACACTTGTTTTGTTCAACAGTAGCACTGCTGAGCATAGTGATCTCCTGCTTGGCAGTAGACATGTGCGTTCCCGTTTGTAACGAATGGATTTTCGTACGAATTTGTTGGTATTCGTACATTCGGATCAATTCGAACATCTGAAAAGCCGAATGAACCAAAATATGAAACTTACGGAATTACAAATAAGCAAAATAACGAACAAGCGAAAATACGAACGTACGATTGGACAATCTTACTAAAATACGAAATACCGAAACAGCAAAAGAACGAAAATGACATCTGTAACAAACGATTTGCATTCCGTATTTTAAATCCTTTGGGCTAGATTCAGGTAGGGGAGTGCAATGTTACGGCGGCGTAGCGTATCGTATTTACGCTACGCCGCCGTAAGTTAGAGAGGCAAGTGCTGTATTCACAAAGCTGACTTTACTGTTGTCTTATTTTTTTATTAAAAAACGTGTATTTTTTCCCCAAAAAAGTGCGCTTGTAAGACCGCTGTGCAAATACGGTGTGACATAAAGTATTGCAACAACCGCTATTTTATTCTCTAGAGTGTTAGAATAAAATATATATATAATGTTTGGGGGTTTCTAATTAGAGGGAAGGAGATGGCAGTGAAAGCAGTGAAAAACACATTAGAACTGCTGTTTTGCTACTTGTAATGGCAACGGTCACCACAAGATGGCGCCAGATCACAGAAGGAAGCTTAGGCCTGCAGAAGGCCGCAAAGCCGCGGCCTCAATTACCGGCCAGCCCGCGCCGGCCGGTAATCGAGGCCACGGTTTTGCGGCCTTCTGCAGGCTTAAGCTTCGCCGGGCGCCAGGTCACAATTTCTTGTCACAATTGCACCCGGGCGCCCGGATTTTGTCGAGCCCTGTCTTAAGCCACCCTAGTGTGAAAACCCTTTCTTCGGCTGCTAGAAAAAAGCGCCCCGATAGCGGATGAAAAGCTCTGCTTTCCTTCTAACGCCCGTACTGCTCTAGTGTGAAAGGGGTCTTAAACTCCATTCTCATAATTTACATCTTACTTAATAGCGACATCTCCTGGCCACAGGAAGCATAGAACATTCTGCTTTACCTGCTGGGTACTGGAAGTTTTTAAAAATAACATGCATAGCCGCAAAGCTTCACTTCCTGATTCCCTCACCGAGGATGACGGCGGGGGCAGCCGAGAGCCGAGCGATTGCTTGGCTTCAGCTGCCGACATCGCTGGCACCCTGGACAGGTAAGTGTCCATTTATTAAAGGTCAGCAGCTGCAGTATTTGTAGCTGCTGGCTTTTAATATTTTTTTTTTTTAGGCGGACCTCCACTTTAAGAACAGTGTTGCATTAATGCACAATTGCCAGTTAAAGTAACACAGTACTGAATAGCAAAAAATGTCCTGCTCATGAAGGGAGTAAAACCTTCCAGAGTTCAAGTGGTTAAAGAGTCCCTCTTAACTACGTTCAAATGTTGACAGCTATGCAAAGGATAATGTCTCTTGAGCCTCATACACACGATCAATTTTCTGCAGACAAAGCGTCAGACTTTTGTATACGGAAAATTTTAAAGCCTGCCACCCAACATTTGTCTGTGGAAAATCCGAAAAGAAAACAATTGTCCAATGGAGCGTACAAACGTTCGGATTTTCCGCCAACAGGCTGCCAACACACAATTCCTGTCGGAAAATCCGATCGTGTGTACGAGGCTTTAGATCCTACACATCGAGCAGAATTATATTGTAAGTTCAGGATCTCTGCATAAGATTACAACATACTTACAGCTGTTGGGCTTAAAGGGGTTGTAAAGGTAAAAAAAAATCCTAAATAGCTTCCTTTACCTTAGTGCAGTCCTCCTTCACTTACCTCATCCTTCCATTTTGCTTTTAAATGTCCTTATTTCTTCTGAGAAATCCTCACTTCCTGTTCTTCTGTCTGTAACTCCACATAGTAATGCAAGGCTTTCTCCCTGGTGTGGAGTGTCGTGCTCGACCCCTCCCCTGGACAACAGGAGAGTCAGGACGCTCTCTACGTTGCAGATAGAGAAAGGAGCTGTGTGTCAGTGGGCGTCCTGACTCTCCTGTAGTCCATGGGAGGGGGTGAGCACGACACTCCACACCAGGGAGAAAGCCTTGCATTACTGTGTACAGTTACAGACAGAAGAACAGGAAGTGAGGATTTCTCAGAAGAAATAAGGACAATTTAAAAGCAAAATGGGAGGATGAGGTAAGTGAAGGAGGACTGCACTAAGGTAAAGGAAGCTATTTACGGAAAAAAAAAATTGTACCTTTACAACACCTTTAATTTTGTTATTAATGCAAAAAATATTAGAGATTTGTGTGAGGAGAAAATAAATATCAGCCCAAGTTTCCAGACGTGCTTCCTATGCCACTGCCTTTAACCCCAAGAGCTAGCAACAAATATTCTACTGTCACATAACAGTTTCAGAATTCACAACCCCAGAGTAAGAACCTTTATATGATTTACATGTCCGCAGAAGCCAAACTGCAGCACCAGACTTCACTGAAAAAGATTTATACCATAGAGAATTATGAACAATTCTTTGCTGGAAAAAGACCACCACATCCCCTGAGATTATCCTGACAGTAACAGTGACGGCTTATATTGGTTCCCAGCTATGCGGAAAAATACACCACACTGTATATCCTTTATTACATCTAAGGGCCAAGGCATATTACTTTGAAAGTAATTCTACTGAGGGCTGAAATAACTCCTTTAATGCTGGTTAAAGTGCTGCAAAAACATATACAGTATACTATATATATATGTATATATATATATATATATATATATATATATATATATATATATACAGGCCCGTCGGAACCCGACAGGCAAAGCAAGCATTTGCCTGGGGCCCCGAGCTAGCCAGGGGCCCCAGCAGAGTTGATAGGGCAGTCTGGTCGGCCGTGTACCATAACCGCGCGGTGCAGGAGAATCAGGTTCCTGTTCCCGGCCGGACTGACAGGAAGTGCACACACTGAGTGTTCACTTCCTTTCAGTCCGGCCCCGGGAACAGCAAAGTGAATCTCCTGTACCGCGCGGTTATGGTACACGGCCGACCGGACTGCAGGAGGATGCAGCGATGCGGCAAGGGCCCTCCCTGTTGGGGCCCCTGTGCGGACACCAACATCTAGGCTGAGGCGGAGGATAGAGGTAAAACGCCAACCCCCCCCCCCCCTCCCCGCTTCTCAACTTGAAATGTCACTTTTTTTTTTCTTAATATATATATTTATATACACATACATGCATATACAGTTGTGCTCATAAGTTTACATATACATTTATTATCAATTAACTGTGTTTACTCTTTTTAAATCATAATCACAACAGAAACTACCCAAATGACCCTGATTAAAAGTTTACATACCCCAGTGATTTTGGCCTGATAACATGCACACAAGTTGACACAAAAGGGGTTTGAATGGCTATTAAAGGTAACCATCCTCACCTATATATACAGTTGTGTCCAACATCACTAACCAGATCAATCACTGTTTTGGTATAAATTATATTTCTACATGGCAAACAATTTACCAGTATGTATAGCATACTTACCAACTGTCCTGAAATTCCAGAGACATTCCCGGGATTTAGACCTTTTTCCCGGTTTTAGCGTTTCCCTGGAAATTCAGGGTTTTCCAGATTTTTCACCGCCGTGCTAAAAGGTCCTCGTCAATGTCCTTGCCAGCCGCCAATTTACTGAAGACCAGAACGCCCAGAACAAATAAGAGGCTGCGTGGCTGCCAATAGAAATTGAGCTGCGGCACCGCCCACCCCCTGGCCCGCTGCTGGTCTGTCTGTGACCCTGTTGTGGGAAAGACTGCAGGGGTGGGTGGGTGTATAGCTCCACAGTTCAATTTCTATTGGCAGCCACCTGGCCAGCTCCGCCTCTATTTCTTCCACTCTGCCTGTTACTTCCTTCTGGTCTTCTATAATGGTGGCGGAAAGAGTCTCTGCTGCTGGGGGATACCTGATGTAAGGAGGGGTTCCACTGGGGGACAACTGATGTAAGAGGGTCTCCACTGGGGGACACCTGATGGAAGGGGGGCTCCACTGGAGGACACCTGATGTAAGGAGGGGTTCCACTGGGGGATAACTGATGTAAGAGGGTCTCCACTGGGGGACACCTGATGGAAGGGGGGCTCCACTGGAGGACACCTGATGTAAGGGGGGCTCCACTGGGGGATACCTGATGTAAAATGGGGGCTCCACTGGGGAATACCCGATGTAAGGGGGCTCCAATGGGGGATACCTGATGTAAGGGGGACACCGCTGGGGGATGCCTGATATAAGGGGGAGCTCCACCGGGGTATTTCTGATGGAAGGGGGGCTCCGCTGGGGGACATCTGATATAAGGGGGTCCATTGGGGCATACCTGATGTAAGGGGGGCTCCACTGGGGAATACCTGATGTAAGGGGGCTCCACTGGGGAATACCTGACTAAGGGGGGCTCCACTGGGGGATACCTGATGTAAGGGGGACCATTGTCTTCTTCTGGTGGAAGGTCAGGGAATGCAGTCCCCACCGGGAGAAGACAGTGATTCTCACTAGCAGCTTTAGCAGCCGCTAGCAATAATCACAAGAGAATCCAGCAGCTTTTCGGTTGTACCGAAGTTGATCTATCAATCAACTTGGTAATTTAGCCTGCCCATTAATGGTTCGAATAAGAACCAGCCGAGATTTGAACTGTGTATGACCGGCCTAAGGCTACACCTTCTCCCAGATCCATCCTAAGCTTGTTCTATCTAACCTTGTAAAGAAAAGATCTGTATACTTACCTATTCTGAAGTCGCTCCGATCCGGCCCATGGTCAGCTGTCAGCAGCGGCTTCAATTTAGAGGAGGGACAGCTGACAATGGATACCCCATAGTAACCCTTATGCCAAGTACACACGATCGGAAATTCCGACAAGAAAAACGTGGATTTTTTCCCGACGGACTGTTGGCTCAAACTTGTGTTGCATACACACGGTCACACAAAATTCCGACCATCAAGAAAGCAGTGACGATGATTCTGAGCATACGTTAACTTGATTCCGAGCATACGTGTTTTTTTGGAGCGTCGGAATTGCATACAGATGATTGGAAATTCCGAAAAGGACTTTTCTTGTCAGAAAAACTGAGAACCAGCTCTGGAATTTTTGCTGACAGAAATTCAGACAGAAAAAGTCAGATGGAGCATACACACGGTCGGAATTTTCGACCAAAAGCTCACATCAAACTTTTCTTGTCGGAAAATTCCGACCGTGTGTACGCAGCATTAGGGTGACGTCATATCCCAGGCATTTTCAGGCATTGTTGAAGATCTCTCCGCCTGTAGTGCCAAGGCCAAATGATAACAACTGCACTCCACCTCTTATCCTGGTTAGGGGTCTCCAGAGTTGTGCCAGCAGCAGGAAAGAAGAGATCTTCAGGTCAGTGTGTAGCAATACACTGGGCATAATAGTATAGGGCTGCTTTCACACTCATGTGCTGTGATTTACCCACACCGCAGGTACCTGCAGCTTTCCTGAGGGTTTGCTGCTGCGCTTAGCCATTGACTTTTATTATATCCTGGGGGTTTGGTGCACTTTCTGAATGCAGGAGCTGAGGTGCGCTTTCAGAAAGTGCACCACACCTGCAGGATATACTGTAATAGACGTCTATGGCAAAGCACAGCTAACCCAGACAGAGATGCACTGCACTGCACCCACGTTATGGGTAAACCGCAGCACATCAGTGTGAAAGCATCCTTATAGGGGCCACAGAACAGTAATGGTTCATTTAGATTCGTAGCTTGGAGGGTGGTAAAACCTCATTGTTAAGACATGTTTTTACCACACCCGTCCCAACCGCACCCCCTTTAGCTGCGGTGGCCAGGGGTGTACACATGCTGCAGCAGGAGTTATATGCCCTGACATGGTTGGTTGGTATAGCACCTGCCAAGCATGACCAATTCAAGTGAATGAGGCTGCTCCACAAATGCCCTGCGACCTTGTGCAGTACAGCAAACAAGGGGTTAAAGCGGGTAGTGGTGTTTTCGCCTTCTCACCACCTGCTTTAACCCTTCGAACCCCACAGAAGCATGCAGTTGCAGATCACTTTCAGATTGTCCCTATTTACTTTAATGGGTCACGATTGGCAGGAGGTAGCACCCATCAAAATCAACAAGGGGTTTCATTCTTGCTGAAGCATGTGTACTCCTTTTTTTTCTGCCTCAGCAGCTAAAGGGGGTAGGGATTGGGGGGAGTAATATTGTTTATGTGTGAAGGAGCCCTAAGAATGCCGCTGCCAAATGCAACTACATACCTCCCAACTTTTCAACTTCAGAATGAGGGACAAATGAGCATACCTCCCAACAAAGTTGTTGAGCGAGGGGGGGGGGGGGAGTCCCGTGGATCGGAGCTGTTGAGCGGGGGGGGGGGGTCCGCGGATCAGAGTTGTTGTTGGGGGGGTTTATCGGCAATCGCAGGATTTAGCGCGAATCGCGGGACCGCGGGATTTACCACGAATCGCGGTGCCGCGGGATTTAACGGTAATCGCGGGGGGTGGGGTGCCGCAGAATCGCGGGACTCTAGCACTGATCGCAGGATTTAACGTGAATCGTGGGACATTCCCGCGAAATCGGGGACAGTTAGGAGGTATGCAACTAAGGGCTCATTCACAGGTGCAGCAGGCACTGCTGCTCCTCTAAAAAGCGATCCAAGTGTGTTTGACAGGTGATGAGGAGGTGATATGTTGTCTCCTCACCACTAGGGTGCCCACGTGTCCCGGATTGCCCGGGACTGTCCTGCAATTGACATGTCTGTCCTGGGTCCCGGGCACCTTCATTCTGGGACAATACAATGTCCTGGAATGAAACAAAGGACACAACCACCCCCTACTAACTAATAAGTAAATTTCCGTAACTGGTTGCTAGGGCCAGCGCTGCCTGGCATCTTGCAACCAGTGACAATTTACTCTCAGATAGTGAGACCGGGAGTGAGACCTGCGCCTAGTGCAGCACTGCTGTCCCCACACACCTCGGCACCTCCTCCTTTTCCAGCACCCAGCGGCAAGCAGCAGGGACTGGTGTGATCTTCACTTTCCAGTTAGTGACGCCACTCCTTTCCTTCTACGCATGTGGCTCATGCAAAAGGAGTGACAGCAGCACTGCATCTGGTGGCAGGCTATGGGTGGCAAGCGGCGCTGCGTCTGGTGGCAGGCTATGGGTGGCAAGCTATGGGTGGCAAGCGGCACTGCATCTGGTGGCAAGTGGCACATTCACCTGACAAGTAACCTGCTGCCAAATTCCCCATCAACCTCAAGACTACATTTCCCCCCACCCCCTCATCTTTTTTGGGGGGAAGGTGAGAGAGAGGGTGTGTCCCTGAATGACAGTTTTGAAATGTGGTCACCCTACTCACCACCTGATTTAAACCCATGATTGGCATGACACAGTAGTATGGCAGTTAGAGGTTTAAAGCAGTGAGAAGGCAACACTATGCCCGGTGATCTTTGATTTCTCCCATGCTGTTCAGGTAGAACTTAACCTCTGTAAGGTTGTCTATTCCTGCTCTAGTGTAAGCCAGCTGACATAAAATGTTTTAAAATGTGCATTATTCTTTGTAATATATTTGTATATTAACTACAGATTGTTCAGTTATAGGCCCTGAGTTTCTCATTTTCTATGGAACAGGATTGTGATATATTTTCTTTTATTAAGGGCTATGGCATTTATACATATTATCCTGGACTCTAATGCATAAAAATGGGTCTTGTTTAAGCTGATAAAATATATAAGCCGCTTAAGCTGTCATTTTTGTGCTTTCCATATTTCTACGGAAATGCAAAGCAGCATATTGTAGCAATTTATTTACAACAATATGATGTGTGGCATTAGGAAGTGTTCAGCTAAATGCATTTTTGAAGCACATATATGGGAATTGATGATGTCGGGAAGAAATTGATGTAAAGTAAAAAAAAAAATTCAATAATACAAGGAAGGGTCAGAACTTGATAAAACTTTTTGCAACTTCCTGTCCTAGAGATGACCACTCCCCTCAGAGGAACAGGAAGTGAGGTGTTCATAGACAGCAATAACATTTTAAATAAGTATTAACGTGTTTCAACTGATGTTTTCATTTGGGATCCCAGGACAACCCACCCGCTACACCTATTATTTTGCAGGTGATCAGTGCTTTTCATTCGTAATGGAACCCTAATGCACCTAGTCAATGTGCAGAACATCACAACACATGGTAATGCATTACTGTGCATTGTGTTGTGCTGCACTACAAAAAATAGCAAACGCACTTTTTTGGTGACTTTTGGTGTGTTAGACAGCCCATTCAAATGAATGGTATGCCTTATGGAAAACACACTTTGACACACAAAATAACATGCATGCGTTAACAAACTGAGACACGGGTGCATTACGAATTGACGTCATGACACCCAACATGGTGATGTTATAACTCCCAGTGTAAGGCACACTCTAGAAGAAACAGCAAGGGCCACTCCAACCAGATGACAGTGTGGTTGGATTGGGTAATTGACTCGAGTGGTAACAGGGGGAACACACAGTCATGGGCAAAAATATTGTGAAAAAATGTAGTGCCCAAAGTGAAAAAAATAAATAAATAAACCCTTAAAAGGATAATAATAAAGTAAATCTGACAGTCAAATGATCTGCATCACCGACTGCTCTAGTACCAAAATATGTGAACCTGTGAAGTGAAAACAAACACATGAACAATAGACCAAAATACCTCAGATAAAGGCCTATATAATGGTGCCAAAAAATAGTGCCAATAAAAAATAATAACAATTATGCAATCGGCTGTAAGTGAAATGATGTCTGTGTGAGATCAGAGCAACTGGTCCCTCATAAACAATCACTGTGGTATGGTGGATAGTGAACAAAGATATCGTTCAAGTGTTCTAAAAACGAAAAGCCTTTGCTGGATATATAAACCATACGTGATAATATGCTTAAAATAATGTCCAATTTTTAATTATTTTAAGCATATTATCACGTATGAGTGATAACGGACAATGGGTGTCTGACCAGTAGAATGCATGTTAGAGCTGAATCTCTATACTCAGCACACAGGACAGTAATACATAATAATAATATTTATTTCATATATATACATATAATACATTATAGCATAAAAGCATTACAGTACTTGGTAGTAGTACAGTATACAAAAAGTCAGGCAGATTAATCCATACATCACATGATAGTTATATACATATCATGATTGTTACAGCATAATACATTTAAAAATCGTGAAATTATCCCATGTAGTACATGATAATAGCATCGGAATAGCTTGACGCGTTTCGTGCAACTCTGCATTTTTCAGGAGCTGATGCTAATGTGTATCTGAAATTAATAAGATATATAGACTGTTGGTACAGGGTCTAAAATTAACTGGAGGGTGTGTATAAAAGGGGGAAGAAGGTGAAGACAGTATAAACTAGTGTGGGACATACTATAAACATGTCCCAAGACTTATAAATCACCTGCGAATCTAACCGGTAGCGAGATGGGCTGCAAACTGGCCGGGCAAGTCAACAGTACCGGGAACTGAGGTGGTATATCCCCAAAATAGATGTTGAAGAAGACCCTCAGAGGACCTTTCCCAAGGGGTAGGGTACCCCATGGATGGTGAAATAAAAAGTTATTGGTGTAATCATGAAGACATCTATAAAGAATAAAAAAACGTGATAGTGTAAGTAGACTATGTAGTAAGCTAACTAGGTATGCATCAAGAAAAACCAGTATAATGCATCAAACACATGAAAGTAAGATATAATGACTAGGTGGGGGTAGACCACCTCTAGATAGAATGAGAAAGTGGTATATAAGGTTATAAAACTAATTCCAGGAAGCAGGTAGTGGCAAGTGAGGGATAAAACTGCAACAAGCAAAATTAAAAAGCCAATATAACAAGTGGATCATAAAACTACCTTGTCCTCAGGGCTGAAACATAGAGTCCATATGGGTGCCAAAGTTAGACGGGGACAAACAACCTCACGGGGCATATATGGAACTGAGGGGAGTATAAATACTCTAGAAAAGTGGGGAGTGACCACCAACGTCACGCAGGCGAAAACGAGGGGGGGGCGGCGCCATCACCTGAGCATAGGGTCCGCTTGGTAATTGGCGCCAATTCCCCTAGTAAGACGCTGCTGTAAACACACAGCATCTGTATGTCGAAGTCAATGGATGACGTCACACACACAGCACTGGGGGCGTGGCGTTGATGCATAGCGTGACATACGCCCAGTCCCCCAGCATCCAAGGGCGCAGAGGGAGAGGGAGGACACACGGTGGGCATCGCAGCTCCCGGAAACTGGGAAACACCCAGGTCAGATGCAAGCTAACCAAAATCGCAAACACATAGCGCAGGTCATAAACCATGTAGGTCTATTCAATTGTTGGTAAACAATTGTAATGTATTCAACCCCTAACACTCTCCAATATCAGGGCCCTGAATAAAGCCAAAAAGTTGGATCATAAATGTAAATGCTGTATATATATATTATAACAACATGAGAACAGTGAACTGTCCATAGTGCATGGAACCTGCCTTCCAGCTTAATCGCTATACAGGGATGGAGACACTGGACCTACAAGTCCTATGCCTCATATAAAGTCCCAAATTTCCCTACCTCCCCCTCCCCTTCTTTCATGTCTCTTTCTGTTGTGTGTCTCTGTGTGCCACACGGAGCATGCAGAAAAGAAAGAGTTACAAAGAATTGTCTGAGGATTTGAGAACAAAAATTGTAGAAGTATGGACAATCTCAAGATTACAAGACCATCTCCAGAGATCTTAAAGTTCCTGTTTCCACTGTGCGCTACGTTGTCAAGAAGTTTACAGCCAATGGCAATGTAGCTAATCTCCCTGGATGTGGGTGAAAGAGAAAAATGTATCAAAGAGTTTGCCAAAACTTACCTGATGAAGCCAAAATCCTTTTGGGAGAATGTGCTGTGGACCGATAAAACTAAATTATAGCTCTTCGGTAAAGCTCATCATTCTACTGTTTTCAGAAAAATAAATGAGGCCTTTGAAGAAAATACTACAGTCCCTACAATCCAACATGGTGGAGGTTCACTAATGTTTTGGGGCTGCTTTGCTGCTAAGTACTGGATGTCTTGACTTTGTGCATGGCATTATGAAATCTACCAAAGAATTCTGGGGTGCAATGTAGGGCCCGGTGTCAGAAAGTTGGGTCTCTGTCAGAGGTCATGGGTCCTACAGCAGGACAATGACCCAAAGCACACTTTAAAAAGCCCCCAGAAAAGACAAAGTGCTAGAGCAGGGGTCCTCAAACTATGGCCCTCCAGTTGTTCAGGAACTACAATTCCCATCATGCCTAGTTATGTCTGTGAATGTCAGAGTTTTACAATGCCTCATGGGATGTGTAGTTCTGGAACTGATGGAGGGCTGTAGTTTGAAGATCCCTGTGCTAGAGAGTACCAAACTTACCAGCAATGGCCCAGATTCAAGTAGAATTGCGCGATATTTGCGGGGGAGCAGGGCAACGATTTTCCCCTGCGCCCCTGCAAATATTTTGCGCTGCCCTCGATTCACGGAGCAGTAGCTCCGTGAATTGCGAGGGCGCGCCGGCAAATTTGCCCGGCGTAAGCGCGCGCAAGTTAAATGATCCTGCCGGGGGTGGGAATCGTTTAAATTAGGCGCGCTCCCGCGCCGAGCGTACAGCGCATGCTCCGTCGGGAAACTTTCCCGACGTGCATTGCGGCAAATAACGTCGCAAGGACGTCATTTGCTTCTAAGTGAACGTGAATGGCGTCCAGCGCCATTCACGTTTCACTTACGCAAACGCCGTGAAATTCAAATTTCACGGCACGGGAAGGCCGGCTATACTTTAGCATTGGCTGCCCCTACTATTAGAAGGGGCAGCCTTGCGCTGAAAGTAGCCATACGGAAACTCCGTACCTGGCTTGCGCGGGGCCCGCGCAAGCTTGTGAATCAGTGGTAGTATGCAATTTGCATACTACACGCTGCTACACAATGGGAGCGTCCCCTAGTGGCCCCCGCAAGAATGCAGCCTAAAATCTGCGAGGCATAAGAGCCTTATGCCGCGCAGATTTTAGCCTGCAGTCGGTGTAACAAGGTTCCTGAATCAGGAGCACTCGTTACACCGGAGCAAGTAAGCACTTGCGCTGCGTAACCTATGGTTGCGCGGGCGCAAGTGCTTCTTGAATCTGGGCCAATGAGTTTAGATCTAAATGCCATAGAGCAGCCCTTAAAATTCCCACTCGCCTACTCGCATTTGGCGAGTGGAAATTAGCTAAGGGTGAGTGAGGAGCTTTATCGGGGAGGGGGGGGGCACTGGTGAGGCTGCACTGATAAGGTTGTTGTTGTTAATATTTATTTTTGTAGCTTAATTCTGCATAAAACATTTAACAGTGTCATTTTATGAGATCATTTATGTGGGCGTGTTAGGGGTGGAATGAGGGGTGGGGCAGGATAGAGGTTGGGTGGGGCAACTGGTGGCGAGTAACTCTTAAGGCCTGGTTAGTAGCTCAGGACTTGAAATTTTAAGCTCTGCCACAGAGCACCTGTGCAGAGATCTCAAAACAGCAGTTAAGAAAGGAAACCCTTCCACTCTGAGGGACCAAGAGCAGTTGGCGAAAGAAGAGTGATCTAAAATTCCAGTAGAGAGGTGTAAGAATCTTGTTGATGGTTACAGGAAGCAATTGATTTTAGTGTTTTTTTTTCCCCTAGGGGTTTGCTACCAAATAACAAATTGAAGGTGCTAATTATTTTGTCCAGTCAATTATTTTTTATTTTTGCATGGAATGTGTCAGATTTGGCTCCTCCACTTCTTTGTGTCATACCAATACAAACAAACTAAATAAACCTGAGAATGCCTAAACATTTATAATTGCAACAATTTTCTGGGCAAAGTGATGCATTATCTAACAGAAATGAAGGGGTGCCAATATTTTTGGCCATGAATGTATATAACAAGCCTGTTCTATGTGACAATATAGACTAGATATAATCTATTTGTGTGTGTAAATAAAGTTTATATACTTTTGTATTAAATATTTTTTTTTTTTTTTTTTTTTTCTAATTCAAAGTTCCATTTTTATACATTAGACAATGGTAAAAGGGATGACAGTAGTCAAGGGAACAAGGTATTTTTAATTACACCCACATACTTATGCAGTGAGAACTAAACAAAATAGTGTGAATTTAGCCTAAAGGAGCACTATCACAAAAAATATTGTATCCTGATAACAGTATGTGTTAGAATGTGCAGTTAAGGTGTCTTTTCCTTATAGACTCTAGTATTTACTGCTGCCCTCGTGAAGGTCGCTGGTTAAATCAGTACCCCTCTGGTTGCCCTGACCCTGCAAATCCTCCGCCACCTCTGGCGCCCTAGGTTCATACATTTTCTCTTGTAATGATGATAACAATAAAATAGATACACTAGAATTGATGAAACCAATTAACTTGTTTACTTAGTGAAGTGAAAATGATTGGGGAAAAAAATCAATCCTGGTTTACAACTTAGATTGATATTTCTTATAGGAGCATTATCAGTACCTAAATGGCAATCGCATATGTTGCAAGGTCTCAGGCCTCTTCAGTCTAATGAGAACCTTGAGCTGCTGACATCCTTCCATACATAGTGGGTTGTAAGGCATAGTAGGTGTAGTGTAAAGTAGATTCAAGGGCGCCAGACACTTCTTGAATGCAAAGAGATTTTATTTCTCTTAAACAGAACTTTGGGACAGAGGGTTAGGGCCAGGGCACCCTTAGGCAGTTGCAATGGTAATTTGGCAGACTCTGAGACTTCTACAGGAGGACAGCCATGCAGGGAAAAGCATCCAGCAAGATGCCACATATGCATGTGTAGGCATGCTGTCTCCTATGGCAACAGTCATTAACAGTTTCTAACACAAAGTGTAACATTTCATTCACTTTCACTTCACTGTGTGCACTCACTGCACCCGTCCGGCCATAATACAGGCCATCGGGCCGGAAACAGTGGCGCGACGGTCTGCGCCACAATGGCATATTTTAGCTGCCAATGTAGCGCCGCATCTGCAATCTTGTGATTGCACAGACGTGGCGCTACCCATACTTCACTGTGCCTGGCGCCCGCCGCCCGGACACAGTGCACATAAGGAATTTAAAAAAAAAATGGTTTCTTAAAGGGACATGTTTTTTTTTTTACTGCCTGGAGGGAGGGGGGGCGGCGCCCGGGCGGCCCCTATGGACGGGCCGCCACTGCTTCAACCCACTGAGCTCCCAGCCTCTCTCACTAGACTAGATGATTCACTGCCACTGAATCCCTTGAGCTCCTCCAATCTTTACTGTAGTATCTTCCTCAAGCGTCACCCCCGCTTCTCTGCTGGGTCCCTAGCTTGGCACTCCAGATACTTCTCAAGCTTCACCCCGCTGGCCTGGTTCCCTGGCTTGACACCTGCTGAATTTTTCAGATTCTTCACCATCCCCGGTTGATGAGAATTCTGCTCCGGTACTTGCTTCAGCTACTCACTGTGGTCCCTAATAATAAGGTGGATGGTCCTTTAGTGGCGACAGCTTCCCTTCTACCTCCGACCACGACAGGTTCTCCGTCCGGCAGAATCATCACATTTTGTTGGACTGCAAGGCCACAATCCCAACCCTGCACTGCTCTCTTGCTTCTGGATAGACCCTCAGACAGCCTAGCAGCCAGATGTGACCGGGATAGGCCCAAACTCCAGCCTAGCAGCCCGGGCAATACTTCACACGTCCACCCAGACAGCCGTCCAGGTGGCACAGAACTGTGATCACCTGACTCCACCCAAATATATAGGTTCTCCCAGAAAGCAAAGGGATTCAAGAAAACCCCTGTCTTTTGGCTGAGATACCCCATATACTCCTAATCTGTCCTTGCTTTGCTCTTCATATATCTAATGCCTCCAGGTACCTGGCCACCTAGCGGCAGAAGAGAGAAGTGCAGCAATTCCAGACTTAGGGTGAACTCAATTGATCCCTAACAATGAGCCCAGGTAACTACACCTATCATGTAAATTTAGAAGCAACCCTGCCTAAACGCCAGAGTGCTACTTCTATCAATACAAACATTCAACAGTGAGAACTCTAATACAGTATATGTACACAGCAAGGCACATACAATGCCTATGTGAACAAGTTACAGGAGAGCAGAGGAATGGCTCTTATTGGTGTCAGACCCCTCTCTTCTGTTCCTCATCCTCAACACACAGGAACAGCATAGTAAATACAAAATTAGAACCTTTAGAGTAAAAAAAATGTATTGAAATTCAACCTGCTTTTCAAAGAGTTCTTGGTAAATTGTAGCTATGTGAACTCAGTAGAAACAGATCCCTAAAGTGGGGAAGATGATAAGTAGTCCAGAATTACTGTGAGGCAATCCGGTTGATCTTCAGCTAGCCCTTGAAAACAATTGCATGCAAAGAACCAAGTCCTCCTGTTTTGAACAAACTGCAGCTAAAATTACAGTGATCCCTGACTTAAAGATGTTGCTCTCTGTAGAACTACAAGTAGCAGCGGCAATAGAAGGTAAACATGTCTGATGTTTGGCCTAGATCCTTGGCATAAGGATGATAGATGATGCAAGAGACAATGGTGTCTATATACAGTGGAACCTTGGATTACGAGCGTAATCCGTTCCAGGAGAATGCTCGTAATCCAAAGCACGTGCATATCAAAGCGAGTTTCCCCATAAAAGATAATGGAAACTAAAGTAATTTGTTCCGCATTGACTTCAATGGCATGCAATACCGCATGTGGCCAGAGGCGGGGGGCGTCAGAGAGCCTCGAAAATACTCGGAAAGGCTTGGGGACAGCTCGGCTGAACTCGGGAAACCTCGAAATGGCTCGGGAACGTAGTGTTTCTGAGGTTTTTCAGAGTTTTTACGAGTATTTCCAAACTGCTCCGATCGGCTCTGGCACCCCCGCACCTCTGGTCAAATGCAGTATTGCACACTGCTTTGGCTTGAATCCTACTTGTTTTGCAAGACAACACTTGCAAATCGAGTCAGGAGTTTAAAAAAAAAAGCTTGTATTGCGAAACGCTCGTTAACCGCGCTACTCGCAATCCGAGGTTTCACTGTACAGTCTCTGTAAGGTTGGGCTATTGTCCGCTCACCACACTGGAACAAGAGATGATGATGATGATGATGACTGTTTCCCAGGAATGTAGCTCAGGGGATGGTCTCTGGCCTCCGTCAAACCGCGCTACGGCTCACCTGAATCTGTTATCACTGCAGGATAGATGAAATAGAAGAGGCATCCAAGCTCCCACCGAGCAACCAAGGAGTGCGGCACGCAGATTTTCCCCCGAATATCCACTGGATGATCCTGCAGATGCAGGCCACAAATCCACTGCAGCACGCACTGTCACAGAATCCCTGCAATGGATCCACAAGAGAGAGCGCCAGGCCCTTAACCAGTTTCCTTTATTGACTCTCCCAGCAGTCTGTTCTTCCCCATCATCCAGCCGATCGTTGTAGTACCCGATGATTCAGCAAGGGGGCAAATTCCATCCATTTTGGACTACATGTCCCAAGATGCTTTGCTCTGCCTTGTCTCTGTATCAAGAGGTAGCAGGTCAGCGTCAAACTCAGCACTAGAGAGGAACAGCTCCCCCACAGCAAAGCCGCACAGTGTCTCCTGAATGCAGGAATATATACTGTATATATCCAGCTCCTGACTACATGTAAATAATTAAACATTTTCTTAGAGCCGGTTCACACTACCGCGCTCAACATGACAAATTACATGGAAGTGAATGAGAGCTGTCTTAATGCACACTACTGAAGTCGCTCCGACTTCAGAAAAGGCTCTTGTACTACTTCAAGGTGACTTCTAGGCGACGTGTACCCATTGATTTCAATGGAAGTCGCCTCCAAGTCGGATCCCCTGTCTTAACTGAAGCAACTTTCCAGGAAGTGAAAAGTTTTCTAAGGCAAACCTCTCCCTCCCACAGAGCAGATTATTATGTGATTGGCCATTGGCAAAGTCGCCTGTCCTGGAGGGGACTTGAAGTCGCGTTGTAAGCCGCTCCAAGTAGCGCTATAGTCACGCTCAAGTCGTCTCCAAGTTGCCTTGTAAAGTCGTGCCCCAGTGTGAACCGGCACTTACTATTAGTAAAAATGCAGTTATCTTATATACAGTATCCTTATTTACACATTACACCTAGTAGAAGGTAATTATTTTGGCACCAAGGTTGTGTACCTTTACCAATTTTGCCCTAGGTTTGTCTGCTATGTGTCATTTCTGGAAGCCACAATAGTTCAGTTTGCTCCGGAAATCTTGGCCCAGATTCTCAAAAGAGATACGACGGCGCATCTCCAGATACGCCGTCATATCTCTGCCTAGCGCCATCGTATCAATGTGACTGATTCTTAGAATCAGTTACGCATAGATATTCATTAGATCCAAACAGGCGTACGTCTCTTACGCCGTCGGATCTTAACTGAATTTTTTTTTTTGCCCGCTAGATTTCCCCGTCGAGTATGCAAATTAGCTAGATACGCGAATTCCCGAACGTACGCGCGGCCGACGCAGTAAAGTTACGACGTTTACGTTAGGCTTTTCACGGTGTAAAGTTGCCCCTGGGTCTATGAGGCGCAGTCAATGTTAAGTATGGCCGTCGTTCCCGCGTCAAAAATTTAAAAAGTTACGTCGTTTGCGTAAGTCGTCCGTGAATGGCGCTGGGCGTAATTTACGTCCATGTCAAAACCAATGACGTCCTTGCAACGTCATTTAGAGCAATGCACGCCGGGAAATTTTAGGGAAGGCGCATGCGCAGTTTGTTCGGCACGGGGACGCGCATCATTTAAATGAAACACGCCCCCTACCCGCCGAATTTGAATTCCGCCGGGTGATTTACGCTACGCCGCCGCAACTTTGCAGGCAAGTGCTTTGTGAATAAAGCACTTGCCTGAAAAACTTGCGGCGGCGTAACGTAAATCAGATACGTTACGCCCGCCCAAAATTACGCCCATCTACGTGAATCTGCCCCCTTGAACCTATGTCATAAAATTCTGCTAATGTGACAGTATCTCTTTGTGTCAGGGAGCAAAGAGTGGAGAGTTTTCCTTTCAGTTTAAAGTGGAAGACCATGTATTAGCGCAACGTGTATTCTACTGACATTGCGGAATATGCTAATTTGACATGTTCCATTTACAGTACTAGAGCATCAGGCAATTACCCCTTGAACTGCTTAGTTTGTCATATTGGAAAGACATATCAAGGACCAAAATAATAATGAACAGCGTTTTTACTAAAATGAAGATCATTAGAGGTTTTCCCCTATATAATACATATTTTAAACATAATCATCAAACTGCAAATCAATCAACATTAAGATATTTGATAATTGCCCTGGAACATGACCTGATACGATAATTCATGCCATATAGTACAGAGTAATTAAGTAACATCACATCCTAATGTGTAGTTATTGATTGAAAAAACAAGACTATTACAAAATGAATTCTCTTCTTATCTCTACTTAGCTCACAACAACTAATTCATCTTAAAATGTCTGAAAGATTTGGCCGCTCAATGACCGGGCCATTTTTTGCGGTGCGGCACTGCACTGCTTTAACTGACAATTGCGCGGTTGTGCAACGCTGTATCCAAAAAAAAAAATTACCTCCTTTTTTCCCACAAATAGAGCTTTCTTTTGGTGGTATTTGATTACCTCTGCGGTTTTTATTTTTTGCGCTACAAAAAAAAAGAGCGACAATTTTGAAAAAAAACACAATATTTTGTACTTTTTGCTATAATAAATACCCCTAATTTTTATTTTTATTTTAAAAGCACATTTTTTTCCTCAGTTTAGACCGATGTGTATTCTTATACATATTTTTGGTAATAAAAATCGCAATAAGCATATATTGATTAGTTTGCGCAAAAGTTATAGGGCCAGATTCACAGTGGACTTACGACGGCGTATCTCCACGTACGCCATCGTAAGTCCGAATGTGAGCCGTCGTATCTATGCGCCTGATTCTTAGAATCAGTTACGCATTGATTTGGCCAAGATACGAGCGTAAGTCTCCTACGCCGTCATATCTTGGGTGCATATTTACGCTGGCCGCAAGGGGCGCTTCCGTAGATTTACGCGTCGAATATGTAAATTAGGTAGATACGCCGATTCACGAACGTACTTGCACCCGCTACGCCGTTTACGTTAGGCTTACGTCTGGCGTAAAGTTACCCCTGCTATATGAGGCGCAGCCAATGCAAAGTATGGACGTCGGAAAGCGTATCTTTTTACGTCGTTTATGTAAGTCGTACGTGAATGGGGCTGTGCGTAGGTTACGTTCACGTCACAGGCATTGGGCCTGGCGTATCTTATGGAGTAAATTCGACTTGATACTGAGCATGCGCGCGAATGCGCCGTTAGTTAGGCGCGTCATTTTCGTGGGGTCACAATTCATTTACATACAACACGCCCCCTACCAGCCTATTTTGAATTAGGCGGGCTTACGCTGGCCAATTTACGCTAAGCCGCCGCAACTTACGGAGCAAGTGCTTTGTGAATATTGCACTTGCCTGTCCAAGTTGCGGAGGTGTAGCGTAAATAGGATACGCTACGCTCGCACATAGATACGGCCAGATACGTGAATCTGGCCCATAGTGTCTACAATATAGGGGATAGATTTATGTAATTTTTATTATTATTATTATTTTTTTTACTAGTAATGGCGGTGATCTATAATTTTTTTGGTACTGCGACACATTTATACAGTAATCAGTGCAGTTTTATTGCACTAATCGCTGTATAAATGACAATGGTGCCAAAAATGTGTCAAAGGTGTCAGATGTGTTTGTCGCAATGTCACGGCCACAATAACAAAAAAAATGCAATCAAACTATCCCCTATTTTGTAGATGCTATAACTTTTGCGCGAACCAATCATTATACACTTATTGCGATTTTTTAACCAAAAATATGTAAAAGAATATGGGCCAGATTCACAGTGAGAGTACGCCGGTGTATCTCCTGATACGCCGGCGTACTTTCAAATTTGCCGTGTCGTATCTTTAGTTTGAATCCTCAAACCAAGATACGACGGCTTCTGGCTTCGATCCGACAAGCGTACGGCTTCGTACACCTTCGGATCGTAGATGCAATACTTCGGTGCCCGCTGGGTGGAGTTTGCGTTGTTTTCCGCGTCGGGTATGCAAATTAGCTTTTTCCGACGATCCACGAAGGTACGCGCGGCCGTCGCATTCTCTTACGTCGTCGCTAGTCGGCTTTTCCCGGCGTATAGTTAAAGCTGCTATTTTGCGGCGTATAGATAGACTTGCCATGTTAAAGTATGGCCGTCGTTCCCGTGTCGAAATTTGATTTTTTTTTTTTTGCGTAAGTCGTCCGTGAATAGGAAAGGACGTAGCTCACGTCTAAGTTCAAAAAATTACGTTGTTGCGACGACATTTCGCGCAAAGCACGGCTGGGATTTTTCGAAACGGAGCATGCGCAGTTCAATCGGCGTGGGGACGCTCTTCATTTAAATGAATCACTTTCAATTCCGCCGCCAGAAATACACTACGCCGCCGTAACTTGCGGCGTAAAACCTTTGAGGATTTCAAAATACGCCAGGTAAGGTACGGCGGCATAGCGTATCTAGGCTACGCGGCGCAAGTGCAATTATATGTGAATCTGGCCCTATGTATCTTCCTAAACTGAGGATTTTTTTTATATATATATTTTTTGGGGATATTTATTATAGAAAAAAGTTTAAAATATTGCTTTTTTTTCAAAATTGTCGCACAATTTCATAGCACAAAAAATAAAAACCGCAGAGGTGATCAAATACCACCAAAATAAAGCTCTAATGACGTCAATTTTGTTTGGGTGCAACGTCGCACGACCGCAATTGTCAGTTAAAATGACGCAGTGCTGAATCGCAAAAAGTGCTCTGGTCAGGAAGGGGGTAAATTCTTCCGGGGTTGAAGTGGTTAAAAGAATGTTACACGATGAGTTCAAATTCCTCTTTCATATGATGAATGTGTGACCGGACTCTGAAGTTTTCTTAACTGATGATAACTGTGGAGTCTAATTAGGCAGGCTGGGTAGTGGATGTGGTTGAGCCCATAATGAGGGGTGAAAGCTCACTAATGCGCAGATAGACCCTGGAGGGTCTTAAAACCTGGTAAGCAGATATAATTACCCTGTCTAACCTGTGGGGTTCACCGGGTGTCTTCACAAATTGAACATTGGATCAGCACACGTTTGGAGTTCACTGGATGTGGAATTGGGACATTTGGACTATTAATAATAATTTTCCATTTTCCCTTTTTCATATTTTTTTCACATTTTCATCCTTATCCACTATCATACCTGGCACTTACACACCTTCCTGGCAAAGCCAATTTTCAGCTTTCAGCGCTGTCGCACTTTGAATGACAATTGCGCCGTCATGCTACACTGTACCCAAACAATTTTTTTATCATTTTGTTCCCACAAATAGAGCTTTTTTCTGGTGGTATTTGATCACCTCTGCGATTTTTATTTTTTGCGCAACAACTAAAAAAAGACCGACAATTTTGAAAAAAAAATATATTTTTTTTTTCTGTTAATTTTTTTGATAAATAAGTATGTTTTCTACTTCGATTACGGGCACCGATGAGTTGTCACTGATGGGCACCGATGTGGGCACTGATTGGCATCTAATTTTTTTTTTTTACTGCCCTTTTTTTATTTTTTTACTGCACTTTTTTTTTATTTTTATTTATTGCCCTTTTTTTCTGCCCTTCCCTGGTGGTCCAGTTTGGGCATCCGAGGGGGGGCTGTGCTGATAAACAATCAGCGCAAACCCCCCCCTGTCAGGAGAGCCGCTGATCGGCTCTTCTCTACTCGCGGCAGACGCGACTGAGGAAGAGCCATCAACGGCTCTTCCTGTTTACATCGTGATCAGCCGCGATTGAACACGGCTGATTACGTGGTAAATAGCCTCCGCCAGAGGCTCTTTACCAATATCGGAGATGCAGGGTGTCAGACTGACACCCCGCATCACCGATCGCTGCGTGCGCCGGCATGAAATCCTGCAGGACGTCAATAGACGTCCAGTCAGGATTTCACAACCACTTCCCGGATGTCAATTGTCCATTGACCTGGCGGGAAGTGGTTAATGCATTATTTTAGATTTTTTTTTTTTTTTGCACTTTAATCATTAAGGTCATGGTTTGACAGCGCTACAAGTTTTGATTTTAAATTTTTCAATATTTAATAGTATTAGCGTAACTTAATTTGAACTATATCATTAGACTTTATACTGTAAAAAAATGTTTAGTTTGGTCAAGATTAGATATGTGCATTCCCGTTCGTATGAATGTTATTTTCGTACGAAAATGTTCATTTTCGTACCCGCAGAATAATGTGTACATACGAAAAAATTAAAGCACCAAAATACGAAAACTACGGGATTACGAATGAGCCGCATAACGAACAACCGCAAATACGAACGAACGATCCGACGAAAATACGACAAAACGAAAACGGCAAAAGAACGAAAATGACATCTATAACAAAAGACTTGCATTCTGTATTTTGTTTGAATCCTTGTTCTGTTCGTATTTTGATTTTCAGTCGTATGTTCATATGACATCTAATAAAAGATTTTCATTCTGTATTTTGTTTGAATCCATTTTCTGTTCGTATGTTCATATGACATCTATAACAAAAGATTTGCATTCTGTATTCTGAATTCCTTTTTTCTGTTCGTAATTTGGTTTCAAAATACAGAATGCAAATCTTTTGTTATAGATGTAATTTTTTCGTTTTTTTGAATGGGCAGTGAGTGTAGTTAGTTAATGAAGCAGCTTCTCTTTTGTGCTGATGAGTACAGTAGTACAGTAAAGCCAAATAAACTTTTCTGTGGATTTTCGGCTGAAGGGAGATCAGTTGGCCAGACTTTTGAACCTGGAACCCAAAAATGGTTTTCTGATGGAGTTTAAAAACGAACGAACGTTCGGTAAAACGATCGTTTTTATGTTTGTTGTTAAAAAAGTCTGACCAAGTGTATGGGGCTTAACAATAGTTAATATGGATGAGCCGCGTGTTTAAAGTGCCGCGAATCCCGCTTTATATTTACGAAAGTACAAAATGACGAAAATTCAAGAAAATTATTGTCTAACTAGTAACGAACATGAATTAAACAGAATAACGAACCATCCCGCATGTACGAAAATAAAACGGTAACCAAAATACGAAATGATCGGAATACGAAAAAAATTTGTGTCGTACGAAAAACGAACGGGAACGAACAGGAAAACGGGTGTCTTACGAAAAACGAACGGAAACGAACCTACAGAACGATACGAAACGAAACAAAAAAAAATAAATAAATTTCTGTGCACATGTCTAGTCAAGATGCATGTTCCAAAAAAAAAGAATTTTGCGCATACGTTTTCTCAGCTTGCATTCTATTTTTCTACGAAAAAAAGTTTTGAAAGTCAAAAGGTTGTGGTTGTTTTTTTTTCCAAAACACCAGCAAAATCATAACTTTTTTGAAGCCTTACGTTGCTATCTACAAACCACATAAGTGTTTTATACGGTATGTTGGGAATATTATCCAAGGCCGTCCTTTAATGTATGTTGGCAATATCTGTTTCCGGACTTGCACAGCAGAGGTTGCCTCATAGTGTTGTGTTCTGCTTTATTGTTGTGGTGTGACATCCTGCAGCATGCTGTGGGAAAAGCATTAAACCAGCATTGCTGTGAATTATCCTTCAAGCAACCACTAAGGGGAGTCTGAGGCTGGACCTCCCTCCGTGGTTACTATGGCAACCGGAGGGAGCACAGTCTATCCAGGCTAAAGGCAGGTGTCGTATTCCACGCAGCTCTCGGATTCTAGAAGTAGCTGCTCATTCCTTTTTTTATTCTCCATGCTTTTTCTGCCTTATTTTCATTACTAAACCCTGTGCAACCCCCCCAGAGAGAAGATGGTTCACCACTCTGGCTCTATACAGTGCTTTAAGCAGCATAAAGGTCAGTGGGCTTTTATCTTTTGCTGTAGTGTGGGCTCTGCATGTCCTTGTGCAGCATGTGCTAGGCTGTTAATTGCAGGGGATGCTAGTGTGATGCAGATGTGTCGTCTACCATCCGGCAGCCAACATGTACTGATGAGCATCCGCAGTAGGCTTAGCGGTGAAACTTGTGTGATGGAATGTTCCTGCCATTGAAACTTGCTGCATTGAAAGTTCTGCAGCACAGTTCTTCCTCTGGACGTTGCACTGCTACTTACACACAGATTATGTAGACACTTGTACATTCAGTGAGGTCAACGTACAGTAAGAAAAGGTTAAAAAAAAATAGGGGCAGACTTGATAGACCATTCGATCTTTGATTTCACTCTTCTGTATTTGGATATGTGTCTATGGAAGCCTTTCTAATTCTTTTAAACACAGAGGAACCTTTAAAATAAATTTCTGGTCTGCTCATAATTACTATATATACAGCTCATGGTACATTGGTGTGATGGTCAGTGAAAAGAATGCTCCTTACATTTGTGGTCAGTAAGTACAAAGAACCCCCCTTCGCCTTACAGATAGCTAAAAAGATCATTGGTATCAGTGGTTACTTATCCGAGAGGTGACAAATTTGAAGGGACAATTCTGCAAAAGCTTTTGTTCTCTTCAGAAACCAAGGACTGTTGTCAACTATGGGATTGGATCCGGTCTAGGTGCGGTACCCATAGACCAACCTTTCTCCACCGGTGTTTTAAAGTTGACTTTGTAGCTACCAATATCTTAAAGTCACTTCCAGGAGCAATGTGCTCTGTAGCCTTTTTCTTAAAGCGGTGGTTTACCCTAAAAAACAAGTTTCTACCATGAAATTCAGCATACTAGCGCGAGCTACAGTATGCCTTTATTTTTTTTTTGTTGGGCTGTACTCACAGTTTAATCCCGTAGTTACGTTTCCGACTCCCCGTGGGGAATGGGCGTTCCTATGCAGAGGGAACATGATTGACGGCCGGCTATGGCGCGTCACGCTTCCCGAAAATAGCCGTAGTAGGACTCGGCTCTTCACGGCGCTATACGGCGCCTGCGCACAGACTAAGAGCTGACTGCGCAGGCGCCGTGAAGAGCCAAGTCCTATTTCGGCTATTTTCGGGAAGCGTGACGCGCCATAGCCGGCCGTCAATCATGTTCCCCTCTGCCTAGGAACGCCTATTAAGTGACTTTAAAGTGTTAGTAATTACAAAGTCAACTTTAAAATGGAGATTAGCATGATCTGGAAATGTTCTTATGGTGTAGCTCACCCTGGACATGTCTGGATCTGTTTTTGTGTGTGTGTGTGTGTGTGTGTGTGTGAGAGCAGCAAGAGCTAACCAGTGGGACATAATTAGGGAGTCCTGGCATATTCCCTTGTGTTATACTGACAGTGCCGTTTAAAACAAGGCACCGTGACTTTAATTGAGGAACTAGTACAACTTCCAGGCTTGATGCCGATTGTCCCTTATGTCAGCTGTTGGAAGCATGGCACACTGATCTACAGTATGTTTGGCTCCATATTCTTTTATCTGCTCCTTTGGTTATGGACAGTTTTTGAGCTTTTTTCATGTCTTCAACGCTTTTTGATCACCTCTGGTGTGCACAGTGTTGGATGGTGTGAAGTCCCAGCTTCTTGCTGGGCTCCATCACTTTTTCCTCTGGATCAATTGTGGGTATGGAGTTGGGTGTATGGGATTCTATGGGCCAGATTCACGAAAAATTACGGCGGCGTAACGTATGTCCTTTACGTTATTCCGCCGCAAGTTTTCATCGTAAGTGCTTGATTCACAAAGCACTTGCGTGTAAACTTGCGGCGGCGTAGCGTAAAGCCATCCGGCGCAAGCCCGCCTAATTCAAATGGGGCGGGGACCATTTAAATTAGGCGCGTTCCCGCGCCAGACGTACTGCGCATGCTCCGTTTTGAAATTTCCCACCGTGCTTTGCGCGAAATGACGTCACCCCGACGTAATGTTTTGAACGGCGACGTGTGTAACGTACTTTCGTATTCCCGGACGTCTTACGCAAAAAAAAAAAATTAAAAGATTGACGAGGGAAAGACGGCCATACTTTAACATGGGCTGTCTAATATTACACCACCTAAATAGAAAGTGCAACTTTACGATGGGAAAAACCGACTAGCGACGACGTAAGAGAATGCGACAAATGCGTGTACCTTCGTGGATCGCCGTAAACAGCTAATTTGCATACCCGACGCGGAAAACGACGCAAACTCCACCCAGCGGTCGCCGAAGTATTGCATCCTAAGATCCGAAGGCGTACAAAGCTATACGCCTGTCGGATCTTAGCCAAATGACGTCGTATCTTTGTTTGTGAATTACAAATAAAGATACGACGCAGCAAATTTGAAAGTACGCCGGAGTATCAGCAGATACTCCGAGGTACTTTTTCTGTGAATCTGGCCCCATGACTTTAATTAAGGAACTAGTACAACTTCCAGGCTTGATACCGATTGTGCCTTATGTCAGCTGTTGGAAGCATGCCACACTGATCTACAGTATGTTTGGCTCCATATTCTTTTATCTGCTTTTTTGGTTATGGACAGTTTTTGAGCTTTTTTCAAGTTTTTTGGTGTCTGTCTTCAACGCTTTTTGATCACCTCTGGTGTGCACAGTGTTGGATGGTGTGAAGTCCCAGATTCTTACTGGGGTCCATCACTTTTTCCTCTGGATCAACTGTGGGTATGGAGTTGGGTGTATGGGATACAATGTTTTTTATTTTGTTTGTTTATTTTTTTATGGTTGAACTGGATGGACTTGTGTCTTTTTTCAACCTGACTAACTATGTAACTATGTAACTTTTAGAATTTAAAAAAATCTTTTCTACCAGTCTGAATTCATTGGTGGCAGCTGGAAGAGTTTCTTGGGCATTTCTTGGCTTCTGATAGTCCAAAATGTTGTGTGTGCCCGATGTAGACTCTTTTGAGTTTAAACTCGTCGGGACCTTCACGCTCTATACAAACAGTGGCTTTATATGCCATTATTTTTGCTATAGACTACAAAATTAGTGGTCTGATTTTATCTAGATGTCGTAGTTTTGACATGTTTCTGCTTTGTACCAATAAAATGAAAGGATTTTTTAATATCCTGTTGTTTTTTGGGGCCTATAAAATCACATTCAAAATTCTAAGAATCTACTACAGTATTATGCCGCGTACACACGATCTGAAATTCCGACAAGAAAACCGTGGATTTTTTTTTCTGACGGAATTTTGTCTCAAACTTGTGTTGCATACACACGGTAACACAAATGTTGTCTGAAATTCCGACCGTCAAGAACGCGGTGACGTACAACACTACAACGAGCCAAGAAAAATTAAGTTAAATTAATGATTCAGAGCATGAATCAAATTGGTTCTGAACATGCATGTTTTTTTTGTGCGTTGGAATTGCATACAGACAATCGGAATTTCCGACAAGAACTTTTCCCGTCAGAAAATTTGAGAACCAGCACTCAAATTTTTGCTGTCGGAAATTCCGAAAGAAAATGTCTGATGGAGCCTACACACGGTTGGAATTTCCGACCAAAAGCTCACAAAAGCTCACATAGAACACGTGTGTACGCGGCATTAGGGATGAGCTTTGTTGGTTTTTCTGAACTTCCAGGTTTGTTTTTAATGACTGATTTGCTAATTTACATTGGATTTGCATAGGAATAAAGAATGTTTATCATCATCATTATATATTATGAGTTTGAAATAATAATTATTACATCGTTAAGAACTTTATATATTGCTATACAATGCTAAAGTTCACTTTATTTCTGTTAAGAAATGTGAGCTAATCAACACATCGCAATCCTATTATCCTGTACCTTTGTAAGTGTAGTATTGATAAAACGAGGGAAATTAATTGATGATTGTTTGCTATAAGTTATTACACCTTCCGCATTTTTCTTTGCTTTACTTAATCCATTTCATAGGGTTGTGTTAAGTCAAGCAGCTGCAAAGAACAATAAGAGTGTACAAAGTGCTATATTTTATTGTAGTCAATCTGAGGTCATAAATACTGTAGTTATTCTGCATGACTTGTGATTGGCTGTCCCTTGTACCAGCTTAGTAAATACGTCTGTACTATTTAACCATTATTTAATCAATAGACAATGGCAGCCGCTTTATATACAAAGGATTGTAGGATTGAGGTAATTTGTGAGGACCAATTTGAATGGACATTAGTGATAGTTTGTGGTTTATGGGTATGTCATCAAAGTCATTTGCGCAAACCATTCAAACAAATGAGCTGCAAAATTTCACTGCAGGGGAATGCGCAGGAATCACAAGAACGCGGAGCACATTCCTGTGTGATATTGGTGTGAACAGACCCTAAAGAAAACCCCCCAAAAAATGACCAGCCTGCTCCCACTGATGACCAAAACTAATTGAAGCATCTGGAGGCTCACACTAAATTTACCAGGTCATCGAGTAGTGATAATTTGACTATAACTCTATGACTAATTTGAATACCTAAATATTTTATATATATTTTTTAATTGAAATTCAAAATCTATTTTTCAGTAGGATTGGCATAAAAAAACTGCATACAGTTTTTTTTTTTTTTTTTTTTTTTTTAGGCAAATCATTTTTTGTGAGGCTGTTTCAAAGTTTCCTCCATGGAGATCCTGCTGGTAACAACACTTCCTGTTTGGAGTGACAACACTGAAGCCCCATACACACTATCAGTTTTCCTGCAGGTTTTTCTCTTCAGGTTTACCAAAACCATCTAATATGAGGTCAAACCTTGAGGCCGCGTACACACGATCGGTCAAACCCGATGAAAACGGACTGAAGGTCCGATTCATTGGTCCAAACCGATCGTGTGTGGGCCCCATCGGTCAGTTATCCTTCGGTCAAAAAAAAGAGAACTTGCTTTAAAATTGAACCGATGAACGCCTGACCGATGGGTCAAAACCGATCGTTAGTATGCAAAGGCATCAGTCAAAGGGCCGCGCATGTTCAGAATCAAGTTGAAGCATGCTTGGAAGCATTGAACTTCGTTTTTTCCAGCACGTTGTGTGTTTTACGTCACCGCGTTCTGACGCGATCGTTTTTTTAACCGATGGTGTGTAGGCACATCAGACTATCAGTCAGCTTCATCTGTTAACCGATTAAAATGGTCGGAAGGATGGACTGATCTTGTGTACGGGGCCTAAGAGTTTTTAAATTTGTATGCAATCAGGCAGGCCCTTGCATTACATGGTTTTGGTAAACCTGAAGAGAAAAACTTGCAGTGTGTATGGGGCTTTAGTGGATGTTTTATATATATTTTAATGAATAAATAGAGACGACATCAATAGATGAAACGTACGTCGAGGTGTTCCTGGTCACGTTCAGCTACTTCCGGATTTGGCTCAGAGAGGTGGTGGAACGCACGCTACACCTCCACGTCACATCTAGCTGTAACACGCTTGATTCCTTAGTGCCAAGGTCTCGGCACTTGCACAAATAAGTGGCCATTTGGCTTTTGTTTTTAATCTGTTTTACAATAAATCGCAAAACTTCACTATGGCCCGTTTTTCTTCATTTTATTCATGGTAATTTCTTCTGTTGGAGTGCATTCCTGGCCAGTCCCATCCAGGTACCAGTACAGACCTTAGGCCACGAGGCGATTCGGTTCGCATTTGTCAGCACTATACAAGTTACTCACTCACTCAGTTACTCACTCACTAAACTGTACTAAAGCTCCACCTGATCCTTTTTTTTAAAACAAAGGGTCATGGTGGTCTGGTAAGTAGGCACTTACCTCTACCTCTCACCGGGTGTCGCCAGTTTGATATCTGTTCCGTGGTGATGGTGTCTACTTTCAAGTCAACTATTTGATGCATGAATTTACCAATGCTTATCATTTAGTGACCATTGCTGCATTTTTTGGACATGTTTGCACCTATTTTTTTATGTTGTTATTATATACTGTAAGCACTTGCACTTTAAATCACTATTGTATTGTTTACCTTATAGTTAATATATTGTTTCAAGCTAGAATTTGGAATTTATTTATCACCTACTATTAGCGCCCCCTTATTATTATACAGTACACCCCCACATATATTTTAATACTGTCATTTTATCTGACAGTTACAGTATTAACCACTTAAGGACCACCCACTGTATATATACGTCCTCTTTTTAAACATGGATATCTCAGTAACGGCAGCAGCTGCTGCCACAACTGAGATATCCATGTTTTCAGTGGGCAGTCCGGTAAACGATAACGGCGGTCTCCGCGGCGGATTCGCCGCGAGATCGCCGTTATCGGTGGCGGGAGAGGGGCCCCCCCCCCCCTCCCGCCGCTTTTCCGCGCCCTCCGCCGCTTACCGGAGCCGTCGGTAGCGGCGGAGGAGATCCGATGCTGCCGCCTTGTGTGTGAGGACTTGAGTGAGGGCAAGATGGCCCCCACCCGTCCTCATAGCTCTGCTGGGCGGAAGTGACGTCAAAACGTCAGTCCCGCCCAGCCTCTTAAAGAGACAATTTTTTTTCTGTCATTTTTTTAAATGACAAATTTTCCTTTTTTTTTTTTTTTTTTTGCATTTAAGCCTAAATATGAGATCTGAGGTCTTTTTGACCCCAGATCTCATATTTAAGAGGACCTGTCATGCTTTTTTCTATTACAAGGGATGTTTACATTCCTTGTAATAGGAATAAAAGTGATCATTTTTTTTTTTTTTTATATTTTAGTGTAAAAAATAATAAAATCAATAAAATTAAATGAGAAAACAAAAAAAAAATTTTTTTAAAGCGCCCCGTCCTGACGAGCTCGCGCGCAGAAGCGAACGCATACGCAAGTAGCGCCCGCATATGAAAACGGTGTTCAAATCATACAAGTGAGGTATCGCCGCGATCGTTAGAGCGAGAGCAATAATTATAGCCCTAGAGCTACTCTGTAGCTCAAAAAATGCAACTTATAGAATTTTTTAAACGTCGCCTATCTAGATTTTTAAGGGTAAAAGTTTGACGCCATGCCACGAGCGGGCGCAATTTTAAAGCGTGACATGTTGGGTATCATTTTACTCGGCGTAACATTATCTTTCACAATATATAAAAAAATTGGGCCAAATTTATTGTTGTCTTATTTTTTAATTCAAAAAAGTGAATTTTTTCCAAAAAAAGTGCGCTTGTAAGACTGCTGCGCAAATACGGTGTGACAAAAAGTATTGCAATGACCGCCATTTTATTCTCTAGGGTGTTAGAAAAAAAAAAATATATAATGTTTGGGGGTTTTAAGTAATTTTCTAGCAGAAAAAAATGTTTTAGTCTTGCAAACACCAAATCTGAAAAACACCTGTGGTCTTTAAGTGGTTAAATAGGAGTACTACCATTTTTAGTGTCTCCTCAGAGCTGGTGCAAGTATTTTTGATACCCTAGGCGAAACCTAGTTTTTTCGCCCCCTGGCTCCACATCTGACTCCACCCCTTTGCCTTACCCATGTACACCCCACCTTTTTACTGATGCGCCCATCAATGCAGCCTCATCAGCACCCACCATCAATGCAGCCTCATCAGCGCCCACCATAAATGCAGCCTCATCAGCGCCCACCATAAATGCAGCCTCATCAGCGCCCACCATCAATGCAGCCTCATCAGCGCCCACCATCAATGCAGCCTCATCAGCGCCCATCAATTCAGCCTCATCAGCGCCCATCAATGCAGCCTCATCAGCGCCCATCAATGCAGCCTTATCAGCGCCCATCAATGCAGCCTCACCAGCGCCCATCAATGCAACCTCACCAGCGCCCATCAATACTGAAGAGAGTAGGAACACCAGTGGCCGGGTGCCCTTGGCAGCAGTGCGCTCTAGGCAGCTGCCTTGTTTGCCTAGTGGTAGCGCCGGCCCTGGGTCTCCTAGTCTGATAACAGCACTTCCTATTTGGGGCTGACAACACTAAGCTTTTGCTTTTTATATGTTGATTTATTTTTTAATACTGTGGTTTTATCGAACAATTGCATTATTAAGTAGAGGTGCCATTTTCAGACTCTGCTGGTTTTTGCTGTACCATCTCCAAGCTTAAGGCCCCGTACACACGACCAGTTTCCTCGGCAGAATTCAGCTTCCGACCGAGTTTCTGGCTGAATTCTGCCGAGAAACCCGGCCGTGTGTACACTTTCGGCCGAGGAAGCCGACGAGGAGCTCGGCGAGGAAATAGAGAACATGTTCTCTATTTCCTCGTTGTTCTATGGGAGCTCTCGTCCCGCCGAGCTCCTCGGCGGCTTCAGGGCTGAACTGGCCGAGGAACTCGATGTGTTTGGCACGTCGAGTTCCTCGGCCGTGTGTACGAGGCTTCAGACTTGTTTTGTTAGTGAAGCCTTCAACCTTTATGTGATCATGATATTATAGCTGATACACTGATCACATAATTAGGTACAACTCCAACGGGTTCGGGTTCATTAGTAGGGACTGGAAGCTGTCAGTCTTGCATACTACCTATAAAATAGGAGATTAATGTACCCTCAGCACAGAGTATCATGCAGAGAACTACAGGGGAATCTACAGACTGTGGGTGAGAATGGGTCAAAGCTCAACTGTGGTAGAACTAAAAGTCTTTCCTTGTAGTGGGGCTGAACCCACCCTGCAGGAACTAGCTGATGATTTCTGTCTAGGGGACAGGAAAAGCAGTTTTACTTACCTGATTCTTTGTTTCCCACAATTCCCAGCCATACATTATTGCACAGCGCTCTGGCAGTATAAGGCTTTCCCTCTGTGTCCTACATGCAGTGCAGGGCTATGGGTCCTGCATTGGTCTTGATGATGGCAGAGAATCTTATGCCGCGTACACACAACCAGCGTTTTTTTTTTCTCGTCATGTTTCTCGTCAGTCTTTTTCTCATCACGAAAAACGGTCGTGTGTATGCTTTTCCGAGGGGAAAAAAACATGCATGCTCAGAATCAAGAATGAGATGGGAGAGCTCGTTCTGGTAAAACTAGCGTTCGTAATGGACATAGCACATTCGTCACGCTGTAATGGACTAAAAAGTACAAGGCTGAAAAGCGCAAATTGTCTCTCACCAAACTTTTACTAACACAAGGATCAGCAAAAGCAGCCCAAAGGGTGGCGCTATAGGAACTTCCCCTTTATAGTACCGTTGTACGTCACCACGCTTTGGTCGGAAGTTTTTTTGCATGAACGTGTGTATGCAAGTCAGGCTGGAGAGGAATCACGTCAGGAAAAAACTCCTGAGCCGTACCAGGCTGCATGCCCTCAACATGGGGGGGTTGGGTGCTCTGGGCACCCCAGAGCACCCTGTCCCCATGTTGATGAGGACAGGGCCACTTCCCGACAACCCTGGCCGTTGGTTGTCGGGGTATGCGGGCGGGAGGCTTATCGGAATCTGGGAGCCCCCTTTAATAAGCCTACCCATTCACCTGGAGGAAAAATGTTAAAGTTAATAAACACGACACAAGGGTTTTTAAAATAATTTATTAGTCTGCTCCGGAGGCACCCCCTGTCTTCTTTAGCTCTTTTCACCAGGGGGGGCTTCTTCTTTGACGTCTTCGGGTGGGGGCCGCTCTTCTTTGCCGCCGTCTGGTTCTCTTCCACCGCCCGGGGGGGGTCGCTTTTATAAAAGCGCCCACCCCCCGGCGGGTTTCCTCCGACGTCTTCGGCGGGGGGCTTCTTCTTCCACTATCCGGGGGGGTCTTCTCCGCTATCCGGGGGTCTTCTCCACTCTCCGGGGGGTCTTCTTCTATGTTCACCGCTCTCCGCTGTTGACTGGGCGCACCCCGGTTCTTCCTCCCGCTGTCCGGTGCCTGTACCCCATACCCATTCACTTAGGGTGGGGGGCCGGTATCTGGGGGCCCCCTTATTAAAGGGGGCTCCCAGATTCCGATAAGCCTCCCGCCCGCATACCCCGACAACCAACGGCCAGGGTTGTCGGGAAGGGGCCCTGTTCTCATCAACATGGGGACAGGGTGCTCTGGGGTGGGGGGGCCCCGCCGTGCGCCCCCCTGCCCCAGAGCACCCAACCCCCCCATGTTGAGGGCATGCAGCCTGGTACGGCTCAGGAGGGGGGGGGGCTCGCTCGTCCCCACTCCTTTCCTGGCCGGCCGGGTAGCGTGCTATGGATACGGGTCTGGTATGGATTGTAGGGGGGGACCCTACGTCGTTTTTTCGGCATAGGGGGGGTCTCCTTACAACCCATACCAGACCTAAGGGCCCAGTATGCTCCTGAGGGGGGAACCCATGCCGGATTTTTATTTAAAATCCGGCGGGGACTTCCCCCTCAGGATTCATAACAAACGCCGCACACGTGTAGAATTGGCGGGAATCCAAGTCGGATCTCCCGTCGCTTCTATGACGCGCTTGCTGGAATGTGCTTATACTATTCCAGCGCGAGTGCGAGATGTCGGCACCCTGTCGCCGAGAATCAGCGCGATGCCGTCGTGCTAAAAACACATTCTCGGCGGCAGGCACTGTACCTGGTCCCTCTGGTCATAGAAAGACTTAAAGGGTCACTAAAGGAAAAACTATTTTTTGCTGAAATGACTGTTTATTGGGTATAGAGACATAAAAGTTAACCGATTCCTTTTAAAAATGATTAAAAATTGAATTTAATCTATCATATAATGTGCCTCTAGTTTCACTTTCGGTTTTAAAGGTACATACATGAAGTTCCGGGTGAGAGGTGAGTCGGGAAGACTCACAGAACAAAAACAAACAAATCCAGGGCAGTGTTTTGTTTTTAAAATGAATCTGATTGGTTCTGAGGAGTTTTAGACACACGGTAATGACAGCTTAGACCACCGTGAAAATCTCCCAGTACCATGGTTATAAGGAAACAGGCAACCAGGAAGTGTGGAGATCACAGCAGAATTACAGCTACTTCAAAGCAAAAACGAACAATGAGGACATGAAACCAGGACTGCAGTAAGGTAAAGGAAGCTATTTAGCTAAAAAAACAGGCGATGTTTGGGCGGAACTATTGCTCGGCCCGAATCGTTTGCCCAACTCTAGTGTGGCAAGGCCGTGCATATCTCAAGACTGGCTCGACAGAAATAAAATACTTTGTTAGGTTAAAGATCTCCCATGGGTGGAAGGCCAGCTTTACATTTATATAGTAGTTCTCAATTCGAAGCTTACTATAATCTGATTAGAGTGCACAATTAAAGTGAGGGCATATAAATTATGTATCGGCTATAGAAGCACACAGGAGGAATGAGGTGGGAGGGATCTGCTTAAAGCGTTATTAAAACTAAAAGCAAAAATGTAATATATTGCAGCTTACCAATCCTTAGATGTGGTGACTGCATTCGTTTTTTTTTTTTAGGATTTTTTCCCCTCTTTGTATTCACCTGGGGATCTGTCCAGTAAAACACCTTCAGTATTAGGCCCCTATCACATTGAGGAGTTTTTCAGGCGGTACAGCGCTAAAAATAGCGCTGCTATACCGCCTGAAAAACTCCTGCCCAGCTACTTCAATGTGAAAGCCGGAGGGCTTTCACACTGAGGCGATGCACTGGCGGGAGACAGAAAAATCTCCTGTCAGCAGCATCTTTGGAGCGGTGAGAGGAGCGGCGTGTATACCGCTCCTTCACTGCTCCTTCCCATTGAAAACAATGGGAAACCGCGGCAATACCGCCCGCAATGCGCCTCTATGAAATTTGCCATAGACACCACCTGTGGCAAAATCCGGCGCTGTAGAGGAAGCATCGGCTTATGGGGCTGTGCTCCACAGCCGCTTTCTTCACAACACGGATGCTGTGGTATGGTGGGTCGGCAACCTGCGATCTGGGCTTGCCAACCCACCATTCCAGAGCAGAAGGTCGCGGGCCACATCAGAGGGCTCCGCGGGCCACATGTGGCCCCCGGGGCACTGGTTGGCCACCCCTGATATAAACTGATACATTCTGCTAGAAAGCTTGAGATTTTGGAAAACAACAGACTTGCTGGCTGGGTCACCAGATGAAAATAGAAGACAGCCCAAAAAACTAAAAACAATTGCAGCCATCTAATAATAAATAATATCATCTAAAATTGCAATATAATAAATATTTGCTTTTGGATTTACAGTAAAACCTTGGGTTGAGAGTAACTTGTTTTTAGAGAGCGTTTTGCAAGATGAGCAAAATGTTTCAATAAGTTTTGCCTTGATATACAAGCGATGTCTTGATATAAGAGTAGCGTCATGTCACAACTGAGTATAAAAGAGAAGAGAGGAGCCTCCGAATATAGCAATATGGTTACATTTAATGAAGGTACAACATTTAGCAACTTATTGCTACACTTAGAGATGCCTCTCTTCTCTTTTATACCTTGTAAAAAAATGCTTTGATATACAAGTGCTTTGGATTACAAGCATGTTTCTGGAACGAATTATGCTCGCAATCCAAGGTTTTACTGTAATACAATTTTAAAGGAAACTGCAGTCTGTTCACATAATTTGTAATAAAAACATCTTTGCCTTTCTGAAGCTTCTCTCCAACTACTTTACATATTTTATATACACTGTGATTCTGTACTTGCCAAATATGCTGCAGAAATCTCCCTCCACTAAGTCTGGCTGCAGCCATTTTAACTGTGGGCAGTTGAAGCTGCTGCCTGTTCACTTCCTGGATTTCCACAGACACACAGAGGCACACCTCCAGCTCTGCAGCCCTTCAGCTCTCATTGGCCCTCTCATCCCTTTCCCTGACAAACTCTCACGAGAGTTAGAGAGAGAGTTGTGCATGATGTTATAAGCCTAGGCTGACCAAACAAGAATAAGGATGTGGGCATTAAAAGGTATTTACTGGCAGAAAAAAATGTTTTACTATCCAAAGTTAAAACAACAAGGGCAGAAGAATTTAATAGATGGAAAGATGAACAAAAAGACTGAAGGTCCGCTTAAAGTGCTCACATCGTCATGGCTTTGTAATTCCATTGTAGTCAATACAATACATTCAAAAACATTTCTACGATTATATAAAATACCTAGAAGTAAGATCTCATACAGCTACCGTCAGATGTGTGGGTTGGAAGGGGAAGTAAGGTCTATTGTTGAACTGAAGTATGTTGTTTTCAATGCCTTTGCGGAGTAAAAAGCGTTTTCAGGAAGATTACGTTACAGGCTAAAAGCTGAGGCAGAGTGGTACATTTTCAAAGCATCTCTGGATTTATTTTTAGAGATTCGTAATGACAACATTTTAAAGGAAAACTATTTTTTTTTTTGCTGAAATTACTGTTTACAGGGTATAGAGACATAGGTCCGGATTCACATACATCGGCGCATATTTATGCGGGCGTAGCGTATCATATATACGCCGACACAGCGCACAGATGCAAGCACTGGATTCACAAAGCACTCTCCCCCAAATCTACGCTGGGTTTCCTCGGCGTAAGCCAGCGTAGGTGGAAGTGGGCGTGAGCCATGCTAATGAGGCGTGACCCCATGTAAATGATGGACTGAGCGTCATAAAGATACGAATAACGTATGGCGAATGCGCCGTCCCGTGGACGCAACCCAGTGCGCATGCGCAGAATCACGTCGGAACTACTCCCTAAGATATGTCGGATCACTGCCTACGACGTGAACGTAACCTACGCCCAGCCCTATTCACGTACTCTGTAAACGACGCAAAATACGAGGGCTCTGTTTCCTTGGTCCATACCTTTGCATGAGTTGCGCCTCCTATATGTGGAATAACTTTACGCCGGATGTACGCCTTACGCAAACCGCGTATATTATGCGCCGGGCGCAAGTAAGTTTGTGAATCGGCGTATCTCCCTCATTTGCATATGTGCATAGAAAATCAATGGGAGTGTCCCTTGCGGCCAACGTAAATATGCGCCCATGGTACGCCGGCGTAGGAAAGTTAAGTCGGTCGTATGCAGCCTATTTTCAGGCGTATCTCAGATTGTGGGCACGGCACATAGATACGACGGCGCATAGACAGACTTACGCGGTGTATCTTGAGATACGTCGGCATAAGTGCTTTGTGAATCCGGGCCAATATAGTTAACTGATTCCTTTTAAAACAATTAAAAATAGATACAAATCAATCTTATAATGTACCTACAGTTTCTAGTTTCGTTTTTGCATCTAGTTTCGTTTTTGCATGTTATTTCCTGCCTCTGTGCTGTACAGAGCCATAGAGCAGTGATGGTTTGGAAAACGAAACTAGAAAGTAGACACACAGTAATCACACCTCCTTGAAGTTAGTGACCACATACAGAAAGCTCCCAGCACTGTGGTTATCAGGAAACAGACAACCAGGAAGTGTGGAGATCAGAGAAGAATTACAGCAACTTGAGAGAAAAAATTAACAATGAGGACATGAAAACAGCACTGCATTAAGTTAAAGGAAGCTATTAAGATAAAAAAATGTTTTCCTTTACAAACCCTTTAATGAAATGGCCCGTACACAGATCAGCTTGTGTGAGACATATTGCGCCCGCTCAATGCCTAGTCGACGTGAACGTAACTTACGTCCAGCCCCATTCACGGACCACTTACGCAAACGACGTAAAACGTGAAAAATTTGACTCTGTTACGACGTCCATACCTAACATTGGTACGCCTCATCTACGCCTCATAGAGCAAGGGTAACTTTGCGCCCAAAAAAGCCTTACGTAAACGACGTAAAAAAATGCACCGGGCGCACGTACGTTTGAGAATTGGCATATCTAGCTCATTACCATATTAGACGCGTAAATCTACAGAAGCGCCACCTAGCGGCCAGCGTAAATATGCAACTTGGATACGACGGCGTAAGAGACTTACGCCGGACGGATCTAAGACAAATCTATGCGTTACTGATTCTAAGAATCAGGCGCATAGATACGACGCCTCACACTCAGAGTTACGACAGCGTATCTGGAGATACGCCGGCGTAACTCCTACGAGAATCTGGGCATTCTTCTTAACTGTATACAGCCCATCCATTGATAGCACACTACTATCTCCACAATATGAATGTACCCCGCAACACATAATTCTGGTATTAAAAACATTCTATTCCAGTATACAGTGGAAGCTTGGATTACAAGCATAATCCGTTCCAGGAGAATGCTCATAATCCAAAGTACTCGCATATCAAAGCGAGTTTCCCCATAGAAGTCAATTGAAACTAAAATAATTTGTTCCGCATTGACTTCTATGGCATGCAATACCGCATGTGTCCAGAGTTGGGGGGCGCCAGAGAGCCCTCGGAAAGGCCCTGGGACAGCTCGGCTGAACTCAGAAAACCTCAGAAAGGTATTTCCGAGTTTTTAAAAGTATTTCTGAACGGCTCACCCGGAAGGAAGACTGGGTGAAGATGGAAGCCCAGTCAGCTGTGACAGCGCACGACGACGGCTTCATTCTAAAGAAAAATCTTTCATAATCTGCTAAAAATAAATACATAATATATTAACCATTTCATTGTTTACACCAACTAATTGATGAAAACGATATTGAGATGGGAAAGACGCTGGGGAAACTATTGAGAGACCTCTGTGGTCCCCTTCCTCCTCTTCTCCTCTTCTCTACCCTTTCCTTCTCTGCCATTTTCTTTTTTCTGTAATTCTTCCCCTCCCCCCATTTTTTCCCTTTGATTATTTAAATTTTTCTTCAACACCATCTTGCTGTTACCTCTTCTATCCAATAACTCTATTCTTTTAGCCATTGGCTTTAGGTATAGGTGGCAGTGTTGCCAACCTACTTGTTTGAAATTTACTGACACAACAATCAAAATTTACTGACACAGCCAAGTTTTTACTCACAGTTCCAAAATTACAGTTTTAGGTCCAAATTAGAGTATTTAGGCTACAAACAAATACAATATGCAATTAGCAATATGATTTAAGGTAGATATTAAGGCAACACACATATTTCTTATTTTATTAGAAATTAGCTCAGGGACAGTTGAATGGAGGGTAAGAAATTAGAATGGGCGGCACACAAATAAAATTGACTCTCCTAGTGACACTGACAGCAGTGTGTAGCAGCATAGATGATGAGACCTCACTGACACATCATGTACCCTCCTGAGTCGCAGTGACAATCTCTCTCCAAGCCAAGTGGCCCCTCCAGTCCACTCCATTCTAAACAGTACTGATGGTCCCGGTCCCAGCCTGCCTTGCTCCCATACCGCAGACCCGCGAGGCTCTGGCCACTATGGCTTGGCTCCATTACACTATGACATCACACGCTAGGCTCAGGCACCGCCTCCACCAGAGCCACCTGATCACACTGTAGCAGACACTTGGATGGTCTCAGCCAGCTCTGGACCAAGCCGAGCGTCACAGCCATATTTTTTACTGGCAACCTTTTACTTTTACTGGCAGGAGAAAATTGCCTGTTTTTTTACTGGCTGCCAGTAAAAATACTGACGGTCAACAACACTGATAGGCGGTCCTTTACACTATCTACAGGGCATACAGGGTGACATTACTTGATTACTTCATCTTTTGCATTAACTGAAACCCTCACCTGGATGTTTCTTTATTGGATCTTTTCCATAAAGTTTAAGCACCTGTTCTGTACATGGACCCACGTTGTTGGACTTTGAAGCAAGCCTCATCACCCCTGTGAGGGCTCATTGTATTTGCTCTGATAACTGCGCTGTTTCTTTGTCATTCTCCTTTTGTATTTGTAATGTATGCAATTTTTTGTAACCATTAAAGGGTCACTAAAGGAAAACATTTTTTTTTGCTGAAATGACTGTTTATTGGGTATAGAGACATAAAAGTTAACTGATTCATTTTAAAAATGATTAAAAATTGAATTTAATCTATCATATACTGTAATGTGCCTCTAGTTTCACTTTCGGTTTTAAAGGTACATACATGAAGTTCCGGGTGAGAGGTGAGTCGGGAAGACTCACAGAACAAAAACAAACAAATCCAGGGCAGTGTTTTGTTTTTAAAATGAATCTGATTGGTTCTGAGGAGTTTTAGACACACAGTAATGACAGCTTAGACCACCGTGAGAAAGCTCCCAGTACTGTGGTTATAAGGAAACAGACCAGCAGGAAGTGTGGAGATCACAGCAGAATTACAGCTACTTCATAGCAAAAACGAACAATGAGGACATAAAACCAGTACTGCAGTAAGGTAAAGGAAAAAAAAAATCCTTTAGTGACCCTTTAAGCTCTTTTGGTTCAAGAAAAGGGAAAGCTGCTCTGCATTTGCACTAAACGGCCTACACTGACAGGGGAACATTTCATATTGAAGGCAATTTGTAAAAATGAAACATATAGGATCACTTTTCACTGCAAAAGCAAATCAGATTTAGCTACAGACTCATCAATCATACCATCACTCTCCATGGTGACAAAATAATTTTCTGCTTGAAAGTACAAAAGAGAAAACTTATACAGCAATCTGTAAGTCTAGATTCAGGTAGAGCTTCACTTTAAGGTACCCACCGAATTCAGCCACTTTGTGTCTGTAATAAAAAAAAAGGTTAAAATCTTTGAGCAAAATTCTGTAGAGGAACCTAAAAGTCTTTAAACGGAACCTTTATTGAGAATGTGTAGAATTTGTCACTGCTGACCTCCTCCTAATAACTTGACATGTGCATTTATTTCGTCCGAATTTTGGGGATTTTCACGTTCCTTTTAACAAACGATAATGAATGTGCAGAGTCCGAAATCTGAAAGATCCGACATAAAAAATGCTTTATTTTCGTTTTGTTGTGACAACAGTTTGATATAGATAGAAGATTCGACATGACGGTGACAATAGCGATCTGTGTCTTTCGAATCTGAGGTTGAATGTGCCTAACCTAACTCTATTAGTCCAAGATTATTCAACATAGAGAGAAAAGATTCAACATTATAGAGACATGAAGATTCGACGAAGCAGCTAAAAACATACGATCACCGCAAGCGTTCACTTAAAGCGGGATTCCACCCGCAATTATTATTTTTTTAAAGTCAGCAGCTACTAAAAGTGTAGCTGCTGACATTTACTAAGGACACTTACCTTGTCCTACGTGCCCGCGCTGATGGCCCCCCCGATGCCGATCCCACGATCGATGCAGGTCCCGCGCCGCCATTCACACTAGGGGAAACAGGCAGTGAAGCCTTACGGCTTCACTGCCCATTTCCTACTACGCCTGTGTGAGTCTCGTGCCGGCTTGTGAATGGGCGGCTGCTCTCTGAGAACACACACAGTTCCCAGAAAGCAGCGCGCCCCATTCACTAGGAGAAGAAGAAGAAAACATTCCGCGGTGCCGAAGAGGCAGATTACGGACTTCCGCATAGCAACAGGTATTTCGGGTGAGTATAATTTTTTTTTTTTTTCACTTTTATTTTATTTTATTTTTTTAGTACTTTTGGCCAAATGTTGTTTTCCTGGGTGGAACTCCGCTTTAAGGTCAAATGCTCTGTCCATAGGCTATAGAAGAATTCTAATGTTGGCTGACTAGTAATAATAATTAATAAATATAATTATTACTAGTCATACAACATTAGAATTTTAGTATGAATGCGGATCTAGCTAAACTATACAGTGTATAAATATATACAACACCTGGGATGCATATATATCCTCTACACACTGTAACTTTAACTGACTAGCCTGCCTGCTCTATCTACCTACTAAAAATCTCTCTCTCTCTCTCTCTCTCTCTCTCTCTCTCTCTCTCTCTCTCTCCCCCCCTCCCCCTCCCTCTCTCTTCCCCCCCCTCTCTCTCTCTCTCTCCCTCTCTCTCCCTGTCTCTCCCTCCCTCTCTCCACACGGCCGACCTGCAGGGGGCCTTTTATAGTGTGGGGCGTGTACTAAACCCCCTGAGCCATAATTGGCCAAGGCCACCCTGGCTCTCCGTTTTTTGCAAGCTGTGATTGGCCAAGCATGCAGGTCATAGTGCATGCTTGGCCAGTAATGCACTGCGATGCCGCAGTGAATTATGGGCCGTAAAAACGCCACTCGAATTTGGAGCGAACGGCCCAAAACGTTCATACTTTGACGAACGATCGCACATACGATGTTCGAGTCGAACATGAGCTTGACTCAAATACGAAGCTCATCCCTACCTACAACTAAAAAGACTCACTGCCTATGGGTGGCTCAAAGTCCTCTATCCTTCCATCCCCTGTTCCCCCCCTCTTCCTGCTCCTCATCCCCCTCTGATCACAACTCCCAGAATCCTCCTCACCTGATAGGGGGGCATGTTTTGGCTTAGACGCAGTGAGAAGTTCTGAGCTGTGCACAGCAGCACCTGACATCATGACAATTTCTGCACTCCTGCTTTCACCACAAATCTCCGATATAGGAACAGCCCAGATATGACCAGTAGGGGGATCTGTGTGTCAGGTAATGGAGAATGTAGGGCAGTGGTCTCCAAACTGCGGCCCGAGGGCCGGATGCGGCCCTTTGCTTGCCTTTATCTGGCCCTTGGGGCACTATCTCTCCCACTGATACGAGACACTATTCTACCATCTGACACCGACAGTGGAGCACCATTTCTACCACTAACACTACTAATGGGGCACTATTAGCACTATTCCTCCCTATGATATCAATGATGGTGCACTATTCCTCCCCCTAATACCACATGTTTATTTCCACTGATGCCAGGAAAATTTCCACCCCCGCTGGCCAAAGTCCGGCCCTCCAAGAGTCTGGAGGACAAAAAACCAGCCCTTTGTTTAGAATGTTTGGAGACCCCTGATGTAGGGGGTACAGAGTGTGGGGCAATGCAGGCATTGAAGAATAACGTGTAATGGGGTTACAGAGAGGGTAGTGGGAGATCTAAGATAGAGGGGAATGCAGGAGGTTCAGTGGTTCTAGTTCTAGCAAATTGCCACCAGTAACGCGATCGTTAATATGACATGGCTTTAATGGGGGGTACATGTAACCATAAAGACCTGGCAAACTACCTATACCGTCTCCATTCTGTTCAAAGCAAAAAATAAATGCTTGACTTATGCTTTAAAGTATATATAAAGCAAAAACAATGTTTTGTTTTAGACAGAACAGGGACGGTTTAAAACCTTGGACAGGTTATTTTTTCCTGTCTGTGTCCCATTGGGGAGATTTCCTTTCACGTCTTGTCCTTGGCATGCAGCAGGGCAAGAGATGAAATAAAATTCTCATGTTATTAAGTTGTCACAGGAACAAGTGTTCCTTCCCATCAGATGGTTTTCCCTCACCCCTTGCTCTGGTGACAACTCAGAATGAAAAAAAATAAAAACACAACAGAGGGTCTCGCTCTTCCCTATGCTATCCATTGCGCTACAAATAAAAAAAGACAGAAAATGTAGAAAAAAATAAATGTTTCTTTGTTTTCGTTGCAAAACTTTGTAAATAAGTATGTTTTCTCCTTTATTGATGGGCACTGATGAGGCTGCACTGATGGGCATTGATGAGGCAGTACTGATTGGCACTGATGAGGTGGCTGATGATGTGGCACTGATGGGCACAGATGATGAGGCACTTATATGCAGCTATGATGGGCACTGATCAGCAGCACTGACAGCCACTGATAGGTGGCACTAATGGTGGCACTGGGCACTGGTTGGCGGAACTGATGGGCACTGATAGGTGGCACTGGGCACTGATAGGCATCACTGATGGGAACTGACAGATGGCACGTATAGGAGGCACTAATGGGCACTGATGGGTGGCACTGATAGGTACTGATAGGCAGCACTGATAGATGGCACTGTTTGGCAGCACTGATCAGGTCAACTGGCAGGTATTACAGATGGGCACATTGCCATCACTATTGGGAAATTATTTACATACCTGGTGGTCATGGGTGGGCATCCCTGGTGGTCCTGGGTGAGGTTCATCCCTGGGGGTCCTAGGTAGGCATCCTCGGGGGGCTGCACTGATAATTAATCAGTGCAGACCCACTTTGTCAGGAGAGCAGCCGATCGTCTCTCCTCTACTCGCGCCTGCAAGAGCGAGTGGAGGAAAATCTGATATATGACTCTTCCTGTTTACACTGTGATCAGCTGTGATTGGACTCAGAGGCTCTTTACCTTGATCGGAGACACAGTGTGTCAGGCTGACACACCACACTGCCCCAGTGGGCACACGATCATGGCTTATTCTGCTGCATGTCATATGATGTTCAGTCAGGATAACTTAACCACTTTGCACACACCATATTGCTATATGGGGGGCGGGAGGTGGTTAAAACAAAATGAGAGGTTTATACTTACCTGCGCTATACAAGTGGCCTTGTTCCTCCTCTTCTGGAATTCCCCGCTGGTGTTGTCCACTCTTTCTCTTCTCAGATTGCCCCAATAGCAGACCGTTTGCTATGGGGTCACTTATATGGGTGTGCTCCCGAGCCAGGCTGTGTGCATCAATAGACACACAAAGCGGGAAGAGAGACCATTCAGTCAGCTTGCTCTGTGATCGCTGTGTCCTTCGGACAATCACAGCTGATCACAGTGTAAACAGAATTGCCGTCTATCAGCAGTACTTTTCGCACGCGCTGTTTCAACATGAGGAGGGAAGAGACGGTAACCGTCTATCCTGACAGAGAACATACACACAGATGATCAGGGCACTGTTCATCAGTGTCCGGATTATCAGTGCCATCAATGCTGCCCATCAGTGCCTCCTCATCAGTGTCGCCTATCAGTGCCCATCAGAGTCGTCTATCAGTGCCACGTATCAGTGCCCATCAGTGTCACCTCATTAGTGCACATCAGTGAAGGAGAAAAAATTACTTATTTGCAAAATGTTATAACAGAAACTAAGAAAAAGTTTTTAGATTTTTTCCAAAATGTTCCGTGTTTTTTAATTTTGTTTAGCAAAAAAAAAAAAAAAAACAGTGGCGTTTAAATACCGCCAAAAGAAAGCTCTGTCTAAAAAAAAAATGATAAAAATGTCATATGGGTACAGTGTTGCATGACCGCGCAATTGTCAAAGTGTGACAGCACTGAAAGCTGAAAATTGGCCTGGTCAGGAAGGGGGGAAAAGTGCCCAGTAAGAAAGTGGTTAATGCCATTATTTCTACCTCTTGCTCATCTCATAACATAGAGGGCTAGATTCAGGTAGACTTTACGTTGGCATATCTATTGATACGCCGCATAAGTTAGAAGATGCGCCGTCGTATCTATGCGCGCTATTCATGGAGCTGGATACGCCTGAATTTCAGCTTCCTCCGAACCGACGTAAGTGTTAGTACGCCGTCGTATCTAGGGTGCATATTTACGCTGGCCGCTAGGGGCGCTTCCGTAGATTTACGCGTAGAATATGTAAATGACCTAGAAACGCCGATTCACGAACGTACTTTTCTGAGTATGCGCGCGCATGCGCCGTACGAACGGCCATTCATTTACATGGGGTCACGGCTAATTTAAATGAGGCACGCCCCCTACCTGCCTATTTTGAATTAGGCGGCCTTACGCCAGCCTATTTACACTACGCAACGTACGGCGCGGGATCTTTGAGAATACGGTTCTGGGCTCACTGTTTTACGTTGGCGTAGCGCATATGAGATGCTCTACGCCGGCCAAAAGGTACGCCGCTGTACCTGAATCTAGCCCAGAATGTACAATATTCTTTAAAACAGAAGGGATACAGGGGGGTATTTACTAAAACTGGAGCACTCAGTATCTGGTGCAGCTGTGCATGGAAGCAAATCAGCTTCTAACTTCAGCTTGTAGAAACACAAAACACAATACACTACACCGCTATCTCTGTGTTTATCCCGTGGTCATAGAATATAATTAAGCAACTGACTAAAATAAACAGCAAAAAAAATTCCCGGAGGTATAGGAATAAATGTCAATAATAGAAAGGTTTATTGCAAGGCTGCCTTTAGAAGTATGCTGAAATCTGAAATGCAAGAGGGAAGGGAGAAAAAGTGCCAAACAGGTATCGTGTAGCACAATTTATTAAAAGATAAACGATATAAACAGCAATGGCACTCACAAGCGGGTGTGGTGGGAGATGATGACAGTTTGCAGTGCATGGGAAGTCCAGGTGTGAATCGGGAGCTATGGTCATGGACGGGCTTACCAGTCACCTATCGGATTATGTTGACCACTTTCTCATTATCAGTGGGATGATGAATATCATTGGATTTCTCTTGATGTAACATCATTATATACCTCAATCCCCCACTCAGAAGGACTAACAGCCATACAATAGTTTTTGTCTAAAGAGGATCAGTTCCATCCCGCACAAGCAAGATTCCTTCTTCAAACAATAGAGTTCATACTAAATCACAACTACTTTCAGTTTGATGGTGAATACTTCTTTTAAACACACGGGACAGCCATGGGCGCCAGCTTTGCTCCCAGCTATGCAAATCTATTGTAACAGCACTGGTGAACGGAGTGAACCACAACTGCAGTTAGCAAGGACTTCAATACGATTCTCTACGCGACAACTCAGTACTAGACCCCAGGCATCACTCCTCGCAACAGGAGATTGGGGGATCTATACATCATCTCTGTGTCACATAAAGAAAGGCCTTGAGCTACTAAGCATGGACGCATTACAACATGCAACCAGGGCTTAGCGTTTAAAATTATAGTTCAAGGACAATATCCCAATACACCACTACATGCAGGTGATTATCAGTAAGGGACGCCAGGCGTCACTCCTAGCAACAGGAGTTTGGGGGTTCTCTACATCATATCAACCTTTACATGTAGATATGTATTTAGGCCACTAGGGGAGATGCTATGAAATAGCATTAACCCCTAGCATAGAAAAGTTAGAGCGAACATGTTCAACAATTAGGACAAGGCCTATAAGTATTTTATACTTCTGTCAAGCACGTAGTAAATTGTATTTGTAGTAACAAATATTAATTGCATATGAGAAGCAATATAGCTCAGGTACTTTTTGTAGTAACAATTATTAATTGCATATGAGAGGCAATATAGCTCAGGTACTTTGAGAATACATGTAGTATTTGTAGTAACAAGTATTAATTGCATATGAGAGGCAATATAGCTCAGGTACTTTGAGAGTACATATAGTAACTGAGAGCTGTAGTATAACTATGGTTATATATGAGAGGTAAATGTAGCTCATGTACTTTGAGAGTACATATGGTAATTAGGAGCTATAGTAATAACTATTAGTTATACATGTGTGGTGAATATAGCTCAGGGTATTTGGGTACAGATGTGCCTTTAACATATTCCTTAGCAGATAGTCCTATACACAACAGTATCCTAGATGCTGAGCAATAGAAAATATGATAGGGAACAGCAATTGTATAGCTGGTACATATGTAGCATGTATTGCTATAGCACTACAAGTAACAGAAATGTAACTTATCCATTTTGCAGACTTCACTATAGGTACTAGGGATCCTGTGGTGAAGGATGTTCAATAGGGCAGTCTGTGAAGTTGGCTCCAGATAGCAGTAGCTGTAGATCAGTGGTCTCCAAACTACGGCCCGGGGGCCAGATGCAGCCCTATGCTTGCTTTTATACGGCCCATGGAGCACTGTTTCATCCACTGATACCAGCAATGGGGCATAATTACCCCGCACTGACACCAATTAAGGGGCACAATTCCTCCCCCTGACACCAACAATGGGGCACAATTTCTCACAATGACACCAATGTCGGGGCACATTTTCTCCCAATTATGCCAACAATGGGGCCCAATAACACCAATGATGGGGCACCATTTCTCCCAGTAATACCGACAATTGAATCCAATGACACCAATGATGGGCACAATTTTGCCCCAATGGCCCCAATGATGGGGAATAATTTCTCCCAATGACACCAAAATGTTAGCCTAATGGCTCCAAGGATGGGGCACAATTTCCCCCAATGACACCAACGATGGGGCACAATTGCTTGCACTGACACCTTAGATGGGGCATTGTTCTTTCCCACTAATGTTGAAGACTTTTTCTACTCCTGATGGCCACGGTCTGGCCCCCCTAAAGTCCGGCCCCCCTAAAGTCTGAAAGACAGTCAATACGGCCCTTTGTTTAGAAAGTTTGGAGACCCCTGCTGTAGATGGTATCCAAAGTAGTAGTTGAGGCTGGAGCGTTGTTCCAGCATGGAGAGTAAAAGCCATGTCTGTAGCGTAGGCCGAGCTACGGCTGACAATAATAGAACGCCTTCTGTATCTCCATTGAATGCCTTTATAGGCAGGAGATCATGTGTAGTGCATCGCATTGATTTCAAACCGGGAGCCGTGTGCGGCGCACTTCCGCGATGCACACTGGAACGCAGAGCGATGACGTCATCGCACGAGCGCCGTATGCGTTCCAGCATGGAACGCATTACAGAGCTGAAGCGCCCGTGTAATAGCAAGGGAACTGGCGCGCGGAGCGCCTGTTACATCTATTCATGGCATATTGGGAATATTTGCAGAATTGGGCTCTTAACCAATATTCACATCATCTAGTGCATGGGTGCTCAACCTGTGGCTCTCCAGCTGTTTCAGAACTACAATTCCCATGAGGCATTGCAAGCTACTGACTGTTACAAGCATGACTCCCAAAGGCAGAGGCATGATGGGACTTGAAGTTCTGCAACAGCTGGAGAGCCACAGGTTGAGCACCCATGATCTAGTGTATTATGGCAGGTATGCCAACATGTACTTTGACCTACTGAAGCAGAGCATGATCCCCTCCCTTTGGAGAGTGCGCAGGAGGGCAGTATGCCAACATGATAACGACCCCAAACACACCTGCCTTGCTAATAATGGTGACCACACACAATATTGACACTTTGGGCCCAATTTGGATAGTTTCACTTAGGGGTGTACTCACTTTTGTTTTCAGTGGTTAAGACATTAATGGCACATTAATATGTGTTGAGTTATTTTTAGGGGGCAGCAAATTTACACTGTTATACAAGCTGTATACTCACTACTTTACATTGTAGCAAAGTGTCATTTTCTTCAGTGTTACATGAAAAGATATAATAAAATATTTACAAAAATGTAAGGGGTGTACTCACTTTTGTGAGATACTGTAAATTATCATAATTTGGCAACATCACCAGACAATAATTCTTCAATTACTGCAAGAACAATCATCTTGGTATACAATTCACCCTGGTATCACCCTGGTACAGTATCAGATCCCCATACGCTAACTTTCCTCGATCTGGAACTCTTCCATGATCAGGAACCGGAAAATTTGCTCCAGGACACATTTCAAACCCACTGCTGGGTTTGACACAAGTTCAGTTGCCACCATAAGAAATGGATTCAGAATATCCCCTACAGTCAATTCTCTAGATTGAAACGCAATTGCAGCACCATTGAGGACTACAAGTCCCAAAGTTTGATCCTCAAACAGAAATTTGTTGAAAAGGTGCTACACAATACCTGCTTGGCACTTTTTTTCACCCTTCCTTCTAACTTCAGCTTGTTCACTTAAGCTTTGACAATAACCTGGAAGCTGATTTGTTTCTATTCAAAACTTCCTCATAGTATGTAAAAATACTGTTATTTTCCCTTTAAAATGTATCAGTCATCCAGGATTGTGTTTTATCAATATCGTTCAAGCTGGCTTCAGACTTCAGTCCAAATCATTTAACACTGCATTGAATTTATCATTCCGTTGTGCCAGGTACTGATCTGTGCCTGCAAGTGAGCTGCCAATGTTGCTTAACTGCTCTGGAGCCCGTTGGCAATAATAAAAAAAAAAGTTCCCTTATTGTGTTATGGAATAAGAACACATTAAACCTCTTACGCCTGCACAATCTAATCCTCTGCATGAGTCCAATAATTCTCCAACAGCAGAGAAAATTACAAGAACATGCAATGGCTGAACAGAGACATCTTTGCACATTCCTGTTATCCACTGTGATAAAAATGTTATTGGTTAGGGCTGCAGGTGCAGCTCGAGTCTTCTTCATTTAGAATCGATCACTCATTGTGCTCTGTCTCAAGCACAAATAAGAGTAAGGGCTCAATCAGGTGTTATTATTGCCACAACTCTGAAAAGCGATGTGTAGTGGATAATTTTTCAGAGGCATTTGACAGGTGGTATGGAGGTGATTTGTCACCTCAGTGTAGGTTGCAACCCTACACTTCCCCATCTCATCAGAAAGCTCCCCCTACTGCTAGTGCTGTCCCGAACAGACGGGGTAACTGTCCATACTCTACCAACTTGCGCAAATGCACACCAAGCCTGGGAGCCAGGGGCTTAAATAGGTTCTGCCTGACCCAAAATGGCTGCCTGGGTCACATGGAACAGCAGTATCCAACAGGATTGCCTCCCCAGCAACCCAGGAAACCATAGATGGACTGTGTTTCTCTTGAGTTCCTCTCCAGTTACAAGGCCATTGCGGATGAGGACCACCTGCAGTACAGAAAGTAGACTGCACCTGCCTACATCCTTACCGCAACCCCCAAAATGTTGACCCACCACACTGGAACGCAAAAGCATGTGGTTGCAGCACAGCCTCATGCTCTTGAATGGGTTATGTTTGGCAGTAGTAACGCCTGCCAAATGTGACATGGCATTTTTATTTTTGAAGCGAAGAATCATGGCCATGGCACGTGTACAGCTCTGAAAGATTGCATTTCTGAGTTTAGGTGGGCAGTCGAGAAGGGTGGGGGAGGAAGCGGTAAAAACTGTGCCTTAACTGCCTGCTTCTACCTCCCCCTAGTCGCCTGTGTGAACAAGCTCCAAAAGTCCCAGCTACTGATACGCCGGCGTACTTTCAAATTTCCTGCGTCGTATCTTTGTTTTGAATCCTCAAAACAAGATACGACGGCATCTGGGTTAGATCCGACAGGCGTACCTCGTCGTACACCTTCGGATCTAAGATGCAATTTTTCGGCGTCCGCTGGGTGGCGTTCACGTCGTTTTCCGCGTCAAGTATGCAAATGAGCTATTTCCGACGATCCACGAACGTACGAGCGGCCGACGCATTTTTTTACGTCTTCTCTAGTCGACTTTTTTCGGCGTATAGTTACAGCTGCTGTTTTGTGGCGTATAGTTAAACCTGCTATGTTAAGTATGGCTGTCGTTCCCGCGTTTAATTTGAATTTTTTTTTTTAGTTTGCGTAAGTCGTCCGTGAATCGGGATGGACGTAATTTACGTCCACGTCAAAACAATGACGTCCTTGTGACGTCATTTAGCACAATGCACGGTGGGAAATTTAGGGACGGCGCATGCGCAGTTCGTTCGGCGCGGGGACGCGCTTCATTTAAATGAAACACGCTCCCCTACTCGCCGATTTGAATTAGGCGCCATTACGCCGCGAGAGATAGACTACGCCGCCGTAACTTACGGCGCAAAATCTTTATGGATTCGAACCAAACTGCAGTAAGGTACGGCGGCGTAGCGTATCTCAGATACGGTGCGCCGGGGCAGATCTTTGTGGATCTGCCCCATAGTATCCTAGCACAATGGCTTTTATCAGAGCAATCAGAGTCTATATAGTGTGTGATTTTTTTGTATCCATTTAAACTTTGGATGATACTACCTGATCAGACAAAAAAAACATGCTGAATAATTTATATTAATATTTATGTATTGCTTCAATCAGAAATTATTTCTCATTGTGTTTGCAAATCTTTAGAGCTCAGCCAACTTACTTCAAAAGAATCCGCCATCAGCTTATAGAGAGAATTTTTATTATTCATCACATAGAACTTGTACGATAAAAAAGTAGCATCTCTCCTTGTATCTGTTCAGCAAGGACAGAGCTTACACCACACCGAGGGGAAGCATACACGCTTCTGAAGCTCACCTCTGAACTGCAGTTGTTGGCATAACGAGGGTACAATGTTATAATCAGCCTCTACAGACTTTCTCAGGAACGTGACTGGCTAAATATACAGTTTTAACTTGTGACTTTATCTGGCGGTGAGAATGCCATTACAGAGAGAGCATATGAGTATTGACAGGTGCATGCATTGATTTTAATATGATTTATTTTCTTTTTGTCTTTTCCTTCATTGCATAGACTCAATTTTTCTTAAAAAAAAAAAAAAAATGATTTAGAATAAAACGAAGAATGCACACATCTCTGACTATAATGTTTAACCACTTGCATACTGGGCACATAAACCCCCTTCGTTCCCAGGCGAAATTTCAGCTTCCGGCACTGCGTCGCTTTAACTGACATTTGTGCGGTCGTGCGACGTGGCTCCCAAACAAAATTGACGTACTTTTTCCCCCACAAATAGAGCTTTCTTTCGGTGGTATTTGATCACCTCTGCGGTTTTTATTTTTTGCGCTATAAACAAAAAAAGAGCGACAATTTTAAAAAAATATATATTTTTTTTACTTGTTGCTATAATAAATATCCCAATTTTTAAAAAAAACAAACTATTTTTTTTCTCAGTTAAGGCCGATACGTATTTTTCGACGTATTTTCGTAAAAAAAAAAAAAAATCGCAATAAGCGACTGGTTTGCGCAAAAGTTATAGCGCCTACAAAATAGGGGACAGAATTATGATTTTTTTTTATTATTTTTTTTTTTTTACTAGTAATGGCGGCGATCTGCGATTTTTATTGGGACTGCGATATTGCGACGGACGTATCGGACACTTTTGACACAAATTTGGCGCCATTCACATTTATACAGCGATCAGTGCTATAAAAATGCACTAATTACTGTATAAATGTGACTGGCAGGGAAGGGGTTAACACTAGGGGGTGAGGAAGGGGTTAAATGTGTAGCCTGGGTGTGTTCTAACTGTGTGGGGGGAGGGCGTGACTGGGGGAGGTGACCAATGCAGTGTCTCTATGTACAAGGGACACAGATCGGTCTCCTCTCCTCTGACAGCACGTGGAGCTCTGTGTTTACACACAGAGCTCCACGCCCCTGCTGTCTTACCGACGATCGCGTGTACCCGGCGGACATCGCGGCCGCCAGGTACACGCATCGGCTTCCCAGCTATGCGCCGGGACAGTGTTTACCCATTGCGCGCCCCCCAGAGGCGCGCACGGGTAATGCTTTGAAAATGACGTCCAAAGACGTCCAGTTGGCACTTGAGAGCCGCGCTGTTGACGTCTTTTGTCTATAGCGCGGGTCTCAAGTGGTTAATGTTACTATTAGCAAATGCCTAATGCCCCGTACACGCGATCGTAATTTCGGTCGGGATAAATTCCAAATGATTTTTCTGACGGAATTCCGTTCAAGCTGTCTTGCATACACACTGTCACACCAAATTCCGACCGTCCAAAACGTGGTGACGTACAACACTACGATGAGCCGAGAAAAATGAAGTTCAATGCTTCCGAGCATGCGTCAACTTGATTCTGAGCATGCGTGTGTTTTTTTTCTCCGTCGGAGTTCCATACAGACGAACAGAATTTCCGATAGAAATTTTTTTCATCGGAAAAAAAGAGAACATGTTCTCTTTCTAAGTCCGTCGGAATTTCCGATGGGGCATACACACGGTCGGGATATCCGATGAAAATATTCCACCTGACTTTTTCCATCGAAAAATCTGATTGTGTGCATTAGATTGCTTTTATTTTTTAGTTGTCAGAATAACCCCTTATTACTACATGGCCAGCTGCAGCAAGGGCCGAACTTCTGGCTGAGTTCGCCATGGCAAACTCAGCATTAAATAGGAGCGAGTACCTGTTAAAACTAGGTACCCGCTCTCCCGCACAAGGCGCCAAATGTGACTACGGAGGGGGTAAGGAGGCTGACAAGCAGAGCTTCCCCTTTTGGGTGGAGCTCTACTTTAAGACTGCCAAGGATGCTCAAAGAATCCTTAAAGCTAGTTTACTTCTTTCCCCCTTCATTCGGTGGACACAAAGGATCACAGTGATTGGTACAAGGCCACTGTGGGGGACCAGGGTATTATGTGATCGCTATGATTGGTTATAGCTATCACATGATTACAGTGTCAACAATGGCTTCCATTCATGACTGTTTTGCTTACTATTGTAATGCTGTTATTGGTCCTCAACTATTACATGGTACCTGGGCCAATCACCCTGCACCATGTGATTAGCTGTAGCCAGGGATTTTTTTCTTAAAGAGGTGCAGGAGCTCCTCCTTTCCAAGTCACCCCTTGTGCCCCTACCCGCACCTCCAAACACCGTTCCTTGGTTCCACCCGCTACCCACCTTCGAGCACTGTTCCTTGGTTCCACCCCCTACCCACCTCTGAGCACTGTTCATTGGTTCCACCCCTACCTACCTCTGAGCAACGTTCCTTGGTTCCACCCCCTACCCACCTCTGAGCACCATTCATTGGTTTCACCCCCTACCCACCTCTGAGCACCGTTCCTTGGTTCAACCCCCTACCCACCTTCGAGCACCGTTCCTTGGTTCCACCCCCTACCCACCTCTGAGCACCGTTCCTTGGTTCCACCCCTACCCACCTCTGAGTGCCGTTCCTTGGTTCCACCCCTACCCACCTCTGAGCACGGTTCATTGGTTTCACCCCCTACCCACCTCTGAGCACCGTTCCTTGGTTCAACCCCCTACCCACCTCCGAGCACGTTCCTTGGTTCCACCCCCTACCCACCTATGAGCACCGTTCCTTGGTTCCACCCCCCAACCACCTCCCAAACCCACCCCTTTAGGGGAATACAGTAACATTTGTAGTACTAACTAATTTATATAGAACTTGGTAATGATAGCAAGAAAGACCGTAAAATAGATCCCCTGCAGCCAGCAACAATGGACCACTAACAACAAAATACCCTCCTCCCCAGCAACAATAGACCTCCTGCAGCAACAACAGATCTCCTCACAGCCAGCATCGATAGACCCCCAGCAATTATGGACCACCTACAAGAAAATACCACCCCCTCCCTCAGCAACAATAGACCTCCCGACTGCAACAAAAGATCTTCCAGCAACAATAGATCCCTCCCTCAATGGTAGATCCATCCCAGCAACAACTGACCCCCGCAGTAACATAATACCCACCCCAGCAACAATACATCCCCTGCCAGAAACAACAGACCCTTCCACCTTAAAAAATAGATCGCCTCTATTGACAATAGATTCCTCAGTAGCCAGCATCAACAGACCCTGCAGCACATCCCAGCACCCCTTGTCATTACATACATTCAGTCCTGGAGGTGCCGGAACAGATATACAGATATACAGCTATAGCCAGAAAAAAAGCTCTGGCTATAGCCCATAACAGAGCACAATAGTAAGCAAGCTGTCATGAATGAAAGTCATTCATGACAGCTAAAACTATTGCTTATAACAGTGACCATAACTGTTATAAGCAACATTAGTGTAAAAAAAGAAACAAAAACTCTGATCATCGCCTCCCCCACAGCAGTACAGTGTCAATATGATGAGACAGAACTACTGAGAGGATGTAAAAAAACAAAAAAAACGTTTATTAAACCATTAGAATAATAAAGTACATTTTTCGTTGCAGACGTTTTTTGCAGTTTAGCTTTTATTGCATGCTTTTAGTCAGTAAAATGCATTGCATAAATCCATCAGATCTGCATTAGTGGGCCAAAGAGGGCTCAATAGATGTCAAACTCAATGAGCACAACTCATTGATTGCTGCACAGAATTGCACATTTATCTACATACAACCCTGGGGGGTGGAAGTGATTAATGCACTACTAATGTAATCTTAGGCTTAATTTTACCCAAATAAGGCTGATGTGGCATTACTGCTAATGGAGGCGTCTGTAAATAAAACAAGGCAATGGGCAATGGAATGCAATAATCAGGATTGTACATTGCTGCAAAAAGGCCCTCCGGATCATAACAGAGCCAAGCCGGATATCACCCCCCTAATGATGTCCTTGTACATGTAAATTAGAGCTTCAATGTATGTTCCTGTGGGGAGCTCATTATGTGCAAAAGGGACAGCTACTGTAGGGTGCAAACATTTTTCTGTCCTTTCAAATTATTTAATGATCCACAACCATGTCTGCCAAGGGTTCCTCATTTGGAGGGACTGTCCTTCTTTTGGCACCCAAGCTTTCTGTTCCTCTTTCCTCCTCAGTTGTCCCTCTTTTTGGTCTGATATCCAGATATTTCTAAGAATGTACCCTTTGGACCCTTTGTAGCGTAAGCCTCTATTACCCTGAGCTCCCGGCTAGGAGGCATTTACCTGTCTATGGAGTGTACTTGAGTAGATCATACTTACCCAAGGACAGCATTGGACCCTGGATATAGCTTTATCTATCCAACACAGGGGCATTTATATATATCCAAACCTATCATCGGTTACGGTAGCTGCAGCTTCTATCTCATGGATCTTGGAAGTGTCCCATAGGCCGGCAGGCATATATACACCAGGAGACTTTATGTCTTCATTTTCCTCTTTTTTTTTCTTTGTTTACTACAGATATCTCATATTATATTTAATCAGAGCTTTCCATGATATTCAATCTACTCGGTCCTGAAGAAGCAGGCGCTCCCATGAAACATGTAGACCAGCCTACTATTGATCACGTATCACTGTATTATGTGTATATTTTAATTATTGTGTGTTGTATGGTACATGTTATGATACCTTTTCTAAAGTATATTTTGAATACAAGTTTTGTATTTTTACTAAACAATTTAGTGCTTACTGGGCTCTCATGGGCATACTTAAAGTGATACTAAAGTCTTGTTTTTTTATTGTTAAAAATAATAAACATGTTATACTTGCCTGCCCTGTGCAGTGGATGGGTCCCTCTTTGGTGCTCTGGCTATGCTATGCTATGCTATGTAAACATCCCTTGTAATAGAAATAGTGTGTGACAGGTGCTCTTTAAGGAGAGATGTGGGATCAATAAGACCCCACATCTCTCCTCCAGGCTGGAAAGAATGAGATTGTGAAATAAAATTCACAGATCTCATTCTTACTAGCCGCAATTGAGGTTTGTTTACTTACGGGTACCCGGGCGTGACGTCATCACATCGCACCCGGGCCTCCGACGGTCAAAGAGATGACTGGTGACCATATGGTCACCAGTCATCTCTATGCCTCCCATCCAGCGCACGGCAATCATCTCTCCGGGCCCCCGATGGCACGGGAGAGCCCGGAGAAGCACCGGATGGCGGCGGGAGGGAGGGGATGTCACGTGACATTTTTTTATTTTTTCATTTAAATTATCTCGTTTTTTTCTAAGCAGTTTAATTTATCATTTAAAAAGTTGATCTACACAGTAAAGCCCTGTACACACGATCGTATATCTGATGGAATCTAATCCGATGAATTTTTTTCGTCGGATATCCGATGAAGCTGACTTTTATCAGTCTTGCCTACTCACCATCACAAATTCCCACCGTGTCCAAACAGTGATGTAAAACACTTCGACGTGCTGAGAAAAATGAAGTTCAATGCTTCCGAGCATGCGTTGACTTGATTCTGAGCATGCATGGATTTTTGACCGATGGACTTCCACACAGACGATCGTTTTTTTCTATCGTTTTTTTATCCATAGGAAACATGTTCTATTTTTTTTCACCAATGGAAAACAAACCGATGGGGCCCACACACGATCGGTTTGTCCGATGAAAACGGTCCATCGGTCTGTTTTCATCAGACAAACCGAACGTGTGTACAGGGCTTAAGTGTCTGAATTCACTCACACCTTGCAATGGTTTAAGAGCTCTAGGATTTCAAGTTGCAGGATATCAATTTCTTTCTTCTTTGAACTAATAATAATGTCCATAAGAGCTTTTGATCATGTGGACAGAGCCTCTGTCCATTGTGTTTTGTGGGACATAGACAATAACCCTTCCTTGCTCTCTTTAACCACTTGCCGACCGCCTCATGCTGAAGTACGTCGGCAGAATGGCACGGCTGCGCATATTGGCGTACAGGTACGTCCCCTTTAATATGCACAGCCGTGGGTTGCGTGTGCACCGCCGCCAGCGCGCTCACGACCCGGTTGGGTACTCTGTGTCACAGAGCTGAAGAACAGGGAGAGGTAAATGTAAACAAACCTATCCCCGTGCTTCCTAGTCAGACTGTCACTGATCTTCTATTCCCTGTTATAGGCAACGACGATCAGTGACATCACGCCTACAGCCACGCCCCCACACAGTAAGAATCACTCCCTTAGGGCAAACTTAACCCCTTCAGCGCGCCCTACAGGTTAGCCCCTTCACTGCCTGTGTCATTTTCACAGTAATCAGTGCATTTTTATAGGATTGATCGCTGCAAAAATGACAATGGTCCCAAAATAGTGTCAAAAGTGTCCGATGTGTCTGCCATAATGTCGCAGTCACTATAAAAATCGCTGATCGCCGCCATTACTAGTAAAAAAATAATAATAATAAAAATGTCAAACTATCCCCTATTTTGTAGACACTATGGGCCAGATTCACAAAAGAGATACGATGGCGTATCTCCTGATACGCCGTCGTATCTCTGTGATCCGCCCGTCCTAACTATGCGGCTGATTCATAGAATCAGTTACGCATAGATAGCCCTAAGATTCGACAGGTGTAATTGACTTACACTGTCGGATCTTAGGAATGCAATTCTATGCCGGCCGCTAGGTGGCGAGGCCATTGCAGTTGGCGTAGAATATGCACGAACGTCCGCGTTACCCGTCGCTCTAACTTTACGTTGTTTCGGTCGAGATACGCGTCGTAAAAATTAGGGCTGAACCCTAGGTGTTCTAAGCCATGTTAAGTATGGCCGTCGTTCCCGCGTTGAAATTTAAAAAATCATGTCGTTTGCGTAAGTCGTCCGTGAATGGCGCTGGACGCCATTTACGTTAATGTCTAAACAAATGACGTCCGTGCGACGTCATTTAGCACAATGCGCAGTACGGAGCATGCGCAGTACGTTCGGCACAGGAACGCGCCTAATTTAAATGGTGCCTGCCCCATTTGAATTAGGCGGGCTTGCGCTGAGCGGATTTACGTTACACCAACGCATGTTTACAGGTAAGAGCTTTGTGAATCAGGCACTTACGCTGTAAACCTGCGGCGGTGTAACGTAAATGGGATACGTTACGCTGCCGTGGAGCAACTTAAATGTATCAGAATCTGGCCCTATAACTTTTGCTCAAACCAATCAATAAACGCTTATTGCGATTTTTTTTTTACCAAAAATATGTAGAAGAATACGTATCTAAGCTGAGGAGAACATTTTTTTTTATATATTTTTGGGGATATTTATCATAGCAAAAAGTAAAAAATATTGCATTTTTTCAAAATTGTCGCTCTCTTTTTATTTATAGCGCAAAAAATAAAAACTGCAGAGGTGATTGAATACCACCAAAAGAAAGCTCTATTTGTGGGAATAAAAGGACATCAATTTTGTTTGGAAGCCACGTCGCATGACCGCGCAATTGTCAGTTAAATCGACGCAGTGCCGAAGGGGCCTAGTCCTTTAGCACCAAAATGGTCTGGGGCTTAAGTTTTTGAAAAATATTTTGGCTAAAAATACACATCATTTACTGATATATTTAGATGTATTGTTAAGCTACCTTGAAAATTTGATGGATCTATTTGGCATTAAACAGATTCTTGTTAATTCATCCCATATGCAAGACACGTAGTTGCTGGCAGGTGAATGCAAAGCATTCTTATCATTTAGTTCTGTTTTCTACCATATTGTATATGGATAACAGCTGTGAGATTCTAGAATACCAAGAGCCCAACCTGTCCAACTAGCAGTGGGAGACCTGCACAGTGTTGCCGTTTACAGACTGTCATCGTGTCACTTGCTATGTTCTCCTGTCATTCTTATTATTCTTAGTTTCATAAAATCATGTTCTATATTTAGACCTAGATTGCTTTCTGAACGTGATATCACCCTGAATCCTGTAAAGGAACAAGTAATAAGAATGAAGCTTATTGTATCATATATTATTGTTTTGTGCTGTTTTCTTATTACTTCAGATTTTATAGAAAACACTGTATGCTACAAAGCAAATCGATAAAGTGCAAGTATTGAAAAAGAAAGTAGATCTAAAGGTTTAAGGTTTTTCACCTTCATGCAGTCTATGCATGAAGGTAAAAAAAATGATTTTAACTTGAAAACAACAACTGTCAGAAAAAGGTTTGGTGTTTAAGTGGTTAAAAGTTCCTAATTTACATACAGAAGTCTATTGCTTTGATGTAAAAGACAAATTGATACAATATTTAGACTTAACCTTCCAGAGTATTTTAAAACTTGCCATGCTGTCCAGACTTTGGCTTTTGATGGCTAAGAGCAGAGAGAAAATTCTCTGCATACCAAAGATCGGGAAGATCGGGAAACCCTTTGTCAAGATCGCAACAAGGAAAAAATCGTGATTAACGATTCTTGACGATTAATCATGCAGCTCTAATATAGACATTGGGCCAGATTCTTAGAGGAGATACGACGGCGTATCTCCAGATACGCCGTCGTATCTCTGTGTCCGGCCGGTCGTATCTATGCGCCTGATTCTTAGGCCTCGTACACACGAGGGGACATGTCCGATGAAAACGGTCTGCGGACTGTTTTCATCGGACATGTCCGCTCGGAGATTTCGGTCTGATGGTTGTACACACCATCAAACCTAAATCCACGCAGACAGGATAAGCGGTGACGTGGCCGCGCCGTCGCCGTGATGATGACGCGGCGACGTGCGCGACCCTGGAAGGTCAATGCTTCCACGCATGCATCGAATCACTTTGACGCATGCGAGGGCTTTCGGCTGAGCGAACATGTCCGGTAAGTCGTACAGACGACCGAACATGTCCGATGGACAGGCTTCCAGCGGACATGTTTCTTAGCATGCTAAGAAACATTCGTCCGCTGAAAACCTCTCCGATCCGCCTGAAAATTGTCCGGTCGGCTGTACACACGACCAAACATGTCTGCTGAAACTGGTCCGCGGACCAGTTTCAGCAGACATGTTCAGTCGTGTGTACGAGGCCTTAGAATCAGTTACGCATAGATATCTATTCGATCCGACAGGCGTAAGTCTCTTACGCCGTCGGATCGTAACTGCAATTTTACGCTGGCCGCTAGGGGCGTGTACGCTGATTTACGCGTCGAAATATGTAAATCAGCTAGATACGCGAATTCACAAACGTACGCCTGGCTGACGCAGTACAGTTACGCTGTTTACGTTAGGCTTTTCCCAGCGTATAGTTACCCCTGCTATATGGTAGCGTAAGTGCGGCGTACCAATGTTAAGTATGGCCGTCGTTCCCGCGTCGAAATTTGAAAAAGTTACGTCGTTTGCGTAAGTCGTCCGTGAATGGGGCTGGACGTCATTTACGTTCACGTCGAAACCAATGACGTCCTTGCGGCGTACTTTGGAGAAATGCACACTGGGAATATCCACGGACGGCGCATGCGCCGTTCGGGAAAAACGTCAATCACGTCAGGTCACAGTACATTTACATAAAACACGCACCCCTGATCCAAATTTGAATTAGGCGAGCTTACGCTGGCCGATTTACACTACGCCGCCGCAACTTACGGAGCAAGTGCTTTGAGAATACAGCACTTGCCCGTCTAAGTTGCGCGGATCTACCTGATAGACTATTCCAGTCAAATTCAGTTTTTTTTTCTAAATTAATGTGTAGGGTCTTTATTAGGGTTGTCCCGATATCGAGTATTTGCGGGAGTACTTGTACTCCCGCAAATGCCCCCGATGCCTGAATAGAGTACTTGACCCCCCCCCCCCCCCGCTGCCGCATGCCGCAAAGCCGCCGCTGCCGCATTAATCAGCGTGCGGGGAACATTACAGGCAGCTTTCATTTGAATAGCTGTATTCCCCGCCACGTATAGACACTCCCCCTTGCTCAGGATTGGACAGATCCGTCCAATCCCGAGCAAGGGGGAGTGTCTATACATGGCGCGGCAAGGAATGGACAGCTATTCAAACGAAAGTTGCCTGTAATGTTCCCCGCATGCTGATTAATGCGGCGGCGGCATCATCATCTACTAGGTATGGGGGACATGGCTGCAATATATGGGGGGACATGGCTGGATATATGTGGGGGGACATGGCTGGATATATGTGGGGGGACATGGCTGGATATATGTGGGGGGACATGGCTGCAATATATGGGGGTACATGGCTGGATATATGTGGGGGGACATGGCTGGATATATGTGGGGGGACATGGCTGCAATATATGGGGGTACATGGCTGGATATATGTGGGGGGACATGGCTGGATATATGTGGGGGGACATGGCTGCAATATATGGGGGGACATGGCTGGATATATGTGGGGGGACATGGCTGCATATGTGGAGGGACATGGCTGGATATATGTGGGGGGACATGGCTGGATATATGTGGGGGGACATGGCTGGATATATGTGGGGGCACATGGCTGGATATATGTGGGGGCACATGGCTGCAATATGTGGGGGGGACATGGCTGCAATATGTGGGGGGGACATGGCTGCAATATGTGGGGGGACATGGCTGCAATATATGGGGGGACATGGCTGCAATATATGGGGGGACATGGCTGCAATATATGGGGGGACATGGATGGATATATGTGGGGGGACACGGCTGGATATATGTGGGGGGACATGGCTGCAATATGTGGGGGGACATGGCTGCATTTGGGGACACATTTAAAAAAAAAGTATCGGTATTCGGTATCGGCGAGTACATGAAAAAAAGTATCGGTACTTGTACTCGGTCCTAAAAAAGTGGTATCGGGACAACCCTAGTCTTTACCTTTACTTAATCAGTGCCAGTGATGTAAAAAGAAATACAGAACCTTTGTTATACCTTTAGCTATACAGTAATTATTTAATCAAAGATAAAACTCCTAGCGCAGACATGGCGGTGATGCTTCATGCAAATGATGCTTAGAATTTGATCTCCTTGTTCAGGCTTTTGTTAGATGCAGTGAGCCAATTAGAGAAGTAAGAGTATGGTGATTCTGGGATTTCTAATGCCTCGTACACACGGCCAGATATGAAGTGTTGGGGTAACAAACGCTTTAAGCTTTAATAAAAACACAATGGGAAGCTGATTGGTTCCTATGCAGAGCTGCATCAGGTTTTGCACTCTCTAGTTTTAGTAAATCAACCCCAATGTGAAGAAGTGACCCCATAACAGAGGGAGAATGGTACTCCAGCAATGATGGTGGGGAAAAGCAGGTCTCTTCTTAGGCTCCATTCACACAAATGCATTTTTACATGCTTTTTGCAGAAATACAGGACATTATTTTTAACATAGTTTCCTATGGAACACGTTCACATTAATGGATTTTTGGAAAGGGTCAGAGACTTTTCTAAATGAAAAATGGTGCTTTTTTTTGCGTTTTTGATTCAATAGACTTCAATGGAGAAGCTGCAGAAAAGCATGTCGTGCGTTTTTACAGCAATTTTGCAGCGATTTGCATTTTTTGAATCTGTCCAATAATAAATTTTCCCAAACAAATGAAAGATGCAAAACTCAAATTGCTGCAAAATCACTGTAAAAATATGCAGAAAGCACAGCAAAAAGCAGTGCAGAAATGCGTAAAAGCAACAAGCACAGATGCTTGATCTCCTAAACATACCCCATCAGACCATAATTGGTCAGCGCCATCACATGGGCGGCGCGGACCAATCAGAAGCTGTGTAGCCTGTCCTCTCAGGGGGGAAGAAGAAGAGAGGGGATTTCTAAGAGCCGGAACCGTAAGCCGGCTATACCGGGGCTCAGAACAGGCAATTGCCACCATGCAGGTCAGCGGGTCTGGGGGGTTCACCTTACAGTTTTTTTTTGTAACGGTGAACTTACACTTTAACCACTTCATTACCCACGTATTGTCATATGACGTCCGCAGGAGGGATCACCCATCCTGGGCGGACGCCATATGACGTCCTGGGCTTCCTGGCCGTAAAGATGGGTGTGCTCGGTGGCCGCGATGTCTGCTGGGCACCTGCGATTGCCCGTGAACACAGCAGGACCGTGGATCTGTGTGTATACACACAGATCCACGTCCTGACAGGTGAGAGGAGACCAATGGTGTGTTCCCAGTACAGAGGAACACCAATCGGTCTCCTCCCCTTGTGAGTCGCCGCCCCCTACAGTTAGAATCACTCCCTAGGACACATATTTACCGCCTTGATCGTCCCCTTCCCTGCCAGTCACATTTACAGAGTAATCAGTGCATTTATATAGCACTGATCGCTGTATAAATGTGAATAGTCCCAAAAATGTCTCAAAAGTGTCTGATATGTTTGTCGCAATGTCAGTCACAATAAAAAATCGCTGATCGCTGCCATTACTAGTAAAGAAAAAATGCCATAAATCGTTCCGTAAGTTGCAGTGGCATAGCGTAAATCGGCCGGCGTAAGCCCGCCTAATTCAAATTTTGATCAGGGGGGCGTGTTTTATGTAAATGTACTGTGACCCGACGTGATTGACGTTTTTCCCGAACGGCGCATGCGCTGTCCGTGGAATTTCCCAGTGTGCATTGCTCCAAAGTACGCCGCAAGGACGTCATTGGTTTCTACGTGAACGTAAATGACGTCCAGCCCCATTCACGGACGACTTACGCAAACCACGTAACTTTTTCAAATTCCGACGCGGGAACAACGGCCATACTTAACATTGGTACGCCGCACTTACGCCACCATATAGCAGGGGTAACTATACGCCGGGAAAAGCCTAACGTAAACGGCGTAACTTTACTGCGTCGGCCAGGCGTACGTTTGTGAATTTGCGTATCTAACTAATTTGCATACTCGCTGCGGAATTCGACGGAAGCGCCACCTAGCGGCCAGCGTAAATATGCAGTTACGATACGACGGTGTAACACAGTTACGCCAGTCGGATCTACGGGAAATCTATGCGTAACTGATTCTAAGAATCAGGCGCATAGCTACGACCGCGCAACTCAGAGATACGACGGCGTATCTGGAGATACGCCGTCGTATCTCGTTTGGGAATCTGGCCCTATAACTTTTGCGCAAACCACTCAATATACGCCTATTGCATTTTTTTTACCAAAAAATATGTAGAAGAATACATATCTGCCTAAACTGAGGAAAACATTTTTTTTTAAATTGTACTACCGTGTTTCCCCGAAAATAAGACCGGGTCTTATATTAATTCTGGCTACAAAAAACACATTAGGGCTTATTTTCAGGGGATGTCTTATTTATTTATGGTATGTACAAAAAAGTTTCTCCACCTGTCAGCTCTGGAGTCAGCATTGTGAAATTCTGTAATCCCAAAAAATAAACCTTTGTTTAGAGACCTTATAAAATGATGTAATCCGTTCTGTAAAAAGATAATATCATGTGCAGTGTGTCTCCTTGTGTAACATTATTGTGGAAAATACCTTACTTACAGTGCCGCTTGCCGCTCACGTGAGCCGCTGGAGCTCTTCATCCCTACTCCAAATACTGCAGAGGGAGGGGCCAAGATCCCCAATGACGTCAGCCCCACTCTGAGTACTGCAGTGGGAGGGGCTTGATAAAGTTTTATTGAAAAAAAAAACAGCTGACATTGTCCGGGAGGAGAGGAGAAGAGCTCCGGCGGGTCACGTGAGAGCCCAGCAGTGCTGTAAATAAGGTATTTTCCACAATAAAGTTACAAAAGGGAGACACGCTGCACATTATATAATCTTTTTACAGAACGGATTACATGTTTTTACAAGGACTTTAACTAGGGCTTATTTTTGGGGTAGGGCTTATATTGCAACCATCCCAGAAACTCACGCTAGGTCTTATTTTCGGGGTAGGGCTTATTTTCGGAGAAACAGGGTATTTATTATAGCAAAAAAGTTCAAAATATTGTGTTTTTTTTTTTTTTTAATTGTCGCTCTTTTGTTTTTAGCGCAAAACAAAATAGAAACCGCAGAGGTGATCAAATTTTACCAAAAGAAAGCTCTATTTGTGGAGAAAAAAATATATAAAAATGGCATTTGGGTACAGTGTTGCATGACAGCGCAATTGTCATTCAAAGTGTGACAGTGCTGAAAACTAAAAATGTGTCTGGGCAGGAAGGGGGTGAAAATGCCCTGTATGGAAGTGGTTAAGGAAAGCCTGGAGCTAGTATGCCATCTTCTACAGGTTCTTATTGGTTACCGGCTGTGTCCATTGATGGACCAGTAGGATGGGGTTGGCAATGCTCCTGACTTTTCTGTACAGAAGTCCAGATTTGAATATTAGAGCTCCCCGAGTGCTCAGAAAAAATGGTGAAAGTACCTTAGTGTGTCTGTGTTTCATCCATTTATAACATTGATAGTAAATACAGGTGCATTTTAACCACTTGGGATCCGCGCTATGGACGAAAGACGTCCACAGCGCAGCTCTCAAGTGCCGGGTGGACGCCCCTGGACGTCCTGTTGTTGTTGTTCCCCGTGAGCGCCGCTGGGGGTGCGCAGCGGGGAAACAACGTGCCCGGTGCATCGCTCGGGAGCCGATGCGTGTGCCTGGCGGGCGCGACGTCCGCCAGACACCCGCGATCGTTGGTGACACAGCAGGACGTGGAGCTCTGTGTGTAAACACACAGAGCTCCATGTGCTGTCAGGGAGAGAGGAGACCGATCTGTGTCCCTTTACATAGGGACACAGCATCGGTCACCTCCCCCAGGCAGTCCCTTCCCCCCACACAGTAAGAATCACACCCAGGGAATACATTTAACCCCTTCCTCACCCCCTAGTGTTAACCCCTTCACTGCCAGTCACATTTATACAGTAATTAGTGCATTTTTATAGCACTGATCGCTGTATAAATGTGAATGGTCCCAAAATTGTGTCAAAAGTGTCCGATACGTCCGCCGAAATATCGCAGGCCTGACAAAAAAATCGCAAATCGCCGCCATTACTAGTAAAAAAAAAAAAAAAAAACATAAATCTATCCCCTATTTTGTAGGCGCTATAACTTTTGCGCAAACCAATCAATATACGCTTATTGCGATTTTTTTTAACAAAAATATGTAGAAGAATACGTATCGGCCTAAACCGAGGGCATTTTTTTTTTTATTGGGATATTATTATAACAAAAAGTAAAAAATATTGTGTTTTTTTTCACAATTTTCAGTTTTTTTATGTTTATAGCGCAAAAAATAAAAATCGCAGAGATGATCAAATACCACCAAAAGAAATCTATATTTGTGGGGAAAAAAATGATAAAAATATAATTTGGGTACAGTGTTGTATGACCGCGCAATTGTCATTCAAAATGCGTCAGCGCTGAAAGCTGAAAATTGGTCTGGGCACGAAGGGGGTTTAAGTGCCCAGTAATGAAGTGGTTAAATAAGTATGCTCTATGCGTAAGTTGTTTGTAAGCTCAGAAAATAGCATAGAGAAAACACTGCTTCATATGTTGATGCTAAAAAAAAAAAAATAGGAAATTTACAGAGAACAGCATGCATTAAACAAGATTTCTACCTCATTGGTCTGACACTGTGACCTTCCATAATGTCCATGCATTTTTGTCTATGCATTGTCCATTGTCCTTGATGACGGCAATAATGATGTTCATATTAGCAGTAATAGGCTCATTTGAAAGCTGTCAGGCACATAAAATGAGTGTTCTTCCCCTGTGCTTAATACTTTTACTTTTGTCCTTTATACACAATATTATATGCATCAGTTCAGATACATTTCCAGGGTATCTGAGCAGGTCACCCAAAACACATCATTTTATATTGCTAATTTATGAATGTCAGCTGGGAGGAAGGGAATTCTTGGTGACTAGACCTCCCTTAATCAATCTAATTCTGCTCTAGTCAATCATTAATTCATCAAAATTCTGAGTTAGAATGTCTGCAGTCCTGATAGGAATGGAAAAGGCCGTTTCCAAAAAGCAAAGGCTAAAAAGACTGGGTAGTGAGGTGAATGCAAGTGAAATGCCAATCTTTAACATCTTTGTACTAGAGCTGCACAATTAATCGTCAATAATCACAATTTTTTCCCCATTTTCCCGTGATCTTGACAAAGTATTTCCTGATCTTTCTAAGCAGACAATTCTCTCTGCACTGCTGAAGCCAGGGAAAAAAATCTGGGCAGTCTGCCAAGTATCACAACATTCTTTATTAATGGAACTTAAGTCTAAACATTGTAACAATTTGTCCTTTACATCAAAGGAATAGACGTGTGTGTAAATGAGGACAGTTTAACCACTTAAACATTAAGGGCCAGATCCACAAAGAAATTACGCCGGCGTATCTATTGATACGCCGCGTAATTTCAAAGTTCCCACGTCGTATCTTTGTTTTGTATCCACAAAACAAGATACGACGGAATGAGGGATCGATCCGACAGGCATACGTCTTAGTACGCTGTCGGATCGTAGGTGTATATTTACGCTGGCCGCTAGGTGGCGTTTCCGTCGAATTACGCATTGAGTATGCAAATTTGCTAGATACGGCAAGCCACGAACGTACGTACGTCCGGCGCATTTTTTTACGTCGTTTGCGTTAGGCTTTTTCCAGCGTATAGTTATAGCTGCTATATGGTGGCGTACTCAATTTTAAGTATGGCCGTCATTCCCGCGTCGAAATTTTAATTTTTTACGTCGTTTGCGTAAGTCGTTCGCTAATAGGGATTTGCGTAGAATGACGTCACCGTCGTAAGCATTGGCTTGTTCCGGTTTAATTTCGAGCATGCGCACTGGGATACCCCCAGGGACGGCGCATGCGCAGTTAAAAAAAAACGTTGTTTACGTCGGGTCACGACGTATTAACATAAAACACGCCCCCATCACTTCCATTTGAATTTGGCGCCCTTACGCCGCAACAGATACGCTACGCCGCCGTAACTTAGGCGCGGATTCGTTGTGGATTCAAACACTGTACCAGTCCTTGACCTTTTTGTTTATCTGACTGCAGAGCAAATTATTGCACGATTAGACCATGTATAGCCAATACATGCTGAAATCCAGCAGAGGATGCAAGTACACTGATGCATGCTGTTTTCTGGTGGCCCCTGGGGTAATGGTAGGAATGTATGGCTGCTCTGAAAAATCAATTGCATGTATAAGCAATGTCTCATCAGCTATAACTATAAACCATAGGTGTTTGGGCTTTGCTAGGAAACAGGATTTCCTATGTTGGCCTCTGTCACTTTTAGCCCCTAATGATTTTTTATAGGTCAAAGGCCAAATTAAATCTGTCAGTTTGTATGAATACTTCCACTTTTCTTTTCTCTATAATGGAAATAATATTTTTTTGGGGTTATGGCATCCCTGTAGGTGGAATTGTTTATTATTACATAATAGGATACCTTCAAAATCTGATGACTGAGTATAGCAGCCTTTTTTTAACCCTATTTAGCGTGGAGGACTTTAGAGAACCCATGCTTACGCCTCGTACACACGATAGGATCGCCAGAGGACAACGGTCTGAAGGACCGTTTTCATCAGTCCAAACCGATCGTGTATAGGCCCCATAGGTTATTTAATCTTCGGTCAAAAAAATGAGAACTTGCTTTAAAATTTAACCGATGGACGCCTAACCGATAGGTCAAAACCGATCATTAGTATGCAAAAGCATCGGTTAAAAACCTGCGCATGCTCAGAATCAAGTCAACGCCTGCTTGGAAGCATTGAACCTCTTTTTTTTTCCGCCACGTCGTTGTGTTTTACGTCACCGCGTTCTGACACGATCGTTTTTTTAACTGATGGTGTGTACGCACGACGGACCATCAGTCAGCATCATAGGTTAACCTATGACAACGGTCCTTCAGACCGTTCTCATCGGATGGACTGATCGTGTGTACGAGGCTTTACAGTTTTTTTTAATCTGAGATATTAGCATGTAGGTTGTGGATATATGAAGAAGGAAATATAGGAAGAAGAAAATATTTTCATACAAATTATATATATATATATATATATATATATATATATATATATATATATATATATATATATATATATATATATACACAGTACAGACCAAAAGTTTGGACACACCTTCTCATTCTGAGGCCCCGTACACACGACCAGTTTCCTCGGCAGAATTCAGCTTCCGACCGAGTTTCTGGCTGAATTCTGCCGAGAAACCCGGCCGTGTGTACACTTTCGGCCGAGGAAGCCGACGAGGACCTCGGCGAGGAAATAGAGAACATGTTCTCTATTTCCTCGTTGTTCTATAGGAGCTCTCGGCCCGCCGAGCTCCTCGGCGGCTTCAGGGCTGAACTGGCCGAGGAACTCGATGTGTTTGGCACGTCGAGTTCCTCAGCCGTGTGTACGGGGCCAAAGAGTTTTCTTTATTTTCATTTGAAGAACCTAGAATATGAAATATATTTTCAGTTGTTTCACACTTTTTTGTTATGTATAATTCCACATGTGTTAATTCATAGTTTTGATGCCTTCAGTGTGAATCTACAGTTTTCATAGTCATGAAAATAAAGAAAACTCTTTGAATGGGAAGGTGTGTCCAAACTTTTGGTCTGTACTGTATGTATGTGTATATATATATATATATATATATATATATATATATGTATATATATATATATATATATAAATATATATATATGAATATTGTAATGCTCTTTTACTATGGTGATCAGTGTAGTGCCCCTTTATATTGAAAGTGAGTGAATTGCTTTTTAAAGCGGGGATTCACCCGAAAAACTAATTTTTAGCATTAGATTGAGGCTAATTGTGGGAAGCACAATCAGGTGTTTTTTTTTTTAAATCAATGCAGTACATATCGTTTTAGAGATAGATGTTCTCCACAGCTTCCGGGTATGGTCTGCGGGACTGGGCGTTCCTATTTGATTGACAGCCTTCCGACCGTCGCAAATGCCCCTTCGGACCAAAATCTACGGAAAAGCCAGATGGAAGTCCGATCGTGTGTATGAGGCTTTAGGTACACCCATGTGAATGAGGCTTAAGTAGATAGAAGGTTTCTAGCCATGAATGTACATTATGTCTTATTGACGACTTCCCCAAAATTTATAGACTACTCAACTTTTGTTACAGAATTATCATCATGTTATAACTAAAATACCCAGAGTGATACTTTTGGCAGCAATTCTAAGTACTTTACTAATACTAAAATGAAATGTAACCATTGTGTTTAACAATGCCTGGGCAGAGTGCCATCACACTGTGGAGTGTGACTTTTAGGACTCCCTACAGTTTAGCAAGCTTCCACCAAACACAATGTCAGCTGTGCACCAATTTTAGATGTGAGATGAACACTGTAACTGAATGCTTCTCAAATGCTGGAAAAAAATTTAAGGACACGTTTGAGGCCCCGTACACACGTCCGAGAAACTCGACGGGCAAAACACATCGTTTTGCTCGTCGAGTTCCTTGTGAAGCCGCCGAGGATCTCGGCGAGCCAAATTTTCCCATTGCCCAACGAGGAAATAGAGAAGAGAGGGGATCACCGCTCCAGGTGGGTCACTATATAGGATTAGACTGACTCAGGATAACATGGGTGCTGGCAATGCACTGACCATGCATAAGATACGAAGGAAGGAAATGGATAGCCGCACTCCGATGACCAAAAAGGTTGTCTTTTATTCAAACGAACAGCAAGTACATCACTTCACAGGTTACAGCAAAGGAACAGGGGAACAAGGGAACATGTTCTCTTTTTGGCCCGACGAGATCCTCTTCGGTTTCCTCGGCGAAAAGTGTACACACGACCGGTTTTCTCGGCAGAACACGTCTCCCATCGAGTTTCTTGCTGAATTCTGCCGAGAAAACCGGTCGTGTGTACGGGGCCTTAAAGATTCTGCAGTCAATGTTAAATTGTGTGCGAAGTTCATTTTCATCTGACCAAACCGACCGTGTGTATAGGCCATCGGTCTGTTTTCCTTCGGTCCAAAATTTTAAAACATGCTTCAAAACCGAACCAATGGACCGCTGCCTGATCGGACCAAACCGATGGTTAGTACAGAAAAGCATCTATTCAAAACCCGCGCATGCTCAGAATCAAGTCGACGCATGCTTGGAAGCATTGAACTTCGTTTTATTCAGCACGTCGTGTGTTTGACGTCACCGCGTTCTGACCCGATCAGATTTTGGACTGACGAAGTGTACACACATCAGGCCGTACGGCCAGTTCAGAGGTGAACCGATGAAAACGGTCCGTCGGACCATTCTCATCGGTTTTGTCCGACCGTGTGTACGGGGCCTTACAGGTTCACAGGGTGAAGATGCCCATCCCGGGTATGCTGATGCTGCTCTGTGGGCTCTGGTAATGTTCCCTCGGCCGTGGGGGTGTTGAATCTGGTCACAGGCTTCTCTGCGGTGTCCACTTGACAGAAAGCTCCACGCTGACCAGTCTGGAACGCAGAAGCAGTAGTGACGTCACCGCAGGCAGGGCGAGCATCCAAGCATAGAGTAGGGAATGCACAGTCTACGCGCTCGGGGCTCACAGCTCCTTCTACTGGCCTTATTCGGAGCGCCGGAATCCCCTCCTTTTTATGAAGGTGGCACTGGTGGGCACTGCTTAGCAGCCTTGGGTGTCCATGTGCGGGACCGATGTCCCTCTGACTGAAGCCGATAATCAGCGCTATCAGCGCGAGGGAAAAAAAAAGCCAATAATGATCTTCTGTTTACATCATGTTTACATCATGTGATCAGCTTTCCTTGGCTGACAGCTGATCACGTGGTAAGGGGCCAGGATCTCATTGACTCTCTGATCACAGAGCGCACCGCGCATGACCCACAGGCGGCGCATTCTCGGGAGAACGTACATGGACACCCTCCCAGTAATTTTATGTCCACGCTGTAGCCGGCTATAGCACAGGCGTGAGGAGGTTAAGGCAACAAAAGCTGCTAAAGGCAGAAGAAACACAAGCCAGCTATAGTTCTGGACCAAGACTTTTGGCTGTGCGTTACAGCAACCTGCTAAGATTCGATGATCATGGTGGCATTTCTACAATTGCAATGCCTCCTACTAGGCAGCTTCTATTCCAAAACCTTAATTTGACATTGAGCTACGTGGCCAGCTACTGCCAATTTCTTTAGACAGTCTTCTTGGTCGGGCAGTTTTCTCTGTTAGGCAATAACTCTTTAAACTTAAATACTAGTTGCAGTTCAAGTTTAATAACTTTAAAAATATATACCCTATTTTCCCGGCGTATAAGACGACTTTTTAACCCCTGAAATTCTTCTTAAAAGTCAGGGGTTGTCTTATACACCGGTAACCTAACATCCCTTACCTTATCCTAAGACATGCAGAATCGCGGCCGTCCATTTTTCAAAAGCCGCGCCTCCTCCTTCTTCTGTTCCATGATAGGTTCCATGATAGGCGGAACACTCAGCTTCCCAGGAGACACCGGGCTGGATTCAGATACATAAAACACGCCCCCCCTTCCACATTTGAATTACGCAGCCTTACGCCTCAACAGATACGTTACGCCGCTCTAACTTTGGGCACAAGTTCTTTATTCATAAAGAACTTGCACCCTTAGTTACGGCGGCGTAACGTATCTGTTGAGGCGTAAGGCTGCGTAATTCAAATGTGGAAGGGGGGGCGTGTTTTATGTTAATGTGTGTTGACCTGACGTGATTGGCGTTTTTTTACGAATGGCACATGCGCCGTCTGTGTACATATCCCAGTGTACATTGCTCTAAATGACGTTGCAAGGACGTCATTGGTTTCGACGTGAATGTAAATTACGTCCATTCGTATTCGCGAACGACTTACGCAAACGACGTAAAATTTCAAAACTCGGCGCTGGAACGACGGCCATACTTAACATAGGATAAGCCTCATATAGCAGGGGTAACTATACGCTGGAAAAAGCCGAACGCAAACGACGAAAAAAAAAAGCGCCGGTCGTTCGTTTCTGAATCGGCGTAACTCCTCATTTGCATATTCCTCACGTAAACAAACGGAAGCGCCACCTAGCGGCCAGCATGAGATTGCAGCCTAAGATCCGACGGTGTAAGTCACTTACACCTGTCGGATCTTAGGGATAGCTATGCGTAACCTGATTCTATGAATCGGGCGCATAGATACGACCGTCGGAACTCAGAAATACGACGGCGTATCAGGAGATACGCAGTCGCATCTCTTTCTGAATCTGGCCCACTGTGTTCAGTGTTCGCCTCTCACGGAGGCCTTCTCGTCCTCGGACTTTTACACGATATTCAAATTTTTGAAGTTTCGCCTGTATATTTCCCCTTTAAATAATTAGCTTGAGATTTAATGTATGTCTATATACGGTAAATAAAAAAAAAGAAAAGCTTTTTTCAGCTTCTATTTGAATGACAAGCAGAATAAAAGTTTCTTTAATTTTATCAGTCAAAAGCTTTTGTACCTTCAGCTTTCACAATGAAAGAATTCACAAATTGCTTTTAAATGCGCTTTTTTTTGTTGCAGAAACTACTAATATTTCAGATGCAGCAATTTTCCCTTTGCATTCCCCCGAGGTTTCAAACATTTGAGTTTTATGAGTATTGTCTGCATTGTGCAAGGTTGCTTTTCAAAGCTGAAATGCCTTACTAGCTGTCTAGTAAGCCTGTTGTATTTTTAATTGCCTCCTATCCTCAGCATTTAGCTCACGTCTTAATACAGTACTCCCTTTGCATTAAAGTGAGCAGTGCCCTGTTTAGTTCCATTCCTTTAAAGGTTGAAGTCGAGGCAATTTTTTCTGTCTCTATCCTTCCTAACCCTTAATCAATGTGTCCTATTTATTACCTTATTGCTCTGCAGCCAGCATCCTTAAGCACTTTTACCCCTTCCGGCCCAGGCCAGTTTTTTGCTTTCAGCGCTTTCGCGCTTTGAATGACAATTGCTCGGTCATGCAACACTGTACTCAAATCACATTTTTATAAATTTTTCCACACACATAGGGCTATATTCGGAGTAAGAATACGATGGAGTATCTCAGGATACTCCATCGTATCTCTCTTTTTTGGCCCGTGTATCTATGCGACTGATTCTTAGAATCATTTTCGCATAGATACACTTAAGATCCGCCATGTGTAAGTCACTTACACTGTGGGATCTTAAATGTAATTACTCCGCCCGCCGTTAGATGGCGTTTACGTTCAGGTCTCATTTGTTTATGCAAATGAGCCTGATACGTCGATTCCCGAACGAATTTGCGTCGCGTAACCGTCGCTAACGTCGTTTGCGTAAGCGTAAACTTACCCCTGCTATATGAGGGGTACGTTTACGCAAGTCCCACGTAGGCCATGTTAAGTATGGCGTCGGGTCCGCGTCGTGTTTTTCCGTCGGCTACGTCGTTTCCCTAAGTCGTTCTTGAATACGACTTTACGTCAATGACGCACATGTCGGAGTCATTGACGTTTTATGCCGAGAACTGGAGCATGCGCACTGGGCTATTTTAAGCCCGGCGCATGCACAGTTCGTTAGAATCGGGGGCGCGCTTAATTTAAATAGAAGCCGCCCCCTTGGAGATACGCGTGGCTACTCCGGGCCATTTACACTCCGCAGCCCCAAACTACGGAGCAAGTGTTTGGGGAATACAGCACTTGCTCCTGTAGGTTGGGGCGGCAGAGTGTAAATGGCTTACGCGCCGCCCGCGGGAAATCTAGGAGAATATGGCCCCTAGAGCTTTCTTTTACTGGAATTTTATCACAGATGTTTGTTTTTTTTTGCAAAAAAAAATTGAGAAAAAAAATGTTTCCTTACTTTCCTTCAGAAAATTTTATAAAATAAGTAATTTTTTCCTTCACTGATGTGCGCTAATGAGGCTGCACTTTTATCGCCTTATGCCGCGTACACACGATCGGTTAAACCGATGAGAATGGTCTGATGGACCGTTTTCATTAGTCCAAACCGATCGTGTGTGGGCGCCATCGGTTATTTAACCATCGGTAAAAAAAAAGACAACTTGTTTTAAATTTAATCGATGGATTCCTAACCGATGGGAAAAAAATGATCGTTAGTAGGCACAACCATCGGTTAAAAATCCATGCATGCTCAGAATCAAGTCGACGCATGCTTGGAAGCATTGAACTTCGTTTTTTTTCAGTACGTCGTTGTGTTTTACGTCACCACGTTCTGACACGATCGTTTTTTTAACCTATGGTGTGTAGGAGTAACGGACCATCAATCAGCTTCATCGGTTAACCAATGAAACCGGTCCATCGGTCCGTTCTCATCAGATTGACTGATCGTGTGTACGTGGCATTAGATGTTTAACTCCTTCACAGCCAATGCCATTAGTGCATATTTTTTAGCACTGATCACAGTATTAGTGTTACTGGTTCCCAAAAAGTGTCGATTAGTGTCAGAATGTCCGCAGAATATTGCAGTCACAATATAAGTTAAGGTTCGCTTGTCATTACTAGTCAAAAAAAAAACAAACAATTCCATAAATATATTCCATAGTTTGTAGACGCTATAACTTTTGCGCAAACCAATCAATATACACTTATTGGGATTTTGTTTACCAAAAGTATGTAGCAGAATACATATTGGCCTAAATTGATGATGAAATTAGATTTTTTACATTTTTTATTGGATGTGTTTTATAGCAGAAAGTAAAACATGTTGGGCCAGATCCAGAGAGAAATAGATGGGCGCAGCGTATCAGAGATACACTACGCTGCCGTACCTTACCTGGCGGATCTTCGAATCCTAAACGAATTTGTGCCTTAAGTTACATCGGCGTAGTGTATTTCTGGCGGCGGAATTCAAATTGGCGGGTAGGGGGCGTGATTAATTTAAATGAAGCGCGTCCCCGCGCCTATTGAACTGCGCATGCTCCGTTTCGAAATTTCCCGCCGCGCTTTGCGCGAAATGACGTCGCAACAACGCCATTTTTTTTAACTTAGACGAGACTTACGTCCATCCCTATTCACGGACGACTTACGCAAATAAAAAAAAAAAAATTGACGCAGGAACGACTGCCATACTTAACATGGCAATTCTATCTATATGCCGCAAAATACCAGCTTTAACTATACGCCGGAAAAAGCAGACTACAGACGACGTTAGAAAATGCGACGGCCGCGCGTACGTTCGTGAATCGTCGTAAATCGCTAATTTGCATACCCGACGCCGAAAACGACGCAAACTCCACCCAGCGGGCGCCGAAGTATTGCACCTACGATCCGAAGCCGTACGCCTGTCGGATCGAACCCAGAAGCCGTCGTATCTTGGTTTGAGGATTCAAACTAAAGATACGACGCGGGTAATTTGAAAGTAAGCCGGCGTATCAGTAGATCGCTATGTGGATCTGGCCCGTTGTTTTTTATTTTTTTCTAAATTGATGAATAGCACAAAAAATTCAAATTGCAGAGGTGATCAAATACCACTAAAAGAAAGCTCTATTTGTTGGTGGAAAAAGGGACATACATTTTATATGGGTACAGTGTCGCACGACCGCGCAATTTTCAGTTAAAATAATGCCATGCCGTATCGCACAAAATGGTCTGGTCATGAAGGGGGGGTACATCTTCCGGAGATGGAGTGGTTGCACAAATCATCTTATAGGAGAATTTTTGTTGGTTTGACGACAGGGTCTCTTTCATTTCATTTTTTTTTTTTATTGTTCCAGTTAAAGCAAATAGTTAGCATTTTGTAGGAGGTGCAGTTTGTTCCTTTCTAATGTGAGAACATAATACATTTTGTTGTTTATAATAAAGGGATCAATTTGAGTAAATGATTGTCATTAAAATAAAATCAGGCAATGTTTTATTTGTCCTGAGGTCCTCAATTCACTTTTTTTTATGTCTGATTCCTCCTGGCATACAAAGAAAGCCAGAATTTTAAAGGAATTGTATATTTTCTAACAAAAGCATAATTGCATCATTTATACAGCAATCATTTTTGCTACCTAAGCATAATTACGTAATTTATCTCAATGCAGCAACACAACTTCAAGCTCAATAAAACTTAAACCTGTTGTGTAGGATCCAATCTGTGTAATGTTGTAAGGTAGAGAAGAACTATGGGCCAGATTCACAAAAGAGATACGATGGCATATCTCCTGATACGCCGTCGTATCTCTGAGATACGATTGTCGTATCTATGCGCCTGATTCATAGAATCAGGTTACGCATAGATAGCCCTAAGATCCGACAGGTGTAAATGACTTACACCTTCGGATCTTAGGCTGCAATTCTAGGCCGGCCGCAGGCTGCAAATGACTAGTTACGCCGATTCACGAACGTCCGCTTTGCCTGTCGCTCTAAATTTACGTTGTTTCCGTAGAGATACGTCGTGTAAAACTAAGCATACCCTCTAGGTGGTCTAACCAATGTTAAGTATGGCCGCCGTTCCCGCGTCGAATTTTGAAATTTCACGTTGTTTGCGTAAGTCGTCCGTGAATGGTGCTGGACACCATTTACGTTAATGTCGAAACCAATGGCGTCCTTGCGACGTCATTTAGCGCAATGCACGTCGGGAAATTTTAGGGACGGAGCATGCGGGAACGCGCCTAATTTAAATAGTCCCCGCCCCATTTGAATTAGGCGGGCTTGCGCCGGGCGGATTTACATTACACCGCCGCAAGTTTACAGGCAAGTGCTTTGTGAATCAAGCACTTACGCTGAAAACTTGCGGCGGTGTAACGTTAATAGGATACGTTACGCCGCCGCAGCGTAGCCCATTTCTACATGAATCTGGCCCTATATATTTGTAAACTTTCTCAGCAGGTTTTAGTGCAGTGGTGTCAGACTCAATTTCATTGCATTATGGCTGCCATCACAGGGCTGGTTTTATCTGTTAAGCCTGGTACACACAATCGGATTTTCATTGGACAAAGCGTAAGACTTTTGTCTTGAAGGGCGTTGGCCAGGAGCTTGTTTTGCATACAAACGGCAAAGCATTGTCGGCCAACAAACACAAAACTATGTGGTTTTTCAGCTCTAGCCTTTGTGCAACTTCTGCTAATGTTGTATTATGGCTAGCATTGCTTCTGAGGATGCATTTTTGTACTTTGGAGTTTTGTCCGACGGACATGCGATCGAATAATCCGACAACACACATTTGTTGGCGGACAATTTGAAAGCATGCTATCCAACGTTTGTTGGCAAAAAATACGACAACAATTATCCAATAGAGCATACAAACGGTCAGAATTTTCTGCCTGTCATCACACAATTCCCTTTAGGATAATCCGATCCTGTGTACGAGGCCTAAAGGGGTTGTAAAGGTTTGCTTTTTATTTTCTAAATAGGTTCCTTTAAGCTAGTGCATTGTTGGGTTACTTACCTTTTCCTTCAATTTCCCTTCTAAAAAAAAGTTTTCTTTGTTTTCTTTGTCTGAATTTCTCACTTCCTGTTCCTCCTTAGTAAGGTGTTCAGTAAGCTGTTCTAAATGACTTTCCACCGCTGGGAGGATGGTGGAAAGCTTACTGAGGAGAAACAGGAAGTGAGAAATTCAAACAATAAAAAAAATCATTTAGAAAGGAAATGGAAGTAAAAAGTAAGTGAACCAACAATGCACTAGCTTAAAGGAACCAATTTAGAAAATAAAAGACGAACCTTTACAACCCCTTTAAGACTACCCCAGAACACCCCACACTCATTACATCAGATGTCAACATTTCATTGACTTCCTGTCCCAGAGACACTAGTTGGATATAAGAGGGAATCCTTTGAAAGGGAAGCGATTATGCCTTCAAAGACCTTTGTCACCAGAACAGGTGTATCTATTGGAAGATTTTCCCTCTCCTGTGGCAACTCAAAAATGTGGAATTTGAAATGACTTTTTGTACTGGGGACAATTTTCCTCAGGACTAGGTATAAGCTTGGGTTTGGTTTGAACTCAGACGTTTGCTGTCATTGTTGGGCCAAGGAGCTGTAGGCCCCACAGTTACATGTATACAAAGGGCAGGGGTGCTCAAGATATCTTTGACCTAGTTTGACCATGCATCCATATTAGGTAAATAATGTTATAAGCATCCCCACCTCTTTGTGTATGTCAACCATGGGGCATGGAATCTAGTCTACTGCCTGTAGCTCAATGGCTCAGCAATGACAGCTAACTTCTGGGTTTGGATAGAACCCAAGCTTGAACTCAGGCTCATCACTACTTGGGACCAATAGTGATAGAATAAGTCCCCAGACAGGACACAAATGGCAGTAAAAACCATACAAAGATTCTCAGTGTAGTACTGCCCCCATAAAGGCCGTTGGATTTTTGGGTTCTCCCTCACATGCACAGCCAGGCAACAGGAATTTTCCGGCATTTACTAAAAAGTCAAAAAACAGTCCAGGGTGCTTTGCTTTGGTTTAAACTTGGATATTGATGGGACGGTATGGGATGCTCAGAACTGTAGTCTGAATGTAAGTTTAGGACTTGAAGCTCTGCTGCCAAAAAAAGATCACACGGCTGTTCTCCCATAAGAAAAGCGGATCAGCTCAACTGGTTAAAGAAAGGATTTCAAACACTGAATGCAGGCGCTTTCTCTCTATAGAAAAATGCGAAGGCACCTGGCTTCTCCTTAGATTCCCCAAGCAAGAAGTGTAGGGTGGCTATGCTGGCTTTAGGTGGCTCTTAGCTGTCCCTTTGTATAAAGCTATCTGACTATTGCACCTGGCTGCTTCTCCTCTGTGGGCTCTGAGGTGTAGTGGTTGAAGATACTCACTCCTTCCCTTTGGTGGCTCCTGTAACACATATGAGTGCTAAACAGGCCTACTGCTGGACAGGTCCCAATGGCTCCCAGAATGGCTTCAACTAGACCTAGACCTTTGCTGCTCTCTGTCTCTCTATCATTCTTTAGTTCTTTCCTTCTTCCCGAGAGGCAGAGCCCCTTAGCATAGAGGTCCCCTCCAGGTGAAAGGACCCTGAATTCCCACATGGCCAGGCTCCAGAATATTTATGGCCTATCTCTCCATCTTCTGGGCTGTCCCTACTCAGGGATTGGAGGAGACTCCATAAGTATTAAGGCCTAATCTCTGCCCCTTCGCCCTCTAAGTTCTACAACTCTCTAGCAGTTCCATAAGACAGGGAGAGGCAACAGAAACTCAGCCCTTGGAGTTCTAAGCAAATTCAAATAAATATACCTACACTGTACAGTGAAGGAGCTGCATAAGCTTTCCACATTGGGTCCAAAACAGAAAAATAATATTTTGGCTTTACATACACATTAGGCTCCAGTTACGCGCATTTTTAAATAAAGGTTTACTTCACAGAAATTTTTTGTTATGCCGCATACACACAATCGGACATTTCGACATCAAAACTGTGGATTTTTTTTCTGATGGATGTTCGATCAAACTTGTCTTGCATACACACGGTCACACAAATGTTGTTGGAAAGTCCAAACGTCAAGAACGCGGTGACGTACAACACTACGGCGAGCTGAGAAAAATTAAGTTCAATGATTCCGAGCATGCGTCAAATTGATTCCGAGCATGTGCAGGATTTTTGTGTGTTGAATTGTGTACACACAGTCAGAATTTCCGACAAGAACTTTTGTTGTTAGAAACATTGAGATTTGAGAACCAGCTCTTAAACATTTGTTGGAAATTCCGACAGCAAATGACCAATGGAGCCTACACAACAAGCTCATATCGAACATTTGTTGTCGGAAATTCCGACCATGTGTACGCAACATTAGTTTGGTGGGCTGTGTCATTCTCTGGCTTGTTTATGTTTCTGATCAATAAGCTTGTCCAGACATATTTTCAGCCTGTGTTTTGTTAAGTTTTAGCTCTTCCTGTCCACCTTTGTGTTTTGTAGAACTTAGGCTTAGTTCACATGGGCAACCAGGCATAGAAAAAAAAAACGTGGTTGATCTGTGTTTTTACCAACTCAGATGGGATAGTTTACGGTACCTTCGACCACAGTGCTTTGCTTTGTAGTCATTTTAACTTGACATGTTGAGTATGAAAGGCAGCACCAATGGTCTTTAGTTATGAGGCGTGGCAAGCTAGGGAGACAGCAAGAAGCTATAGAAGGTAAAGAAGTTAGAAACCACATGAAAATATTTTTCTTAATATTTTAGAAAGATATTAGCTCACACCAACACTGTAAATTAACGCTGCTCCAGCATGACTACATCTAGGTCATACCCCAACACGTTTCGCCCCGCCCTCAGGGCTTAATTATGAAGGGCCTGGCTGGGGCATTGCATTACACACCGGTCTTGGTGTTCTGTGATTGGACCTTTCCTTTCATTGATTGCATGCATCATGCCGGGATAGGCTCTCTCCAAACTAGCACCCCTCTGTGTGAGCCACTGGAGCTGCAAATGAGAACCTTGAGAGGCATCCAAAGTTTTCCTAGCTTATGGTCACAGCTTTAGCTACCATGTCACTCATAATTCTCCATGAAACCTAACCTCCCAATCCTGCAATAGAAACATGCATACAGCATTTAAAAAATTAATATCCTCATAACCAGTAAAAAGAACTCTTCTCTGCATTTCTCTTTTGCAGCGTTGTGCTCGGAACCAATTGACAAGACTACTTTGAATCATCAATTTTGCATATTGTTGGAGTATTTTCTTAATGTTTCTATATAAGGCAAACTTCACAGTAAAAGTTGTCAATGTTCAGCTAAAGTTTAAAAAGTGCTTCTTAAGCTTCATTTAATTAACTTAGGTTTAAGGATATGTCCTTCCGACATCGGTTTTGACTAATGATCATTTTTCAGGGAGTGTTCTGCCAAATATGAAGGTATATTGAAATGGATGCCGTGTTCTTGATCTTGATCTTGATCTGAGTGTGTCATTTTTATGGGAACATTTTTTTTCTTTTATGCATCACATTTTAAAAGTCATTCTTTTTTTCATTAATTTCAGGCAAGTCTATTAAAAAACCTGAGCGTAGGATATATACCAAGCACAAAAATATAAATCTCTGTAATCACTCATACATCATTGAAAAAAATGGAGAATGGGGGTAGTGGCGCTGCCTCCCCTTACAGACAAGGAGGGGAAGAGAGGGAAAAATAGGACCCTCAGAGGTATGTAGGTGGTAGTGACTAAAATTACCAAAGTGTCTTGCTGAGAAAAATTAAGTTCAATGCTTCCAAGCATGCGTCAACTTGATTCTGAGCATGCATGGATTTTTAACTGATGGACGTGCCCACAGACGATCGTTTTTTTCTATCGGTTTTTTAACCATCAGATAATTTTAAAACAAGTTCCTATTTTTTTCACAGATGGATAAAAAAACGATGGGGCCCACACACGATCGGTTCGTCTGATGAAAACGGTCCATCAGACCGTTTTCATTAGACGAACCGATCGTGTGTACGTGGCATTTAGTAAGAAGTCCGTCACCCAGCGTGATTAATGTCCCATATACATAAAAATCTTGAAATTCCTGTGTCACATAAAGTGCAGAGGTACACAGTGAAGGGTGATCCTATGTTGCAATACGTGATCCCTAAGTGGTTCCGGTGCTCCCCCACATGGGTCCCCACTCCAATCTCCGGGACTTAACTGCTACGCGCCTCGGCTCTTCAAACCAGCTAATTGCGATTGGAAAAGGTACACACACAGTGTGGGCAGCTACGTGGAGTCCTGAGAGAGAAGAAAATGAGACTTCCATGGTGTAGTATAAAAATTGTATACTTGGTGTGAGTACAATTAAATACAAAGGTATTTGTAGAAATAAAAGTAAAAATAATAAATAAAAAGCTTGGCTTTACAAAACCGCCAAGTATTTAAAGTTTAAAAAATCGAAAACCGGGCGCTGTATGATCGCCAAAGCTAGGAATTGCAGCGTGCGTCTAGCTGCGTTCCAGCTGGCGATACCCGGATGTAACGTGCGTGCGTGCGTGTGTAACTCCGCCTTACATGTTTCGTCATCAACGTCTTCAGACGCCTCTGAAGATGTTTTTTAGAATTTAGAATACTGTGTCCAGTTTTGCAGACCCCAAATGATATTGTTAAGATAGAACAAGTCCAGTGACAACAAAAATGGTGAAATCTCAGTGATAAAAGATATCAGGAGAGACTTTAGGAACTTAAAGAGGAAGTAAAGCCTAAAAATCAAACAAACAAAAAAAACCTGCAAGACAAAGGCATAATGCATAGCATTCTAGCTCATTATGTAATACTCACCTCTGATCGAAGCCGCAGAAATTACGCATGTGCCGTAGACATCTGCGCCCCCGTCATTTCTGTAAATATCTCCTAAACCGTGGAGGTTTAGGAGAAATTTCGAGCACCTACAGGTAGACCTTAATCTAGGCTTACCTGTAGGTAAAAGTGGTTGTAAAGGGTTTACAACCACTTTAATATGAACAGTCCGGAGGAAAATATAATATAAACTAGTAAAAACAAGAACATGGGGACTAGGGATAACCGGAACACACCCCCCGTTCGGTTCGCACCAGAACCTTCGAACGGACCGACCGTTCGCGCAAACATTTAGAACCCTATTGACATCTATGGGACTCGAACGTTCGAATTCAAAAGTGCTCATTTTAAAGCCTAATATGCAAGTTATTGTCGTAAAACGTCTTTGAGAACCCGGTTATTGCCCCAGGGAACATATCAATGGAAAAATAGTTTTAAAAATGGTAGTTTTTTCAGGAGCAGTGATTTTAATGATGCTTAAATAAAAAATAAAAAAAAATGAAAAATTCCTTTAAATATTGTACCTCCTGGGTGTCTATAGTATGCCTGTGAAAACGTCTTTGAGAACCCGGGTCTTGCCCCAGGGAACATGTATCAATGGAAAAAAAGTTTTAAAAAAGGTCGTTTTTTCTGGAGCAGTGATTTTAATGATGCTTAAATAAAAAAAAAAAAAAAAAAAAAAAAAATTCCTTTAAATATTGTACCTACTGGGTGTCTATAGTATGCCTGTGAAGTGGCACGTGTTTAGAACTGTCCCTGCACAAAATGAGATTACTATAAGAAAAAAGTAATTTAAAACTGCTTGTGGCTTTAATGTAATGTCTGGACCCTGCAATATGGATGATAATCATTGAGAAAAATAGCACAGACACAGACAGTACACACACCACGTAGCTTTAGGTGCAAACTACAGAGCACAAGTGCAGTACACACCAAGTAGCTTTAGGTGCAAACTACAGAGCACACGTGCAGTACACACCAAGTAGCTTTAGGTGCAAACTACAGAGCACACGGGCAGTACACACCAAGTAGCTTTAGGTGCAAACTACAGCGCACACGTGCAGTACACACCAAGTAGCTTTAGGTGCAAACTGCAGAGCACACGGCCAGTACACACCAAGTAGCTTTAGGTGCAAACTACAGAGGACACAGGCGATACACCACGTGAGAATACTGCAGCTAGCACAATCACCTGCCTGCCAGTAAATTAGGAAGAGCTGATCTAGCTAAACTATACAGTGTATAAATATATATATACAACACCTGGGATGCATATATATCCTCTACACACTGTAACTTTAACTGACTAGCCTGCCTGCCTGCTCTATCTACCTGCAAAAAATTACCCTCTCTCTGTCTCTCTGTTCTCTCTTAACCACTGCAACACACTACACAAGGCCGACCTGCAGGCGTACTAAACCCCCTGAGCCATAATTGGCCAAAGCCACCCTGGGACATGAGTAAGTGAGAAACTTATATAGAGCAGCCCATGCGAACTGAATCGCCTCAGGGCGCTTAGTTCAGCATGACTTCAGTTCAGCAGGAGGAAAGTTCAAAACCAATCTTAAAAAGTATTATTTTACCAAAAGAGTAGTTGATGCTTGGAATAAACTTCCAGTAGAGGTAGTGAGCCAGTCAACAGTTAATGGATTCAAACATGCTTGTGACAAACATAGATCTATACTCAAAAAAGTTAACAAACAAACAAAAAAAAAAAACATACATACAAACATACATATAACAGAGTTTGTGCAGTTAAAAATGATGTGGTCACAAAACAATGGATTGAAGACGTGGCATGTGCCCAACTTTGTCAGGCTGTAGGGTCAAAATTACGGGGTGTAAATCACAATTACGGTCTGCAGCGTAGTAGCCTGTTTTTAAACCCGTGTGAAAGAGTCCTTGAGTTCTATTGAATTCACTGTATATAAATGTATGTACTAATATTACATATATGTAAATAATTATCTGCATACATAAAGTATCCTCTAATGACTCTGCTGTAATGTGTTTTGCAGGTAGTACTTGCTGCAAACAAGCAATCTTTTATAGGGCAGCATTACCCAGAAATCGCCTACCAAATCTTTAATGTGCTAATAAAACCCTAAATCTTTGGGATCTAAATGTTAATGCATTGCCCTTTTCATTTGCTAGCCAGCACCACACTGTGCTTATTGTCTCTTGTGTAATGCAGTAACATAACTCTTCTCGAGCTTCTTTTCCTACTACAAGAAGAAATGTCTATAGATACTGCAAGCAAACTGTGGTAACGTTAAAAATTTGTGTGTAATAAAGTGTATATTTCAATAAGTAATGAACTGAATACATCTAGTTCTTTAGTACCAACACATTTCATGGGGCTTTACAGAGTACATAGAGTCATTGACAAGACTCCCTGCCATGAAAGGAGCAGTTCTAACATTTTCCTATCGCTGTTTTAGAAAGAAGATATATATTGTGGTTTTTGTATATACAGTATTGGCATACTTTATTTACTATGGTTGAAATACAACTAAGTTCTGTACTGTTCTTAAGTTCTCTTTGGTTTTATTGAGGATTAATATTTTTTTAATTCTCAGTTTAATTTCAATTATTTTTATTGAGTATAAAGTTTTTGGTACACTAATGTCAGAAGTTGAAATATCATAGAGTGAAAGTTGACATTGAGAGAAGGTTGTCATGAGAGGAGTACAATATTGCGATTGAAAAAAGAGTATATAACAAGAGATTTAATTCTCAATTTCAATGAAGAAATGGAGCTCTTGATTCCCTTGGTACCTTCTTTTCACACAATACAATATCCATATCTGCTTTATTAAGAGCTTTTTTTTGTTAACAGAGCTCAGTTCCTCAAGCTTAAACTTATACAACTAAATGATTTAGCAATTACCCTTCCTTCATGCCTTTTATAAGGGCTCCTTATGAAGCTTTAATTAGAGATAAACTGAGGCATTACCTAAACTCCCTGCTCTATTATAATGCCGTAGGAGACTATCAGAAGTGGCATGCAACATATTACCTAAGCAGATAGGCCTTTTGTTAGGTCTATTTGTGCCATACATGTGCCATCCATGCTAGCACATGGTCTTAATTAACAAAGAGAATGCAGCTGTTTTCCATATAGAAAACGGCCGTAGATTCCTGCCAGGTGTGACCTTGTCAGATGTCACATCGTTCTGCCCATGCTGTGATTACACTACGTGAGCAGAGCCTGCAAGGTTAACAACCTTCGTCCTCTTTCCCATTCTGAGCTGAGAAGGTGGCAGAGGACAGCAGAGAATTCAGCTTATACAGCTCCAACGTAGTCAATGAGCAAGCCAAGGTCGATAATGAGAGGTAGTGAAGATAAGGGCAGGAGCAGGTGTGCAAGGAGCAGAATATCAGCTGCTGAAAGCACAATGATTTGGCAAACAGGAAGTGCACAATCCCTGGGGATGCATGTCCAGCAGATGGTGGGTGTGCTCATAAATAGTCTAAGGCCTAAAGCAAGGCAGGATAGTTCCTGGGTCCAATCCTGCAGGAGGAGACCCTTAAGGAAGGACCTTAGAAGAATATTTTAGGAAGACACAAGGTCCCAGCTAAACTTAGCTTGGGGGGGGGGCTATTTGCAAATCCAAGTTCAGAGATCAGGCTGGGTCTGGAGAAGCTCACTAGAGAGAGCCAGGAGGAAGTTAGTAGGAAAGATTCCCGCTGTCCTATGGTGGTGGAGTTCACATTTTCCTCACTAGGAAGAGCCTGGTGAATCTCGTAGGAGGCATCCAATGATCCTGTGAGTAAATGACCCCAACACTAAAGAGTAGTGACTGTGTGTAATTTTTAACTCTGGAAGGAGTACAGTTCACCATCAACATAGAGATCCTGTGGGATATTTCTTGTTTTGTACAGTGCAACCAGAAGTGAGGAGTCCTCAAGCTGTTCAATTCTACAGTTTACTAGGTTATCCTATGCTCCCTATCACTATCCAAGTTGATTAGTCCCAATAAAAACCCCAAAATAAATCCCTAGACTGTTCTTTGGAGCCAGTAAAAGAGTGCAAGAAATGCTGTGTGCCTGGCTGCGTGTGCACACCAGCAGCTCTTTAAGGGGTGTGCTAAATTTGCGCGATGGCCAGTCAGAAGAATTCTTCTCACATTTGTGTTACTTAGTCATTTTGTAGAGCACACGGGTTCACTTTAATCTTAGTAATAGGTAGGTATTTGAAAATAACAAGACAGGGACAAATAAATAAGAAATTCCAATTTCCAATGGGAATAAATGAATCCAAATGGGATTTGGACTAATATTTTAGTTGCTCAAATAGTAATGTATTACAGTATCTCACAAAAGTGAGTACGCCCCTCACATTTTTGTAAATATTTTATTAATATATATATATATATATATATATATATATATATATATATATATATATATATATATATATATATATATATAAAAAAAAAATTGCGCAAAACTAAAAATTACAAAGGTTTAGGCTGCCAACACAACAAAAGGATAATTGTAAAGTATAAAAGTAAAGGTGTGGCGCCAGTGTTGACCCGCCTATTATGGAAGGGTCAAATATATAAGCCCTCTGATAGATTCAGAAGGTATCAGTGATACTAGTGCAACAATAATGTGTAAATTAGTAAACAACAACACAAATGAAAAAAAAAGGGAGGGAAGAGGAGGGATGTCTTATGACACGGTAGTGAACCCGTCAGTACAACCTTCCTACAATCCTCAGTGTATATGAACTATTAAAAGGTATCATGTACACATACTCAAATCGTTAAATTAAGTACACCTGTGAGGCTTCAAGTGATAATCATAACCAAAGACCATGTGTGATCAGTAGATTGAAATGTCAGTTCATATATTGTGAAAATGGGGAGGATCTGTCCAAGCCACCAATACTCAGGAAATCCCTTATTAACCGGTGCCCCCCACCAAAGATCAACTGATCTGTGGGTCTGGAAAAGACAGGAATTAGTCCATATATTAAATATGTGGATGTAATCCTCCTCTTTGGACCACCGATCCGATTGTTCAGGAATGCAATCCTCCAATGGTTACAACAGTATGTAAATATGAATGAGGTACCCTTACCAGACAAGGTGGATCCTCTACTCACCATACGGTGGGAGGATCTTACGGGCTTGTGTGGGCCGATTGCCCCCCTGGATTACCGTCTGGGAATTCCTCCTAGATCAGGTCAGCATCCGATGCACACAGCCTTGATCTCCAGGTCAAGGGTCACAGTCCGATCAATGAATGAAGTGCCCCAAAATCACGTGATGGTACCGATTCAAAGAATGTAACAATCAAAGGGAAAGAGAGAGAAACTTCTCATGGTGTAGTTGGTAAAATTTAATTAAAAAATGCAAATCCCTACATCACACTGGTGACAAGACAGATCACAGCAAAAATTTAAAATCAAAAATGTAAAAAAATATGCCACGCGTAAAAATAACAGCAACCTTCCACCCGGTATGGGTGAATAGAAATATCCAAAAGAGGTTAGTGCAGCGGAGAAGCTATGAGGCTTAAAGTACCCGACCGGTTTCGTCTAATGCAGACTTCAACTGGGGTATACTAAACGCCGACGCCTCTCCCTTGCACTTAAGTAGCTGCACCCACCTGAATGAGACCACCTGTCCTCCATGAATGGCGTGCGTTTCATCAGTATTGTAACACTACGAATCTGCGTTCCATAGAACCGGAAGTGGGGGGGCGGACCTTGATGATTGGGTCCTATAGGCCAGTGGTTAAAAATCCCCAATAGCCGATTCGTCACTAGTGTGGCATTTCCCCTCTATACTTCGCAGACACGGAAGTAAAGGGGCGGGTCCCTATGGGTCGCGCTTATAGGTCAGTGTCGTCCAAAACGTCCCCAATAACCATTCTGTGGTGTACCGTCTCCCCCTCTCCCCACCAATATCTTAATAATATTATATCTTTTCATGTCCCCTCAAAATAACTCAACACACAGCCATTAATGGCTAAACTGCTGGAAACAAAAGTGAGTACACCCCTAAGTGAAAATGTCCAAATTGGGCCCAGTTATCCATGGTCCCTCCCTGGTGTCATGTGACTCGTTCATGTTACAAGGTCTCAGGTGTGAATGGGGAGCAGGTGTGTTATCGCTCTCACTCTCTCATACTGGTCACTGGAAATTCAACATGGCACCTCATGACAAAAAACTCTCTGAGGATCTGAAAAATCCCTGCAGGGCAATATGATAACAACCCCAAAACACACCTCTGAGACAATGTTGACCACTGCCTTGCTAAAGAAGCTGAGGGTAAAGGTGATGGACTGGCCAAGATTGTCTTCAGACTTAAAGGCGGTGTACTCACTTTTGTGAAATACTCTATGTTTGTATTAAAAAGTCATTCTCAGCCTAAATTAATGACATTGCAGACTGCTACTGCTGACTGGTCACAAACATAGTCTGTTTTCCCTGTGCAGATTGCATTCTGGAACAGCCAGATTACATTTTTCTTAGACTGCATCAAGAGAGCTCACTTTCTAGTTTTATTCTGCACTTATTGTATCAGAAAAGACTTCAAATGCATATAAATATGTTACCAGGTATCACTTAGACCTATTTCACACTGGTGCCGCCCATAGCGTCGGTGGTAAAATATCGGTCGAGAAAGGGTTAATACCTCCCGCAATGCGCCACTACAGCGGCATATTGCCAGCGGTATGGCAGCGCTGCCCGTTGAGTTCAATGGGCAGGAGCGCATTAGCGGTGAGAAGCTGCTGGCAGGACTTTTTTTGACGCTCTGCTAGTGCAAGTCAGACAGGCCGGAGGGGAGGACAGGGCAGTATAACTAGAAAGGGAAAACGCATGTATATAGAGTGCATGGGCCGCACACCCCAAAGATGCAAAAACAAAATGGAAAGGTCCCCCAGGGAGGGGTTTTAAAGCGACAATATATTAAATTAAAGAAATATACAACGTATTAAATGATAATCTTTACTTTATATGTACAATATTTGTGGGTACAACATGATTGGGTCATTAAAAATAGTAATACAGCTCTGGTTATACATGATTAAAATGTAACAGCAGTAATAAAATAGTCAACAATACAATACAGTGCATGATAGGCCATAATTAGATTAACTTCCATAGGAGTATCTTGACGCGTTTCGACCAATATTGTTAAGGTCTTCTTCAGGGGGAATTTTGTACTCTGGTGGAATATATTAGAAACATTTTTAGGATTTCTAGCCCTCTAACAAAATGCTGACATCTGTTGTATGGATAATAGAAATATATTTACCGCTCAAAGGATAATATTGGGCAGTATAACTTGGTCAGGAAAAAAAAGAAAAGTTCAGGGAAGGTGACTGATAGACACAAATTTTGTTGGATTTATAACCAAAATTAAATCCAAGAATGCAAAGTAGCCAGATAGGAAGGAACAGACACCTTTGATCAGGTGCAGACTGAAATAAGTTTACATACAGCTGATTGAGGCCAGGTGTGGAGCAGCAATCTGAGTCAGTTGCAGATCTGTGCAGTATCCAGCAGGTGGCAGAGGTGAGCATGTAGGATTAGTAAGTATGAATTTTCCATGTACTGCAGGAAAATAGAGACCTGCGATCTGCATTCAAAGGGCACCTGCAGGGGGATAATTATAGCAAAACTGGGAAGATAGGAAACTACTGACCTCATGTGTCTATATGCATCCATGCCAAGAACTCTTTTAACACTTGGCTGTTTAATTAATTCAGCCTTCTCTATGCCACAGCAGCATAAAGTGGGCTGAGCCTGGCTTTTTATACCGTGATATAGCATGAGTAAAGGTTTTATATACTATACTTTATAAGCTGAACCAACTATACAGTTATGCGGTTGTGATTGAAAATATTTTATTGGCAATTGAGGCACGCTTAATACCACACAGCCTTCTGAGTAGACACAACTTAATCTTGCAATGTATGCAGAAGCAATAAATACTGCATCGCTGACTAGGCATATTATACCTTCACTGGGCCAGTGATGTTCTTAATGATCTGGAGGATTTCCAGTCTAGAGAATTAGTAATAAGATCCTTGTAAACAGCAATAAACACAAGGCAGGCAATGCATGTACACTAGTCCTCTTAATTTTTAGAAAATCATCCCTGTATTAGTAAAGACATGGGAAAAGTTCCAAGTACAGTGGAACCTCGGATTACGAGTAACTCAGTTAACAAGCTTTTTGAAAGACGAGCAACTTTTTAAAAAAAATTCTGACTTGGTTTGCGAGTGTTGTCTCACAAAACTAGCAAAATTCAAGCTAAGGACCTGCAGTACCGCATTTGGCCTGAGGTGGGGGGGCGCCGGAGCAGAGCCAAACTTTGCCGATTGCAGCTGATCGGCGCCGTACGGAAATACATGAGAAGGCCCAAGGACAGCTCGGCTGCAAATCTTGGGAACAAAGTCTTTCTGAGATTTGCCGAGGTCAGCCAAAGTGTCCTCGGACCTTTTAGGCCGTTTCCGAGGCTCTCTGGCACCCGCCCACCTCTGGCAGCATGCGGTATTGCATGCCATTGAAGTCAATGCAGAAGAAATCATTTTCGTTTCCATTGACTTCAATGGGAAAACTCGCTTTGATATGCAAGTACTTTGGATTACGAGCATTCTCCTGGAACGGATTAGTAACTAGTAATTCAAGGTTTCACTCTATACAATATTTTCAATACTGTATATTTCAAGGAGCTGTAGTGCAAAATTATATAAAGTTTTTATATATAGGTCCTTGGTGATTTTTCAATCACCCCATATATTCCATAATAGCCTGATGGTTAACTGGTGATATCACTCATGTACACATAGAACAGTTTGCACAACTGGTTTAATGGTCAGATCTACTTCAGTTGGCAGTTTGGTGAGCCAAAGTACCAAATGGGTACTTCTGTTAGTTGGCCATGTTAGACGGCCTTGTCGGTGATTGCCCGGTACAAAACTGCCATTTTATAGAGCGCATCCTGTTAGGCACTGTTATATGGACCTTGTATCACTGTTGAATGAATGAATGAATGAAAAACTTATAAAGCGCGGCGCATGCGAACTGAATCGCTTCTGGGCGCTAGTTGTTCGTGTCTCATGACATCAAAAGAGCAGAGTTTTGATTCGTCTTCTGAAAGTCAGGTGGTTTTCCTCCAACCGAATGCTGGTTGGTAAAGCGTTCCATAGTCTAGGACCCTGAAAAGCAAACCTTCTTTCTCCTTTGGACTTGTATTTGGTTTTTGGTACCCTGACCAGATTTTGGTCGGTGGATCGCAGAACGCGATTCGAATTGTGTGTTTTGATGACATCTCTACAGCATTTTACCAATATGGCACGCTCCTGGTTGTCTTGCACAACTCTTGGCTGCACCAAGCACTGGTTTATAAGCTGAATCACCCAACAGTCACTTCTTCACTATGTAGTAGGCTCTAGTACTCACTTCAGTCCAATCAGTAGAGTATTTAGGTTTTGTGCTGCCCTAGGCCTGACTAAACTAATGCACCCCTTAATTTAATAATGACCCACCCCTTCCTGTCAATGCCACACCCCTTTCTGTTTAAGACCCGCCCTGAATTTTTTGAGTGGGGACACTAGTTTTGGGGGGGGGGGCAATAGATTTCCCTAATTTGCCTAGATTTCCTCTCACTTCCTGTTTGGCTATGGGGCTGGAAGTTAAGGGTAATCTCTGCAATGGGATAGGGATGGTAAAAAAATTAACTGACAGGAGCTATAACCCTCCCTTACTCTATCTAAATAAAAAAAGACAGTGTTGCCTATAGTTCTACTTTAAGCACACATTTCTGATAATTTTATGGAGAGGACTAAGAAGATATAACCATGCCAATGGGGCAGCAGAAAACATATAGCACAGTGAGGAAGGTTTGTGGTCCAGGATGATAGGACAGTCAAAATTAGAAGCATGCCCCCCCCCCCCCCCCCCACCCAGTTGCGGAATGCCGGTCGCCTGCATACCGGAAGCAGTGCGTTCAAGTAGCGTAAATATACGTTACTTTGCGCAGCCGTGTCATTCTGCCAACGTAAAAGTACACAAGGCGGTTGGCAAGCGGTTAAGTAGAAGGAAGAATGGAGAGAGAAAGAGTGATATGCAAAAAAATGCCTATGGGTGACGCCATCACTCTCATTCATAACCGGCTGTTTGTCAAATGCTCTCTCCTCTCCCCTGCAGCAGGCGCTGACTGACACAAGCGAGATCACGTGACCGGGCTGAATATAGACAAGTATACAGATCCTTTCGACACAGATTAGTCAGAATAGGTGTTAAGATAAAGGGAGTGTTTTTAAGACTAGCTAGGTAAAACCCAGAATTCTGCTTTAAGGGATCCCCAAATAGTTGCTTTTGTATTTATTGCAATATGCCTGGCATTGGTCACAGCCCAGCCCAGCACTGCCCTGCACTGTCAGAAGTTCAGAAGCAGCCACAGCTCTACCCCTTTGGCCCAGACACCAGTGGATATAAGCCTTTTGTTTTCATATACCTAGATTCAGGTACGGCGGCGCATCTTTCCGGCGGCGTAGCGTATCGTATTTACGCTACGCCGCCTTAAGTCAGAGAGGCAAGTACTGTATTCACAAAGTACTCGCCTCCTAACTTACGGTGGCGTAGCTAAATGTGGCCGGCGTAAGCGCGCCTAATTGAAATGAGGATGGGGGGGGCGTGTTTTATGTTAATTACTCGTGACCCGACGTGATTGACGTTTTTTTACGAACGGCGCATGCGCCGTCCGTGAACATATCCCATTGTGCATTGCTCCAAAGTACGCCGCAAGAACGTATTGGTTTCAACGTGAACGTAAATTACGTCCAGCCCCATTCACGGACGACTTACGCAAACAACGTAAAATTTTCAAATTTCGATGCGGGAACGACGGCCATACTTAACATTGACTACGCCTCCTAGGGGCAGCTTTATCTTTACGTGGCGTATCTCTTACGGAAACGGCGTATCTTTACTGCAACGGGCAAAGGTACGTTCGTGAATCGGCGTATCTAGTCATTTACATATTCTACGCCGAACTCAACGGAAGCGCCACCTAGCGGCCAGCCTAAAAATTACACTTTAAGATACGACGGCGTAGGAGACTTACGCCGCTCGTATCTTAGCCTAATTTAAGCGTATCTGGTTTCCAGAATACGCTTAAATTAACGCCAGCGTAGATTCAGAGTTACGACGGCGTATCTACTGATACGCCGGCATAACTCGCTCTGAATCTGCCTAATAGTCAACATTTTTTCGTCCGTGTTGCCTTCATCATCCCTTGTGCCCTTTCCCATGATGCGCCATTTTTCAATGCATTGACAAGGTCTTTTACTGTAAACCGTGACAGAATCCTTTGCTAAATATTCTCAGGCTAAGGCTGGGTTCACACTACGGTTTTCCCGTCCGTCAGCCGCATACGATTTATATGAAAAAACGTATGCGGCTGAAACGGACGGGAACGTATGGAACCGCACATATGTACGTTTTCCATTGACATTAATGTTAAAGGAAAACGTATGCGGTTGCCATACTGTTTTAAAAACGACCGCAAAACCGTGGTTGAACACGGTTTTGCGTACGTTTAAAAAACGTTTTGCCAGCAAATCGTACGCACCCGGATGCATCTGAGTGCATACGATTTGCAATGCATTCTCTATCTATACGTTTTCCTGTCCGGGCCCGTACGTTTTCGATACTGAAATCGTATGCGGCTGACGGACGGGAAAACCGTAGTGTGAACCCAGCCTAAGCATTCAGCATTGATACATTATAATGGTTTCTTTTCATGTTCAGCCTGGAACAAAATAAAGATGAGCTTATATTAACAAATCTGCAATGTTAGAATAGTACACCCGTCCCCGTCCCCCTCCACCCACCCAAAGCTTTAACATACAGAGACCGCCATGGAAAAGCCTTGTGCACATAGAACGTTCACTAAAATGACATGATGAATAATGTATATAATCTTGGCTTTCACAGTAAGCTTTCACTGTAGAGTGATTTATTATCCCGTCAATAAAAGTTTTAATAACAATGTTGGCATTCATGTTATTTCTTTCCAAAGCAGAATTCTTCTGCAGAGTTATGTGTATTTTATTCGCTTTGAAGCAAATGAACCAGATGAACTTACAAGGTTGGCAGATGAAATTCACAGCTGTACAGAGCGAACGGTCTCATATTTAATTCTACCACCAAATTCCAATTTAGAAGTTCTTGTAGCTGAGAGGTGAAGGAGAAAAGCGTGATTCCCGCCTTTGTTCGTCATAAAGTATGTGCTCAGTGAAATAGTAGGTCTGATCTAACAATGCTGTCATGCAACCTTGAAAACTCTTTTATCATTGTAGCCCATGTGAAAATTTGCAATGTATAGTTCCTATTAGTGCCATTAAAAAGAGAAAAAAATATTGCTTACTCAATCTGTCCTTTTAGCAAGAAAGAGCCCTGTTAGCCTGCCAATAGTGGAAGACCTCCTTGTCTACAGCCTGCCTCGTTAGAGATTGCCCTATTAGTCTTCCATGTTAGACAGAGACTGCCTTGTGGGTGACTCACATGTTGGAGACTACCAAGAAAGTGCTCACTGTCATGAATCCAATCATATTAAAGTGGATGTAAACCCGATTTCCTATCATCTGTGCCCAGTCTTGCCACAAAGAGTTAATCCAGCTCTGAGCAATCCTCTTTTCTTTTTTCAGTGAGATAAACGAACAAACAGGAGAAAACTTTTGTCCGTTTATCCCCCTTGCTGTGAATGATAGGTGTGACAGGAAGTCAGGTAAATCTGTGGGTGTTGTCACAAACAGGACATACATTTCTGCCTTGCTTAGACAATACACTAATCATTATTGGGCGTCGGCTGCAAAAATAGCCAGACAAGGTCTAAGGGCGTTGAAAGACTCCAGCTGTTCAGAGTGAGGCAATTAAGCCCTCTATAAGAAGTCCAGAGGGTTACCACTAATTGCTGCATCACTCCTAAGGCTGTGTGAGTAGGAGAGCAGTGCCAGAAGGTCTTCGGTGGAGGTGAGGAGAGGATTGATTTTTCTGTGTGATAAAAAGACTATTGTTTTTTTGCTGTATGACCAGCACTGTCTACCCAGCAGTAGGCTGTGTTAGACTTCATAGATAGGTTCCTGTGTGGAAGGTAGACGCCCAGAGTGGCTAGGATTTATTTTATGTTTGATTTTGTTTATGCTGTTTGGATGCTTGCAAATTGTTTTCCAGCAAGATGGAAAAATAAACCAAAAAAGTTGTTTTCAACCGTCTTCGACTGCCAGTCTGTATAAATTCAGTGTGTGGTGAACCCATCCAAGGGGTCACACACCCCGCTACCGAGCTAACCCCTCACACAGGTTATTTACATATCTCATGCACTAGCCTAAGACAGACATTATTTTTGAATTCCCACCCCCACTCCTTTTCTGAAGTCATGTGGTTACTTTTCTGGATTTTGGTGTGTAATGGTCACCACCGTTTACGACCTTCCATCAACCTACGACAGCTTATCCGACACACCGACAAACCAGCAGACACGATCCATATCAATTCCCCAGAAAATGAGACTGACAGCTCTTTTCTCTGCTTCAAAATGTATGAACACTTTTAATGGTTAGCTCTCAAGTTTATATACAGTTTACAAAGCATGTTTCAGTAATCACAGGAACAATAAAACTCTCCACCCACACATCACACACTGGGGGGCTTCAATACACCTTCAGATGGGCTAATTACTAAACATTCCAGACATTTTGGCGCCGGTCTATAATTAACATGACCTAATCACTACACCTGAGAAGTCACATTCCTTTATTAATAGAATTCAAACAAAACACCATCATGTCTGTTTTACTGGTATATGTGGCAGTGTGCCCACAGTTTTATACAAAGTACCTTTTTTAACAGCTCCCTAGTCTTCTCTGAGGAGAGGAGGAAAGAGTCGAGCCGAGAGTGTCGCTGATGTCAGCCCGCTCCATGAACTGAAGAGGGAGGGGCGGGCGACATCAGCAGGGAGGGGGGGAGGAAAGAGAATAGCCGAGATTCTCTCTGTCAGCCCGTTCCGTGAACTGAAGAGGGAGGGGCGGGCAACATCAGCAGGGAGGGGGGGAGGAAAGAGAATAGCCAAGATTCTCTCTGTCAGCCCGCTCCGTGAACTTAAAAGAGGGAGGGGCGGGCAACATCGGCGGGGAGGAGGGGAGGAAAGAAGAGCTAATATTTGCTCTGATGTCAGCCCGCTCCGTGAACTGAAGGAGGGCAGCAGACGTCAGCTGGTAGAAGAGAAGTGGACCTCCGGCGGGTGTAAACAAGGAATTTTTAATACAGCAACAAACAGACACTGCCCCAGTTTTACAAAACAGATTACAGGATTTTTAATGAAATTTACTAGGGCTTATTTTCGGGGTAGGGCTTATATTGCAGCCCACCCTGATAATCACGCTAGGTCTTACTTTTGGGGTAGGGCTTATTTTCAGGGGAAACACAGTATTATTATCCAGATATTAAGCTAAATGTACAGTAAACAGTATTCTAGTTATATTAAAATTCCCTCTTCATCTTTTGCCCCCTGCAGCACTAAACCACTTTATACAAAGATTGTATTTTTATTATGTATAGATTTTGAGAACGAACCTAGGAAACCCGCAGCTACCCCCCTGGGCTCTGAATGGATGAAGCCATCATATAAAATAAATATATGACAGATTTTTTTCCAGTAGTCCTTTGATGTATGATCCTCACTTGATCCTAGGGCTTATGTCGCTTTTGAAATGTGAGTGCAGCTTATATTCACAAATCATCAGCAGGCTTTGGCGGAAAGAAAATAAATGGAAAGACTAAAACCGAAACATTTTGCTGGCAGATTTGTTTTAAGGATTATTGGTCCCCAGGCTCCAGTAAGCAAAGACATTCTGCTGTAAATGCACCATTTACAATATTGCTAAGAGAATTGAAGGGTCAATTAAAGTGCAAAAAAAGAAGACCTGGAATGCAAGTGCGAGTGTCCACTGCCCATAGACTTCTGGTGATTTGCTGCTCTAGTGTTAGGCAACACGCTATCTTCTGGGACCATCTGCTGGCGAAAGACACTTGATAGCATACCATTATGCCAAAATATGGATTCTGGTTGGTTATGACAAGAAGAAACACTAGCATTGCACTACAGTGGTGTCCTGTCCATAAGGGGCGCAGGGGCGCAGCCCCACCCCCCAATTCACGCGCCCGGCCTTTAATCTACATGCAGTGCGCCAGACGCATGGACTTCCTGTTTGGCCATCAGGAGAAACAATGGCCCGGCTCTCCCTTCCTCCTGCCTCCTAAGGTAAGGCCTCTTTCCATCCGTCTCCCGTGTGGGGGGTGTTGATCGCCGCATTCCTGTCCGTCTCCCGCGTGCGCGTGGGAGGGGTGGCGTTTGTTTGCCGCCTCCCCCCAATTTTTTTTTTTTTACAGGTTACTTGCTTAGAGTTACAGAGGAGGTCAAGTGCTCTAATTATTGCTCTCGCTCTAACAATCGCAGGGATACCTCACATGTGTGGTTTGAACACCGTTTACATATGTGGACGCAACTTCTGTATGCATTGCATTCGCATCTGCGAGCAAGCTAAATTTACTATTTATTTTTTATTTTTACACCACACCTTTAATTTTTTTTGATCACTTTTATTCCTATTACAAGGAATGTAAACATCCCTTGTAATAGAAATAAGCACAACGGGTCCTCTTTATTGAGAGATCTGGAGTCAAAAAGACCTCAGATCTCTTATTTACCTTTTAAAAGCAAAAAAAAAAAATAGAATTTTATATTTAACAGAAAAAAGTTTTTTTACCCTTTAAGGCCGTTAGACATAAGTGACACCAGACGTTGCTTTGGTCCACCAAGGGCATAGAGTCTAGTGGGGGCCATCTTGCCCTCATTCGACTTCCTGCTCATTGCTCCAGCAGATCGGATCTTTTCCACCTTTACCGATCTCTCCAGTAAGCAGGGAAATTACCAAGTAGTGTCTGGGGAGGGGCACTTCTCCCGCAGCCTCCAAAAGTGATCTTGTGGTGCATGCATGGGTGCCCCTGTAGCGAGTGGCTTGCTTTGGGGTCAGATGGAGAAGAAGAGGAGCCAAGATAGCCAGAGGACCCAGAAGAGGTTTGGGGCATTGTTTTCATTGCCAAAACAACTGCAATCCAGACTCCTTACTAAGAAAACCAATTGCAATCTACCGTATCTTCATCAATTGTCATGAATAATTAAACCAGCCAGAATGGACAACAGTGCTATAGTGTGCTCCAACTTAACATACACATCTGTCTCTTTACTAACTTACTAACTGACATTAAACTGATACTAAAAGTTTGTTAACCACTAGCCGACCAGGCGCCGCAGTTATACGGCATCCAGCATCTTTATACAAAAATAGGGGCTATCACCTATACCACAGTGACATACAATCAGGTAATGCAGCTTCTTATACTGTAAGTTTATTCGCATTCACTACCGAAACATATATACATTACATCAAACACAATAAATGATCTCAAATTAGGAGGAGCTCCAGTCTGGGGAAAAAAATAAAAATAAAAGTCAGTAGCTACAAATACTGTAGCTGCTGACTTTTAACCTCTCCAGATCCGTGCTATAGCCGAAAGACGGCTGCAGCGCAGACCTGAATTGCCGGGAGGTCAGTGAGACTCGCTGCAGCCAACCCCTTACCACTTACAATGACAGCTGATCATGTGATGTAAACAGAGTCGGTAATCGGCTATTTTTCTCCTTACGCTGATAGCGTGAGGAGAAAGAAAAAAAAAAATCAATGGTGACTTAGACGGACATCGATCCCCATCAGGGAGAGCAGCCACCTACCAGTGCCTATAAGTGTCACCTACCGGTGCCCATAAGTGCCACACATCAGTGCCCACAGTGCCACACATCAGTGCCCACAGTGCCACCCATCAGTGCCACCTACCAGTGCCATCCATAAGTGTCACCTACCAGTGCCTATAAGTGTCACCTACCAGTGCCCATAAGTGCCACCTACCAGTGCCCATCAGTGCCATCAGTGGTACCTATCAGTAACACCCATCAGTGCCACCCATCAGTGCCGCCTTATCTCTGCCCATTAGTGCCTCCTTAACTCTGCCCATTAGTACCGCCTTATCTCTGGCCATCAATACCGCCTCATCTGTGCCCATCAGTGCCGCCTTATCTGTCCCCATCAGTGCTGCCTTATCTGATCCCTATCAGTGCCGCCTTATCTGTGCCTATCAGTGCCCACCAGTGCAGCCTATCAGTGCCCACAAGTGCTGCCTCATCAGCTCATATCAATGAAGCAGAAAAATTACCTGTTCCCAAAATTCTAGAACAGTGTAGTATGACCGTGCAATTGTCATTCAAAGTTCATCAGCGCTAAAAGCTGAAAATTGGTCTGGGCAGGAGAGGGGTTTAAGTGCCCAGTAAGGAAGTGGTTAATTTTCAAATCTCCACTGTGATGGTACATGGTTCCATTAAGAATAGCTAAAATAAATCGGCAAGTCTCTTCTAAATGTTTTAGAAATTGTGGTCAAGGAGGTTCTATGGTACACATTTGGTGGCAATGTCCCAAAAAAATGTTGGATCAAAATATTTGACTTTACATATGAAATTACCAAAATCTCCCGAAATTGCTCTCTTTCAAAAATTTGATATGAGTTTACCTAAACACACCAAATTTGTAAAGGTTTGTTTTTTATTTTCTAAATAGGTTACTTTAAGCTAGTGCATTGTTGGTTCACTTACCTTTTCCTTCAATTTCCCTTCTAAATGTTTTCTATGTCTGCATTTCTCACTACATGTTCTAAATGACTTTCCACCGCTCGGATGATGGTGGAAAGCTTACTGAGGAGAAATAGGAAATGAGAAATTCAGACAAAGAAAAAAAACATTTAGAAGGGAAATCGAGGGAAAGGGTAAGTGAACCAACAATGCACTAGCTTAAAGGAACCTATTTAGAAAATAAAAGACAAACCTTTACAACCCCTTTAATTTCTTATATAATCATAGCCTCTAGAATAACCATTGTGAGTTGTTGGAATCAATCTGGAATAACATTTGATTACGTGATACAAAAGTTGAACTGGGTTATGATCAAAATTAACTTGCATTTCACATAACCCCCTTACTATTTTTAAAAATACATTGCAAACTTGGATACATTTTTCACCTACGAATATTAGAAATTTGGGGGGCGTGGCTTGACGCGCGATGCGAGTAGCAGCGGTGTAGAGGAGCTCCGACAACCCGTGGGACCTGAGAGCAGAAACCGGCTGGATTTTAGGAGATTATGTCCTCCCAACTCAGGAGAGGATCTCACAATCGCTCCCTACGCTCTCTGGGCACCCCCAAGAGGAAAACTACCCCCACAAACCTTAGCAAATTCTGCTACAGCAACAACAGCAGGGCCTCCAAGATGGCGCCGCCGCTCAGGCTGAACATGGAGGAGGACTTGGAGGACGACGAGGTCTCCCTCCCAGCATCTGAGGACTCAACAAAAGGTACAGACCGGGCAGATATCCCCCTGACATATGCCGCAATGACCGACATTGCGGCAGACATAAAAAACTCCTTCTCCATAGCCATCACAGACATCAAAACTGAACTGCTCAGGCTCTCAGAGCAGATGGCTGTGTCAGAACGTGCTGGTAAAAGAAGAGACAGGGCCTTGCTTAGACTCGACGATATTTCTGCTAATCACTCACAACACCTGATCGATATGAACAGGCAAATTGAAGATTTAGACAATAGAGGACGCAGGCACAATATCAGGATAAGAGGGGTCCCGGAATCGGTAACCCCCGAGGGCATACGACCAGCACTGTCCGCCATTTTCAACTCCCTATTGGAGAGACCGGAGCAATCCCCCATTGAATTTGACCGCGCTCATAGAGCCCTCAGGCCCAAAGCCCCAGACGACAACCCTCCTAGGGACATTATATGCTGCCTGCCAAACTTTGGCTTAAAGGAGGAAATACTGCTTAAGGCAAGAAACGCGGACCAGATCCAACATGGCGGTACCGCGATCCAGCTATTCCAGGATCTCTCACCAATCACCCTCAAGAACAGGAGAGCACTGAAACCCCTTCTTACCATCCTCAGGGAAAAGGGAATAAATTACCGGTGGAAATTTCCGTTCGCGCTACAAGCAGCATACATGGGCAAGCAACACCTGCTCAGAACCCCGGACGACCTCCTAAAATTCTGTGAGGCCGTGCAGATCGCGCCTGTAGAGTTGCCGGACTGGTATGCTGAGTTCCTGTTGCCACCCCTCATCAACAATCCTCAATACTCACCCGGCCCGCCATCACTCTTCTCCCCGCTGCAGCAGAGGAACCAACGCAGCAACTCCAACAGACGATACAACAACTCACCAGCACCCTCCAAAAGCTCAAAGAGCCCCAGAGTGAAGGAGGCACAACGTGTGTAAAACTCCCCGATACCACACCATTATCTCTATCAGGACAAGATCTGTATCACAAGCTGTGACGATACATGGAAAATGTCCTTGATCCACTGCCCTGAACCTTCGGTTCTGAAGTTACAAGTTTAACCTTTTTTTTCTTTTTTTTTTTTTCTTTTTGTTTTCCTCCGTTTGCTCCTATTTTTAGGGCGCATTTTTATTGTTAAAACGGCCTACTTGGGATGCCTCAACATGCTGCAGATCAGACAATAGTACCATTCTTTCTGTTTCTACGACCCACCTACTAGATGACAACCCCCTAACAAGTAGGCACCTCCGGCACCCACCAGCCTCACTTTACTTCACCCTTTCGCCTACACACCACGTGCCAGATAGCAACCTGCACGCCTGCAAACCAGCAAACGAAGCAGACCAACGGCCTTGCGCACACCAGGGTGGTAAACTGCGACTTGCTCCATACTTAACCTTTTCTATCCCTTCAGGTGTACATATGCCTACCCACCTCCCCATCCCAGGCCTCTACTCCTCTACGCTGAGAGTCGACCAGCTGTGAAAGGAGTTGAAGAACCGCAAACCACCCAAGCTCCACATCAGTCCATCTGAACAATGGCCGTTTCAACCCAACGCTACAGTCATTTTTTCATCCATCCGACTGTGTTGACCGTGAGTACCTTGCTACCCTGTTGGGAGCTCACATGGTAAGCTGTGCCCCTTCGGACTGAACCGTAAAGGCGATTTGAACGGGCACACGCTTGCTTCTAACACTTACACCCTAGATCTGTATGAACCTGGACATACATGGTATTGGTTTGTGTGATATTTTCCCTCAACCGGGAATGTCTGCTGTGCCCTAGTTCTGAACTGACTAAACCTGGGGGTATGCCAGCAGACACCCGGGAACACCACCTCCCCAGGGTGCACAGAGCCTTGACTATTGCTGATTTCAGGCTTGCCCTAAATTGGCCAGGACCACATAAGATTTATGGAAGGCACTGTTTTTCTGGTCCTTCCTAATGTTTAGACTTTTCTTTTCTTGTTTTCTTCATGTTTTGTTTTCCTTCCCTTATGATTGTTTGCCCACGCTTCCACGGTGGAGACCCTTCTTTGTAAAGCCGACACATATAACAGACACACGCATTAATAATGGTTAGAACAGCCGAACACGTTCACACAACAGGCTCCGTCCTTACTAGCCACCGTGCCTGTCACCTTATCACTCCCCAAAGTAGGCTGACTGCAAGCCTTCTATGACTACACCAGGCGCACACACAGTGGTCACACTATACAGCCCTGATTCCAGGAATGGAGGTGGTCAGCTCACATAACCCACACGTACCCATTTATAGGGTTGGAATTTATTTAAATAGGCATACCATCAGAGTGCATGACCTCTCGCCGCGCACGAAATAACGATCCTGGTCCTAGTACTAATTCCAATCAGTCTCTACAGCACACTAGAAGACACCTCGGGTCTCCACCCTGCTAGCGCACCACAAATTGCAGTTACTATTTACCTTTGACCTCCCCTCTGACACAGTTGAGGCCCCACATGTTTTATGTAGGCAATGTTTCTCTTGATTTCTTGTTATTGGTTCCAGCCTAAATCTACACATCCATGGTGTAGCAGCCCCCTAGTTAGACCATTATTGGTAGCTAACTTATACATTGGCACTAAAGACATAGTTAAAGGTATCCACACAACAGATATTACTAACACTCCTCATCACACCGACTCACCCTAACCCCTAAGGTTTACAACTGTCAACAGCACTATATATCTTTGATCTCCCGACCAGAGCCCACTACTCCCCCTCCCTGCCCTCCGGCCTAAGTAAATAATAACCCTAACTCTCTCACATGTACCTCTCGGGTCCCATGGTACCAACCCCCATACATAAAATCTAATTTATATCTATATTTCCACATTGATCACTGTGAGCATTATCCGTTCGCATTACAACAAGGACGGGTAGTACTCCGCGGTGACTCGCGCGCGCGACTCCCACCCACCCCCAAGAGTACATACTAGATCTTAATATTTAAGATACTAATTAACTCTCCACCCCTCGGGCGTGTTCTTGAGTACAACTCATCCTCACTCCCCCTTTCACACTTGACCTCCTGACCCTAACCCTCTCTCCATCCCCCTGACCTACCCTCCACCCCCCCTCCCTCCATCACCCACCCCACAACCCACCCTCCTGCCCACCCCCACATAGAAGGCACATATTCCACAAAATGGCATACTCCTTCCTAGGCAAATCACCCTCGCTCATATCTCATAACATTAACGGTCTGAACATTCCGGAAAAACGAACAAAACTACTGAAAGAACTCAAAAAGACTCGCCCCTCTGTGGTCTTCCTACAGGAGACCCATTTTAAGGGACAGAACATTCCTAAAATTACCGACAATCTCTTTACAAAGGCCTACCACGCCACCAACCCCCTGGCCAAGACCAAAGGGGTATCCATTTTGCTTAACAAGGACTCCCCTTTCATTTTACAGCACCAAATCTCTGACCCAGAAGGCCGCTATATCTTCCTAAAAGGCACTTGGGGAGGCTCCCAGATCACCCTAGCAAACGTCTATTTCCCCAACACGGCCCACATTACATTCTGCCGTAAAATCATTGACGAACTGAAATGGTTTGCAGAGGGATGTATTGTTCTAGGGGGCGACTTCAACATACCCCTCTCCCCACTGAAGGACACCTCAAATGGGTACACGCATGTCTCTTACAAGATACTGAAACGTATCAAGATCTTGCTCCAATCCCTGACACTAGTTGACTCATGGAGAACGATAAACCCCTCAGAAAAAGATTACACCTTCTTTTCACCCCCCCACAAAAGATACTCCCGTATCGATATGATTTTCATTACCCAAAGAGACCTGGGTAGCTTAATAAGAGCTGACATTGGCATAATCTCATTATCTGACCACGCCCCTACGGCCATTACACTGCAACTTGGCCCACTCAAACGCTCCACTTTTAATTGGAGACTTAACGCAACTTTACTCACCGATCAGGAAGTCAGAGACGACATACATCAGACAATCACGACTTACTTCCAAAATAACCGAGACAGCGACACAAACCCCCTAAACAACTGGGAGGCACACAAATCAGTAATCAGGGGGGAACTAATAAAATGGGGTTCCAGAAGGAAGAAGGATAGAGAGGGAGAAATTGCCCGACTATCACACCAAATATCTAAGTTAGAATCTCAACATAAACAATCCCTCTCGATAACAATAGAAGAAGAATTGCAGACATGCAGGTCCTCACTGAAACAGATCCTTGACTTTAAAATCAGGAAGGCCCTCTTTTTCCGGAAGAACATTTTCTATGAGCAAGGAGATAAAAGCGGGAAACTACTTGCAAAAGCCCTCAAAGATACCCACTCAGCAAACCTTGTCCATGCCATCAAAGATGGCCAGGGAGTGCTGAATCATGACCCAGAGAAGATAGCCAGTCTATTTTCAAAATTCTACAACAAACTATATAACCTCCCTGACCAACACAAACCACATCATGTCACAAACTCCAAACGAGAAGCGATATTAGAATTCCTAAAGGACAGCAAACTCCCAACGCTTAAACATGAAGACACATCCAAACTAGACGAACCAATCAACCTCCTAGAGCTGCAAACAGCCATAACAGACCTAAAAACAGGGAAAAGCCCAGGCCCAGACGGCTTTACGTCCCAATATTATAAGACCTACGCAAACATCCTCTGTAAACCCCTTCTCTCTTCCTTTAATTATTTAGCAAAAAACAAACATGACTCTAACTCCTTTCTAATGGCCCACATCGCGGTAATACCCAAGCCAGATAAAGACCACTCTGATTGCGCCAATTTCAGACCCATATCGCTATTAAACATCGATTTAAAGCTTTTAGCAAAGATTCTAGCAAATAGATTGAAACCCATACTTAATAAAATAATAGGCCCTGAACAAGTGGGCTTTATGCCTGGAAGGGAGGCACGTGACAACATCACTAAGGCGCTTAACCTGATACATTTTACACAAGTCTCCAAGACCAAAGGGATGTTACTATCTACCGACGCCGAAAAGGCCTTTGATAGAATATCCTGGGACTACATGTTCTCCACCTGTGCACACATAGGGCTAGGAGGAGGCATGATGTCTTGGCTATCAGCCCTATACCAACACCCGCAAGCCAGAATAAAAGTAAACAATACCCTATCTGACCCTATAGATATTCAGAACGGGACACGTCAGGGCTGTCCTCTCTCTCCCATACTTTTTATTATCTCCCTGGAACCTCTGATCAGAGCAATTAACCTGTCTGCAGATGTGAAAGGCCTTACAGTAGGCAAAAATGAGTTCAAAGTCGCTGCGTACGCAGACGATTTGCTATTCTTTCTCACAAAACCCTTCTTTTCCATCCCCAACCTACAAAAACTATTTGAAACATTCGGATACATCTCCAACTTTAAAATAAATAAATCTAAATCAGAAGCCCTTAACTTGACCCTACCACCTGATCAAGTTGCCCATCTGAAATCTAACCACCCATTCCATTGGGTCCCCTCTTCCCTTAAATATCTAGGAATTAACTTAACCAACAATTTAGACTCACTCTTCCAAGCCAACTACTCCCCATTACTCAAATTAATTACTAACGACCTCCACAAATGGACCCCAAAACTATTCTCATGGTTCGGAAGAGCCTCAATTCTGAAGATGACAATCCTCCCCAGATTACTATATATTTTTAATGCCCTACCTATCCACGTACCGAATATATTTTTTGTCAAACTACTTAGAATACAGAGGAAGTTCCTGTGGGCTGACAAAAACCCCAGGATCAGTCTTTCATTGCTCACGCTACCCAAATCCTGGGGCGGAATAGGGCTTCCGGACTACAAAAAATATCACCAGGCGTCACATATTACTAGAATAATAGATTGGCATTGCCACAGCAAAGAAAAGGATTGGGTCAAGCTAGAACAGTTTCTAGCCCCTCACCATACATTATTCTCACCATGGACCTCTCACTCAAAAATCAGTAAGTCCATTACACACCCAATAATAGCAAATACACTCAAAATCTGGCATAGAATAGCGACAAAACACGGACTGTCCTCGACACCCAGCCCCCTTACCCCGATTTTCAACAATCCTGACTTCCCCCCAGGCCTCCAAGGAAAAAAAATCCCAGACCTTCTGGCTCTCAGTTGCCTCTCGGGTACCAGAGTCAAGTCTCTGGACACGATGAGGGCAGAGTTTGGCGACATATTCCCGGGCCCCTGGTTTTACCTACAACTAAGAAACTTTCTGGTCAACACTAAATCCATGCCCTCTTATAGTCGACCACTGACTGCCCTAGAAGATATATGCTATAAGAGAAGCCCAGTCACACACGCTACTTCACTAGCATACTCATGGCTAATTCAACCGACGCAAGAAGATATAAGCAAACATAAAACAAAATGGGAAAGGGACCTGGGTGTTTGTATAGACGACACACAATGGGAGAAAGCTTGCATTTGGTCACACAAATGTTCTTTGAGCACAAGATACCAAGAGATATCCTATAAGATATTAACACAATGGTATATCACCCCCCAACGGGCCAAAAAATGGTTTGATACAGCATCAGATACCTGCTGGCGCTGTGGTGAGGCGGTAGGCACTTTCATGCACATATGGTGGGATTGCCCCGCCATCGCGGTCTTTTGGCAACAGGTGACAGACTGGATCAGACACATAACAGAAACAAAAATTACCCTAGACGCCGCTGCGTGTCTGATCCACATCAATAGCTTACCCATTAATAAATATAAAAGGTCCCTCACCAGACACCTACTGAATGCCGCTAAAACCCTCATTCCCACATACTGGAAGTCAACCCAAACACCAAAGATCAGGGAATGGTTGGACAGAGTTACATACATTTACAAAATGGAGGAGATTTTAGCCATGAAAAAAGAAAATAGCTCTAACTTTAACAATCTCTGGCAACCATGGTTCCTGTTTACCTACTCTGCTGAATTCCAAAATATATATAATTGATTATATTAACTTTTTATACATGCATGTCTTGATTGTCCTGATTTCTACACTGAATGCATACCCAGTCTAGTACTCAGAACTTGAACTAAGTAATACTTACCATGCCTTGACAATACCCTTTGCTAACACCACCACCTACCCTTACCCCCTGGTTTTACCACTACCTCACCCTCCTATTCCCCACCCCTGCCCCCCTCTCCCCCCCCCCTCCCCCCCCCCCCCCCGCTCACGATCTCTTATCATTCGATTTAAAATTATCTGAATGTAACCTATTAGTACTTGCCATATTCCAATGTACGCTGACATATACTGTTTGTTTCTATTTGCTTTGTAATCTGCAAACTCCCTGTGATGGATATGTCCTTTGTATACTTTGTTTATCTTCTCTAATAAAAACCTTTGATTGAGAAAAAAAAAAAAAAATAGAAATTTGTGAAAGAAAAACTTTAACCGTCGTTGTCTTGTCCACATTTTTTTCTTTCTTATCTTTCCCTTTTTTCTTAACAACTTTATAAACACTTTTCTGTTGATTAGGGATTACTGACAATGATATTTATTATAGTAAGTAAAAACTACTTTAAATAATAATCCTTTTAATATCTTGCATAAACAGGATATTTTGTTTTTATAATTATTTATAGTTATTTATTATATTATAATTTATGATTTTGTGTTTAAAACTTTATCATACCTGGGATGTCTAGACTTGTTTGGACAGATTTAAGTGAGTTATTACTAAGAATTATAGGCCTACAATATAAAACGCCAAATTTCTATGCAAAACAATTGTACCGCTTTGAGTCGCAAAAATCTGACATAATCATACCGCCAGGGTGGTTAAACTACATAGAGGGTTCTTTACTGTGAGAAAGGCAGGGATGTGGAATTCCCTTCCACAGGCCGTGGCCGTGGTACAGACGAGGGGATCTCCGCCGGACCGTTTCCAGCGGAGATTCCTCCTCCGGATTTTGATCCGATGGCTTGTACACACCATCGGATCAAAATCCGCGCGGAATACATCCGCGGTGACGTGTCGCGCCGCGACGATGACGCGGCGACGTGCGCGACGCTGGAAGGTAAGTACTTCCACGCATGCGTCGAATCATTACGACCCATGCGAGGGAGGGGAGCAGACGGATTGATCCGGTGAGTCTGTACAGATGACCGGATCAATCCGCTGGAAACGATTCAAGCGGATAGATTTCTTAGCATGCTAAGAAATTTATATCTGCTTGAAATCGATCGGCCCGACGAATCTCGGCAGATAAATATCCGCTAGGCCGTACAGACGACCGGATTTGTCCGCTGGAACTGATCCGCGGATCAATCCCAGCGGATAGATCCGGTCGTCTGTACGAGGCCTTAGATAAGCACCTGAACGACCACAACATACAGGGATATACAATGTAATACTGACATATAATCACACACATATGTTGGACTTGATGGGCTTGTGTCTTTTTTCAACCTCACTTACTATGTAATTATGTAACTATGATGCGCTGCTTTTTGAGATCTTTTAGCATGCTTTACTTTGTCAGACAGCTTCTATTTAAGTGATTCCTTGATTCAACAGGCCTGGCAGTAATCAGGCCTGGGTGTGGCAAGTGAAATTCAACTCAGCTTTCCAAAATGTGGTTAATCACAGTTCTATTAGAGCTCAAATCTCTCCTCTGGTCTCCAATGCAGCCGATAAGACACAGATCGGTCTGATTGGCTGGCTAACGGCCAGGTAAACAAAGAGGCGGAACCAGAAGTGACAACATACTCATCACTTCCTGTTTCCGGGGTCACAGAGAGAAAGGAACAATGACAGTTCCTCTCTCTCTCTGTTCTGTGCAGCCATCGCTGCCGGTTGCATTGCCTGGGAAAGGTGGGCACCCCCTCCGCCACCCACAGAAGTGATCGAGTAACTATTCAGCCACTGCTGGAAAGGGAAGCATCGCCTGAAAATTTTCATACCGGGAAAATCACTGCACACCGAGAACGTCCATGGATGTCCCCCCCCCGGCGGCAAGTGATTAAAAACTGCATTTTGTATTTACTCAGGTTATGTTTGTGTTATATTAAAATTAGTTTAATGATCTGAATTATTTAGGTATGACAACTATGCAAAGAATTTTATCAAGAAGGGGGCAAATACTTTTTCACAGCACTGTATATTGGAACCTTTAACTGGTTGCCGACCAGCCGCTGCAGTTCTACGGCGGCAGGTCGGCTCTCCTGCGCGAGAGCCCGTAGCTCTACGTCGGCAGGGGAAGTGTCCACTAGGGACACGCGCGCGCCCCCCACTCGCTCCTGACTCCCGCGATCACCGCCGGGCACCCGCAATCGCTCGTTACAGTGCGGGGACCGGGAGCTGTGTGTGTACACACACAGCTCCCTGTCCTGTCAGGGGAGAAAGGCCTGTCCGTCTGTTCATACAATGTAAGAACAGCGATCAGTCATTTCCCCTAGTGAGTCCACCCTCCTTACAGTTAGAACACACCCAGGGAACATACTTAAAGCGGGAGTTCAACCATTTCTTTTTTTTTTCCCCCTTAGCTTCCTGCTCGTTCGGTCTAGGGGAATCGGCTATTTGTATTAAAATATGAGCTGTACTTACCCGTTTTCGAGATGCATCTTCTTCCGTCGCTTCCGGGTATGGGTCTTCGGGAGCGGGCGTTCCTTCTTGATTGACAGTCTTCCGAGAGGCTTCCGACGGTCGCATCCACTGCGTCACTCGTAGCCGAAAGAAGCCGAACGTCGGTGCGGCTCTATACTGCGCCTGCGCACCGACGTTCGGCTTCTTTCGGAAAATTGTGACGCGATGGATGCGACCGTCGGAAGCCTCTCAGAAGACTGTCAATCAAGAAGGAACGCCCATTCCCGCAGCCCATACCCGGAAGCGACGAAGAAGATGCATCTCGTAAACGGGTAAGTAATGCTCATATTTTAAAACAGATAGCCGATTCCCCTAGTAAAAACGAGCATCCATCTAGGGGGAAATAGTGCCCTCTAAGGGTGAACCCCCGCTTTAACCCCTTCCCCGCCCCCTAGTGTTAACCCCTTCCCTGCCAGTGGCATTTTTATAGTAATCAATGCATTTTTATAGCACTGATCGCTATAAAAATGCCAATGGTCCCAAAAATGTGTCAAAAGTGTCCGAAGTGTCCGCCATAATGTCGCAGTACCGAAAAAAATATGTAGAAGAATACGAATCGGCCTAAACTGAGGAAAAAAATGTTTTTTATATATTTTTGGGGGATATTTATTATAGTAAAAAGTAAAAAATATTAATTTTTTTTTCAAAATTGTCGCTCTATTTTTGTTTATAGCGCAAAAACTAAAAACCGCAGAGGTGATCAAATACCACCAAAATAAATCTCTATTTGTGGGGAAAAAAGGACGCCAATTTTGTTTGGGAGCCACGTCGCACGGCCGCGCAATTGTCAATTAAAGTGACGCAGTGCCGAATCGCAAAAAGTGCTCTGGTCTTTGACCAGCAATATGGTCCGGGGGTTAAGTGGTTAATAACATCTCAGCAAAATCTGCCTGAATAAATGCCTGACCGGTCACAATATGGAGAAGTATAACAGTAGATGCTGATGCTACATAATTCCTGAACAAGGAGAACTTAGGTTGTATCATGCAGTGGCAACCTCAACTGTTATGCCTCACATACATTTATCCAATATAATTTGTGCGATAGAAAGTCAAATTGCACAATAAATGCATTGGCATGTGTAAACAGGTATTATATGGCTTTTCTGCACTGGAAGAATGGCAGAAACACTGCACCATGCAAATATAACCATATGAATGTAGATTGCCACTTCCAAGATCGAGCCAAAGCTGGGTTGGCTGTATGGACCTTTGTGTATTTGGCCACCAATTTTTTTGTATAAGGTTATCGTGATTTTGCTCCAGTATCTGGACTTACTCTGGTCCATCCTCTAATGTAGGTTGTGCATTACTGCAGTGGCTGCAATCCAAAGAAACATTTGGTTTCTATGACTAAACTACTCCAGTTTTTATATTGATTCACCCTTTGGTAAATTGTTAATGGAGACCCTTTAGTTTATTTTAAGTGATTTTGTATCGAACTAACCAAGGAATTCTATAGAACACGCAGCAATGCTGGAGCTGGAGCTGGTTAGGTAATCGGTCACAGGAAGAAATTTTAAGTGCAATCTTCACAACTGACTTCAGAGCATCTTCAGGAACAAATAGAGCATTAGCTCTTGCGGTAGTAACTTTACTAGTTGTATTGTAAAAAAGCGATTTCCCAAATAAGGTTAGGTTATAAGGAAGACAGCTTCACATAGGAAAGAATAAGACAAGACACTACACTCTGTTTTCAGATGTCATACTTGATCTAAAAGTTATGGTTTAGTTAGTTCAGCTATTTCTGTGCACCTAATCAGTGCCGGATTTAGACCTTGGGGGCCCATGGCACGTCAAAGGTTATCCCGCTGGAACTTTATCCACACCATTGTAAATATGCAAGACTACAAATGGCCATTTCAATACACATTACACAGGCATGGTCTACTGTTACAATCAGTAGCCGAGCAGAGCCGAAAATAGGCCTGCAGTACCTCATTTGGCCTGAGGTACAGGGCCGCAGTGCTGAGAAAAGCCGAACATTGGCCTGTAGTACCTCATTTGGCCTGAGGTACAGGGGCGCAGGAAACAAGCCAAAGTGTCCTCGGGCCTTTTTGGACATTTTCGTAATCCGAGGTTCAACTGTATGAAGAAAGGAAGTGGCTGTTGGAGATCAGAAAAACCAAATTGCAACAAAGGAAAAAGTAATTTCTTTAAAAAATAAGTGTAGTTTAATGTAGACATGGGTTTTTGCAAATTAGGCATACACTTAAGAGATCTGAAAGGATTATGAACAAACTGCTAAACTGAAACAAAGTCAAACAGAGATTTCAACTTTTCAGGTATCACTGTTTTCTCCATATAATTAGACAGCTGCACCACGATCAATACTTAAATGACAACTTAATAGATGCCTTGAAGCTGCTGTTTACCTGTAGAGTACTCATTTGAAATCAATTTTTTTTTGTTGTCGTGGCAACCGTTCTTTAGAAACCATTAGGAATTCTCTAGTACCCACCATTTACAGTCTACTTTCAGCACTCTGTACCTAATTTGTGGTCAATTGCTAAGTAAGGATAAAATTGGCCAGCCCCAGGAATTCCTCAGGATATCCCAGAAACTATTTTTGCGTCTAGTCTTATCTGGTTACATACAGGCTTATTTGTAGGGTATAAAATACAAAAGCAACTTGATTTATTAAAGGATCATACTGAGGCCTGCGCTATTTGACATATGAAATGATTCACCCAGTCATGCAGAGATATCCCCCCAGGTATCGGTGATAATTATGTTTTCATGCTGAACAGAGATGCAAGCAGCCAACATGGGCTTCACAGACATCTACATGCATTCTTAGGTTCCCTGAGTCATCCAAATCCCAAGATTGATAGAACAAGAACGTTTTGAGCCTTCGAAGTAGTGTCAAGTGCTGGCCTGGAACTCCCATCTCCTGTATTTATTGACCAGTAAGACCTCGTACACATGATAGGTTAACCAGAGGACAACGGTCTGATGGACCGTTTTCATCGGTCAAAACCGATCGTGTGTGGGCCCCACTGGATTTTTTTTAACCGATGGTTAAATAACCTACTTTCTTTAAATTTAAAAATCGACGCATGCTCAGATTCAAGTCGACGCATGCTTGGAAGCATTGAACTTCGTTTTTTTCAGCACGTCGTTGTGTTTTATGTCACCGCGTTCTGACACAATAGTTTTTTTAACCGATGGTGTGTAGGTGCGACGGACCATCAGTCAGCTTCATCGGTTAACCTAAGACAGCGGTTCATCAGACCGTTCTCTTCGGATGGACTGATCATGTGTACGAGGCTTAAGACTGTCCATGATAGTGGCGGACCAGTACCAAGTGTGTAAATTGGGATTTGAAATTGTGATTATATTCCCTTCCCGATCTTCAAAACAGCATTTCACGATTCTTTCTAATGCCGCGTACACACAATCGGAATTTCCGGCAACAAATGTTCGATGGGAGCTTGTTGTTGGAAATTCCGACCGTGTGTATGCTCCATCAGACATTTGCTGTTGGAATTACAAACAAGCTGGTTCTCAAATTTTCCGACAACAAGTTTTGTACACAAGTATGTACACAATTTCGATGCACGAAATTCCACGCATACTCGGAATCAAGCAGAAGAGCCGCACTGCCTATTGAACTTAATTTTTCTCGGCTCGTCGTACATCTTGTACGTCACCGCGTTCTTGACATCTGTGTGACCGTGTATATCCAAGACAAGTTTGAGCCAACATCCGTCGAAAAAAAATCCACGGTTTTGTTGTCGGAATGTCTGATCATCTGTACGCTGCATAACAAGTGCAGAGAGTTTTCACAGCTGAAAAAATAAATAAAAAATCCTGCCAAGTTTTATTACAACCTTGCGAAAAAGTTTAAACAAAGTAACATTTCTTCTTGGATCAAAGGAATGAACTTCTGCCTGTAGATGAGGGAAGTTTTACCACTTAAAGACTAAGACCCAGATCCACAAAGAACTTACGCCGGCGTATCTATTTATACGCCGACACAGACATCTCCCCCACTGTAATATCCACAGACATCTCCCCCACTGTAATATCCACAGACATCTCCCCCACTGTAATATCCACAGACATCTCCCCCACTGTAATATCCAGACATCTCCCCACTAATATCCACAGACATCTCCCCCACTGTAATATCCACAGACATCTCCCCCCATTGTAATATGGTCCACATCTTCCTCACTGTATAGGAAGATTTGTGCTTGCTTAGTCTTACCAGAGAAGCCGGCCGAACAAGAGCAGTTGAGGCCGGGTGATGACGTCAGCGCGCCGCTCTAGGCTCGCCGCCGGGTGGACCAAGATGGCCGCCGCTCCGGGAGCTAGGCCGAAGCCGCGGCCTTTCCTATGGCTGAGGCAGTAGCGGAGCTCCGCAGATCACGTGGTGTGCCGATCCGCATATGGTGACCCGATCACGGATCATTTACGATCCATTGCACCACTAGTACCAATCAAAAGAATTTTGATCGATCAAAAAAATGTACAATTAATCGAGGAATTCATCTTTAATTTCCACAGCCCTAGTTTTTATCATTGATGATGAATGTCTTGTGTACCTTAAGAACAAAAAATACTTACAGTATACTTTCAATTCAAAATGCAAGATTGGGTTGTAATATTTATATGTATATGTATGTCTATCTGAAATTATTACTGTGTTTGGTGTTTTTTTCATTTAATACAGGGCTGTACCCAATAGTTTACTGACCTCGTTTTTTTATTGCTAGATGGTGATTCTTTTTCTTTTGTTGTCTTCAAATTTAGTGATGATTGACAACCTTGTAGCTAATATGCCATCATAATTGAATTCTGAAAAGACCTTCGGCTTACAAAGTTCTTAACCTTCTTAGTTGTTTTGTCATGTTGGCTGCCAAGATTGGCAACGGATACTTTTTTCTTCACATATTTTTCCCCTGAGTCGTCATAAGTGGTAAATTAAATTTCCTGAACTGGACATTAAAATCTAAAAGGAAACTTACACCACATTTTTATCAAACAATACAAAAGTAGAAAAACTAATACTATTTGATGTAAAGCAGATTGGGTTGTAAAATGATAAAGATGGATTACTCACCAGAGACTTATTTTGTTATTGTTGTCTGCATCCTAGAAGTTGCTTACCCGATGTCCATAGAATAAGGATTAAAATGCCAGAAAACCACTTTCTGAGAGAGAATATTGATATATAGTTGTTGTGTGAGATGTGCACTGATAGGTGGCACTGGTGGGCACTCATAGGCGGCACTGATGGGTACTTATGGGTGGCACTTATAGGTGTCACGGATGGGGCACTGATAGGTGGGCACTGATGGGCATGGATGGGCATTACTGATAGGTGACACTGATAGACAGTGATGGGTGGCACTGATGACACTCATGGGTGGCATTGCTGGGCATCACTGGTCTGATGTGATCCATAATGGTGCCAGTCAGTGCCCATTTGTGGGCACTGATTAGCATATATTGGGCATACATTTGTATATGTGGGTGGCCATGGGGGACGTACCTGGCCATGCACATGTTAGTGGCTTCCCTGGTGGTCCAGTGTGGGCATCCACAGGGGGCTGCACTGATAAATAATCGGCACAGACCCCCCTGTCAGGAGAGCAGCCGATCAGCTCTCCTCTACTCGCGTCTGTCAGACACAAGTGAGGAAGTGCCAATCAATGGCTCTTCCTGTTTACATCGTGAACAGCCGTGATTGGACACGGCTGATCACGTGGTAAAGAGCCTCCATCAGAGGCTCTTTACCGAGATCGGTGTAGCGGTGTGTCAGACCGACACACCACACCACCGATCGTTGTAATGTGCGCCCCCACGGGCGCGTGGCGGATGTTATCCTGCTGGACATCAGGATAACTGAACCACCGCCCGCAAGTCATTTTGCTATAGGCCAGGCGGGAAGTGGTTAATAAGTTACAAAGACAGACTGTCTTTGCAGATCACATAAGGCTTTTTCAGGCCAGGAGAACCATAGAATTATATATAGTCATATAATAGAGCCAATCTAGACAAAAGCCATTTAACCTACCAGCAAGTCTTTGGAGTGTGGGAGGAAACCGGTGTATCCAGCGCAAACCAATGTACAGTAGGAGAACATGCAAAGTAGTGCCATGATTGGGATTCAAAATAATGTTCATATAACTAAATTTCACAGACAAATGAACTGTATATGATGCTCCAAAATCTATGCAAAAAACTCTACAATAAAAAAAAAAACATTTTTATTATTCAAAACACATGTAATAAAAACATATTACACATTAAAAACAACTTTCCTGTGTGGCTTTTTTTTTATCTGATTCCCTCATATAGCTCAATTTTCTTTTAAAATCTCTACATATAGATCATATATAACTCAAATATAACAACATTCTTAGTAAGTATATAACCAAATTATCCAAAAAAATCGAAAGAAGGAGGAGCATCCAAGGGAAAGGTTTCTACATTTCTCTACGCGTTTTGTGGAAAGTTAACTGCTTCTTCAGTAAAGAGGGAGTCAAAGTATATCTTTTGAATAAAACATACATTGTGTATCTCATACAAAAACCTTTACATAACGATTATATACACTATATTGTGAAAAGTATTGGGACGCCTGCCTTTACACCCACGTGAACTTTAACCACTTCCAGACCTTAGGTGTTTTTCAGATTCGGTGTTTGCAAGACTAAAACAGTTTTTTCTGCTAGAAAATTACTTAAAACCCCCAAACATTATATATATTTTTTTCTAACACCCTAGAGAATAAAATAGTGGTCATTCCAATACTTTTTGTCACACCGTATTTGCGCAGCGGTCTTACAAGCGCACTTTTTTTGGAAAAAATTCACTTTTTTGAATTAAAAAATAAGACAACAATAAATTTGGCCCAATTTTTTTATATATTGTGAAAGATAATGTTACGCCGAGTAAAATGATGCCCAACATGTCACGCTTAAAAATTGCGCCCGCTCGTGGCATGGCGTCAAACTTTTACCCTTAAAAATCTTGATAGGCGATGTTTAAAAAATTCTAGAGATTGCATTTTTTGAGCTACAGAGTAGCTCTAGGGCTATAATTATTGCTCTCGCTCTAACGATCGCGGCGATACCTCACTTGTGTGATTTGAACACCGTTTTCATATGCGGGCGCTACTCGCGTATGCGTTCGCTTCTGCGCGCGAGCTCGTCGGGACGGGGCGCTTTAAAAATTATTTTTTTTTGTTTTCTTATTTATTTTTATTTATTTTATTATTTTTTACACTGAAAAAAAATAATAATAATTTGATCACTTTTATTCCTATTACAAGGAATGTAAACATCCCTTGTAATAGAAAAAAGCATGACAGGTCCTCTTAAATATGAGATCTGGGGTCAAAAAGACCTCAGATCTCATATTTGGGCTTAAATGCAAAAAATAAAAAATAAATAAAAAATGTCATTTTTTCAAATGACCAAAAAAAAAATTTGTCTCTTTAAGAGGCTGGGCGGGACTGACGTTTTGACGTCACTTCCGCCCAGCCGAGCTATGGGGACGGGCGAAGGAGATTTTTCCTTCAGTCTCGTCCCCGCTCACCAGCTGACAGGACCCGATCGCCTCCGCCGCTACCGACGGCTCCGGTAAGCGGCGGAGGGCGCGGGAGAGCGGCGGGTAGGGGGGGGGCCCTCTCCCGCCACCGATAACGGCGATCTCGCGGTGAATCCGCCGCGGAGACCGCCATTATCGGATTCCAGACCGCGCACACTAAAGATTGATACCTCGATTGTGGCATCAGCTGCTGCCGTTACCGAGATATCAATCTTTAAAAATAGGACGTACATCGTCGTGCGCAGGTCTGGAAGTGGTTAATGGCATCCCAGTCTTAGTTCAGAGGGTTCAAAATTTAGTTGGCCCACCCTTTGCAACTATAACTGCTTCTACTTTTCTGGGAATGCTGGTTTAGGAGTGTGCCTATGGTAATGTTTGACCATTCTTCCAGAAGCGCATTTGTGAGGTCAGGCACTGATGTTGGACGAGAAGGACTGGCTCGCATTTTGCATTCAAATCATCCCAAAGGTGTTCTTTCGGGTTGAGGTCAGGACTCTGTACAGGCCAGTCTAGTTCCACCTACCCCAAACTTGCTCCTCTAGGGCTTTATGGAGCTTGCAGTCATGTTGGAACAGGAAGGGGCCATCCCCAAACTGTTCCCACAAAGTTGAGAGCATGAAATTGCCCAAAGTGTCTTGGTATGCTGATGACTTAAGAGTTACCTTCACTGGAAATAAAAGGCCAAGCCCAACCCCTGAAAAACAACCCCACACCATAACCCCCCCTCCACCAAATGATTTGGACCAGTGCACAAAGCAAGGTCCATAAAGACATTGATGAGCGAGTTTGTGGTGGAGGAACATGACTGGCCTACAAACCCGATAGAGTTGCTCACTGTAACAAAAGATGGAACTGCATCAGCTTATACAAAGGCTTTAGCCATTGGAGTGATGGGTGAGTATTGGGGTGCACTAGAGGAAGCCAAAGAGAGGAAAATTAATATATTATTATTATTATTATTATTATTAATAAATATGATTTATATGGCACCAACACTTTGCACAGCTTTTTAATATCTAGAAACAGAACCACCATATCGTCCTCCATTGAAACTTTTGTAAATTACTGAAATGTTGATTGAAGAGTCCAGTGAGGCACGGAGCCAACTGCAAGTCAGCGTAGGGCCGGCATGACAGGGTTAACAGAACCCTGGTAGCTGGGGGGGAGGAGGAGCAGGAGCGGTGGGAGGGGAGATTATATATATCTCCCACCATCCAGTTTCCCGGGCAGACAGGCGTGGGGGAGCAAAGTTCCCACCCACCCTCCCTAGTTTTGAGGTAGAAAAAATGGACTGATGGTACTTGATAATTTGGTATGTGTTTGGGTGCTGTTTTTGTGTTTGTTTCTTTACAGGTGAGGATTACATCGTTGTGGCAGTGGCGTGTGTTTTTCGGACTTTGCAGGAGAAGATATTACCCCAAAGATGGACACCAGTACCCAGTGGTGGATGGTTTCTGAAGGGGTTTCTAGTTCCCAGTCTACTAATGTAGCTGGAAGGTTGGTGAATTGGGGGCACTGCGGTCAACGGTCGTCTTTGAGCCAGTTTCGGCTTGAGGCCTATGACCAGAGGTTAGGACACCGCAGTGCCAAATAAAGAGTTACAAGGTTACAAAGTTAAAGTGTGAACAAGTTTAGTGGTTACTGGGTCCTGCAAAGTCCAACACCATTTAGGAGAGGTATTATCTCAGGAATTTTACGTGTTTGTTGTTATGTTATTGGTTATTTATTATTTAAAGAGTATTTAAAATAAAGGAGGCTGCTACGGCCAGTTTTTACTCCAACATTAAGTGGTGGTCTCATTATTTATTAAGGGGTAGTGTGGGGGTATTAACTGGAAAGGGGTCTTAGCGGTCAGGGGATATTCTGGTATACCATAGTCATGTAAAATCATATATAAATAGCAGATGCAGGGGCAACCCCACTTCCCCTTCACCTGGGCATGAGACCTCGTACACACGATAGGTTAAACAGAGGACATGCATGTTCAGAATCAAGTTGACGCATGCTTGGAAGCATTGAACTTCGTTTTTTTCAGCACGTCGTTGTGTTTTAAGTCACACGTTCTGAAACGATCGTTTTTTTAACGAATAGTGTGTAGGCGCGACGGACCATCAATCAGCTTCATCGGTGAACTGATGAAAACAGTCCATCGGTCCGTTCTCATCGGATGGACTGATCGTGTGTACGCGGCATAACACAGGATAAAACTTGGATGAAGGAGTCCATTGCTGCTCAGCAACATCTGTCAAGTTGTTACTCCATGTGGAGAGTTCAGTCCTGGTTCTAATATAGATCTATGACATCAGGACACATGGTACATTTTCATGGTTTTATAGTTGGTAAGGTTGAATAAAGACACCAGTAGTTCAACCTATGTGGGTGATGTGTATGTATATTTATGTATCTTCCACTTCCCATATCCCTGAATGTTTTGTTCAATAAGTTGCCCATCTAAATGTGTTTTTGAAATTAGTGACGCTTCCCGCTGAAACCACTGACTGTGGAAGGGGGTTCCACATCCTTATCACTCTAAAAGTAACAGTAAGGCCTCGTACACACGATAGCCAGAGGACAATGGTCTGAAGGACCGTTTTCATCGGTCAAAACCAATCGTGTGTGGGCCCCATAGGTTATTTAACCTTCGGTTAAAAAAATAGGAACTTGCTTTAAAATTTAACCGATGGACGCCTAACCGATAGGTCAAAACCGATCGTTAGTATGCAAAAGCATCGGTTAAAAACCCAATGTGACAGAAACCACTGTCACTGTGTGTTTTGGAAGGGACTGGGGGCGGGCCTCCTACCCACAGACTATGGGCCAGAAAATACTGGAGACCTGAAGCTGGCATTGAGATAATGTAATGCTACATCCCTTCTCCCCCACCCCCCCCCCTTGTTGCTGTGCCTAATTGTGTTGATTCATGACACATAGACAATGGAGACTGGACTGGAGACGTCTCTCCGCAGGGGGTGTGTATTGAGGAGGCTGCCTGCTTACCATAATCTCATTAGGTTTATCTGTAGCCTGTTTCAATGTACAAATATTCAGTTCCCATTGGTTGTTCCTTGCCCCCCTCCCCTCTTAGACAAGGCTAAGGGGAGTGTCCCCAACTGTGTGTAAAACTGTATGTCTTAAAATTGCTGAGATGGAGGATCTTATCCATCAAGCTAAAGACAACCCTACTAAATATAGGCAAACGTGGGCCTGCTGGATTCATTTTCGGGAAACGCCACAGTGTAGAGACTTACTCTTAATCTGAATCTTGCCTTGATTTCCTACCCCCATGACGTCCACGTAGAAGTGCCCCCAGGGAGCTCCCGACTCTCCCCCCCTGGGTCGGGCTGCCTATACGCCCTGGAGCTATTGCCTCACCCTTCCAGATCCTTTATTTTCGATTTATTTACTTTTTCTGGGTGATTGGAGCGTCTGTCTATCTGTCCATTCCCCTGTCTGTTAGTTTGTCTGTCAGTTTCAGTTGGTCCTTGTCTGTCCTTATCTGAAGTATAGATTTGTCCCCGATTGTTAGCCTTTTTGGTAAATTCAGTCCTGTAGCAAGCTTGCCGTGGTTCCTGCCTCATATAGGCTTTGAGTAGTTGGCACTCCTCACTGCTCCAGATGTTAGAAGGCAGGACTCTGGTTGATTATCTACATATGTTGTGCCTTGTTTATAATATGTGATTTGCAGTATATCACGTTTCTCCTATGTTCACTACTAGAGGTCTGACCCGCATGTAGGGGACGTCCATTCTTTACTCTCATGTCATTGTATTGATGCATTGCATAAGTTGTATTGTACTTCTTTTTATTCTCAATAAAAACCGTTTAAAAAAAAAAAACTGTATGTCTTGGATTTAAAAAAACAGTTTAAGCTCTGCATGTTTAACCCTCAACACCTGTGTGGATTGTCTCGTGATTGAGGTTTTAAGGGCTGGTTATGGCGAATCTACAGGCTGCAGGTGCGTTTGGAGGACAGGAGACACAGGTCTGGCGGATGTGCCCACCTGGGGTATCTGAGATCCGTCACACCCACGCATGCTCAGAATCAAGTCGACGCATGCTTGGAAGCATTGAACTTCGTTTTTTTCAGCACGTCCTTGTGTTTTACGTCACCGCGTTCTGACACGATCGGTTATTTAACCTGTGGTGTGTAGGAGTGACGAACCATCAGTCAGCTTCATCGGTTAACCTTGTCCTCTGGCTATCCTATCGTGTGTATGAGGCCTAAAGGTTAAACCGCTTCTCATGCAACTTCATTGAGTGGCCATGTATCTTCTTTAGTGACCTGAGACTTTAGTAACAAAGAGTGATTAGAAGAAGAAGATTCAATAATAATGTAAAAGCTGGGAGGCTGCAACAAGTTAAATTAATTAGTTGGAGAGGATGTTTCCCATAAAACCCTGGAGTTTTATGAATAAACATGTCAAAAAGTACTATTTCCTATTCAATCCAAAATGAAAAATAAAAATGTAAGTTTTGATTTTAGATATGCTTTAAAACGGAGTTCCACCCAAAAGTGGAACTTCCGCTTTAAGCAATCCTCACCCCCTTACATGCCACATTTGGCAAGTCATTTTTGTGGGGGGGGGCTTCGGTAGGAGTGGGACTTCCTGTACCACTTCCTCCTTTTGCCCAGGGACTGCCTAGGCGACTCCTCCTCTCGCCTTAGCCGGCCCCTCGCTTTAGGCGATCTCCTAGGACACGTGACAGGTCCCAGGAGATTGCCTATCCACTCATAGTGCGACTCGCGTATGTGCAGTGAGTGCCCGGCCGTGAAGCCGAAAGCTGTCACGCCCGGGTGCCCACAATCTGAATGGAGGCACGGGGGAAAGGGGGGAGTGGAGCGCTGCTCCGGGCGGCCGCATCGCTGGACACTGAAGCAGGTAAGTGTCTGTTTATTAAAAGTCAGCAGCTACACTTTTTGTAGCCGCTGACTTTTAATAAACATAAAAACATTGGAACTCCGCTTTAATAGCAAGACAACAGCCTCCATTCAAGAAATCTTAGATAATACTGCTAATGACCTTTGATTTTCCCTAAACTTCTTCTTCCTTTTCAGACTTGCTATAGGTTGGAAGATGTTATGATAATTTTGCCTGCAGTGCAGCTCTTGTTTCTGCAGTGCAGACACTGAGCCCAAGTGATTTATAACTGTTTCCCATCACATTTTTGTGCTATCGGCTGTTAAGTCCTTTGACCTGCTGTGGTTGCGGTGTGCAGTCACTGATGAATCACAGCTCGGTACTCACCAGGATTTAGAATTTCTAAATAGCAATATTCTATTTCAGACTAAACGAAAGCATCACGTGTTTGAATGTTAAAGGATTATAGGATATTGATAGCTTTCTGCAATAACATACTTATTATTACTGATTATTATTATAGCTTTTATACTGAATGGGCCGAATTCCAGCAAACATTTGCCCGCCGGGCCTTTTCCCAGCGGGCAAATATTCCTGGACGTGTTTTAAAACCGTCCGCTGGAATCCTGCCCGCTCGGACATGTACGGTCGTCAGTACAGACCTACCTTACATGTCCGAGCGCCCGCCGTCCCTCGCATGCGTCGAATGACTTCGACGCATGCGTGGAAGCCTTTAAATGACAGGCCCGCCCACGTCGCCGCGTCATCGCCGCGTCATCGTCGCGGCGACGACGCGGACACGCCCCGCGTAGTGTTTACGCACGGACTTCTGTACGATGGTTAGTACAACCATCGTACAGAAGCCCTCTGGCAGGCATGTACGGTGAAAACGGTCCGACGGACCGGTTTCACCGTACATGTTTGCTCGTGAGTACCCGGCCTAAGACGCACCTGACCATAAGACACACCTAGGTTTTAGAGGAGGAAAACAAGAAAAAAAAATATTCTGCACCAAATGCTGTTGATTTTGAGCACATAAGAGGATGCCTACATACCCAAATAATATTTAATATTACACAACCAATCAAAGCCAATGCCTAAAAATAGGCATCTATCAAGTGTGCCAGATAGCTTCCAGGCAGAAAACAAATATCGCCCTGTCACCAATATTTTTGGGGTTTACATCCACTTTAACTCCTTTCCGTACTTCCAGTAGTGTGGCGCCTAGGGAGTTATCCCCTCTACCCCCGAGTGATTCCATTGGTTTTATTGAATGCTGCTTACCTTGCAGCCGAAAGGTAATTTGCTAGCACACCTTCGGGTGTCACTATACACTGAAGATTTACCAACAAGTCACCTTGCCACTTGCTGATGTCATTTAGCACCCAGCACTTCACTCGCACTTTGCAATTTCTTTTGATTAAATCGCATTACCTCTTGGACTGAGTTGCAGTTGCATCATTCATCATTAGTGTATATCAGTTATGTTCAGTCATTCATGTTGATGGGAGCATAACACCATCCTGCGATTTCCTCTGTGACTGCATATATTATCTTTATGCTGCGATTCTTTTTCTGCACCCAGCACTTTACTTGCAATTTCTTCACCTCTTGGACTGAGTCACAGTTGCACCATTTACACTTTGTAACAATTGGACAATCTTGCGGTTCCATCCACCATTCATATGATGTGATTTTATTTACATTATACAGTCACCTATTCGTATGTATTTGCACTCTTATTCAGTTCACTGTTTTATTCATCCATCATTGTTGTATATCAGTTATGTCCAGTCATTCATTTTGATTGGAGCATAACACCATCCTGCGATTTCCTCTGCGACTGCATATACTATTATATTTACGTTGTGATTTTATTTACCGTATTTATTGCGGTATAACACGCTCCCGTGTATACCGCGCACCCCTAAAGTGACCCCCAATCCTGTGGAAAAAAAGTTATTTTTGTACTTACAGTTTTGGTGTCTTGCGCGGCGTCCATCGGCGGCCTCGTCGGGTCCGGCGTCCTTCTGCGGCGGGTCCGGTGTCCTCTTTGGCGGGTCCGGTGTCCTCTTCGGCGGGTCCGGCGTCCTTCTGCGGCGTCCTGCCTGCTCGTTTCCCGCGCCGAGTTTTGAATACTGCGCCAGCATACAGCATGCAGCGCAGTACACTCGGGCAGGCTCTGCAACTGTCGCGCTCACGTCCTGTACGTCCAGGACGTGACCGCGGAAGAAGCCGAGACTGGCCAAATATACCCGAGTATATGTCGGCGCAGTATTCAAAACTCGGCGCGGGAAAGCGGGTATCGGCGTATATCGCGCACCCACGATTTTGCCCTGATTTTCAGGGCAAAAAAGTGCGCGATATACGCCGATAAATACGGTATGCACTGTTATACACTGTTTGCGCATTCATTCAGTACACCTTTGGATGCACCTTATCTTAGCATTTATAGCGATTTTTATCTTTCAGTCAGTCTATTTGCATATTTGTACATTCATTTATCAATTATACTATTCTGGTTATTTATACATTTTACAAATTACACCATTCAATGCTATTGGAGCGCAACACCATCTCTTGATTTTTTCCATGTCTCACTGTGGATAGTGGTTGGCCCATACGGTAGTTGCCGCACCTTTACCCTCTGCACACATAGGGGCAGATCCACGTACAGCAGCGCATATTACCGCCAGGCGTAGCGTATCTAAGATACACTACGCTGCCGTAACGTACTTTTTTTTTTCCGAATCCTCAAAGAATGCGCGCCGTAAGTTACGGCGGCGTAGTGTATCTTTGGCAATTCAAATCGATGTGATAGGGGCGTGTTTTATGTAAATACGTTGTGACCTGACGTAAACAACGTTTTTTTTTTAACGGCACATGCGCCGTCCGTGGGGGTATCCCAGTACGCATGCTCAAAATTAAACCGGAACAAGCCAATGCTTACGACGGTGACATCATCCTATGCAAATCCCTATTCGCGAACGACTTACACAAACGACGTAAAAAATTCAAATTTCGACGCGGGAACGACGACCATACTTAACATTGAGTATGCCACCATATAGCAGCTTTAACTATACGCCGGAAAAACCCGAACGCAAACGACGTAAAAATAAAAGCGCCGCCCGGACGTACGTTCGTGGATCGCCGTATCTAGCTAATTTGCATACTCAACGCGGAATTCGACGGAAACGCCACCTAGCGGCCAGCGTAAATATACACCTACGATCCGACGGCGTACTAAGACGTACGCCTGTCGATCCCTCATATCCTCATTTTGTGGATACAAAACAAAGATACGACGCGGGAACTTTGAAATTACGTGGCGTATCAATAGATACGCCGGCGTAATTTCTTTGTGGATCTGCCCCATAGTTTCCACTGTAGCGCAGGAATAACTACTTCACCCAATAAATCAACCCTATTGGCTCTAATCTGTACTGTATGTATCCAATGTACTGTAAATTAAGTCATCTAAATACTGCTACATCTTTGCAGCAAACTATTGAAATGTGTTTTATCAGAACTCGCCAGTGCACCCCTACCCTGGTTTTGGGGCACATGAAACACTCCTGCTTCCCTATCATACTGCAGTGCTTGGTGCTTGAGCAGCCAGACATGAATCCCAAGTTCAGTTATGTTAGAACAAGGACATTACTAGCTATTTTCATAGGCCTTTTGGGATGTTAGGGGGCAGCCAGGGGGGTGAGGGAAATCTACCATGGCAAGAACAGGAACCTTATTGTGCCGCATTATTTGCAACTTAACTAAATATAAAGTTACATTATGGTGTTTATAATTTTGGAAGGCATGTTCATGCAATTTTAGTATCTTCCTTAAAGGAGTTCTCTGACCTAAAAGTTTTAACCCCCGCTGTGCCCGGGCTGTAAAAAAATAGAAAATAAACTGTCACTTACCTGCCTACGATCCCCCGTTGTTCCGATATCGCCGTCCCGTTCTCCGGTCCCGGGCCCCTTCCGCTTCCTGTGTTTTCGGTGACTCATAGTGCGCTCAGCCTATCAGCGGCCGCAGCAATGTCCCGTCGCGGCCACTGATAGGCTGAGCGCACTATGAGTCACCGACACACAGGAAGCGGAAGAGACCGGGACCGGAGAACGGGACGGCGATATCGGAACAACGGGGGATCGTAGGCAGGTAAGTGACAGTTTATTTTCTATTTTTTTACAGCCCGGGCACAGCGGGGGTTAAAACTTTTAGGTCAGAGAACTCCTTTAAAGGAGAAGTGATAGAGAGTCTGTTAGATAAAGCCTCCAGACATACTGCAGGAGACAGTCAGAGACTGCAGACATGATACAGAAGATGGTCAGAGACTGCAGACATGATACAGAAGATGGTCAGAGACTGCAGACATGATACAGAAGATGGTCAGAGACTGCAAAAATGATACAAGATCTATGCATCAATTGCAGCCTCATCAGTGCCCATCCAATGCAGCCTACCAGTGACTCTGTGACGGGCTCCCCTCTGGTCCTCTCATCTGCCACCTTCTCCTTCTTCCCACCCACGCTCTTTATTCCCTCCTTCTTATTCCCTCCTTCTGAAGCACCATGGTACCTTCGCCCACCACTCTGCTGTCTACAGCGTCCCACTGCTAGGAAACCACGGGGGAGGAGCCGCGACATAGACGCTGGGATGGTAGATTGGGCGGACTTCATTAGGGGCTGAGGATGATATTTTCTGAGCCGGGTCAGTTTGTCCCTGCGCGGTTGTGCCAACACTAGTGCGCCTGCCCACACACAAGGAGAGGAGGAGGGAGGGTAGCACTTTGGCGCCCCCACATTTGCGGCGCCTGGGTGCAGTGCACCCGGTGCACCCTTCTAGGATCGGCCCTGGGTTTAGGATCAGTGATAACAGTAACTGAAGCTGAAAGACCATTCAGCAATGATCTCATGCAGTGACCAGGCTTAAATAGCCCACTAGGCCCCAGTATCTGTGGTGGACATGCTCATGCGTCCATGCTGTTGTGTGGCCGTTCCTATGACTGTGCACATTTCTGTCTGTGCATTTTAAGGCTGCCACAGCCACCCGCTTGATGTTCCAGGCAGCAGCTTATGAGGAAAGACAACCATGAAACAAATTAACAAAATCATTTTTCAATTGGGAAGCGTTTTGGAAGAAAGATTTGAATGTAGAAAAAACATTTACCATATGCATTCATTTTTATCTGTATTGCAGGCACGCTGAGGCTGACCAAGCTGTTAATTTTATCTACAATAAATAACGAACTGCATTATAATTTAACCAATATAAACCTTCATTAACAATATAAAATTGCTGGGCATGCTCGACTCTCCAGCTTTTCGAAACATCTGGCCCATTAAAGGTTTTCATGTGCGTCCATACAAATGTTTCGCAATAAAGCGTAAATTAAATGTAAAAGAGCGTTTGAAACTTTCCAGCTCGGAAAATCAATGTTGACAATATTTTTTTTTTTTTGGTACAATGTTTTTATTGAGATGTGAAAAAGGAGAAACAGATAACAAATTCCCACGCAGGGGATATGGACATAAAACATAAAGAAGTACATGTAAAAGTACATGATAAAATATATATTATAAGGGTATAGATTATAAACTGACACTGACCCAGCCAGGGCCGGGGGTCAGTGCGTTATGCCTGAGACATAAGACCCAGGGGCCAAGGCAGACAAGGGGGAGAGGAGTTGTCCGCAGAATGGGGGGGGGGATAATAATGAAAAAACAAAAAAACAAAACCCCCCCTCCCCAGAAAAACACGCACAACAGTGGGGAGGGGGGGAGGTGTAGAACAGAGCAGCGAGCAAGAGATCCTTCCTAGGGGTAGATTTTCTCTCACTTCCCGTTGTCTCCCTCCGTTTGTAAGTAGGAGTCGTTTGTACAGTAAGTCAGATGTTTGTAACTAGGGGACAGCCTGTATTTTCAAGTACACATAAAATTAAGCTGTAAGAATGTTTACAAATACTGCATAATAAATGTAATCAATGAAAGAAACATTAAATTACTTCATTAAATATGTAATTGAATGTGTTTCTTTGATTAAATGTATAATTCTTGTATATATTCTCACAGTTTAATTTTATATGTACTTGAAAATACCCAAAGTGATCCAGCAAAACTGGTTGACCTTCGTACTATGGGGCAGATTCAGGTACCTGCGCGCCTAGTTACGGCGGCGCAGCGTATTGTATTTACGCTACACCGACGTAACTTACAGGAGCAAGTGCAGTATTCACAAAGCACTTGCTCCGTAAGTTGCGGCGGCGTAGCGTAAATGGGGCCGGCGTAAGCCCGCGTAATTCAAATGTGGAAGGGGGGCGTGTTTTATGCTAATGTGTGATGACCTGACGTGATTGACGTGTTTTACGAACGGCGCATGCGCCGTCCGTGTACATATCCCAGTGTGCATTGCTCTCAAGTACGCCGCAACGACGTATTGGTTTTGACGTGAACGTAAATTACGTCCAGCCCTATTCGCGAACGACTTACGCAAACGACGTAAAGAATTCAAATTTCGAAGCGGGAACGACGTCCATACTTAACATTGGCTGCGCCTCCTAATAGCAGGAGCAACGTTACGCCGAAAAAGCCTTACGCAAATGACGTAAAAAACTACCGCCGGCCGCACGTACGTTTGCGAATCGGCGTAACTAGGTAATTTGCATACTCTACGCCGAAAACGACGGGAGCGCCACCTAGCCGCCAGCGTGAGAATGCACCCTAAGATACGACGGCGTAAGAGACTTATGCCAGTCGTATCTTAGGCTAATGTTGGCGTATCTTGCTTTCTGAATACAGAAAGAAGATACGCTGGCGCAGATTTGAATTTACGCGGCTTATCTATGGATACGCCCGCGTAAATTCTCTCTGAATCTACCCCATGGTCCGTATCTCTAGATTTTGGGAAGATTTGATGAAGCCGATTCATGTTATGACCTCTGCATATGCAAGTTATGATAAATAGATTTTGAAGAATTGTCCTACAGGATATATTTAAATCATTCTGAAATCAATAATTCTTGTTGTAATAAAGTTTTTTATATTTTGTAATAAGGTGTTTGACCATTCAAGGCATATGTCAAGTCTTATTAAGATGTAAATATTTAAGTGTTTCTGCTGAGAGAGACCTGTACCCTGGTCTACTGAAATAAAGTACAGGCGGTCCCCAGGTTATAAACCAGACGTAGGTTTGTTCTTAAGTTGAATCTGTTTGTAAGTTGGAACAGGTACATTTTTTAAGTGTGCAGTGGGTGACCGCGAGATTGTATTTCCAGCATGATCCCGCACTGCGAACCTGTACTTCTCGCGCTCGCCACCCCCACGAGATGCAGCGTATCCATAGGAATATCTTGGGAGTGGGGCGGCAAGCAGGAGGAGTGACAGAGCTTGGCGCTGGGTCGCGGAGGATCAATATCGCTGATGCAGAGCCGCTTTTATACACAATGTCGCGGTCACCTACTGTAGCTCCGGCCAAAAATTTTTTTTTTAAGCTTTTAGGATAGCATAGGGAAGGGTTAACACCCATGTAACGTTTGTTTTGCTGTCTGTGCCCCTGTTCAGAAGATTTCACCTCACTTTCTGTCCCAATGACAATTGGATTTAGAAAATGTTGTGTTGTTATGGAAACAAGCCTTGGTGATAAAGCATCGGTAGAGGTACATTTTCCCCATGATAACTCTAATGCCGCGTACACACGACCGAGGAACTCGTCGAAAAAGACACATCGTTTTCCTCGACGAGTTCCTTGTTAGGCTTGTCGAGAAACTTGACAAGCTTGCTTTGCGTACACGCGGTCAAGACCAAATCTCCTCGTTCTCAAACGTGGTGACGTACAACACATACAATGGCAGGGGAAGTTCGATTCCACTGGCACAACCCTTGGGGCTGCTTTTGCTAATCTCATGTTACTGCGTGTTAAGTAAAAGTTTGGTAGGAGACAATTTGCACTTTTCAGTCTGTTACAGCGTGACAAATGTGCTATCTCCATTACAAACGCTACTTTTACCGAAGGTGCACTCCCATCTCATACTTTATTCTGAGCATGCGCGGGTTTCTTAGCATACACACGAACGTGTTTCTCGTCGAAAACCAGCCCGACGAGGAACACGACAAGGAGATTGAGACTCCCGTCGAGGGAAAAGAGAACTTGTTCTCTTTTTTTCTCGTCAAGTTCTTCGACAGTTTCCTCGATGAAAAACATGCACACGACCGTTTTCCTCGGCAAAAAAGCTCTCCCACCAAGTTTCGTGATGTTTTTTTTTTAGGAAAACGGTTGTGTGTACGAGGCTTTACAGGAGTAAATTTCACTTCCTAGGGGTAGATTTCCTTTCACTTACTGATGTCTCCCTACGTTTGTAAGCAGGAGTCGTTTGTAAGTCGGATGTTTGTAACTAGGGGACCGCACGTACAGACATCCAAGTTTTCCCCTAAAAGGGGAAGCATCCATGAATCAGTGTAGAATACATATCTTCTGGCTGCAGGTTAGTTCTGGCCAAGCTCCATCCTCCTAGTCTTTTTTATATCCCGTACAACGGCCCAATCTGGGACAAATCAACAGCTTGGCAGATCAACTTGCACATATCTGTTTGACACCACTGTCCAATCTGAATATCCAGAATGAGTATAGATAGAATGTAGTCAATGTTACCTTTGTTAGCAAATAGGAAGTCAACACCATCTCGCAAATGCCGTCTAGTGCGTAAGCTCTTCTGCCGAATGCCAGAGCTACCAGAGGCCCTTTGTAAGCCCTGCCCCACCCCACAGCTTTGGATCTCATAATCTGATGGTATTACACAGCATCTCTATGTCCCAGTTATATATGATTTATGAAGAAATAACAGTCATTGCGGCGTTACTTACATAACAAGAACAGATAATTGGATTTTAAACACAAATCCATCCTAATCGTGTTTTCATTACATCAGTAAGCTGGACAAGCTTACAGGGTTTTTAATTAGAGAAGTGGGTAATTTACTATACATCATGTTTAGTTTTGTGAGATCAGCATATAGACTTCAGAAATGTGTGTAGTATGGCACTTTCATTGCTGATATAGTTGAGTAGAACAGTTCTGTGAAGCCAAGATAAGGGAACTGGGCCACAAAATCAATACATCATCGTTATGGAATACAGATAACATAGGGGAAATGGATGGGATTGGGAAGCGGGCCTTTACCAAGTAATATTAGTTTCATAACGGTAAATACTGTATGTGTCTGTTAAAGCCAAGCTCTGGCTGAAATGCTTATTAGTTGTGTACAGAGATGGAGGTGTTAGAACCTCTGTCAGCTTTTTATTGCTAATACAGCTAAAAGGTGGGACTAATGCCTCGTACACATGGTGGAAAAAGTCAGTCTCATCGGATATTTCGACCGTGTGTATGCCCCATCTGACTTTTTCCGTCTGAATTTCCGACAGACTTAGATAAAGAGCAGGGGGCAGATTCACAAAGAGAGTACGCTGGCGTATCTACTGATACGCCGGCGTACTTTCAAATTTCCTGCGTCGTATCTTTGTTTTGAATCCTCAAAACAAGATACGACGGCATCTGGGTTAGATCCGACAGGCGTACGTCTTCATACGCCTTCGTCGCATTTTTTTACGTCGTCTCTAGTCAGCTTTTTTCGGCGTATAGTTAAAGCTGCTATTTTGTGGCGTATGCAATGTTAAGTATGGCCGTCGTTCCCGCGTATAATTTAAAAAAAATTATTTTGTTTGCGTAAGTCGTCCGTGAATCCGGATGGACGTAATTTACGTCCACGTCAAAACAATGACGTCCTTGCGACGTCATTTCGCGCAATGCACGGCGGGAAATTTTAGGGACGGCGCATGCGCAGTTCGTTCGGCGCGGGGACGCGATTCATTTAAATGAAACATGCCCCCTACTCGCCGATTTGAATTACGCGCCGTTACGCCGCGAGAGATAGACTACGCCGCCGTAACTTATGGCGTGAATTCTTTCAGGATTCGAACATAACAAAAGTAAGTTACGGCGGCGTAGCGTATGTCAGCAGTCGTAGTGTTGTACGTCACTGCGTTCTTAACGCTCAAAAGTTCAGAGAACTTTTGTGTGACCGTGTGTATGCAAGCCAAGCTTGAGCGGAATTCCATCGGAAAAACCATCCAACTTTTTCCCCCGACGGAAATTCGATCATGTGTACAGGGCATAAGTGAGAAAAATAAATAGACCACACAAAACAAACCATATATAACCATACAGCAAACTCCAATTTTTCACTGTTTATGTAACTCCCCCCAAAAGGGAAAGAAAATCTGGTATTATCCAACTTTTTTTTTTTTTTTATTGCATGCTTTCTTCTTCAGATCCAACCAACCCGGAACACCAAGCCTGTGGGCTGGTATCCCCATAACAAGATAATGGTGAGCATGTAGCTCCTATGCTATGTTGATACCAGCCCACATGTAAGTGGTCTCCAATAGTGATGGCTAAGGAAGAACTTATGTACCATCTACCTGCACTCTTCCTAGTGAACTGGTTTTAGGGGTCTTTCAGACCCCCAACCAATTAACTATGCATGCAGGCAAGTTAAATCAGTAATATAATATTTTTAGTTAATATTTACCTTTTAGGGTACAATGGTGTGCTCAAGTGCCTTACAAAGTCCATCCAAAGCAGTTCAGTAGGAGGAGGAGCAGGGTCTCTCCTTCCTCACTGCTCAACCCTTGTTTGAGGAATAAGTAAATTACCATGCTTTTCATGTTATTTTGCCTTGAGAACTTTGGGGAAGGAGTTCCTTCAAAATCATTGCCCACATTTGGTCTAATACAAAATGACTAGCTAAGGCTCCATTCACACTTGTGCAACTTGTTATGCAACTTTGGACATCAAAGTCGAATGACATGTTGTTTCCCATGTTTTCCAATGATAACCATTCATATACAGTAAAACCTTGGTTTGTGAGTAACTTGGTTTGAGAGCGTTTTGCAAGACAAGCTAAATGTTTTAATAAATTTTGCCTTGATATACAAGGGATGTCTTGATATAAGAGTAGCGCCATGTCAAAACTGAGTATAAAAGAGAAGAGCCTCTAAGTGTAGCAATATTGTTACATTTAATGAAGGTACAACATTTAGCAACTTATTGCTACACTTAGGCCCCATACTCACGACCAAACATGTCTGCTGAAACTGGCCCGCAGGCCAGTTTCAGCAGACATGTTTGGTCGTGTGTGGGCGCGAGCGGGCCGAATTCCAGCAAACATTTGCCCGCCGGGCCTTTTCCCAGCAGACAAATATTCCTGGACTTGTTTTAAAACAGCCCGCTGGAATTCTGCCCGCTCGGACATGTACGGTCGTCAGTACAGACCTACCGTACATGTCCAGGCGCCCGCCGTCCCTCGCATGCGTCGAATGACTTCGACGCATGCGTGGAAGCATTTTAAAGGCGGGCCGCCCACGTCGCCGCGTCATTGTCCCGGCGACACCGCGTCATCGACGCGGCGACACCGCGGACACGCCCCGCGTATTGTTTACACGCGGACTTCTGTACGATGGTGTGTACAACCATCGTACAGAAGCCCTCTGGCAGACATGTATGGTGAAAACGGTCCGACGAAAAAAAATATATATAAATGAAGACATAAATCAAATCAGAAGGACATAGTTATAAATGTTGCATATATATAACAAAATACAGTATGCAAAAACCTTAAAACGACTGAAATCTTACCAAATAGTAATAAGTGGAAAAACTGAATTGCTTAAAATACATATGGGGGAGATATAATACGGAAATGCGCTCCAAAGAAAATTCCCCAAGACAACTTGAAAAGAGAGGTGTCTCACCGGACCCTGCAGATGAGAACAAAGAAAAAAAGCGGGGGGGGGGGGGGGGGGTAATAATATATACAATATATTGGAAATATTGAAAAAATATTTAAATAAGATATATGGTAAACAAAAGTTAGAATCAATAATATATTGAACCATCCAAATGAAGCTTGTCCATGGAGCATAAGCTTCAAATAGCTATAATGATAACTGCAATAGTTATTGTCCTCTCACAGGGAAAGATGAATAAACCCTATGGTGGGAAAACATACAATAGAGAAAAGTAAAAATGATGGTCAAAAAATGAGAGAGAAAATCTATCTATGCAGCACATAAACTGCATTTCAATTAGAAAATAAGAACAGCATACCTGTGAAGGCAAATTCAGAATAAAAATTCCAAAAACGATAGATAATGGTGGCCGTTATCATTATAGCTATTTGGAGCTTCATTTATATATATTTTTTGCGATATCTTTTGATATTTATCTTGATTAAAACTATATTTATTATAGATGTTTTTTCAAGCTTTACATGAGAACTCATATTCTTTCTCCACTTCCAGTACATAATTAAACGCCATTGAATGATCTCCTGAGGAAGCTCCACCTAGAGCGAAACATGTCGAGAATTTGGGTCCTTTATGTACCTGTGTAGGATTAAAACTATATTTATTATAGAGGTTTTTTTTCAAGCTTTACTCACTCATATTCTTTCTCCACTTCCAGTACATAATTAAACGCCATTGAGTCATCTCCTGAGGAAGCTCCACCTAGAGCGAAACATGTCGAGAATTTTGGTCCTTTATGTACCCGTGTAGGATTAAAACTATATTTATTATAGAGGTTTTTTTCAAGCTTTACTCACTCATATTCTTTCTCAACTTCCAGTACATAATTAAACACCAGTGAATCATCTCCTGAGGAAGCTCCACCTAGAGCGAAAAATGTAGAGAATTTTGGTCCTTTATGTACCTGTGTAGGATTAAGTAGACATATTGAATATGAATTGTCTCATGTTTTTTTTATCTTTATCTTTGTAATAAATACATTTTCTATTTTTCTACTTATTTTGTAATGACCTGTTTTATTTTGGTTATTATAATTACTTGAGTCCCGAGGCTTGTGACCTCTTACCCCTTTCTCTATATCTGTTATCGGGGATGTGGTGTCTATATCCTTTTATGCTCACTCATATCTTTATAAAAATTACACAAATACTTACAAGATCCCATGCATTGGAGACATGTCCTTGCAGAAAGCACTCTGAGGAGAACTGCAGTAAGGACTCCTGCACTAACCAATTAGCATCTCTAAAATGTTCTGTAATATATTCTGTTATTGAATAAATGTACAGCAAGCAGAATTTGTATTTAGTTATAAAAGGCTATGCATGAAATTGTTAGTTTCATGCATTGTTAGCCTTTCATGAAGCTTTCTACAGGCGCAGAATGTCAATTGCTTATTGACATAATCCTTGTGTATGTGTAATCCAATTTGTAGATTCACCAACACAGCAATTTATAAGATTGCAGTACATGGATGATACCATATATGAATAGCAAACATATTTCTATAATAATAAGGCCAGGGACAAGTGTGTATAGAACAATCATGTCATTGTCACTTGCTTACATCATCAGCTTAAAGTGACAGCTCTGAGTCTGCTGACATCACATCCAAGATGGTGGCACCCAGCATCAGTCTCTGGGCTTTTGGAAGTCTACAGAAAGGTGGCTTTTAAAGGTAAATAATAAGCATAAACTATGTTAACCACTTCGTGCCCGAGCTATAGCCAAAAGACGGCTACAGCAGGGGGCATAAAATGCCAGGAGGGTGTACATGGACGTCCTCCCATTCTCGCACTACCCGCACGCTCCCCTGGCGCGCTCTGTAATCACCTAGTCCTTGGGACTCAGATGATCACTGATCGAGGTAAAGGACCAATCAAACAGGCCCTTTACCATGTGATCAGCTGTCAGCCAATGACAGCTGATTGCGAAAGTAAACAGAAGCCGGTTATCGGCTTTTTTGTCCTTACTCGAGGTCTGTCAGCGTGATGAAAAGCAGAAAGCCATTAACCGGCTTCTGTTAAGCCCTGTACACACGATCAGTCCATCCGATGAGAACGGACTGAAGGATCGTTGTCATCGGTTCACCGATGAAGCTGACTGATGGTCTGTCGTGCCTACACACAAGGGGTTAAAAACGATCGTGTCAGAACGCGGTGACGTAAAACGCGACGACGTGCTGAAAAAAACGAAGTTCAATGCATGCGTTGACTCGACTCCGAGCATGCGTGGACCTTTAACCGATGCTTTGGCATACTAACCATCGGTTTTGACCGATCAGTTAGGCGTCCATCGGTTCAATTTTAAAGCAAGTTCTAAATTTTTGGACCGAAGGATAACTGACCGGTGGGGCCCACAGACGATCGGGGTTTGGACCGATGAAAAGGTCCTTTAGTCCGTTTCCATCGGTTTTGACCGACCGTGTGTATGAGGCTTTAGAGGGTCATCAGTCCCATTAGTGCCTACCAGTAATGCTAATCAGTGCTCATTACTGCTGCTAATCAGTGCCCACCAGTACCATCTATCAGTGCTGCCAATCAGTGGCAATCATTGCCTCATCATCAGTATCACTTATCAGTGTTGCCTATCGGTCCTGCCTGCCAGTGCCTATCAGTGGCCATCAGTGCCACCTATCATTGCCACCTCTCCATGCCACCTATGTGTCCATCAGTGCCACAGATCAGTGCCACCTATCGGTGCTAACCATCAATGCCTCTTGATCAGTGCCCACCAGTGCCACATCATCAGTGCCGCCTAATCAGTGCCCATTAAGGAAAGATGAAGGAGAAAAATTACCTGTTTGCAAAATTTTATGAAAAAAATATAAAGTTTTTTTTTTTTCTTAAATGTTCATTTTTTGGTTTGTTGAGTAAAAAATGAAAAATAAAGCCAGTGTTGATTAAATACTACCAAAAGAAAGCTCTATTTGTGTGTGTCATATAGGTACAGCATTGCATGACCGCGCAATTGTCATTCAAAATAAGACAGCACTGAAAGCTGAAAATTAGCCTGAGCAGGAAAGGGGTGAAAGTGCCCAGTAAGCAAGTGGTTAATAACACATTTATGGGTCTATATACAAACAATTTGCCATGAAAATGTCTTTAGCACATTGAATGGTCACGGTAAAATCTGTAATATGATTATTTCCTATGATCATCAGCTTTATCCACTGGCCATAATGTGGTATTTATTTAAAATACATAAAAAAATAAAAATAAAAATAAATCTGTAAAATGGCCACTAGATGGAGTTGGCGATCAGAGGGGATAATCATATTACATACAATACAGTTATTATTTGTTGTGCCTGTGCAAATGTTTAAAGTGGTTGTAAAAGCAGATGATTTTTTTTTCTTTACCCTTACTGCAGGTAAGGTAAAAAAAAAAAAACTTCTAAATATAGCTCCACCCCAGGCTCTCTCACGCCTTATTGGCTCAGATACAGCAGCAGGAGCCATTGGGTCAATGCTGTCAATCAGAGCCAGTGATGAGGGAGCAGGAGGCGGGGCTGGACACACTCAGGAGCGAGCACACAAGTACCCCCATAGCAAATCTCTTGCTATGGGGGCACTTGGCCGGAGGGTGGAGTCCAGAGAGCCAGCGGCAGGACCTGAGAAGAGGAGAATTGGGGTTGCTCTTTAAAAAAAACATTGCAAAGAGCAGGTATGTATGAATTGTTTTAATATTTTGATAACATGAAATAAAAACAAGCTTTTACATTCACCGTAGTCATTTTTTTTATGTCTCAATGTAGAGAATAAGATTTCCTATCATCTGTGCCCAGTCTTGCCACACAGAGTTAATCCAGCTCTGAGCAATCCTCTTTTATTGTTCTTTGAAAACTAACAGACTTCCAGATAAAAACCTGTCTAAATAAAAAGTCCGAAAGCCTTTCTCCTTGCTTTGAGTGACAGGTTATTTACATATCTAGCTTGGACATGTTTATCATATGTTATGTTATGTTTATCATAATATGAGGTGATCCACAGTATAAAAAGTGATAAATCCACCCCTCCCCCACATAACACATCCTGGTAATATACAATGAACTGTGGATCACCTCATATTATGATAAACATAACATAGCTTACACACACCTCTCCCCGTTGTTCAGCTCCTGTGACCGATCGCGAGACAACGGAGGCGATCGGGTCCCGCGGACGCAGTCATGGAGCTTTGGACCGGGTCGCGAGTGCGCGACCCAGCGGCTGGGCTCTTAAAGGCAACGTACATGTACATGCCTGTGCCCAGCCTTGCATTCTGTCGACGTTTATCGGCGTGAAGGGGTCCTTAAGTGATTAAAGGGGTTGTAAAGGTAAACATTTTTTTTTTCCTAAATGGCTTCCTCTACCTTAGTGCAGTCCTCCTTCACTCACCTCATCCTTCCATTTTTCTTTTAAATGTCCTTATTTCTTCTGAGAAATCCTCACTTCCTGTTCTTCTGTCTGTAACTCCACACAGTAATGCAAGGCTTTCTCCCTGGTGTGGAGAAAGCCTCTTGAGGGGGCGAGCAGAAGGGTCAGGACGCCCACTAACACAGCTCCTTTATCTGCAAAGTAGAGAGCATCCTGACCCTCCTGCTCGCCCCCTCCCCCCTCAAGAGGCTTTCTCCACACCAGGAAGAAAGCCTTGCATTACTGTGTGGAGTTACAGACAGAAGAACAGGAAGTGAGGATTTCTCAGAAGAAATAAGGGCATTTAAAAGCAAAATCGAAGGATGAGGTAAGTGAAGGAGGACTGCACTAAGGTAAAGGAAGCTATTTTGGGATTTTTTTTTTACCTTTACAACCTGTTTAATGTGTTTGAATAGGATTTCCCATATCCAGGTTCTCCAAGTCACAGCTCTGCTTTATATTCGGTGTGACAGGCTATGAGCATTAGAACCTCCTGAGAGGCCATGGATCCCTTACTGTCACCCAGCAGGTCTGTTCCCTGTCTCCCATCTGCTGTGTTATTCTCAGTGAGGTCATCTACGCTGTGTGCTACACTATATCATCCGCCCTCATGCATGCTGTTCACCTCTTTTATATAAAAGGAGAAAATATGTTGCTTTCTATTGACATGTTCTTTTGAAAAAGCTAGATTCCTGGTAGTTGCAAAGTAAAAGTAATATTAACCCCCAGGGATATTTTAGCTTAACACATTGAACTCATTTGTTAGAATTCTCACCCCAGCACTTGCACTTTAGAACATTCAACTCCACTGGCTTCTGCTCTCACAGTGCTGCCAGTCCAGTCTCCAGGAGGAGGAGCGAGAAACCAGGAAGTGTTTTGCCATCCTAGGTAACGGCAACGATGGATCCTGGCCTAGGCCAACAAGGCCCAGGCCTAGGGCAGCACTTTGCAGGGGGGGCAGCACGGAAAGAGTCCCCGCCGGCTTGCGCAAATTAGGCAAATTAGTCTAGCACCCCCATAAAGCGGCCACACTATTTCCGGTATGCAGGCGGCCGGCATTCCGCAACGGGGGGGGGGGGGGGGGTACGGGCGCGGTTTCTAAATGTGACTGTTCTATCATTCTGAAACACAAACCTTCCTCACTATCCTATATGTTTTCTGCTGCACCATTGGCATGGTTACATCTTTTTAGTCCTCTCCATAAAATTCTTAGAAACTTGTGCTTAAAGTAGAACTATAGGCAACAGCTTTTTTTCCCATTTTGCATAGAGTAAGGGAGGGTTATAGCCGGTGCAATTGCCGGCAATAGGGTGCGACTTCTGATGCGATTTGACCGGTCAAATCACATGAAAAGTCGCTCCAATGTGAATGAGGACTAAGACGTTTTTCAAATGGGCCTAGCCCTAGCTGATCCACTGCAGCAGCTGGCCCAGTGTTGTCAGCAGCTGGCCTGTGGTTAGCAGGTGATGAAAAAAGTGAAAACCTGCCTCCTTCTTTGGTCTTGAGCTAAACCACTTAAGGACCACCTCCTGCACATATACGTCGGCAGAAAGGCACGGCTGGGCACAAGCACAGATCTGTACGTCCTCTTTAAGTGCCCAGCCGTGGGTCGCGGGCACGCGCCCGCGACCTGGTCCGAAGCTCCGTGACCGTGGGACCCGCGGATCGCCGCTGGAGTCCCGCGATCGGTCCCCGGAGCTGAAGAACGAGGAGAGCTGTGTGTAAACACAGCTTCCCCGTTCTTCACTGTGGCGCTGTCACTGATCGTGTGTTCCCTGATATAGGAAAACACAATCAATGACATCACACATCCAGCCCCGCCCCCCTACAGTTAGAAACACATATGAGGTCACACTTATCCCCTTCAGCGCCCCCTAGTGGTTAACTCCCAAACTGCAATTGTCATTTTCACAGTAAACAATGCATTTTTATAGCATTTTTTGCTGTGAAATGACAATTGTCCCAAAAACGTGTCAAAATTGTCAGATGTGTCCGCCATAATGTCGCAGTCACGAAAAAAATCGATGATCGCCGCCATTAGTAGTAAAAAAAAAATTATTAATAAAAATGCAATAAAACTATCTCCTATTTTGTAAACACTATACATTTTGCGCAAACCAATCGATAAACGCTTATTGCGATTTTTTTTTAGAAGAATACTTTTCGGCCTAAACTGAGGAAAAAAAAGAGTTTTGTTTATATATTTTTGGGGGATATTTATTATAGCAAAAAGGAAAAAATATAGATTTTTTTTTCAAAATTGTCGCTCTATTTTTGTTTATAGCGCAAAAAATAAAAACGCAGAGGTGATCAAATTCCACCAAAAGAAAGCTCTATTTGTAGGGAAAAAAGGACGCCAATTTCGTTTTGTCGCACGACTGCGCAATTGTCAGTTAAAGCGACGCAGTGCCGAATCGCAAAAACTGTCCGGGTCCTTTACCTGCATTTTGGTCCGGGTCTTAAGTGGTTAATACTGCTTTAAATTATCCTGGAGTTCAGCTTTACATTCACATGTCCTGTCCTTGTCATTTACAGCAGAGGATATACTGTTCTCTCTCCCGCCTGCCGGATAGCTGTAGAAGCCGAGTGTTTATTATAAATTGATGTACGATATTTTTAGCTTCCATACATAGGCTTGCTCTAATAACAGATGCTTTTTCTTCTATCAGGAATGTTTAAAAGTAAGAGTGGAACAGAAAAGGAGCACCAGCTGAAGCCATCACTAAGAAGCATGCCATGCTTAGCCCAAAGTCAAACCCATCCTCAGCATTTGAACAAGCAGTCATCTGTGCAGAGCCGGCTCCAGCCTCAGCCACTCAGTGAGGGATCCTCCGCCATCGATCTGGAGCAACAGAGAGGTGAGAGTCCTATTGATTTCCCTGCTATGAGTCAAGGGCAAGCATGTGTACAGCCTAAGGCCAGTGCAGAGAATTACTACAGTGATGTGCGCTCATTCTACAATATCTGCGCAGAGCACTATTCAGATACAGAGAGATTTCACTTACATACAGTGCCTTGAAAAAGTATTCATACCCCTTAAATTGTCCACATTTTGTCATGTTACAACCAAAAACATAAATGTATTTTATTGGGTTTTTTGGGATAGACCAACACAAAGTGGCACATACCGTATTTATCTGGGTATAGCGCGCACCGGCGTATAGTGCGCACCCAGTTCTAGGAGGGAAATTTCTTGAAAAAAAAAATTACTTACCGTACAGTTTAAATGTCCCTCTACGGTGTCTTGCCCGGCGTCCATCGGCGGCCTTGTCCGGTCCGGCGTCCGTCTTCGGCCTTCGTGGTGTCCTCCCGGCTTCTCCCGCGCTGTCTCCGAGTGCCGCCGCCATATACCGAGCGCAGTACACTCGGCTAGGCTTGGCCACGCTCGGCCCCTCTCGCAGGGCGTGACCGCGAGCGGAGCCGAGCGTGGCCGCGCCTAGCCGAATGTACCCGAGTGTACTGCGCTCGGTATATATCGGCGGCGGCGCTCAGAGACAGGGGATCGGCGTATAACGCGCACCCACGATTTTCCCCTGTTTTTAAGGGGAAAAAAGTGTGAGTTATACGCCGATAAATACAGTAATTGTGAAGTGGAAGGAAAATTATAAATTTTGCTTTTGAACCAACAGAGAATTGCAACTGGGATCAATGGCTTGCCAGAGGGACAGTAAAAACATGTGGCTGGGCTACAGTTTTATCACCCCCAGTCACCCACCTTAAGCCAAATAACACACCTAACGAACACAGAGCGATGCCGCTGCAACGCTTTTTTTCTGTGATTTTCCTGCGTTTTGTCGCACGACAATCACAGCAAAATTTCACCTAATTTGTGGTGCCATTAACCACTTAAGGACCGCCTAACGCCGATATAAGTCGGCAGAATGGCACGGCTGGGCACAATCATGTACCTGTACGTGATTGTTAAATGCCCAGCCGTGGGCCGCAGGCTCGTGCCCGCGACCCGGTCCGAAGCTGCGAGTCCCACGATCGGTCCCTGGAGCTGAAGAACGGGGAGAGGTGTGTGTAAACACACCTTCCTCGTTCTTCACAGTGGCGCTGTCTTTGATCTTCTGTTCCCTGATGTAGGGAAAGGCAATCAATGACGTCACACGTCCAGCCCCGCCCCCCTACAGTTATAAACACATATGAGGTCACACTTAACCCCTTCAGCACCCCCTTGTGGTTAACTCCCAAACTGCAATTGTCATTTTCACAGTAAACAATGCATTTTTATAGCATGTTTTGCTGTGAAAATGACAATGGTCCTAAAAATGTGTCAAAATTGTTCGCTGTGTCCGCCATAATGTCGCAGTCACGAAAAAAAAAATCGTTGATCGCCGCCATTAGTAGTAAAAAAAAAATATTAATAAAAATGCAATAAAACTATCCCCTATTTTGTAAACGCTATAAATTTTGCGCAAACCAATCTAACTCTTATTTCATTTTTTTTTACCAAAAATAGGTAGAAGAATACGTATCAGCCTAAACTGAGGAAGAAATTTTTTTTTTTATATATTTTTGGGGGATATTTATTATAGCAAAAAGTAAAGAATATTGCATTTTTTTCGAAATTGTCACTCTATTTTTGTTTATAGCGCAAAAAATAAAAACCGCAGAGGTGATCAAATACCACCAAAAGAAAGCTCTATTTGTGGGAAAAAAAGGACACCAATTTTGTTTGGGAGCCATGTCGCACGACCGCGCAATTGTCAGTTAAAGCGACGCAGTGCCGAATAGCAGAAAGGGGCCTGGTCCTTTACCTGCATATTGGTCCGGGTCTTAAGTGGTTAAGATATAATGACCCCGCAAATGCGTCCGGTGTTTTGTTGCGATTCTGGAATCGTTGCCAGAATCTCGCAATTCTGCTCATGATTGCAGTACACTCAGGTGTGAATTGGGCCTAGAGGTTAAATAAGAGAAGAGGCTGTTCACATGCAGCCGCCATGATGGCTCAGGTCATGACTACTAATTAAATGCAACTTGCTGAGTTGAGATTCTGCACAGCCTGTCAAACCTGGCCATTAAAGTAATTGGGACATTAGGCCCATTATAAACTGCTGCTCGACAGAAAAACAAAACAAAAAAACAGGCATTTACAGGATCACCTCCTTGATGTCTGACAGCAGCTGCTTAGCCACGCTCTGAAAAGCAATCCACCATGGATCATTTTTCAAGCTTTAGCTAGTGTGAACCTAGCCTAACTCCATCATTTTGTGTTGTATACTTTATCTGTTTACACAGCCCTGCCAATCAACAGAGCCAGGTTTGAGACATTACTTTTCTCTGCTGCAGTTAGGCTGCATTCACACCTGAGCGTTTTGTCGCCTGAAGCACGACGCTCAAAGACGCTAGAGGGGAAAAATAACATTATTCTCTATGGAGATGGTTCACATCTCCAACGCAAAACGCCGAACGCCTGAATTTCAAACAAGTCCCGGACCCTTTTTTGACACGCGAATCGGGCGGCTTGGGTGTTTTACATTGATGCCAATGACCTGTACAAAACCGCGGGGAAAAACGATGCGTTTTGTCGCAGCAAATCGTGAGGAAAAACACCGCAATTTGTCGCGCCAAATCGCGGTAAAAAACGCTGCAAATCGCCTACGCCTAGGTGTGAATGCAGCCTTAAAGTGGTTCTTTACCCTGTTTTGAAAAAAAGTCAAATACTGTAACTGCTGACTTTTAATAAAAGGATACTTACCTGCCCAGGGATCCAGCGTTGTCCTCACCCAAAGCCAGGTACCTGCTCCCGCCCAAAAAAAGTGCCAAGATAGAAGAGGAGGGAGGGAGGAGGGCATAAAGCGGAACGTCACCTTAAGGCCCCTTTCACACGGGGGCGGACCGTTCAGATCCACCTGTCAGTTTATTCGGCGGACCTGAACGGGCGCTCCATGCTTGTCTATGGAGCATGGGATGTCAGCGGTGACCATGTCCACTGACATCCGATCCGATAAAATCAGACGGATGGTGATACGTCGCCATCTGTCCTGGTGGATCGGATGGTGTGAGATCTAATGATTCGTCCGATCTCTCCATAGAAAAGCAGCGGTGCTCGACAAGCCCCTCCCCGCTCAGTCAGCAGAGAGGGACCTGTCATCCGCCGGCTTAGCGGAGATCAACGGAGAGATCTCCTGCTAAGCTGGCGGACGCGGCTGGAGGATCCATCCCCATTCCCCATGTGGAAGGGGCCTTAGGATGACATTCCACTTTAAGCAAAATGGTCATGTCAACCCTCCCCCACCTTCCAGTTGCTAGGAACTTTAAGTCCCCGTCGAAACCTTACATGGGCTGGACACCTCGAAACCAGTGAAACTGTAGAGTTGAGTTCTTTATAAAGTTGGCCTTAAATTTGGATGGTGTTGAATTTGGACCAAATTTCATGAATTCAAATGTACAAAGCCCAATCTAAATTTGGGTGTTATTTTAAGCTGTTTGGTTTTCCAAAGGGCACCGTTTTTTTTTAGGTAGTGGCTCAGGCTATTTCTCCCTAATATCTGCTTCTGCTCTTGACCAAGCACACTTGCCTTGACTGCCACCAGTGCTACTTCTTGCACCAATGCTGTTTTTGGCAATATTACCTTTGCTGATGTCTGAGTATTTTAAAACTGCCACCCTGTCCACACCCCACACTCAATACCCGTCGAAATTTTAAAAAGCTTAAAGTAGTTGTAAACCTTTGTGTTTTTCACCTTTATGCATCCTATGCATAAAGGTGAAAAAAACACCTTGCAGTCACCACACCCCCCCAGCCCCCGTTTTACTTACCTGCGCCCCGAATCTCCATGGGCGCGATCCCGCCTTTCTTTCCCCCAGGTCTTGTTGGCTCTTCATTAGACGATTGATAGCAAATCCAATGACACGGCTGCCGCGGGGCGGGGCCGACTCATGGACGCTGATTGTATGGCACGGGAGCGCGCCTGCAAGCCAGCCCCCTCACGAAAGAGCTTTCCAGAGGGGGTTAGCTCTTGCGGGGAGGAGCCGAGAGAGAAGCTGTGGGACCCCAGAAGAGGGCGATCAGGGCCACTCTGTGCAAAACGATCTGCACAGTGGGGGTAAAGGCCCGTACACACGGTCGGACTTTCGGCCAACAAACTTCAAAATCTGCAAGTTTTCAATTTTGTCCGATTGTGTGTACGCTCCATCAGACCAACTTTTTCGGGTTTCATCGGACAAAAAGTTTGGTCTGCAAACGGACAAACTTTTCGACAACAAAAATCAGATGGTGCCTAGTCCGACCGTGTGTACAGCAAGCCATCGGACTTTCGTACAAAGTGCAAATACGCATGCTCAGAACCAATGTTAAAATCAACCAACAATAGCAGAAGTTAACCAAAGGGTGGCGGTAAAGAGCAGAAAAACCATGTGATGTTGGGAAATTTTTAGAAAAGTTTGCAGAAAAGTCAGAGCGTGTGTATGCTATGGGTGTGACCAGACAACTCACTTCGGACAAAAATCCAAGGGAAAGTTTGTCGGATGTCCGACCGTTTGTACGGGCCTAGTATGATATGTTTGTTTTAAAAAAAAAAATGATAGCGGAACATTTACAACCCCTTTAAGGTACCAGAATGCAAGAGCTTCCCCGGCTAAGAGCTGTTGGTGGTATTTCTGAATTCCCCAGACTACGTCCCAATTTGTTCGAGTTTTTGCCCCCATTATTTCGCCAAGTAGGGCTGCCAGGAGTCACAGTTTCACATCAATTGCTGCTCCGTATTACACACTTTTTGTAGCTTGGTTTTAGATCAAAACTGTTAATATTTTTTAGAAGTTTGCACCTCTCCAGTTTTACATTTAGGAAAATGTATCAAAAATAAGCGAAAATAAGTTATTTGAGGCTACTTTAAGTTTAGCTACACCTTTAATTAACATTTCAGTACAGTTCACTTTAAAGTATATTATCTTATGTGCTTTGCTGGAACAGTGGGGTTTAAATGCTCGGGTGGAAAATAAGCATATTGTTGAGATCTCTCAGAAGAGCTATGACACAGATATAAGCCGTGTTGATTGCTATGGACACGTCTGGATATGAAATCTTCCCAGCTGAAATCCATGGTGAAGATGTTCTTTGCCTCTGCTCTTCACTTGGAGTATGTACCGGTATCCGTCTGGCACCTGCAAGTGCCTTATGTAGTTCCATATCTATATATCCTAATCTGAAGTTGACTTCCACAAATTATAGATAAATCTTCATCCAACAATCAATGTGGCGTTATTATTTACTACCAACAATTTTCTTTCACATGTTCCATTAAGAAACGAAAGGTAAGTCATCGATGGGTAACATTTTATTCACTTTAGATTAAAGAGAAATCCTATCTAAAAAAAAAACTCTTTTGCTACTTTTTGCTGTACATACCGTATTATTGTTATTTTCCACCTGGCTTCCGGGTACTCACTCCCTCGGGAGTAGGCGTTCCTATGCAGAGGCGCAGTGTCATGTGGGACTTCGCGCAGATGATTGACGTCTTGAGAAAAAAACTTCCCCTCGGCGGATAAGGCGCGTCACGAGTTTCCAAAAGTAGCCGAATTGCGAGTCGGCTCTATACGGCGCCTGCGCAGTCAGCTCTACACGGCTCCTAGTGGGTGTGCAGGCGCCGTATAGAGCCGTCTCGCAGTTTGGCTACTTTCGTAAACTCGTGACGCGCCTTATCCGCCGTGGGGGAAGTTTTTCTCAAGACGTCAATCATCTGGGCAAAGTCCCACATGACACTGCGCCTCTGCATAGGAACGCCTACTCCCGCGGGAGTGAGTACCTGGAAGCCGGGTGGAAAATAGCAATAATACGGTATGTACAGCAAAAAGCAAAAAACAAACAGCATACTGTACATGTTGGAAGTATGCAGAATGTAATGTTATATACATGTTTTTAGGGTGAACCTCCGCTTTAAGGTTTACAATGTAGAAGAACAATGTGCTGCACCACTGTTTCTACAGTTTCACTGGATTTATTTTAATGTTTAATCACTGTCTGATTCCTGGTATTGAGAACATTTACTGGATACAAGAACCTGCATTAGTGATAGTAATAGAGTGGTCTCGGAGTGGTGGTGTGTAGATTATTCTTTGTCATGCTAGATGTTCCTCATGCCCCTGTAGGGTGATGGCGTGGGACGCATTTTAGTGCTTGCTGTGATGGTCCTGAGCATTTGGGATATTTTATTCCTGATCTGGGATGTGGAGAGGTCCAACTAGACCAGTGGTGCCCAAACTGTGGACCGGGGGCCGAATGTGGCCCTTTGCTTGCCTTTATCTGGCCCTTGAAACATATCCCTCCCATTGATATGAGACACTATTCTTCCAACTGACATCAACAGTAGGGCACCATTTCACCCACTGACATCAACAGTAGGGCACCATTTCACCCACTGACATCAACAGTAGGGCACCATTTCACCCACTGACATCAACAGTAGGGCACCATTTCACCCACTGACATCAACAGTAGGACACTATTTCACACACTGACATCAGCAGTGGGACACTATTCCTCCCAATGATACCAACAAAGGGGCACTATTCCTCCCACTAATACCAAATGTGGCAATGTTTATTTCCAATGATGCCAGGAAAATTTCCACTTCTGCTGACCATAGTCTGGCCCCCCTAAATCTGAAGGACAATAAACTAGCACTTTGTTTCAAAAGTTTGAAGACCCCTTAACTAGACTGTTTGGGAGACCACATTTTGATATTAGACGACCCCCCCCCCCCCCCCCCCCAGGGACTAAAAGTAAGAAAAGAGTTCTGAGTTGGGTGCCTGAGTTCTTAGGTCTGGGGGTCCAATGTTGAGGGAAAATTATATTGGATCGCTCTGTAGTCCTGAGTTTGGGGTAGCAATTTTATGAAGGTGCAGCAAATAAGTGGAATTCACCAAAACCAGAGAAGCCAGAATCTAGAGCAGCTCTAGAGGAAGGTGAAAAACCCCAGCAAAGCATGATCCAATTTCCTACATTTCTACAAGACAAACTAGTGATGTAGGCAGGGGCGGACTGACCATTCAGTGTGCTGCGGTAAATGTAACCGCAGCACACTTCCTCTTTAAAGTGAATAACTCAACACCAAGTTCCCTATATGCATCACTTATGTATTTGTACAAGGCAACCAATCAGCATCTACCTTTATTTTTCAAAGCTTAACTGAACAAACTGAAGATAGAAGCTGATTGACTGTCATGCATAACTGACCCAGATTTTGCAGGTCTAGTTTTGATAAGTCCCCCCCCCCCCATATGTTAATTCTGCAGAAGTTGGTTAACATTCAGGCCATGCCTGGCCATCTATTGCACTTTACAGTTCTACCCATTGACCCCTACATCCAGGGGCGGACTGACAACTCATGGGGCCCCTGGGCAATAGGAGATTATGGGGCCCCTGGCAATAGGAGATTAGGGGCCCCCCGGGTAATAGGAGATTATGGGGCCCCTAGGTAATAGGGGCCACACAGTAAACACACACACACACATACAGTATACATAAAAACACAGGTTTTTACATACTGTCCCTGGTTTTACTGAGACTGGCAACCCTGATGGGGCCCCCTAGTGGCTTGGGGCCCTCCGGCAGTGTCCGACAGCCTGAATGGTCAGTTCGCCCCTGCCTACATCACTAGTTTGTCTTGTAGAAATGTAGGGACCAGTAAATATAACCACAGCACATAACAGAGAAAGCCTTCTTGGAAATGAGAAATTCAGATATAATAATTTGCACATCCACCACATCTTTTTTTTTTTATTATTATTTATCTCAAATAATGTTAATGCAACATGCATGCGTTTGCAACATTACATCCAAGCACATTGCCCGCCGCAAAACCCTGTTTCTTTTCCACTGATGGGTTTCACCCCAGTTGGGGCTTTATTGTAAAAGTACTGATTTCTCTAGTTTATTTTGTGGAGATGTAGGGGCCGGTAAATGTAACTGCAGCACACAGCAGGGAAAGTCTTCATCAGACTCTCCTAGAACTGTGGATGTCAATAAAAAAAACTGCACATCTGCCACTTTTTAAAAATTTACGTAGACAACTTTAGCGTAACCAGTGCCAGGACAAGGTCATCTAGAGCACTTATTTGCATGCTTACCCTCTAAGCATAAATTCCCCCTCCTCCCAGGAAAAATCCACCCCAGGCTAAAATCCTCCCTCCCAGCACAAATCTTTGCCCCCCTTCCAGCTCAAATCATCTCTCCTCATATCCCTACAGCACAACCCCCCCCCCCCCCCAATATAACTTCTAACACAAATCCTCTACCCCTCAAATTTCTCCTCTGTGCACACATTTTCTCCCCCCAACTAAAATCCCCAACCCAGCACAAATCCCCCAATCATCCCTACTGAAACAACCCCCCCCCCCCCCACTAAAAAAAAATAATCTCATTCTAGCACAAATCCCTTCCCTCCTCTACCATGTTACCTCCTCTAGCACAAACCCCCCAAATCCCATCTCCTAGCACAAATCCTCTTCTCCATACCCCCTGCCGGCACAAATGCCCAAAATCACCACTCCAAGCCCCCCCCCCCATTTAATTTCCCCTCCAAGGACAATTCTTGCCCCCTGCTGCCTCCCAAATTCACCCTCCCAACACAAATGCTCCCTCCCAATCTCTTTAAGGCACCCCGCTTACCTTACATGATACCGAAGTGCCCAGGGCAGCCACCACTCCTGCCCACACCTTGCCCTGGCCCCGATTTTATCATACATTTATTTACAGCATCAAGTCCAAGCACGTTGCCCTTTGCCAGACCCTTCTCCTTCTTGACTGTCGTGTTTCACCCCGGCCAGTGATTAATCTTAAAGGTATTGATTTCAGAAGTGTGGAATGCTGCAGATTCTTTGGGCTTTATAGCTGAGCAACAGAGTGAAAATCTTCAACATGGGTGAAGGGACAGGTCAGCATTGACAGTTTTCTTTACAGGAAGGACTTTTCTAAAAAAAAAAAAAATTCTATGTCTTGACGGAGTTGTGACCTTTTTTGATTGTGATTTTATCTTCTGAATGTATACACAACCCCGTGAGTGAATGCAGAGCACAGGAAATAAAATCTTTAATCCTGAACTCTTGACAAATGTTTTGTTTTGGATTTACACGGGAATGGGTAGATCTTCTTTTAGGTTTTAAATACTGTGGCCCGGATTCACGTAGAACCGCGTATCTTTGTGCGGGCGTAACGTATCCTATTTACGTTACGCCTCCGCAACTTTGACAGGCAAGTGCCGTATTCTCAAACCAAAGTTGCGGCGGCGTAGCGTAAATAGGCCGGCGTAAGCCCGCCTAATTCAAATGTGGTAGATGTGGGCGTGTGTTATGTAAATTTATTGTGACCCCACGTAAATGACGCTTTTTACGAACGGCGCATGCGCCGTCCGTGAAAGTATCCCAGTGCGCATGCTCCAAATGAACCCGCAAGAAGCCAATGCTTTCGACGTGAACGTAAATGCCGCCCAGCCCTATTCGCGAACGACTTACGCAAACGACGTAAAATTTTCTAAATTTCACTCGGGAACGACGTCCATACTTAACATTGGTATGCCTCATGTATGCCTCATATAGCAGGGGTAACTTTACGCCGGGAAAAGCTTAACGTAACCTGCGTCGGCCGGGCGCACGTTCGTAAATTGGCGTATCTAGCTGATTTGCATATTTCTAGGCGTAAATCAGCGTACACGCCCCTAGCGGCCAGCGTAAATATGCAGTTACGTCTCTTACGCCGGTCGGATCTAATACAAATCTATGCGTAACTGATTCTAAGAATCAGGCGCATAGATACGACGGCTCAGACTCAGAGTTACGACGGCGTATCTGGAGATACGCCGGCGTAACTCGTATGAGAATCCGGGCCTGTCTGTTTCTCTGTTAACCAGCCGCCGTCATTATACGGCGGCAAGGTGGCACGATCCAGCAAATCGCCATAGGTGTACGTCCGCTCGGGAACTCGCTTTTGTGGGCATGCGTGCGTGCCCATTGGCCAGTGGGGGAGAAAATCAGCGGGTCCAGCAAACTCAATGTCCGCCGACCACCCGCGATTGTTGCCTAGGGTTACCACATGTCCAGAATTGCCCGGGACAGTCCCGCATTTTGAAGGTCTGTCTTGGGCACATTCATTCCAGGACAATGCAGTGTCCCGGAATGAAACTGACACAGCCACTCCCCAGGCCAATCTGAAGCCCCCAAAAAAGGCCACATCACCGCTTTACTCACTGACAGTACTTGTCCTGGCCGGGAATGCCTGGAGGAGCACAATCCCACCCCCTGCTTGTGATTGGAGAAATCATAAATCCCACCTCTTGTGTCCAATCACTGTGCTGTGATTCGTTACAGCACAAGCTGATTTTTGGGAAGGGTTTTGAAATGTGGTCACCCTATTGTTGCCTGCAGTGACAGAACAGGGATCTGCCTGTGTAAACAAGGCAGATCTTTTCTCTGACAGGGGAGATCACACAGATCCTGTCTTTCTGCTAAGCAGGAAGACGGATCTGTGTATTTCTCCATTCACAAAGACCCCCATACAGTTAAAAAATGCCTTCAGGGAATACATTTAACGCCTTGATCGCCCCTTATGTTAACCCTTTTCCTGCCAGTGTCATTAGTACAGTAATAGTGCATATTTTTAGCACTGATTACTATAATAATGTCCCTGGTTCTCAGAAAAGTGTCAAAAATGTCAGTTAGGTGTCAGATCTGTCTGCCGCAATGTCACAGTCCCGCTAAAAAATCACTGATCGCCACCATTACTAGTAATACAAATAATTAAATGCCATAAATCTATCCCCTATTTTTTAGACGTGATAACTTTTGCGCAAACCAATCAATATATGCTTATTGGGATTTGTTTTACCAACAATATGTAGCAGAATACATATCGGCCTAAACTGATAAATAAACTAGTTTAAAAAAAAAAATTGGGGGGACATATTTTATAGCAATAAAGAAAAAAATATATATATTATTTTTTTTCAAAATTGTCGGTCTTTTTTTGTTTATAGCGCAAAAAATAAAAACCACAGGGGGGTTCAAATACCACCAAAATAAAGCTCTATTTATGGTAAAAAAAAGGACAATTTTGTTTGGGTACAGTATTGCACGACTGCGCAATTGTCAGTTAAAGCGACACAGTGCCGTATCGCAAAAAATTGCCTGGTCAGGAAGTGGGTAAATGTTTCCGGGGCTGAAGTGGTTAAAGTGTATCTAACGGCACTTTTTTTTTTATTACTTCTTTCGTTTTGGATAGATTGATGAAGTCTTAATGCTGCGTACAAACGATTGTTTTTCGGCATGAAAAAAACGACGTTTTCAGCAAGTCCAAAAAATGACGTTTTTCCAACTTCATCATTAAAAACGATGTTGCCCACACACCATAGTTTTTGAAAAATGATGAACAAAGCAGGGTGACATACACCACGTACGACGGCACTCTAAAGGGGAAGTTCTATTCGCATTTGGGCTGCTTTTAGCTGATTCCTTGTTAGTAAAAGATGATTCGCGCTTTTTTGTCTGTTACAGCGCGATGAAAGTGCTTACTCCATTATGAACGGCCGTTTTACCTGAACGAGCGCTCCCATCTCATAACTTGCTTCTGGGCATGCGCGGGTTTAAAATTACGTTTTTGCCCACACACGATCATCTTTAACAACACGAAAAAAACGACATTTTCATGCCGAAAAACGATCGTGTGTACGTGGCATTACGTGGCATTAGAAACACTGGGGTATTAGAAACACTGGGGTAGGGGCGCGCAATGTTACGGCGGCGCAGCATATCGTATTTACGCTACGCCGCTGTAACTTACAGGAGCAAGTGCTGTATTCATAAAGCACTTGCTCCGTAAGTTGCGGCGGCGTAGCGTAAATAGGGCCGGCGTAAGCCCACGTAATTCAAATGCGGAAGGGGGCGTGTTTTATGCTAATATGTGATGACCTGACGTGATTGACGTGATTTATGAACGGCCCATGCGCCGTCCGTGTACATATCCCAGTGTGCATTGCTTCAAATGACGTTGCAAGGACGTCATTGGTTTCGACTTGAACGTAAATTACGTCCAGCCCTATTCGCGAACGACTTACGCAAACTACGTAAAAAATTCAAATTAAAAAACTACCGCCAGGCGCACATACGTTTGTGAATCGGCGTAACTAGGTAATTTGCATACTCTAGGGTGAAAACTACGGGAGAGCCACCTAGCGGCCAGCGTGACAATGCACCCTAAGATACGACGGCGTAAGAGACTTATGCCAGTCGCATCTTAGGCTAATGTCGGCGTATCTTGCTTTCTGAATACAGAAAGAAGATACGCCGGCGCAGATTTGAATTTACGCGGCGTATCTATAGATACGCCGGCGTAAATTCTCTCTGAATCCGGGCCACTGTCAGGTTATTATTGCTGTCTGTGTCCCCACTAGGAAGGTTAATGCTGCGTACACACGATCAGTTTGTCTGATGAAAATGGTCTGATGGACCGTTTTCATCAGACGAACCGATCGTGTGTGGGCCCCATCGTTTTTTTATCCATCAGTAAAAAAACTAGGAACTGGTTTTAAAATTATCTGATGGATAAAAAACCTATAGAAAAAAACGATCGTCTGTGGGTACGTCCATCGGTTAAAAATCCACGCATGCTCAGAATCAAGTCGACGCATGCTTGGAAGCATTGAACTTCATTTTTTTTTTTTTCTTGTTTTACGTCACCGCGTTCTGACACAATTGGTTTTTTAACTGATGGTGTGTAGGCAAGACTGATCATCAGTCAGCTTCATCGGATAACTGATGGAGAAATCCATCAGACCGTTTTCATCAGACGAACTGATCGTGTGTACAGGGCATAACTGTCTCTGTCTGACCCATTGACCATTGTCACTAGGGCTGATAGTGATAAGAAATATAAATAAATGCCAAAGAACAAAACATTTTACTTTCTATTTTTGGTATAATGTAGCTCCACTGACTTGTTTGTAGTTGTATATTACATATGGAAAATTCTACAATTTCTACACTGAATGCACCTCCACGCTTCTCTACCCAAATTGTGTTACAAATGTAAAGGATATGACCCCAGTGATTGACAGATCGATAATATGGACTTCAATAAGTAAAACAACCATCTCTAGAGAACATATTAACTCTTGGCAATCTACCAGGTTTTTTTCTTTTCTTTTTTTCTTCAATGCCTCTTAAACAAGAAGTTTGGTAATTTTTTTTATTCAGAAATCATACTTACTTGTTGGTGGATGGAGGTGGATGGAGCATCGGTCTGATGCCGAATCTGTCCCCTGCTGGCTCTAAGGCCCTGTACACACGAGGAGACATGTCCGATGAAAACGGTCCGCGGACCGTTTTCATCGGACATGTCTCCTGGGAGCTTTTGGTCTGATGTGTGTACACACCATCAGACCAAAATCCCCGGACAGAGAACGCGGTGACGTAGACACAGACGTTCTCAAACACGGAAGTGCAATGCTTCCACGCATGCGTCGAATCAATTTGACGCATGCGCGGGATTTCGGGACGCTGGTTACACGTCATAACCAGCGGACATGTCCGATTAGGTGTACTAACCATTGGACATGTCCGACGGACATGTTTCCAGCGGACAAGTTTCTTAGCTTGCTAAGAAACTTTTGTCCGCTGGAAACCTGTCCGCTAGGCCGTACACACGGTCGGACATGTCCGCGGAAACTGGTCCGCGGACCAGTTTCAGTGGACATGTTCGACCGTGTGTACGCGGCCTTAGACTCAGGCCGCGTACACACGGTCGTTCCAAACTGATGAGAATGGTCTGACGGACCGTTTTCATCGGTTGACGGCCTGATATGCGTACACACCATCGTTCCAAAAACCGATCGGGTCAGAACTTGGTGACGTCAAACACACAACGTGCTGAATAAAACAAAGTTCAATGCTTCCAAGCATGTGTCGACTTGATTCTGAGCATGTGCGGGTTTTGAACCAATGCTTTTCTGTACTAACCATCGGTTTGGACCTATCGGTCAGCGGTCCATCGGTTCGATTTTGAAGCATGTTTTAAAATTTTGGACCGAAGGAAAACAGACCAATGGGCTATACACACCGTCGGTTTGGACCGATGAAACTGAACCTCGGTCCATTCTCATCGGTTTTGTCCGACTGTGTGTACGGGGCCTGAGATGTAATGGAGCACGAAAGTTGTACTGCTCCAGGTGAAGGTATCGCTCACATGGTGCAATTACCACGTTGGGTGCTTGACCCAGCTCGCCACTGCAATGTAGTAATATGTAGAAAGTTGCTTTAGAGATGCCAAATCTTTATTCCATATGGTAATTGAGGACAACACAAAGACAGAGTGACCGGAGCTGTTAACGCGTTTCACACATATGTTAGTGCTTATTAATAGTCATGAATAAACACTATCATATGTGAGAAATGCATTAACAGCTCCGGTCACTCTGTCTTTGTGTTGTCCTTGATTACCATATGGAAAAATGATTTGGCATCTCTACATTGTGGTGTGCCGCTAACTTTCTTCATATTAAGAACTGAGTGATCAAACACTGCTGATCACTCAGTTCTCAATGCTTTGTGAGCGGAAAGCTGGGACTGTCAGTCTCTGGCTCTCTGCTCTGCCCCCACACTCACTGGGGCACTGAGCTGTGGAGTGGGTGGGAGTGGCAGACTCGGGCTCTGAGCGGCCCACTGAGATGCTGAGCCAGGTGCCAGTTCAGGGTTGTGGGCAGATCCCAAACAGAAGGTCTACAGAGGAAGCAGCAGCTGCCCAACCCCTCCCCTCTCATCCGCCACTGAACACACAGCAAGGAGGAGGGCAGAAGGCACAGAGCCTATAGGCCAGGGAGTGCTAAATGTTTGGGAGGCCTTTCTTAGACAGAAAACAGTCCATGCATGCACCCTTTTTTTTATTGAGGGGAATTAACTTGGATGGGGTAAGGGAATATGGGATGCCAACTGAATTGCAGAATATTTCTCCTCAATACCTCCAGCACATCACTTTCTTGAACTTTCAGGCCCAACTAGCACAGGTTTATGCCTGACACTGGCTCAGTCAGGATAGGACTTAGGGTGGTGGGGGCTTCTGGGCTTAATAATCGAAACCTAAGGGGCCCCCTGGAGCAGAGAAGGGGGGGTTTGGGTTGTTACCGCCATCCGCTGACCGAAGTTGGTGGGGGGGGGGATTGCGGACTGCGCAGACCGATCATACTTGTTGAGCGGGGGAGGCATCCATCCGCCGAAGTTGTTGAGTGGGGGGTGCCGAGGATTACATCCATCCCCGAAGTTGTTGAGCGGGGGGGTGCCAAAATTGCGGGAGGGGGTTGCCGCGATTGAGCCCGGGGCCCCATGTGCTCGAGCCCAGTCAAGCCCAATGGTAAGTCCGGCCCCGCCCAAGGCAGTGATCAGCCCAGAGCTGCTCTTCTGTTCTTTTGCTTGCACCCATTTTTTTTTTAATACATTTTTTTTCATATTTTTTATTTTTTTCAAAAATTTCTTTTTTTTTCAAAATGATTATTTAAAAAAAAAGAAAAAAATTGTAAAATTTGTTTTTAAAAAAAAAATACCTACGTTTTGATGTATAAATTGTGTATGACAAGTAGATCTTGTGGGCGTGAGAGCAATTTATAGAGAAGGAACAAAGATTTTTTTTTTTAAAGCTCTGTGCTCTAGCGATGACATCATCCACTCTAACCAGCCTAATAGACTCTGTTTAATCGCAAAAATTTCCTGAAATGATCACTAAACTTAAACAGCTTTTTCACAAAAACTGTAAAAGATATCAAACTGAAATGATATAGCTGGATAGCTAAATATTTTAAAAACATTTTAAAGTGTGTTTCGCATCTGTAGATAAAAGTATGAAGGAGCTGAAACTTTTGGGAGTGGACTGAGATTTTAAGGATTTGAAGCATGCTCTCATTGACTTCAATGTTAAAAAAAGTGGATTTTTAAAAAAATATATATTATTTATTTTTTTCAAGTAAATAGATACCTAACATGTCATGCTTTGAATTTTTTTTACTGGTTACTATTTTGGAATAAAAGCTAACATCAGTGACAGCTTCCTAGAATCCATTATTGATTATTTTTTTTATTTTTTTATGTGTTTATTTTATGTCAACACATTGCCTATAATTACAATGTTTTATACAGCTACCTAATTATACTTGACTCATTGTAGTTACCAGCAATTAGCTCTGAAAAGAAAACAACATTGGTGCAATAAACATATTAATGGATTCCAGCTAGCAAAACCTATTACATTCATGTAGGATTTTGAATTTAACAGTAGCGTGATGTCTAATTTTGGACAGGAAGGCATAATTGCATGATACCAAATAGAAAAATACTTTTTTTGGCTCAATGTATTTTATAGTTTTTTATAAAGTTGTGCAATTAAGTCATTTTATAGGTAAACTTGTATGGTGCATACAGAGTGGGATGCTGGAAAAAAAAACAGTTTAAAAAGGATCATAGGCTCTAAAATACGTCCAATGGCTTAAAGCGAGGTTCCAACCACAATTAGTATTTTTTAAATGTCCTTTCATCCTGCGTTTTTATAATATAAATCTGGTCACTTACTATTTTACAATCCGCCGCCGCTCCGCATAGTTATTCAAAAAAGATAGTTTATAAAACTATGTCCACACTGTTGTCATTTTTCTTGTGGGCATTGTGAAGCTCACAAGCACTTACTTCCTGGAAGTCTTGGATGGTGAGTGATAATTGGGTAGCGCACTGCATCCTGGGAAATGATGACACACATTTCCCAGGAGCATTAGAGGGAGATGATGTCAGAATCCTAGGTGGATCCAAAGGCAGATTTCGTGGGACCAGGCCCTTTTTTGCGATTCGCCACTGCGTCGCTTTAACTGACAATTGCGCGGCCGTGCGACGTGGCTCCCAAACAAAATTGGCATCCTTTTTTTCCCACAAATAGAGCTTTCTTTTGGTGGTATTTGATCACCTCTGCGGTTTTTATTTTTTGCACTATAAACAAAAATAGAGCGACAATTTTGAAAAAAATGCAACTTTCTTTCCTTTTTGCTATAATAATGATCCCCCAAAAATATATACAAAAAAAAATTTCCTCAGTTTAGGCTGATACGTATTCTTCTACCTATTTTTGTTAACAAAAATCGCAATAAGCGCTTATCGATTGGTTTGCGGAAAATTTCTAGCGTTTACAAAATAGGGGATAGTTTTATTGCATTTTTATTAATTTTTTTTTTTTTTTACTACTAATGTCGGTGATTTTTTTCGTGACTGCGACATGGCGGACACATCGGACAATTTTGTCAAATTTTTGGGACCATTGTAATTTTCACACCAAAAAGTGCTATAAAAATGCATTGTTTACTGTGAAAATGACAATTGCAGTTTGGGAGTTAACCACTAGGGGGCGCTGAAGGGGTTAAGTGTGACCTCATATGTGTTTCTAACTGTAGGGGGGTGGGGCTGGATGTGTGACGTCATTGATCGCCTTTCCCTATATCAGGGAACAGACGATCAATGACAGCGCCACTGTGAAGAACAGGGAAGGTGTGTTTACACACAACTCTCCCCGTTCTTCAGCTCCTGTGACCGATCGCGGGACTCCGGCGGTAATCGGGTCCCGCGGCCACGGAGCTTCGGACTGGGTCGCGGGCGCGCGCCCACGACCCACGGCTGGGCATTTAACAATCACGTACAGGTACGAGATTGTGCCCAGATGTGCCATTCTGCCGACGTATATCGGCGTTAGGCGGTCCTTAAGTGGTTAATGTACACTACTGAAGTTGCTCCGACTTCAAAAAAGGTTCCTGTACTACTTCAAGGCGACTTCTAGGCAACTTGTACCCATTGATTTTCATGGAAGTTGCATCCAAAGTCGAATCACAGTCTTAACTGAAGCAACTTTACATGAAGAGAAAATAGTTTTCTCAGGCAAACCCCTCCCTCCCACAGAGCTGATTATTGTTTGATTGGCCACTTGCAAAGTTGCCTGTCCTGGAGGCGATTTGAAGTTGCCTTCAAGTTGCCTTGCAAAGTCGTGATGGCTTTCATGTCGCTGTAGTGTGAACCGGCACTAATGCCGCGTACACACGACCGTTTTTCACGACAAGAAAAATGCAATTTTTTTAATTGGTTTTTCAAAACGATCATTAGAAATCTTCACCACGTGATCTGAGAAGCCAAACTTAAAGTGATCCAAACTCATGGACCAGAACATGAAAAAAAAGTAATCACAAACTAAGTGCTCTCTGTTAACATAGGTGATTTATTAAAGGCTTAAAATAGTCGGGCTACTCACATTTTGCCAGACCAAAAACTGCATTGAGAAGTACAATCTTTTAAATATCCAGGACGGCAGCGAGCGACGTAGTAACAGGCTCCTAGACCCCCTGACGTGTTGCGTTAATCAACTTCCTCGGCGGGGCTGAGTATGTGTTTAGTTCAAATTTAGTTTGTATGTGTTTAGTTCAAATTTCATGACTGGGGTTTACAATCACTTTGAGGTATATATGATTGTGTAAATGATCTGGTTCCTGGGAAGGCGGCTTCTACACCCCGCCAATGTAAATTGAAGATTAACACTGACCTCCAAAATAACAGGGGTATTTACACTAACCACCAATATAATTTAGATATTTACACTGATCAGCAATATAACAGAGGTATATACTGTATATGGTTCCCTCCTTTTGCTAATCTCCGCATCTCTTTACCCCCTCTCAGCTCAACTTTTGCATCCTTAATCCCCCCCCCACTATCCTCTTCACCCCAAACCCCCTTCTGCTCACCTCTGTACCTCAATCCCCCCCACACTCTGCTTTTTTCTACATACCCCTCTCTGCTCGCCTTTGTATCCCAACCCTTCCGCTTACCTCTACACACCCCTCTTTGCTCACCTTAGCACCCCAACCTCCCTGCTCATCTTTGCACCCCAAATGGTAACCCACCTTTCTGCTTACCTCTGCACTCCCATTACTTATCTTTGTACCTTAACACCTCCTGCTGTCCTTTGCAAGCAAACAGTAACCCCCCCTTCCCTCTGCCAAAATGCTGTAGCACCCTTTTAAATGGAGTAATGTGGCATGCTCAGTGGCTGTACACACTGCTCACTGTAAGAGGGTAGGATAGTGACAGACTCACTGATTCATGCTGTGATCTTGGGACACAGCCTTCAAGGGACAGGTGAATAAAAAAAAATCAGCTGGCAAGTATATATTGTAGCGCTACCCCCTCAGGAGCCGCTGATTGATTTGGGATCGGCATATTAAGTTACCTCTATGTGATGTCTAGCGGTGAAGGTAGTGAGTAGAGCAGTAATTGAATGTCCAGTCTGCAGGTGAAGTTTTCTGAATGCTTTATTTCTTGGTCCAACACAACCAACACATCAACTCAAGGTAGACAGGAAAGACTGATGAAATAAAGGAACCATGCAGTATCAGACTTTGGATAGAGAAAAGCAATCCTACTATTCTGTAGTTGTATCAATGCGTCGCCACTCCAGCCAGAGTGAGTGAAGTGCCTCCGGATAGACCCCTGCCACAGGCCTGGCAGCCGAAGTGCCACTTAAGTTTGCTGGGAGGAACAAGTCTCTGCCACAGACTTGGCTCTAAGTGAATGTTGAGGCCTCTGCCACAGGCCTTGTGCAAGATTTAAGGTGAACAGCAGAGCGAATCCCCAGTAAATTACGTTAGGGTCACCGGTTGACAGTGGAAGTGTACCTGTCAATGTTCCGGTCACCAGATCCCCGATGGTTCGTTCAAGCCCTTTTGGATAACCTGCCTCCGGGTTCTCCTCAAGCCGATCCCCCACCGAACGGCATACAGCCTGGGATCTCCTCAGTAGAAGTGGGGACCCAGCAAGTCACTGGGGCCCCTTGGCAGCATCAGTCACTCCAGGCCAGGAGGGCCCAGAGTCAGGAACTCCGCGTAGCGCGTGACTCCAGGCCAGGTAGGCCATAGTGGTGGGGCCCGCGATGTGCGCACACCCTAAAGGTGGGTGCCGCACCTGGAACCAGGAACCTGCAAAGAACCCAGAACAATGGCCTCCGCCACAGAAACACCCCTCCCCAGCATGCACAGCGAGGCCCAACTCCTCTCATTGGCTGCTGGGCAGAAGCAGCTCTGCCTGGATTACTCTGGTGCCATCTGCCGTCCAAAAATGAAACCGTATCTCTGGACGCACAGACTGACCCACAGGACAATCCAGGATTTTGCGACAGCCAAATTTACCAAAATCAAGAATGAGAGCAACATAACTCTCTCATTCCCCCCACTAAATTTAACATAGCGTCCTTTCTGAAGGTAAAGGGGCGCTACATATTATTAGCAAGCTAATGGCATTTTTGGTTTGCATACATTGTGATACAAGCTCAAGCAGGCCATCTACTACAAAGTGATCCCTTTCTGCTGGCAAAATTATATCTTTGTCAGTTTTGTTCGTAAACAAAGTGAAAAGGCATTCCATTCTATACCAGACCCTTATCCTAGATGAGAGTCTGGTATAGATGTTAATAGTAAACCCCACATAAAAATAAAAAAAAACAATGCGAGTCCCCACTAAAAATACATACTAGACCCTCTATCTTTGTTGACAGTCTAGTATGGATGTCGAGGGGAACCCCACGCACAAATTCTAAACCAAAACCAAAGGGGAACCCCATTCACATACCAAGAAGAAAAGCACAGGGTCCCCCAAAAATCCATGCTGGACTTTTATCCGAGAATGCAGTCTGGTTGGCCAGGAAAGGAAGGGGGGCAAGCATGCAGCCCTTTCCATCCTGATGCATACCAGCTTACATGCTCTGAACATTCTGCTGACTAGTATTGATAAAGCAGAGGTCTGTGGGCATGTTTTTTAAATGTCTTCCAGTATTTTGCTACAGTAAACTTACAGTTGAACTCCAGAACAAAATGTTCTCATTTTAGCTTTTGATATAAGAGTGAAGGGTCTCTGGCCAGTACTTTAACTTCAAAGAAGTGAACATATTGTATACTCAATGGGCACACAGATAGCATGCTGAATTATTTATTGTAGCTGTGTGCCCTTTTGAAAAGATATCCTCATCTCATGTTGTATTTATTGGCACAGGAAGTCAGTTGGAATCATCCATAATCAGGAATCTCCCCCTTTCTACTCTATCCAAAACTTAAACAAAGGAATGCCTACAGCATACTACAATACCAGATAGTCAGAAACTAACTTTGCAACTGTAGAAGTGTACTGGCTGTAGAACATATGCTGTATACAATACAGAAAATACTATCTTGAACTACTGTATATAATAAAATCACTACTGTAGACGAGGAAACTGCTTTGCTTTTGATCCAAAGGAGTTAATAGTTACAATTTGACACCTATAAATTTTAAACTCTAATTTAAACCCTTATCAATATACAAAAATGCATTGCAACCAGTGACGGCTGGTGCTCAAAATTTTGGGGGGGGGCAAACAAACTGAAAAAAAAAACCATCAAGCGCAGTCACTGTGCCCATCAAAGGCAGCCACTGTACCCATACATTGCCACCACTGTGCCATCAAACACAGCTACTGTACCCATTAATTGCTGCAAGTGTGCCCATCAGTTGCCACCACTGTGCCCATCAATTGCCACCACTGTGCCCCATCAATTGCTGCCAGTGTGCCCCATCAATTGCTGCCAGTGTGCCCCATCAATTGCTGCCAGTTTGCCCATACATTTTTTGCCAGTGTGCCCCATAAATTTCTGCCAGTGTGCCCCATCAATTTCCGCCAGTGTGCATTATCATTTTCCACCAGTGTGCCTCATTAATTGCTGCTACTGTGCCCCATCAAATGCTGCCAGTTTGCCCCCCACCCGGCACTTAAGGTACCTGTCTCGGTGCTGTCCTCCATGCTCCAAGTCCTCTATGTCTTCTCCCGTCCTCTTCCCATCTCTGCTATGGTAGGCGTCCAATCACAGCGCCTGTTGCTTCAGCGAATCAGGTGACAGGGTAACCAGACCCGAACACCTGATTTGCTGAGAAGAGGGTCAGTGTTAAGCCTATGGCTCTAATCAGGACGCCTATTAGAGCCGACGGCTCTAATCAGGCGCTTCCAAAAGCACCCCAATCCCCCCCCTTCGTGAAATTCAGATGCCCGGCGCCCGACAAGGGGCCGGACACCTGAATAGGGGGCAGAAGCGGCGACAATAGATAGATTAATGCAATGCATGAATCTATCTATTGGTGATAGAGCGGTGCAGGAGAGAGGGGGGCAGCGTTCATGCACCCTTTATCGATGCACCGCCACTGATTGCAACCCCTTTAAATTCCCAGGTCACCCCAATAGTGTAGTTTAAAGCATGCATTTCCCCACTATGGGTCAGATTCACAAAGCACTTTTGCCAACGTATCTAGAGACGCACGGAGTAATTAAAAAATGCGCCGCACGTATCTATGCGCCGTATCCTCAGAAAGAGATACGCCTGAAAAACATTTTTTTCCGTCCAACGTAAAGCGATTACACCGGCCTGATGGCCCAGACTGGCCTGATGGCCCAGCAACCTCCTGGCCATCTGTGGATGACACAAAACATAGACAGGTTGAAAGATCCACACACTTGGCACATATTCCCTTCCCCCCCCCCCACACATGCTACTCGCCAGATAGAGAAAAAAAAAACGTACCTGTCCTCACGGCCTCATCGGAGTCAAAGCCAGGCAGGCCCACCACTTGCTGGCTGTGGAAGCACAGGGCCACCGCACGCTCCTCATCTGTCCACCTGCCGGTGCAAGGCGGGCCCCCGCCAGTCATTGATCTTCTTTGCGATCCCACTGGTGGTCCTCGTCTCACCCCCCCCCCGCATTGATCTCATCAGTAATCTGCTGAAGGATCGCCCTCTTCCTGGCCGGGGGATGTCCCGGCTCTCAGGGCCATGCAAACATCGCCTAAATCGGGTAATCGCCCTAGCAAGGATATGCTTTTCATGCACCGATAAGTTGAGCTTTCTCCTCTTTGGAGCCATCTCACCACACAGCACTCAGCACCAAACAGACACAAAAATCTGACAGAACAAACAAACACAAAAAGACACAGAACAAACAAACACAAAAAGACACAGAACAAACAAACACAAAAAGACACAGAACAAACAAACACAAAAATCAGACAGCAAAAACCAGACACCAAAATCAAACCGCACAAACAGACAGCTAATACAAATTCAAAAAAACACACAGAAAAAAAAGACACAAAAAACACTCAGAAAAAACAAACACCTACTACAATCTCCTACTTCAATAAATCTTTACTCTAACACTACTACACTAACCAACAAACAGCCACAGACAACATAACAAAAGCACCTTACTTCAGGAAGGGGAACACAGGGATGTACTTTTGCAATTGAAGGGCGGCCCTTCATTTGCATGGGGTCACAGCTCATTTCAATGGAGCACGCCCACTTCCTTCCCACTTTCAATTACCCCGCCTTACGCCTCGGAATTTACGTTACGCTGGCGCAAATTTGGGTGCAAATACTCTGTGGATACGGCACTTACGTCACAAAATTCAGCCGCCGTAACGTAAATGACATGCGTTACGACAAACTAAATATGCGCCGCTCTACGTGAATCTGGCCCTATGAGAATATTTTCCCCAAAGTTTAGTGAGTAAGGTGAAGCTCTGTCAGCTTCCATCTTTCAATCATGTGCAAACAAGAATGCAGTTTTGTTATTTTCCTTTCAAGTAATTGGATGTTGCCAAATTCTAATAAAAATTCTCTTGCAAAGTGAGCAGCCTATTTGGCTTTAGTAGATCAACCTCTGTGACTTCCATTCAAAGAGTGGAGGGAACCAATGGGGATTCCCTATTTACATGGTCAACAGTTGCACGTGGTATAATTGTATTAATAGGTAAATGATTAACAGGATATTAACATTATATATGACCATTAATCACATAAAAAGGGTACACCAGTGGATTCCTTGCGTTCTCACTGAAGACTGTTAGGGCATGGGAATGAAATGGTAGAGAAGAGGGGGTCTGGAGGTTAAAGAGTGATGAAGCGGGGTCCTGTGTTTTCTCTTTCTCTTCAAGGTATTGATGCATCCGGTCACAGTAGGGATGCCCTTGGGATGGTTAGACTGTGTCACCCGACTTGGGTGCGGAGCGCACCCCCATAGCAAAGCCACTTGGTCCTTGACATCCCCCAATGTGTGCTACCCAGGGCGAACCGCCCCCCCCACCCCCCCATTGGTACACCCCTGAACCAGTGGATTGAGAAATTTAATGCATGCCGGAGTGCCAACCTGATAGGGATCAAATCTAGGTTTGGTTGGATGAAGCGTATCTCTAATTTCTAGCAATGATGATTTTATATAACTACAGCAAGCAGATTTGAACAGTATAATAATGATAATAATAAATAGTAAAAAGAAAAGCTTAAATTCAAACACAATATTGAAAAAAAGTAAAATTTCTTTGGAACAATTATTTATATAACTATGGTTATTTATACCCTTTCATGTTACCACTATTACCTGTCTGCTATTTTTTGCGTATTTGTTGTCTTGGAGCAGACATAGGTTTTCCAGGAGAGAGGTGTATGTCCATGGGAGTGAAGGTGTTAATGAACAATTTCATCTTTGATTGCACACTAGGGACCGTAACCAAGAAGCAGAAGGTATATTTCCAGCTGCATCATCTGCTGGTTAGTCAGGATTCCCTGGCTGTTGTGCGTAGGCGCTGTGGCTTGCCACAATGTCTGTCACATGATATGGATATTAATGGAATATGATCACTGGGGTATGCATGTACCTGTATGAGGATCATTCATTACAAGAGGGAGATCTATAAACCACAAACAAAACACACGTGAAGGTCAAAGAAAACAACCCTTAAGACTTAAACCTCATCATCTGTTGTTGTTTATGGACAATTAAGCTGATGAGTAATGCATGAAATGCATTGGCAAGTGGCTCCAATAAGCAGTAATCCTGGGCTGGAAAGAATTAATCTTTTTGCGCTTACTCTCCAAGGGGTGATTTACAGCTCTTAGCTTGTTTATGTGCAAGAGAAAGGGTGTTTGAAGCCTGAGCTCTTATCTAAAAACGAACTGCACTGATATGATATCTAAAGCTGAAATTTGCTGTTTTTATTGTGTAGTATATATGGCAGCACTATCCTGAGCAACCTGTAAGTCCGACTGTAGATGGCTTGTATTTTGGCCAATTCCTGCTGAATTGGCTGAAATTCAGCAATGGGTGGCCCTGCAAGAATCACGCAGATTGACAAAAGTCCTATTAAAAATTGACAGAGATGGGTACAAAATTATCAGCTGACCTCAGATGTATTCACTGTCTGGCAGTACTATTGTATTCAGTAGCCAAAATACAATATCCAGTACTGGAGATTCTTCCAGCTACGCATTGCTAAAGCTGGTCATACACCAGAAGAATTTCATTTGAGCATTCTATAGTACCAATATGGACTTGTTAATGTTTTGGACTTGGATCCTTTAATCATGTTGTCCAATTGCCATGCCAGCAGCAATTCAATTCAACTGAATTCAATTCAATTCAATGTTTGATTTCAGTATGTACTGTACACATGCAGGGAAGTCCTGAGCTACTAGTTAACCAAAAAGATAGAGCCGTGCCACAAAACACTAAACAGTATACAATAATGATCTTAGAGGATATGGTAAATTCAAGTCCATATACATGTAGCTGTCAATATGGACCACTCTTAGGTAAAAAACAGTCCAAATGGAGAGGTAGGCATAAACAGTTAAGGTGATCAGCATAGGTCTCCTGTTGAATAAATCTTTGCAGATGAAGTCCTAAGAATCTACACCACCCAAGTGACAGATATAGACAATATACAGTAAGTGAACCCTTCACCGGAGTATGGAGCCGCTTACCAGAAGGCAAACAAAACTGTGCATTCTGCTATAGCCCAGCCGCGGCCTTTAATCCACAGGATCCCGGGGGAGGGGGGGGAGAGAGATAACAGCAGACACTCAATGGTAGCAAATTCCAATTCATCCGATGTGGAGATAAGAAAGAAGGTGCACCATAGCGTGACTCCGTTTAAATGTATAGCATTTATATAAAACACGAGATATATTCACAAGCATAAATGTAAAAACAGCGTTAAAAACAAACGAGCCCTCCTTCTTTGCGTGGTGACGTCACTTCGTGGCCTCCCAGACGCATTTCATCATCAATAGGACGTTTTCAATGGGGGTGAAAACGTCCTATTGATGACGAAACGTATCAAATATATTGATACATCAGGTTAATAGATACCAAGCAAACATAACTTTCCACCAGCAAGTTCTACATTACAGTCTGTCTCAGGATGACTGCAAGCTGCAAGCTGACAAATGAATTATGTTCCAATAGGTGAGATGACTTAAACACAAAGCCAAGGTGTGCTCATTAACATGTTGTTCATTTTCTTTTCACATACCTATCAACAGAGTAAGAAAAATATGTGGTATCCATTGCTTCATTAACTTGATGGCCGCTGAGGCCGGGCGGAACCACCCCCACCCAAGTGGAGCGTAGCCGAGTCGGCCCGCCTCCCCACTTGAGCTGAGCAGACCTGCCCGAGCTGAGCCAGCCCGTCTCCCCACCCGAGCTGAGCAGACCCGCCCCTGCCCGAGCCGGAACACTCGCCCTCAGCTTATTTCCACTTGCCAAATGTGGGCAGGCGAGTGCAATAAAAAATGTACAAACTTTCTCAACCAAAAATCACATTTAGAGTTAGAATTTTCTTCATTCAAGTAACATTTTCCATCCTTCTCCTTTGATTTTACTACTTACTAGGGTTGAAAATTACCATCATTAAAGAGGAAACTAAAGGAAGCAATACTTACCTCGCTGGCACCGGCATCTCTAACATGTTTTCTTTCAGATGCTAGGCTGTAGTAATTTGTTGGCTAAGGATGATGTTACTTCTGTTCATGCGCACGACCGATGTGCCGGTATGTACATTGAGCTAAGCCTGCGAAGCCCAGTGTACATTGCAGAAGAAACATTGCATGTCTCCTCTGCAAGAAAGAGTCTGTCTGCTTGTAGTTTTAAAAAGTGAGGGCCAGATCCACAGATGAAGTACGCCGGCGTATCTACTGATACGCCGGCGTACTTTCAAATTTCCCGCGTTGTATCTTTAGTTTGAATCCTCAAACCAAGATACGACGGCATCTGGGTAAGATCCGACAGGCGTACGGCTTCGTACGCCTTCGGATCTTAGATGCAATACTTCAACGCCCGCTGGGTGGAGTTTGCGTCGTTTCCGCGTCGGGTATGCAAATTAGCGATTTACGACGATCCACGAACGTACGCGCGGCCGTCGCATTTTCTAACGTCGTCTGTAGTCTGCTTTTTCCGGCGTATAGTTAAAGCTGGTATTTTTCGGCGTATAGGTAGACTTGCCATGTTATGTATGGCCGTCGTTCCTGCGTCGAAATTAGAATTTTTTTTTGCGTAAGTCGTCCATGAATAGGGATGGACGTAACTCACGTCTAAGTTAAAAGAATGACGTCGTTGCGACGTCATTTCGCGCAAAGCACGGCGGGAAATTTCTGGACGACGGATGCGCAGTTCATTCGGCGTGGGGACGCGCTTCATTTAAATGAAACCCGCCCCCTGATCGCCGATTTGAATTAGGCCGCCAGAAATACACTACGCCGCCTTAACTTACGGCGCAAAATCTTCGTGGATTTGAAATTACACCAGGTAAGGTACGGTACGGCGGCGTAGCGTATCTCTGATACGCGGCGCAGGTGTTAATGTATGTGGATCTGGCCCTGTGACTTTAGTTTTGCTTCAACTAATAGAAAGTCAAACATATGACCAAAAAAAAAAGATTCTACTGGTGTATGGTGAGCGTTAATTTTAGCAAGGTTATATTTCAAATAAGGGTTTAGTCCTTGGCTTTTCTATTGAAGATAATCGACTGAGGCTGGACATCTTCCATGTACTAGTGAAAAAAGCGTGATTTTTTCCTTGAGAACCTTTATAATTAAACCTGTGAGAATAGAAATAAAGGAGATGCTCTCTGGCTCTGGTAAGGCAGCTCTCAAACAAAACAGGCCTCCCTCAATGGGTACCTTGAAATAACCCAAAGCGTCAATATATAGAAAACAAGCACCAAACCAAAAGGTAAAAGTGTGCAAGATGCTTTAGGTTATTCATAAATCAATCACATAAAACCAGCCAATGTGTTTTGGAAGCAACAACATATGGATGGAGGCTTTGTTTGGAGCAACAGCTGTCTCTCTGGGGACATTGAGGCAGGAGACCATTGTACTATTGTTTAAAGACCACAAGTAGGGAGGACCCTCACCATGCCAACATCCAAAATATATATTTGAGGATTGACCAAGTCAAAGGCCATATTTTAAATATCCCACATGTCCTCATATTGGATGCACACATATACTTGTACAGCAGTAACTCCACACTCCTCTGAGCCCTTGAAGAAGCCAATAAGGTGAAACGCGTCAGTTTGATCATCCTCCCCAATGTAATATCTCAATGTTGATTGATGTAATTTTGTAATTGTGGTTGTATTAAGCAGATACAATAACTATATGCACACATAGGGGGAGGAATCACGACCTTCAGGGGTGTTGGGGGTTTGAAAAATGAGCTGGTAACGGATTTTAGATATTTCTCATTGGTTTAAGGCAGGGGTCTCCAAACTTTCCAAACAGGGGGCCAGTTCACTGTCTCTAAGACATTAGGGGGGCCAGACTGTGGGCCATTGGGAGTAGAAAGGGGCCCAACATCAGTGGGAGGAGTTGTGCCCCATACTTGGTGTCAGTGGTAGGAATTGTACCCCATCATTGGTGTCCTTTTGCCCAATTGTTGGTGTCATTGGGAGGAATTTTGCCCCATTGTTGGTGTAATTGGGAGGAATTGTGCCCCCTCAATGGTCTCAGTGGGGGGGGGATTAATGTTGGTATTAGTGGATGAAATGCCCCAAAGGCCTGATAAAAGCAAGCAAAGGGCCGCATCTGGCCCCCGGGCCACAGTTTGGAGACCACTGGTTTAAGGGATAGATATCCCTGACACAATTTTAATGATTTTTGTACTAATCGGAAAAAACTTTTTAACCTATGTTTGTGTTGGAATAATCATTCTGAGAGAAGACTTCTACACCTTTAGAGTCCCGACCCTTTTTTCTTTTACCGTTTGTTTTTAAAGGTGGAGACTATAGGGTTGCCATTTTGATTCTTCCTGCACTATGTATTAAATCATCTTGCACAAGCAAGCAGCAAGTGAATGCTAACACATCTGAACTATTCTACATTCTTGTTGATAAAGATAGAATCAAGTTCATTGCCTTGAAGTCATAAAAAGCTTGAGTCCCACTTGTGTCCAACGTGGAGTGCAAGCTTTGTTGATTGAAGCGCTCTATCTCTGAAGCCCTGTACACACGCTCGGTTTTCTCTGAGGTAAAAAGTCTGCCGAGAAAACCGAGGGGAAAGCCGAGAACCCGGCAGGAAAACTGCCATGGAGCTTTGGCCGGGAATCCCGGCCGTGTGTATGCTCCATTGGCACTGCCTCGCAGTCTTTCCCATAGGTAAGTAGTAGATCTGGTGGGAAAAAAAAACGCTGGGAATCCTAATGGGAAAATAGAGCGCAGGTTCTCTATTTTCCCGACGGGATTCCTGGCTGTTTTCCTGACGGTAAAACTGCGAGGAAACATACACACGTCGGTTTTTCCGGCCAAAAGCTCTCCTGCCGGGAAAACTGGTTGTGTGTATGGGGCTTTCCTCTGCAGAGGGCTTTCGAACCACTTCAGAGAGACTGCTGCTTACTGTTTAAAGAAAGTACTGGTCCTTTTCTGCAGCAAGCTGGCGAGGGATAGGTGTGTTTCTACTATGGATTGGGCTGTTTTAACTGCTTGCCGACCAGCCGCGGCAGTTATACGGTGGCAGGTCGGCTCTGCTGGGCGAGAGCACGTAGCTATACGTCACCTCTCCCAGCAGCCAATAGGGGCACGCGCGCCCCCCGCTTGCCCCTGACGCCAACGCGTTTAAGAAAAATGCCATAAAACTATCCCCTATTTTGTAAACACTATAACTTTTGCGCAAACCAATCAAACGCTTATTGCGATTTTTTTTATTTTTTTTACAAAAAATATGTAGAAGAATACGTATCGGCCTAAACTGAGGAAAAAAATAGTTTTTTTTATATATTTTTGGGGGACATTTATTATAGCAAAAAGTAAAAAATATAATTTTTTTTCAAAATTGTCGCTCTATTTTTGTTTATAGCGCAAAAAAATAAAAACCGCAGAGGTGATCAAATACCACCAAAAGAAAGCTCTATTTTTGGGAAAAAAAGGACGCCAATTTTGTTTGGGAGCCACGTTGCACGACCGCGCAATTGTCAGTTAAAGCGACGCAGTGCTGAATCGCAAAAAGTGGCTTAGTCTTTGACTTTGGGGTTAAGTGGTTAAGAAAAAAAATCGAACTTTTAGAAAAGTCACCTTTTGTTTTCATGCACACTAAATGTATTGGGTTTTAAAACAAAGAAAACAACTAGAAGACACATTACATATGTTATTGCTCTGATGAAAAAAAGAAAAAAGGATCTATTGCACTGCAACTGTTTTAGGATGTGATAGTGTAGGTGGCAGGTTCTCTTCAAGACAGTATATTAGACATTGCATCCAGCATATCAGTTTCGCAGCAATCTTTTATATAACTTTGTTCTCTATTTAGATTCCACAAAAGATACTTACACAGACGAGTCGGAACATGGAACCTACGACTGCCGCACCGATCAATCCCTGCTCATTCAGCACAAACTTACCAGGCAAAAACAAGGCTCTCGCAAATCTCAAAAGGTAATCTGGATTTCTTGTCCCCAGTCGATATTTGTGTGAGAGTATTATATTCTGTACACACACTGGTTATACACAGACAACAATCAATTACGGGACACCTCGCTTCAACAGAGTCGCATAAGCCCTGGGCAACTCACTTAATAGGAAGAACTTTATTTAAGCGCAGTTGGAGAGCAAAATACATTATATTAAGTTATTCTTCTGACTCCCAGCAGTTAATAGATTGCTCAATTCTTCCTTTAAGGCCTGCAGACTGGTTATTTATATCTAACTTAAAAGCAGTCATGTTTGTATTTTCTAAGATGTTTAAAAACCAACTCACAAAAATGCTCTCCTGAGAAGTGTTTGAGAGTTTTTCTATTAACCACTTTAGCCCCGGAAGATTTGGCTGCCCAACGACCGTTCCATTTTTTTCGATTTGGCACTTTTTTTATACTATTACCAAGTACTGTAATGCTTTTATGCTATAATGTATTATATGTATATACCGTATTTGCCGGAGTATTAGACGACTGGGCGTATAAGACGACCCCCTAATTTTCCAGCCAAAATGTTGGTTTTGGGATATACTCACCGTATAAGACTACCCCCTTTCCTACTAGTCATGCCTCGCCTCACGGTGCCACCATTACATGCCAGACTATGCCACTACATGCCAGACTTTGCCCCATTACATGCCAGACTGTGCCCCATTACATGCCAGACTGTGCCCCATTAAATGCCAGACTGTGCCCCATCACATGACCAGACCGTGCCCCATTACATGACCAGACCTGCCCCATTACATGACCAGACTGTGCCCCATTGCATGCCAGACCTGCCCCATTACATGACCAGACCGTGCCCCATTACATGACCAGACCTGCCCCATTACATGACCAGACTGTGCCCCATTACATGACCAGACCTGCCCCATTACATGACCAGACCGTGCCCCATTACATGACCAGACCTGCCCCATTACATGACCAGACTGTGCCCCATTACATGCCAGACCTGCCCCATTACATGACCAGACCGTGCCCCATTACATGACCAGACCTGCCCCATTACATGACCAGACTGTGCCCCATTACATGACCAGACCTGCCCCATTACATGACCAGACCGTGCCCCATTACATGACCAGACCTGCCCCATTACATGACCATACTGTGCCCCATTACATGCCAGACCTGCCCCATTACATGACCAGACCGTGCCCCATTACATGACCAGGCGGACACTGAACACAGTGCCTCCTGGGAAGCTGATTGTTTCCGCCTATCACGGAACAGAAGACGTCGGAGGCGCGGCTTTTGAAAAATCGTACGGCCGCGATTCTGGGATAAGGTAAGATGTTAGGTTACCGGCGTATAAGACGACCCCCGACTTTTAAGAAGATTTTAAGGGGTTAGAAAGTCGTCTTATACTTATACCGCCGGAAAATACGGTATATGAAATAAATATTATTTTAATGTATTACTGTCTTGTGTGCTGGGTGTAGAGATTCAGCTAGTACATCTCTAACATGCATTCTACTGGTCAGACACCCATTGTCCGTTATCACTCTTTTAGGTGCATGTTTCATTTAAAGTCCCAACCTTCCTTCCAGCTTAATTGCTGTACAGGGATGAAGACACTGGACCTACAAGTCCTATGCCTCATATAAAGTCCCAAATTCCCCTATCTCCCCCCCCCCCCTCCCTTCATGTCCGATTCGGCACTGCGTCGCTTTAACTGACAATTGCACGGTTGTGTGATGTTGCACCCAAACAAAACAGACGTCCTTTTTTTCCCACAAGTAGAGCTTTCTTTTGGTGATATTTGATCACTTCTGCGTTTTTTTTTTTTTGCTCTATAAACAAAATAAGAGCGACAGTTTTTGAAAAAAAAGCAATATTTTTTACTTTTTGCTATAATAAATATCCCCAAGAAATATATAAAAAAATAAATGTTTACCTCAGTTTCGGCCAATATGTATTCTTCTACATATTTTTGTTAAACAAAATTGCAATAAGCGTATATCGATTGGTTTGCACAAAAGTTATAGCGTCTACAAAATAGGGGATAGATTTATAGCATTTTTTTTAATATTTTTTTTTTATTAGTAATGGTGACGATCTGCTATAAAAATGCACTGATTACTGTTTATGTAAATTACATTGGCAGGGAAGGGGTTAAACACTAGGGGGTGATGAAGGGGTTAAGTGTGTCCTAGGGAGTGATTCTAACGGGGGGGGGGGCTACCAGTGACATGACAGAGATCACAGGGAGCAGTAGATCTCTGTCCTGTCACTAGGTAGAACAGGGAAATGTCCACAACGGGAATCTGTTTGTCTACAACAGGGGTGCCCAACCAGTGGCCCGCAGGGAGCCCACTGATGTGGCCCGCGACCTTCTGTTTTGGGATGGAATAAAATAGAATAGAATACTGTTATTAAAGGTAAGTTTAATACTAAAATCACAGGGCCAGATCCACGTAGCGTGGCGCTTTTTTACATCCGGCGTAGCGTATCTCAGATACACTACGCCTCCGTAACTTACAGCGTATTTCCCATATCCACAAAGAATTTGCGCCGTAGTGTAAATGTTTCGGCGTAAGGGCGTGCAATTCAAATCACTATTTTTATGTTTTATGTCAATACGTCTTGACCTCACGTAAATGACATTTTTTTTGAACGGCGCATGCGCCGTCCGTGGGGGTATCCCAGTGCGCATGCTCCAAATTAACCCACAACAAGCCAATGCTTTCTACGTGAACGTAATTCTATGCAAAGCCCTATTCGTGAACGTTTTACGTAAACGACGGAAAATTCTACGCTGGCCCGACGTCCATACTTAACATTGCGTACGCCTCATAGACCCAGGGGTAACTTTACGCCGAAAAAAGCCTTACGGAAACGACGTAAAAAAATGCGCCGGCCGGACGTACGTTTGTGGATTGGCTTATCTAGCTAATTTGCATACTCAACGTGGAAATCGATGGAAGCGCCACCTAGCGGTCAGCGTAAATATGCACCTTAGATCCGACGGCGTACTAAGACGTATGCCAGTCGGATCTAGCCCAGCTTCAGGCGTATCTTGTTTTGTGGATACAAAACAAAGATACGCCGGAGCAACCTAGAAGTTACGTGGCGTATCAATAGATACGCCAGCGTAACTGCTTTGTGGATCTGGCCCACAGTGTATATATGGGCATATCTGTTCTTCAGTGGTTACTGGGCTGCTTTCAAACTGATCCACAGGTGCAGAGCAGTGCATCTGTGGGTTACCTACACTGAGCCATAGACTGTTATTACCTGTGAGTTTGGTGTGCTGAGAGTAGAGTGGGCTCTATAGAGCCGAGAGGGCTGCCATCCACCCGCTCTGCTCATTGTGGCCCGTGACCAGTTACCAAGTCACTTACGTGGCCCTTGCTCTTCAAAAGGTTGGGCACCCCTTGTCTACATTGACAGATCCCCATTCTGGCTCTATGCGGAGCGATCGTGGGTGGCCGGTGGGCATCGCGGCCGCCAGCCATGTGCATCAGTTCCCCCGCTGTGCAGCGGCGCAAGCGCGCCTGCTATAGTTATAAAACAGACTGACGTACAGCTACAGCGATTCGCGGTAATGAGCCGACCTGCCACAGTATAATGACGGCGGCTGGTCGGCAAGTGGTTAAGAAAAAAAAGACTCACTCTATACTTTCTCATTTGGCTTTTACAGTATGTTGTAGAAATGTTTCTGTACTATGAATAACATGCATAATAATGTGCAACTGAGAATCCATTTGTTTCCACATGGTCAAATGCAGTTTAGCACAGGAGATTTTGCTACAGCCATTGCCATAGATGTGAATAATTTTACAGATGAATTTTACATTAAATATGACATTTACATGCATTTATACGCTGCATCTATGCTGCATATCAGCGTTCGCTGCAGTGTCTGTATATTTTAAAACTGTTTTCACATCAAGTTGGATGCTAGAGACGGATGTACTATGTACCTACAAGCTTCTTTTATCTCCCTGTCTTGATTTCTCAGTCTCGCTTAGCCTGCCTTTGTCACTGCATCAGTAATTGATGCTCCCCAGTGATTCCTCATTTATATCCACTGACATTATAGTACATATACAGCGGCAAGGCAGCTCTCCTGTGCCGGATCAAGTACCTAGGCTGTGCTGCGATTGGCTCACATTTAACACCTTGATTGTCCTATATGTTAACCCCTTTCCTGCCAGTGTCATTAGTACAGTGAGGCCTCGTACACACGACCGAACATGTCCGCTGAAACTGGTCCGTCGGACCAGTTTCCGCGGACATGTCCGACCGTGTGTAGGGCCGACCGGACAGTTTTCCAGCCTAGCGGACAGGTTTCCAGCGGACAAATGTTTCTTAGCATGCTAAGAAACATGTCCGCTGAAAGCCTGTCCGTCGGACATGTCCGATGGTCAGTGCGACTCATCGAACCAGTCCGCTGGCCCGAGAACCCGCGCATGGCGTCAAAGTGATTCGACGCATGCGTAGAAGCATTGAACTTCCGGGTTCGCGCACGTCGCCGCGTCATCATCGCCGCCACGTCACCGCGTCGTCTGTCCGCGGGGAATTTGGTCTGATGGTGTGTACAGCCATCAGACCAAATGATCCCAGCGGACATGTCCGATGAAAACGGTCCGCGGACCGTTTTCATCGGACATGTCTGCTCGTCTGTACGAGGCCCGACAGTGCATATTTTTAGCACTGATCACTGTATAAGTGTCACTGGTTCCCAAAAATGCGTCAAAAGTGTCAGTTAGGTGTCCGATTTGTCCGCCGCAATATAATTTCCCGCTATAAGTCGCTGATCGCCGCTATTACTAGTAAAATTAAAATACATAAATAAAAATTCCATAAACATTTCCCATAGTTTTTGGATGCTATAACTTTTGCACACGAATAAATTTACGATTTTTGGCATTTTACCAAAAATATGCAGCAGAATACATTTTGACAAAAAGAAGAAAAAGTGCGCTTATCAAGTATACATATACATAGCCGCAAACTCAAATGTTTATACAAACAAAAGTGAACAATAGAAAAAAGGTGGAGTTGCGCTACCAAATATAATAGTGGTGTGTATCCCGTAATCAAGGGAATAAATCAAAAAAATATCCAGTGATAAAAAAGAAAAAATTATAATAAAATATTTTTCTCAATAATGAAAACTAAAAAGTCTTGACAAAAAATCAGAAAAATCATAAGTCATTCGTGTGAGTAAACAAGAACATAGGTGATTTGTTCAAAGATGGTGGAAAAATCTGGAAAGAAATCAAACGGTGAACATGGATCCCAAATATCTGGTATTGATGACCCTTACCAGACAGATTGATCCTTAAGGATCAGGCCAAGCAAGCAGCCACACACCTGGACTGCACAGGGGATCGGAATCTTTAGGATCCTCACAATAGGTTCTCCAGCAGAGTTTCCAAGAAAAAAACAAATATACAAAAAATAGTGTGATACTGTATGGAACACTTAATGGTAAATATCACCCAGTGACTGGCAGACCAACAGTGAAACAAAAAGACCACCACCACAGTACACACTGCTCCTTACCAGAGCCCTAGGGATGGCTAGCGCAAACAGTAAATGAGATGTGTGCAGCAGGATAGGGAATGGTCAGATCGATCCTCAAACGAATATTCAGATGGTGTATACACATGTGGAAGAGAACTCACAATAGTGTGACATCATTTAAGGATTTATTAGGTAAAAAGGTAATGCACTTACAGCATAGTTGAGATAAAACAGCATAAAACAATTCCGGCCGGTAATGGAACGAATTCCTCTCTCGCGGAATACATTTTGGGCTAAATTTTTTAAGAAATTTGATCTTTTAAAAAATTGTATTGGATGTGTTTTATAGCAGAAAGTAAAAAATATTGTTATTTTTTTCAAAATTGTCAGTCTTTTTATGTTTATAGTGCAAAAAATAAAACCAAGGTGATCAAATACCACCAAAAGAAACCTCTATTTGTGGGGGAAAAAGGACAAAAAAATGTATTTGGACACAGTGTTGCACGACTGCGCATTTGTCAGTTACGTACAGTAGTTACATAGTAGGTGAGGTTAAAAAAAGACACAAATCCATCAAGTCCAACCTATGTGTGTGATTATATGTCAGTATTACATTGTATATCCCTGTATGTTGTGGTCATTCAGGTGCTTATCTAATAGTTTCTTGAAACCACTGATGCCCACCGCTGAGACCACCGCCTGTGGAAGGGAATTCCACATCCTCGCCGCTCTTACAGTAAAGAACCCTCTACGTAGTTTAAGGTTAAACCGCTTTTCTTCTAATTGTAATGAGTGGCCATGTGTCTTATTAAACTCCCTTCCGCAAAAAAGTTTTATCCCTTTTGTGGGGTCACCACTATGGTATTTGTAAATTTAATTAATATCCCCTCTCAAACGTCTCTTCTCCAGAGAGAATAAGTTCAGTGCTCACAACCTTTCTTCATAACTAATATCCTCCAGTCCCTTTATTAGTTTTGTTGCCCTTCTCTGCACTCGCTCCATTTCCAGTACATCCTTCCTGAGGACTGGTGCCCAGAACAGGACAGCATACTCTAGGTGCGGCCGGACCAGAGTCTTGTAGAGTAAGAGAATTATCGCTTTATCCCTGGAGTTAATCCCCTTTTTAATGCATGCCAATATTCTGTTTGCTTTGTTAGCAGCAGCTTGGCATTGCATGCCATTGCTGAGCCTATCATCTACTAGGACCCCCAGGTCCTTTTCCATCCTACATTCCCCCAGAGGTTCTCCTCCCTGTGTATTAATTGAATTAATAATTTTGCCACCCAATTATATTATTTTACATTTTTCCACATTAAACCTCATTTGCCATGTAGTTGCCCACCCCATTCATTTGTTCAGATCTTCTTGCAAGCTTTCCTGCGGAGAAGTCACTGCCCTGCTTAGCTTAGTATCATCTGCAAATACAGTGATTGAGCTGTTCACCCCATCCTCCAGGTAGTTTATGAATAAATTAAATACGATTGGTCCCAGGACAGAACCCTTGACCATTTCGAATTCCCCCTATATATCACTACCCTCTGAACTCGCCCTTGTAGCCAGTTTTCAATCCATGTATTCACCCTATGGTACATGCCAATGGACCTTGAAGTAACAAAGTGCCATATAGCAAGTTCAAGTGGATATTATGTTTTGAAGCCTTCAGCAGAAGGAACACGACTCCCTTGCTTGGCTTCCTTATAGTTGTGTCCAGGGGCATGGCTGGATAATATGAAGATCCCTCATCTCAACATGTCAGTTTACACCCAAAACCAAACGTTTTAGCTTTTGGTTGACTTTGTTTTACCGTGTTTCCCCGAAAATAAGCTTGGGTCTTATATTAATTTTGGCAACAAAAGACCCAGTAGGGCTTATTTTCGGGGGTAGTGCTTGTCATGTGCTGATTTCTCCCCCAATCTCCCTCCCTACCTGTCATGAATCCCCAGTGGCCAGTGGAACCAAGTAAAAGTGCCTGCAAAACTCAAGAATGCTCTGGATTACAGTATCAGATAATGAAAACTGTACCTTTCTGCAATCCATGTGTGACAAACACCTTCACATAGCGCCACACCCATGTCCTGCCGGAGCACTGCAAATGGAGGGGGGTCCGATATCCCCCGCAGAAGAGAGCTGGCAGAAGAGAGGAGAAGAGCAGCGGGACATCAGCTGAGCGCCGCTATGCGCTTCCATGGCCCGCCGGAGCTCTTGTTCTGGCTCCGAGCACTGAGAGGGGGTCAAAATTCCCCCGCTGACAGCTGGCTGAAGAGGAGGAGAGCAGCGGGAGGCCAGCTGAGCAGCGCTATACCGAATGCATCCAGCACACACAGTCCACATCACATACCACGCTAGGTCTTATTTTCGGGGGAGGGCTTATATTGCAGCCCTCCCCGAAAGACACAATAGGGCTTATTTTCGGGGTAGGTCTTATTTTCGGGGAAACACGGTAGTAGCATGATTTTTTATTGTACAAAATACCGGGCTTTTTAAAATGTACTAACCCTATCCACAATCTTTTACAGTGCAAAGAAGATTTATTGAGCAAAGAAAAACAAATTTTCGACCATTTCCCATCACATACAGAGTCGGTATGGATATTTTTTTATAATACATATCAAATCGCTGTTTATTGGCTTGTACTGATTCATTTAGTGGTCTATTGTATGTCTGTTTGTGTTTTTATTTTATTTTTTTGCACAAAAAATCCTTTAGCTGTGAGCAGTAAATTGAACACACTAACTTTGAAGAGTTCAAGGAATATTTCCTTAAAAGGATTGAGTATTTATTCTTGTAAAATTACATTCATCCATTAGCCGTTAAAAATTGCATTTTGCAGTGACTGGCTCTGAAATTTCGGCATCTGAAGTGCGTAAGTGGAGTGGAAAAGTCCATTGCCGTGTCAAAAGCACAACTTCCTTTGACCTCAATCCAATCTAAAACATCCGTTTGGCTAGTGCCGGGATTTGCTGATCTAGCAAGCATGCTGTATACCACTGGAAACACTTAGCAGGTGGGGGGGATAGAGGGGTTTTAAACATTAATCGTGCAATATTACAGGATAAAGGTGTACAGCATGAGATGCCTGGTCCACTGGTCAGAAAGAAATAGCAAATACTAAATTGAAAATGATAGATAAAAAAAAAACTCGCCACAACTGAAATTAATGATTTGGAAAAAATATGATGTGTTCAAGGTCTTTCAGGGAACAGATGAAACTCATAGATCACGATTAGGTCTTAAATAATAAGGTGCTATAGACCTGTGACATATTTATGGCAGATCCCGGACAGAATGGTCCTCGGTAGGCTTTAAAGTAATAGAACTGAAACATTATCTGTGCTCAAATCCAAATGGCTTACAAAATACAACAATGATAGATGCTTAGAAATCTGTGACTACATAGCAAAGATCAACCTCAGACAATTGGCTAAATACATAGATGAAATACATATCAATAAAGTGTTTTACCTGCCAAAGGATTTGTATTTCTGCTCATCAAGTCCTGAGATTTAAACAGCACTGTCCCTCATCTCTGCCTTTTCTGGCAGGACAGGAGACCTAATATATCTGATGGAATCTAATCCGATGGATTTTTTCGTCGGATATCCGATGAAGCTGACTTTCATCAGTCTTGCCTACATACCATCAGTCAAAAATCCGATCGTGCCAGAATACATTTTGGCCTAATTTTACGAAGAAGGGTGATTAATTAGCAACATTTTATAATAGAAACTACAAAAAAAAATGTATTTATTTTTTCAAACTTTCCTTTTTTTGTTTTGTTTATATAGCAAAACAAAAAACATAAAAAAAAATGGTGATTAAATGCCATAAAAACAAAGCCTGTCAGTCATTGTACAGCTTTGCATGACTGAGTGATTGTCATTCAAAGTCAGACAGTAAAGAAAGCTGAAAATTGGCCTGGGCAGAAAGGGGGTGAAAGTGTCTGGTATTGAAGTGGTTAAAGTGAACCCAACCGGGCCAAATATGTTCTAAAGTAAAAACAGTGCTGGTGTGTGGGCACCACAATTACTTGTGTTAGAATCGCTCCCTATCAAACTGTAGCGCTCACATCTGCAAGGGTCGCTGACTTGCCGCAGGTTCCTTTCACAGATTAGTGCAAGAGCAGCCAGGCACACAGCAACAGTCACTTATGTTGCTCAATGAACAGTCTAGGGGTTTCCTTGTTTATATCTATTGCTGAACAAGCTTGGATTGGGGACAGTGAGTTGAGGGATACTCCTTTAGCTCTGAACTGTAATGAGAGGACTCTCTTCACCTTGTCGCCACTCCTTAGGACAATCCCTTTAGTAAAGGCTCAGAAAATGGACAGCACTGAGACACTGTCAGAAATATCCCAGTCCAGGCAAGCATTAGTACTGATACATAAGGGGTGGCAGCAGCAACAGTCACCAGGATCCTGCACTCAACAATGTCCCTGGATAATTGGATGCCTCCTTCCAATATCAGACAGACATTTCTCCTGTGAACTCTCCAGACCAGATCCTCAGCGAACCCCCTTCCAGGGACTTTCAGGAAACAGGCCCTCCAGCATTAGCATAGCCAGAACCTTGATGAGCATAGGTAGAAATTTAGCTGGGCTGCCTAGAAAGGCAGCAGCCCTTCAGTCTGAGAACTTCTCCTGGACAAGAACAAGGCAGCTCCAGACTCCAGACTATTTATGCACTTTCTTAGCCACCTTCTGGGCACCCTCCCCCAGGGATTGGCTGAGACAACATAAATATTTGGGTCATTGTTTTGCCTTTACAGCCTATTACATTCTAGAATCCTCCAGAAGGCACAGGGAAAAAATCAAACCTGCAACCAGTTGAGCCTAGAGCATCCTAAAATTATCAAATCACAAGTTGCTCCACTGATTACAGAGGAGCCGAAAACTAAATTTACCTAACCAGCCTAACAACCTGTTTGAGAGGGTGCTACACAAGTGGAAGGGAAATCACTCTATTAGAAGAAGTTCTTCTGTCCCTCTTTACTCGTTGTCTCTAATTTTGATCTGATGTGTAGACTTCTTCAATAAGTACTATTTACCTAACAAGAGTGTGAGGCCTCCTACACACGACCGGTTTTCTCGGCAAAAAACAGCAAGAAAACTGCTTCTTGCCGAGAAAGCCGTTCTTGTGTACAAGGCGTTCAGGTTTCTCGTCTGAAAATCGACGAGAAAAAAAGAGAACCTGCTCTCTTTTTTTTCTCATCGAGATTCTCGGTTGCCTGTTTCCAGACGAGAAACCCGAGAGTGTGTATACTTACCTGTCGCCGTGGAAACCCGAGCATGCTCGAAATGACTTTGACGCATCCGCAGTAGCTTCCACGGCATAGTTAGGGTGAAGCAAGATGGCGGCTACTGCATCAAATGTGACGAGCGCATGCTCGTCGTACGCGATGACGTCACTGCGTTCTTTCCTTTCAAGAGAACCGCGGTTCTTTTGAAATGAAAAGTCAGTACACTCGGGCAGCAAGAGTTTCTTGCCAAGAATCTCGTCAGGGAAAACAACGTGTTTTTCCGAACGAGATTCTCGGTCATGTGTACGAGGCCTAATACTACACTAAACCTTTTTATTGATTACTGCAACTCCCTCCTCATTGGCTTACCCCTACATACTCTATCCCCCCTTCAATCCATTATGAATGCTGCTGCCAGACTCATCCACCTTACTAATTGCTTGGTGTCTGCTACCCCCCTTTGTCAATCCCTCCACTAGCTTCCGCTCACCCTAATTAAATTCAAAATACTAACGACTACCTACAAAGCCATCCACAACTCTGCCCCCAGCGACATCACTGACCTAGTCTCAAAATACCAACCTTATTCGTTCTCTACGTTCTTCACAAGACCTCCTGCTCTCTAGCTCTCTCATCTCCTCCCATGCTTGTCTCCAGGACTTTTCCAGAGCCTCTCCTACTCTATTGGCTTTTCGACAATCCCTGAAAACCCTCCTCTTCAGAGAAGCCTATCCTACCCACACCCACATCTTGTCCACCTGATCATCCCCCACCTTTATTCCACTTGACCCTTCCTTCTAGATTGTAAGCTCTAACGAGCAGAGCCCTCTGATTCCTTCTGTATTGTATTGCAATTGTACTGTCTTCCCCGATGTTGTAAAGAGCTGTGCAAACTGTTGGCGATATATAAATCCTGTATAATAATAAAAATCCAAAATATAAATTATTGCATTTGAGTTTACCCCAAAATGGTTTTTGCATATATATATACTGTATGTGTATATATATATATATATATATATATATATATATATATATATATATATATATATATATATATATATATAATAACATTTTTTACAGCCCATGTAATTGGGGGTATGGCAAGAGTGGTTCAATTGTTTACATATTTTGTGCTGAAAGGTGCCCCTTTTTTTCCTATTCCAGAAAATTTGGAGTTGTAGTGTTAGTTACAATTGATCTCTTTGTCTTTGCTGAGGCCTGGGCTGTACATGGGAACTTGACTTCTGCCAGATTCAAAATTAAAGTGTATTTGCAAGTATTTATTTTTTTTAGGTTTTGGATAGAGTCAACCCTGTCAAGTTAGTGTCAAGTTAGTGTGCTCTCTGTCCCCCGTTTGGGAGATTTCCCTTCACTTTTTGTCACAAAGACACAGTAGAAAGTAAGAGGAGATTTCTCCAAAGTATGGAATATCTACACTTTCCCATTTGTCTCAGAAACAGCTGTCCCTATTGGATTTGCCCCCAGCTCCTGTTCCAGTGACAACTGTAACATTTTGGATTCCTATCATTTTCTGTCCAGGTTACAGTGGTCACTGGAACAAACCGAATCTCACCAGTGAGGTCACAGACAAGGATAAGCATCTGATAAAAGTCCAGGTGCTTAGCTGAACTTCAATGTGTGTGAAAGGATGGATCATGTATGGGTCCTTTCATACGGGCGGATCCCGTGATGATCCGCCCCCGTGAACATCCGCTTGCTCAGCAGGGATCGCTCCTTTGATCCCTGCTGAGCCGGCAGATGACAGGGTGGTCTCTGCACACTGTGCAGGGACTGCCCTGTCAGATCTCCGTTCTCCTCTATAGGAGGATCCGATGAACATGGACCGTATGTCCGTGTTCATCCGATCCGTTCTGCAGACGGATGGAAAAATAGGATTTTCCTCCGTCTGCAGAATCGGACCTTAGCAGGGACGGATGATATTGGGTGTCAGCGGATGTTTATCCGCTGACACCCGCTATCCCATAGGGATGCATGTATGTTCGTATTTCATCCGAAAAGGTATGGATGAAATACGGACATACTGTCCGCACGTGTGAAAGAGGCCTAAGTCTGTGCGGCTAACAGGGTCCCACCTTTATCACACATTGACATCCGGAGCCAGGACAAGCTCCATCCTTTGCCCGCCCTTCCAGCGGTTGGTTCATAGAGGAGGACCCGTCAGAGCCTGAGCACCATCCATAATTTTGGTATTGCTTGACAGCTTAGCTTGACTTTGCAGTTTTTGTTGAATAGTAGAAACTCTTCTCCCCTCTGGAGTTCTGCCATTTGTCAGTTGAATAACAAAGAAAAGAGTTTGGGGTAGATCCACAAAGAAAGTACGCCGGCATATCTATTGATACGCCGGCGTTATTTCAAAATTCCTGCGTCGTATCTTTGTTTTGAATCCTCAAAACAAGATACGACGGCATCTGGGTTAGATCCGACAGGCGTACGTCTTCGTACGCCTTCGGATCTTAGATGCAATTTTTCGATGTCCGCTAGGTGGCGTTCCCGTCGTAATCCGCGTCGAGTATGCAAATTAGCTATTTCCGACGATCCACGAACGTACGAGCGGCCGTCGCATTCTTTTACGTTGTTTCCGTTCGGCTTTTTCCGGCGTATAGTTAAAGCTGCTATCTGGTGGCGTACTCAATGTTAAGTATGGCCGTCGTTCCCACGTCGAATTTTAAAAATGTTATTTCATTTGCGTAAGTCGTCCGTGAATGGGGCTGGGCGCCATTTACGTTCACGTCAAAACCAATGACGTTCACGTCAAAACCAATGGCGCAAATTCTTTCAGGATTCAAACCAAAGCCAGGTAAGTTACGGCGGCGTAGCGTATCTCAGATACGCTGTGCCGGTGCAGATCTTTGAGGATCTGCCCCTTTATCTCTACGGGGCTGGGCAAAATCTAACTTTGGCTAAGCACACTATTCCAGGATCCAAGGGAGACATGTGGTGGAGTAATTTGAGGACTAACACGGCAAGCAGCCTGCACATCAGCGTTCTTATTAGACATTTATTTATATGATTAGGGCTGAAGTTTCAGGTAATGCAATAAATCACAGTAGAGTGACACTGACCATTCTTTAACAGCATAGATAAGCCAACTGTACTGAACATATCTGGAATCCATCCAGCTCATATTTGAGTAATTAGCCCACAATGTCACCCAGATGGCCCAATTAGCACAGCTGCAAATTGGGAATTGAAAGGGGGGTGTTTATTTTTATTTTTTTTAATGCTCACTTATATCTAATTAACAGCAATTTTGGCCTTACATATGGTGATTTTCTGACAGTTTAATTTGTTTTCAACTATCTTTTAATCTCAAAGGAGATGTATTTTGTTATATGACGGGGTGGTTGTGGGTTGCCTTAATACATTTGATGTTTTTTGTTTTTGTAATCAAATGCCGCGTACACACCATCACTTTATGTGATGAAAAAAAATGACGTTTTTAAAAACGTCACTTTAAATGATCGTGTGTGGGGGAAAACGTTGTTTTATGTCTTGTAAAAAACGACCAAAAAAAATTTAAGCATGCTTCAATTTTATGTGTCGTTTTTCAAAACGTAATTTTTTTACTTCACAGAAATTGACCGTGTGTAGCAAAAAACGTCGTTTAAAACTACGTTTTTTCACCCGCGCATGCCCAGAAGCTAGTTATGAAGTGAGCTTCAATGGAAAAACGTGGTGAACGTAACCTCGCTTTGCTAGAACATTGTGAGAAAAACGATGGTGTGTAGGCAACTTCGTCTTTGAAAATTGAAGTTTCAAAAACGTAATTTTTTACTTCACAGAAAATGTCGTTTTTTTTTCATCACATAAAGTGATGGTGTGTACGGGGCATAAGGCTGGTCGGAAGCAGTTTCAATGACTAGAAAACTACAAAGCAAATACAACCAGCTCCCATTTCCCATCCCCAGCATTTGAATGGGCAGTAAATGAGTAGCACAAGAGTGTTAGGAAGGTCGTAGAAACGAGCATAGGAGAAGGAGACAAGGGAGCTAGGGAGCAGTAGGTCTTGGGAGGAGTGGAGAGGACGGTTTGGGTGATATTTGGAGATAAGATTAGCGATGTAGCCTAAGACAGAGTTGTATATGGCTTTGTATGTTATTGTTAATGTTCTGAATTTTATTCATTGGGCAATGGGAAGCCAGTAGAGGGATTGGCAGAGAGGAGTGACAGACACTAAATGGTTGGTAAGGTGGATGAGTCTGGCAGCAGCATTCATGACAGACTGAAGAGAAGAAGCCTATGAAGAGGAGGGAGTTACAATAGTCAAAGCGTGAGATTAGGAGGGAGTGAATAAGTTGCCTACTGATTTCAACGGTTAAAAAGGGGTGTGTTTTGGAGATGTTAAGGAGATGAAGTCTACAAGATTTAGACGGTGATTGGATTTGGGGCTGAAAGGACAGGTCAGTCCAGGATTACACCTAGTACCCTGGCATGAGATGAGGGACTGATAGGTGTATTATTGATAAGTCGGGGGAGGGGGCATGGGCATGAAGGAATATTATGAGCTCAGTCTAAGAAAGATTGAGCTTGAAGAAGTGGTGTGACATACATGCTGATAGGTTAGTTAGTAGATCGAGTAGTCCAAGTCTGCCATTTCTTTTTTTCTTTTTGTTACCTTTATTGTCTGACTATAGATCTATGTTTGTCCCAAGCATGTTTGAAGCCATTTACTGTTGACTGTCTCACTACCTCTGCTAGAAGTTTATTCCAAGCATCAACTACCCTTTCCGTAACATAATATTTTCTAAGCTTCGTTTTGAAATTTCCTCCAGTTAGTTTGAGGTCACGTCCCCATGTTCTTAATTTTGGTTTAATATTGGAAAACAAAATGCCCTCCTAAACCTTATTTAACCCCTTGATGTATTTAAGGCCCGGTACACACGAGCAAACATGTACGATGAAACCGGTCCGTCGGACCGTTTTCACCGTACATGCCTGCCAGAGGGCTTCTGTACGATGGTTGTACTAACCATCGTACAGAAGTCCGCGCGTAAACAATACGCGGGGCGTGTCCGCGTCGTCGCCGCGACGATGACGCGGCGATGACGCAGAGACGTGGGCGGGCCTGCCATTTAAAGGCTTCCACGCATGCGTCGAAGTCATTCGACGCATGCGAGGGACGGCGGGCGCTCGGACATGTACGGTAGGTCTGTACTGAAGACTGTACATGTCCGAGCGGGCAGGATTCCAGCGGACGGTTTTAAAACACGTCCAGGAATATTTGTCTGCTGGGAAAAGGCCCGGCGGGCAAATGTTTGCTGGAATTCGGCCCGCTCGCGCCTACACACGACCGAACATGTATGCTGAAACTGGCCCGCGGACCAGTTTCAGCATACATGTTTGGTCGTGTGTACGGGGCCTAAAGGTTTCAATCATGTCTTCCCTTTCCCTTATTTCCAGAGTGTACATATTAAGTTCCTGAAGTCTCTTCTGATATGTTTTATCCCCCAGACCTCTTACCGTTTTTGTTATCCGTCTCTGGACTCGTTCTATTTTATCAATATCTTTGTGTAAGTGAGGTCTCGAGAATTGGACACAGTATTCTTAATGAGTTCTCAATGAAGATCTACAGTATATCGGGGAATCAGAACCTCCTTCCTCCTGTTAGTGATCCCTCTAATAATACATCCTAAAATTGTATTAGCTTTTCCCACTGCCTGGTCACACTGTAGTAATGGTAATGGTAATTGCAATGGTACTGGAAGCCATTTATCAAGTGACCAAGGCAGGGGGTGTATATTGAGAAGAGGAGGGGTCCGGGGCAGAACCTTGGGGGACTCCTACAGAAGAGGAAGTGCAGAGGAGGAGATAGAGTTATAGGTAAACCTGAAGGAGCACTGTGATAGGTAGAAGCAGAACCAGGAGAGTCTTGAAGGCCAAGAGCGTGGAGTTTTTTGAGGAGGAGGGGATGGTCAACAGTATCAAAGGCCACAGAGAGGTTAAGTAGTATGAGTAGTAGTGGTCCTTGGAAGTAGTGTATTTAGTTTTTGTGCTGCCCTAGGCCTGACTAAACTTGTAAAGCCCCGAATTTAAATTTGACCCACCCCTTCCTGTCAAGGCCAAACCCCTTTCCATTTAAGACCCGTACTGACATTTTTGAGTGGTAACACTAGTTCTGAGGGCCTGGAGGGGGGGGGGTGAATTCCCTTAATTAGCATAGGTTTCCTCTCACTTTCTGTTTTGCTATGGGGCAGGAAGTGAAGGGAAATCTCTGCAATGAGACTGGGATGGTAAAAAATGAACTGATAGGGGCTATAACCCTCCCTTACTCTATCCAAAATGAAAAAAAAAGTGTTGCCTATAGTTCTACGTTAAGCACAAATTTCTGATAATTTTATGGAGAGGACAAAAAAGATATAACCATGTCAATGGTGCAGCAGAAAAAATATAGCACAGTGAGGAAGGTTTATGGTTCAGGATGATAGTCCAGTCAAAAGCAGTGCCCCCCCAAGGTTGCGGAATGCCGGCCGCTAATTGCGGAATGTCGGACACTTTATGGGGGCGCTAGACTAATTTGCATGCAGTGTACTGTTGGCCTATGCCAGGATACAGCGCTGGTCTTTGGTTTTAGCAGTTGGTAAATCACAACAAAGTTTGCACATACTGGCCCAGATTCACAAAAGAGATACGACGGAGTATCTCAGATACTCCGTCGTATCTCTCAGAGTATGTATGCGACTGATTCATAGAATCAGTTACGCATAGATAGCCATAAGATCCGACAGGTGTAATTGTTTTACACTTTCGGATCTTAAGATGCAATACCGCGGCCGCCACTGGGGGGAGTTTGCGTCGTAAACCAGCGTCGGGTATGCAAATTAGGAGTTACGGCGATCCACAATGGTTTTTCGCATTCGCTACGTCGCCGCTAGTCTAGTTTCCCATCGCAAAGTTACTCGTCGTTTTGGGTGCCCTAACTTTACACAGCACACGTATGTGCTGTATAAAGTATGGCCGTCGTTCCCGCGGCGAAATTTAAAAATTCACGTCGTTTGCTTAAGACGTACAGGAAACCTGGAAATACGCTACGCACGTCGCCGTTTTCGAAAAAATTACGTCACTTCGCGCAAAGCACGGCGGGTAATTCAAAGGGGAGCATGCGCAGTAGGTCCGGCGCGGGAGCGCGCCTAATTTAAATGGCACACGCCCCTTTGAATTACGCGGGCTTACGGCGTAGTTTTCATCGCAAGTGCTTTGTGAATCAGGCACTTGCGATGAAAACTTGCGGCGGTGTAACGTATCTACGATATGTTATGCCGCCGCACTTCTACCTGAATCTGGCCCACTATATCTATGGAAGAGCAGAGGTTTCACCTTAGGACAGGGCTATGCCTCCCTTTCTTCTGTTTTCTATAACATAGGGCAAACACATCTGTAGTCCACAAAGATAGCTGGAAGCAATACTAACTAATAAGAATGCAGCACAGGCAGAGAGCACAGAAAGTTATCAGCTTAGACAATTTATCAGAGGATCAACAAGTTTGGCATTTATTCAACAGATGTAACAAAATGCTTTACATTAGTATTTACTAAGCCAAAAGGGAGCAAATAAAAAGAAGTGCATTGTTCATGTTTCCATACACTTTAACCTCTAAACTACCGTAGCCACATATGAGTTAAAAAAGAACCTTTTAAAAATAAAGCTACCTTTTATGTATTAATGTTTCGGCAAGGCGATAATAAATTTATAACATGATAGAGAAAGCTCAAGTGCCTGGTCTTCCATGATCCTAATAGCTGATAGTTTTCGGTGTCCATTAAAAAGGTATGCTGGATAAATACGTGCTTCCCCCGGGAATCAGAGAGAGTCTTTGCGAATCCCTTTGCAGTCAATTGTCTGAATCTACCATCAGGTTAATGTTGCAGCAGTATTATTGGCAGTGGCTAAAAAGCAGTGGCTCTGTATTTAGTTCAGAGGTGATTACCGGGCTTGGAACCTGTACAGATATCCCTATTTTTTTGGGGATGGGAACATGGAGTCGCTGGATATGAAAGATCTGGTAGGAAAAAAGTTTTTTTTAACATGCTTGTTTTTCTTGCTCTGTATCTTGCTTTCTTTGCTATTGACTTTTACACTCTTATTCTAAATCTGTTTCCTTCTTAATTAGCAAGATTTATGCTTATCCAAATTTAAGAGGTTCTTTGGCTTATTCATTTAATTGCAAAGTTATAGGCTTAACTTTTTCTTTAATTTTAAATTTTCATATCTCTAATTATAATTTTAAAAAGATAAATGTAGAGGTTGTTACTGCTAGAAATATTTAATACAAATAATGAGCTTATGCGGGTACTTTTGATTAAAGTAACAACTAGCTAGTGCACTTGGCAAAGATTTGACAACATGATTTATCATAACTTTGAGAAACAATGTGCTAAATTTTTAAATTCTAGATTTTTTTTCTGGAAATAAAATGTACAGCAGCATGTACTTAACCAGCTTCAAATGTTAGGCGTGCTATGTATGGAAAAAAAAAAAACATAATCAAAGTACACAGGCCATTCGAAAGCATGCCCTGACCCCCCCACCACCATTTTTAACAGAAATTGGACTTGCGGGTAATATAGAAGCTGGCTGTTACATTATAGTTGTTTATTTATTCTGTTTTATTCATAAGGAATGTGAATTTTGATGTGCATATGATGTCAGTTAAGCAAACTTACAAAAAAAAAAAAAGTCAAAAATGTGTTTCTATTTAACTCCTTATTATCCTTTAATTAACTCCAGTCAGCCCTAATTAACTACTTCACCTTCACTTACAGTAGGTAGTATATTTATGCTAATGTTTTTTTTTATTTCATTAGTTAAGTTTTTTCTTCTTTTAGTGTTGCATTTAAAATGTGGTTGTTTCATTTGTAAATAGCTTTGCAATGCCTTTTACCAGAAACATAATTTTACTGTCATTATAAATGGGAGAAAAATTAAGTATAGAATCAAATGTACACCTTTTATCTACAGTACTGCTAATTATTATTTAAACTAACATTGTTCAAAGTAGAAAAAGTGCATTTTTACCTTTTTTTTCTTAACATCTTTTTGTCTGTAGATGGCATAGAAAATAAAATCAGTTTTCAAGTCAATATCACCCAAAAAAAATTAAAATGTTTGTCCTCAAGAAAAAAAATACTATGGGGTAGATTCAGGTAGGGAGCGCGTATTTGTGTGCGGGCGTAACGTATCCTATTTACGCTACGCCTCTGCAACTTTGACAGGCAAGTGCATTATTCACAAAGCAAAGTTGCGGCGGCGTAGCATAAATAGGCCGGCGTAAGCCCGCCTAATTCAAATGTGGAACATGTGGGCGTGTTTTATGTTAATTTATTGTGACCCCACGTAAATGACGCTTTTTACGAACGGCGCATGCGCCGTCCGAGAAAGTATCCCAGTGCGCATGCTCCAAATTAACCCGCAAAAAGCCAATGCCCTATTCGCAAACGACTTACGCAAACAACGTAATCGACGGAAAATTCGACGCTGGCCCGACGTCCATACTTAACATTGGCTGCGCCTCATATAGCAGGGGTAATTTTACGCCGGAAAAAGCCTAACGTAAAATCTGTACTGCGACGGCCGGGCGTACGATCATGAATAGGCGTATCTAGCTGATTTACATATTCTAGGCGTAAATCAGCGTACACGCCCCTAGCGGCCAGCGTAAATATGCAGTTAAGATACGACGGCGTAGGAGACTTACGCTGGTCGTATCTTAGACAAATTCTGGCGTATCTGATTCTTTGAATCAGGCGCCAAGATACGATGCCTTACACTCAGAGATACGACAGCGTATCTGGAGATACCCCATCGTATCTCCCACCTGAATCTGGCCCTATAGGTATAACTTTGTGAAGTTAAATATGCCAAAGTCATATCAATCTGCTAAATGTAAAAATGTATTCATAAGGGAGTCTAATTGTGTGAGAGCTGAAATGAGTAAACTACACAAAATACATATTGTGAAAAAATATTATTTGAATTTAAGTATTCAATTTAACATTATATATGTTTCCATTATGCAAAGTCGTGTTTTGAAAGAGTCTGAGAGTCCTAAGAAGCAATATCTGAATACACATTATTTATTCCTACAGAATTGAAAAAGGCAAGAATTATTTTTATTAAAACAGGAAAAAGTACACACATTTTTTAAGCGCAAATTTTTTTTTATATTTTTTGTAAAATCACCCCTTTAAGATAAGAGCTATTGAAATTATTTAACACCTGGAGCAATGCTTATGTTGTAAAATCATATACACAAATGTGCTATTTTTAGTTAAAATCATCAGAAGGTGAATATGTAAGGTAATTATTGGATGTTATCTTTACAACTTGCCTCAGGCCATAGTTCCTTCCTTAAAAAAAAAAATAGACAGATTTCCATTTTCTAAAATCACAAAGTTTGGTGTAACACTAATTGGCTTCTTATCTATTCCCTTTAATCAAAACTGTTCAATGACAACCAGACCACTGCCATGTGAACTGGCATACACCAGCTTATAGTTAATTACACCGACTGTTTCCTCACATGGTTTTGGGATATGCTTGAGAAACAAGGATTCCATGTGTTTTTTTATAGTCAAGATGCAGATAGACCCTCACAGGGTCACTGGGAGTGTACTTCCTGAAGCTTGTCTTGTGTAACTCTCCCTGTTTCTGGGTCTTTGTGCTTTACATAGCTTCCTGAAATAATTACAACACCCTACCTTAGTACTGCTATCAAGAGCCCTCAGCCCTGATGCAAGCAGTGGGCTGGCTCTTGCCAGAAGTTATGCAAATATCAAAATGCTCTGACGTGTAGATGTCAGTCTGGAAGAATGGAAATTTCTAGGCCTCAGCTAATGCTCACTCACATTCCATATTGGGTGCCAGGAAGCTGCTGCGACATGACGGGTGATCACAAATGCGCATGGTCATACCATTGACCATGGAATTGTACACAGGAATGCAGGCACGCACAGGAGCACGTCCACAGTCTCCATTGGTGCCAAATAGCCTATTTAATGGAAACTCAGCGCTGACTGGTCTTCAGCTGTTTCCTTGTGCCCTGCTTGAATCTTGTATGATATCTGTTGCTAACCTGGCTTTGGTATTGACCCGACCTTGGATCCTATTTATGCTTTTGATCATCGGTTCCTGACCTCGGCTGACTCCTGACCTCGCTCCTGTCTGATGCTTTGGTACCTCATTGCTGAATCCGGTTATCCTTCTGACTACACTTCTGTCTCTTGTTTGCCTTCACGTTACCTCTGAGTGCCTGCGCTGGCTGCCACTGATCCCAGCTCCAGTGGACAAGGTGTGATCCTGTCTCAAGCCTGCTGGTAACTCCGACTAGCCATTCATCCTGAACCTGCAGTCCTGGTGGAGTGTCCCTATAACTTTGGCTGATCTATCTGGCATCGTCTTAGTCCCTGACCTGACTCTCTGCCTGACCCACTGAGTCGACAACTCCAGCCACAAGCTCTGCAATCAACACCTGCGGGCCCTCCTGTTCCTCCTGTCCTTTGGCACCATCTGTTCCACTCTCAGTGGGCCTGGGCTAGAGATACAAGAGAGGCCAACCTCGTCAATTTAGGCTTCTACCAGGTACGTGACACTGGGCTCTCATGATTAATAGAACTGAAATCTAATAATTAAAAAGGAGCAAGCCTGGACAAGTTAAGCTGAAGAGGAAAAGGCTAGATTATACTAAACATCCTTCAGCCAGGAAATGAGGCAGGCTCTGGCTCACTTGCTGAAGCTTCTAATTAGAGCCGAACCTGGGCGGTTGCACTGGGTGCCATGTGCTCAGGCAGAGGGGGGGCACAAAGCTCAAGTGGCACTCAGGGCCAGCACTACCTATAGGCAAGGTTGGCTCCAGCCGTCCTACAGCCCACATCAGTCGGGGGCGCTGCTCTGGTGCTCACTGGTGTTGCTATGGGCAGAGGCGGATCACATGGGACTAATGCATGTAGTGGGTTCTGCGGATCCCCCTTCCGCTTGCTCTCCCGACAAATTATAGGAGCGGGTCTATGGAGGCGAAACTATGCTGCCCCGCTCAAGTTGCCACTGTCAGAAGAGGGCTCTCTGTTTCCTGTCCATTCCCCCTCCCTCCTTCTGTCAGCAGTGGGGAGCAGAATAGCAGGAGATCTGAGAACAGCTGTGTCTCTGTGTGGAGAGAGAGCAGCTATGGGCTCTTCCTTCCCCCCTCCCTCCCCTCCTCGTGCTGCTGTACTCAGGAGCTGCACTTGCCAGAACAGCCGCTATGTTTCTTCCCTCTCCTTACTGGCCAGGGGAAAGACAACAATAAAAAAAGAAGAAAGGAGGATCATGGTACATGTAGTTCCTAGAACTGGAGGGCCCAATGCAACCCTAAAGGGGAAACTGCAGCCCCCAGCATGCGCAGCTGAAGGGGAGAGAGAGAGCCAGGCTAGGGGTGGCAAGTGACACACTGCATCTGGCTGCAGGTGACGGTGGCAAGTGAAATGCTGCATCAGGTGGCAGGGGAGTGGCAAGTGACACTGCATCTGGCAAGTAACACGATGCATCTGTTGGCAGGTGATGGTGGCAAGTGATACGCTGCATATGGCAGCAGGTAACGGTAGCAAGTGACACTCTGCATTGGCAGCAGGCGACGATGGCAAGTGACATGTTGCATCTGGTGGCAGGCGATGGTGGCAAGTAACATGCAGCATCTGGTGGCAGGTGACGGTGGCAAGTGACAAGCTGCATCTGGTGGCAGGCGGCAATGTGGCACGCTGGATCTGGGGCAAGTGACAAGCTCAGGATTCCCACTGATTCTGCATTATGTATAAATAATATTATTCAATCATCCTGACACCATATCAAGCATTGTGTCAGGATGATTTAGGTGCTAACGCATCCTTTGGAAGGATCATTTAATTTTTCTTGATCAATGTTAGAAATGTTGAAGGAGCCAAGAAGAGCTGCAGACGTTTACTACATTCAAGATCTTTATTTCTTGTTTCCAAATCCCTTCATTGCTAGGTACTGTAGTAGAGCTGTAAATAGTTATTGTTGGAAAAATTCAGGATGTGGTTGCCATGCTTGCGGTTTATTCTTACTGAAACATTTGTAAACTCAACATTTTAAAGTTTAGAATTACCGGTGATAAGCTGTTGAGCATTATCCTCTGGTGTTGTGACATTGACTCGTTGCCATAGAAATATGTGTAAAGGGGAGGGGTTTGTAAGATGACCACTCCCATGTGGGGTCCCAAAATAACGCCAAAAGTGTCCGATGTGTCCAGCACTGTATGAGAGTGTGAAACGCGTTGGCTCTTTTCCTGATTTTTTGCTGTGATATTTCCATGTTGTGACCAGTTTTTATTAAAAGGAACACATTTTTATTTTTGGAGTGCGGCCGTCCCGGTTCTTCCATATATATTTTTGTCCGATGTGTCTGCCATAAAGTCAGTCACAATAAAAATCGCTGATCGCTGCCATTACTAGTAAAAAAAATAAAAAAATTCATAAAAATTACAAAAACTACCCACTATTTTGTGGACTCTATAACCTTTGCGCAAACCAATCAATAAACGCTTACCAAAAATATGTAGAAGAATACGTATCAGTCTAAACCGAGGAAAACATTAGTTTTTTTATATATTTTTTGGGGGTATATATTATAGCAACAAGTAAAAAAAATATTGCTTTTGCTTCAAAATTGTTGCTCTATTTTTGTTTATAGCGCAAAAAATAAAAACTGCAGAGGTGATCAAATACCACCAAAAGAAAGCTCTATTTGTGGGAAAAAGAGGATGTCAATTTTGTTTTGGAGCCACGTCGCACGGCCGCACAGTTGTAAGTTAAATCACAAATTCACAAAAAGTGCTCTGGTCTTTGGGCAGCCAAATGCTGAAGTGGTTAACCCACATATACGCGTAAGCCATTGTTTTCATTGGTGCTAGCTCACATCTGTGCACCATGTGTTGGCCCAAAAGCTTAATATCCATTGTTTGATGTGCTGATGCATGCTAATGGGTCTTTTAGTGACAATAGCAACACATAAAATTGTATATCAATACGCATCACAAATATGTATCAACACAAGTTGATAATGAAATGGCATGATATCATGCATCCACAGGAGAATCTACATTGCAGCATTTTTGTGTCATGGGCCCTCTGGTGGATTCTATATAAAAATATATTAAAATCTCATACCAAACTTGTCTTGTTTTATCCTGACAAGGGTGTGTGATCCCCCCGCCGGTGTACCAGCTGCCCTACATTATATTGACTCTATCAGCTGCTGTAATATTTTAAAATACTATTAAAATAGGAACAGAATCCTCTTCTGTAAAAAGGTCTGGCCACATTACTAATCCTCAACCTCGCCTCTCATTTCTGGGTCATTGGAAATCCCAAGGCAGGGAAAAGTGGGACAGAAAGTCACATTGAGAAAAAAGGAGCTGGAATCATATCTGATATCAATACGACGAGAGCTACTTTTATTATGATTGCTGAATACTGTATTTTATGGTCATTTTGCAGTGCTGAGAGTTCATAATGATAATGAACACGCTGTTTAGCATGACAATAATGTTGCTCTTGTTCTTCGGCTATCTATCTTCTGAGCATTCCATCTCAGTGAAATAAATTTTTTTTGCCAGGTACATGGAGACAATTTATGGAATTAAAGTAAACTCATCACAAATCAAGCTTAATTTATGATGAAAAAATACAAAAATAGAGGGTGCCTAATGTGGAAAAAATCCATGCCCAAGTGATTGATGAGTCCAGAGCTGAATTGATACATTTATTGAAAGATATCAACTCACCTCCTGCTTCCATGACAACATTTTGGATTTCTCCCCACTTTTTTGGGGTAAATAGTGCAGGTAGTGTAGCCTTCTTTTGGAAGGGGTGGAGGGGGGTATGACAAATGGTACAAAATTTGCCCTAAACCTTTAGACCCGGTTCACACTGGGGCGACACGACAGGCGGCTCAGCCGCCTGACGTGTCGCGTCCCATTCACTGCAATGGAACCGTTCTAATAGGAGCGACGCAGGTCGCTCCGACTTAGAAAAAGTTTCCTGTAGTATTTCGGGGGTGGCTCGGGGCTAACTGCATTGACTTCTATACAGAAGTCGTTTTGCAAATCGCCTCTGAAGTCGTCCTCAGGACGACTTGCAGAGTCGCCCCCAAAGACGTGCCGCCTATGTGTGAACCGACTCTTAGGTAAATAAGAGAACCAAAACCTTTGCTAAGGAGAAGGGTGGGTTCGATAAGTTTTTATGATAAAGTTGGCAGTGCCTCCACCAAGGACAGGCCCTCTGTGAATAGATAGGAAATTAATCAGTAATCTAAACAAAGTAATTGGATGCAGAAGAACTACTGCAACCACCATATAACATTAACCATAAGATAGATGCACACCAGACATAAGACAGGCTTTATATAAGAAAAGATTATTAATATTATATGCATTCAATGATTCAATGTACAAACAGGTATTATTAGCAAAGGGCCCAACAAGAGTCCTGATGGAATTATTAATAAAAATATTTTAAGATGAATGTTGCAGCAAAGTTCAGTTGCATGCACACAGATCTTCCAACCATTGTCCAACCAGCCTGGAACTCAGCTTCTCATCAGTGTGGCACTGGAACTCAGAGTCAGCCTATCTACCCTGCGTCTTTTTCCCTGTGTTCTTCTATTCTGTCAAACAACTGGATCTCTAACTATCAAGTTGCTGTCATATAACTAACTTGGCTCTAGCTTATGATGGTTATTGAGGTCAGAAGCGATAGAGTTAACTCAAATAATTGGAGCTGCATATAAACTTTTTTTCAATAAACAGGTGTTGCCAAGTCCCGGGGGTCCTGAGGCCTAATGGTAACCTCCAGGGTTAGGGATAGCCAACATCCTTCTGTTTAGAATAGGTTACAAGGCATGGTGGGTGTAATGAAAAGTAGATTGATGGGCGTCAGACACTTCTTGAATGCAAAGAGATTTATTGTCTCTTAAACAGAACTGTGGAAGAGGGGGTTGGGTCCAGAAGACCCTTAAGTAGATGCAATGTTCATTGGCAGACTCCGAGACTTCTATAGACAGACAGCCATGCAGGGAAAGGCACTCAGCTAGACACCACATAGGCCTCAGGTCTCTGGCCTAGCAGCCCAGGAAAACATGACACAGATCCATCCAGACAGCTGTCCAGGTTGCACCGAACCCCAATCACCCAAATAAATGCGCTCTCCCAGCAGGCCAAGAATTTGTTTTTATTTATTTTGTTTAGTTAAAAAATGCATTTGTCCGAAAATCCAAATTAATTAAGGTCGAATCTGTCAATTGAAGGCTTATGGTGTCTGTCGGATGTTCTAAGAAGATTTGACGAAGCAGCTAAACTGTATGACGCCGCAATCATTTCCGGTAGAATGCTCCGCCCACAAGCTATAGTAGAATTCTAATGTATGACTAGTAATAATTATATTTATTAATAATTATTACTAGTCAACCAACATTAGAATTCTTCTATAGACTACGGACTGAGCATTTGACCACAAGGCCCCATTCACACCTAGGCGTTTTTACGCCTGAAGCGCACTGCTCACAAACGCCAGAGGGGAGAATTAACATTATTCCCTATGGTGACTGTTCACACCTGAACGCCTGAACGCCCAAACGCCTGTCGCGCGAAGCTCAAACAAGTCCTGGACCTTTTTTTGTCTCGCGTATCGTGCGGTTTGGGCGTATTTGAGCGTTTTTTTTCCCCATAGAAAGTAATGGGAAACGCGCGAATTGAGCGTATCGCGCGACAACGGGCGTTTGCTACGGGCGTTTTGTCGCTTTAATAAATAGAACTTGTCGCCCATGCAGAAGATTAAAAAAATCTAACAACATAGCAACAAGTGATGAAAAGATGATCATTTTTCCTATTGGCTAAAATAAAAAACGCCGAAGTACAAAAACGTTGCACGATGCTGTATGCAAACGCTCAAATACGCGCGACAAAACGCCAGAAAAAAACGACCGAACGACCGACGCTCAGGTGTGAATGCAGCCTAAATGTACGCTCGCGGCGATCGTATGTTTTTAGCTGCTTTGTCGAATCTTCATGCCTCTATAATGTCAAATCTTTTCTCTCTATGCCGAATAATCTTGGACTAATAGAGTTAGGTTAGGCATAATCAACTTCTATAGACTTCGGACAGAGCATTTGACCATAAATGTACGCTCGCGGCGATCGTATGTTTTTAGCTGCTTTGTCGAATCTTCATGTCTCTATAATCTTCAATCTTTTCTCTCCATGTCGAATAATCTTGGATTAATAGTTAGGTTAGGCACATTCAACCGCTAGTTCGATAGACACAGATCGCTATTGTCACCGTCATGTCGAATCTTCTATCTATATCGAACTGTTGTCGCAACAAAACAAAAATAAAGCATTTTTTATGTCGGATCTTTCGGATTTCGGAATTCTACACGTTCGTTATCGTTTGTTAAAACGAATGCAAAAATCCCTGAAATTACAACGAAAATGCATTCGGACGAAAACAAATGCACATGTCTAGGCAGTATGGGGCCCCGTGATTTCTAATGGCAGTCCTGATGGTTGCATACCCCTTGTTGTCCTTAGCCATTTGTAAACCAGCAGATTTGGAAAACTGATACAATTCCTAGAGTTCTTATTTAAGACATTGGGCCTGATTTACTAAGCTATGTGCGCTGCGCTGGTTCATGCATTAATTAGTACTCCGGGTGGAGGCTTAATCAGGCGCATGAACCAGCGTAGCAGCCGGCGCATTGAAACTAATATGTAAAGCCGCGCCGAACTCCCTATAGAAGTCTATGGGAGAAATCAAAAGTGTTCATTTTAAAGGCTAATCTGCAAGTTTAGTCCTAAAAAGTGTTTGGGGACCTCAGTCCTGCCCCAGGGAACATGTATCAATGCTTTTTTTATTTTTTAAAACGGCCGTTTTTTCGGGAGCAGTGAAATTAATAATTCTTAAAGTGAAACAATAAAAGTGAAATATTCCTTTAAATTTCGTACCTAGGGGGGGTGTAATGTCAGCATGTGAAATAGCGCATTTTTCCCGCACTTAGAACTCCCCCTGCACAAAGTGACATTCTGAAGGAAAAAAGTCATTTAAAATTTCACACGCGGCTATAATGAATTGTCGGCTCTGACAATTCTAAAGGGATTCATTCATAAAACAAACAAAAAAATGTGTAGGGGTTCCCCCAAATTAAATTACCAGGCCCTTCAGGTCTGGAATGGATATTAAGGGGAACCCCGCCGTAAAAACCAAAAAAAAAAAAGACGTGCGGTTCCCGGCAAATATCCATTCCAGACCCTTCAGGTCTGGTGTGGATTTTAAGGGGAACTCCACCCCAAATTGAAAAAAAAATGGCGTGGAGTCCCCCTAAAAATCCACACCAGACCCTTATCCGAGCACGTTGACCTGGCCGGCCGCAGAAAAGAGGGGGGGACAGAGTGCGGCCCCCCCCCTCTCCTGAACCGCACCAGGCCACATGCCCTCAACATGGGGAGGATGTCCCCATGTTGATGGGGACAAGGGTCTCATCCCCACAACCCTTGCCCGGTGGTTGTGGGGGTATGCGGGCGGGAGGTTTATCAGAATCTGGAAGACCCCTTTAACAAAGGGGACCCCCAGATCCTGACCCCCCCCCTGTGTGAAATGGTAATGGGGTACATTGTACCTCTACCATTTCACCCCAAAAAAAATGTCAAAGTGATAAAAATGACAGTAGCCGGTTTTTGACAAATCTTTTAATAAAATCTTCTTTTCTTCTTTCCTTCGGGGTTCTTCCGCTGCTTCTTTCTTCTCGTCCACATCTTGCCCGACGTCTTCTTCTATCTTCTCCGTCCGTCCTTCCGCCTTCTGGTCCCGCATCTTGCCCGTTGTCTTCTCCGTCCGCCTCCTCGTCCGCATCTTGGGTCTTCTGCGGTCTTCTTCTCGGTCCGCCGCCTTCTCGTCCCCTGCGTTTGAATTGTAATTGGCCGCCGTTTTCCCGCTCCTGGGACCCGCCCCCTCTGACGCCACAAGTAAACTCCTTAGAAGGTCATGTGCGTCAGAGGGGGGCGGGGTCACATGAGTGTGACACGGCGGGAACTTCTTCTCCGGGCGGCGCGATTGAAATTGAATTCCCCCGCTGTGTGACGCTCTGCGACCCCGCCCCCCTCTGACGCACATGACCTTCTAAGGAGTTTACTTGTGGCGTCAGAGGGGGGCGGGGTCGCAGGAGCGGGGGAAAACGGCGGCCAATTACAATTCAAACGCAGGGGACGAGAAGGCGGCGGACCGGAGAAGAAGACCGCAGAAGACCCAAGATGCGGACGAGGAGGCGGACGGAGAAGACAACGGGCAAGATGCGGGACCAGAAGGCGGAAGGACGGACGGAGAAGATAGAAGAAGACGTCGGGCAAGATGTGGACGAGAAGAAAGAAGCAGCGGAAGAACCCCGAAGGAAAGAAGAAAAGAAGATTTTATTAAAAGATTTGTCAAAAACCGGCTACTGTCATTTTTATCACTTTGACATTTTTTTTGGGGTGAAATGGTAGAGGTACAATGTACCCCATTACCATTTCACACAGGGGGGGGGTCAGGATCTGGGGGTCCCCTTTGTTAAAGGGGTCTTCCAGATTCTGATAAACCTCCCGCCCGCATACCCCCACAACCACCGGGCAAGGGTTGTGGGGATGAGACCCTTGTCCCATCAACATGGGGACATCCTCCCCATGTTGAGGGCATGTGGCCTGGTGCGGTTCAGGAGAGGGGGGGGGCCGCACTCTGTCCCCCCCTCTTTTCTGCGGCCGGCCAGGTCAACGTGCTCGGATAAGGGTCTGGTGTGGATTTTTAGGGGGACTCCACGCCATTTTTTTTTTCAATTTGGGGTGGAGTTCCCCTTAAAATCCACACCAGACCTGAAGGGTCTGGAATGGATATTTGCCGGAACCGCACGTCTTTTTTTTTTGGGGTTTTTACGGCGGGGTTCCCCTTAATATCCATTCCAGACCTGAAGGGCCTGGTAATTAAATTTGGAGGGACCCCCTTTTTTTTTTTTTTTTTAATGAGCAATGACTCTATTCTTTATAGCCATGAGTACTTAACCACTTGCCCACCGGGTTAATTCTGGCACTTCTCTCCTTCATGTGAAAATCACAATTTTTTGGCTAGAAAATTAATCAGAACCCCCAAACATTATATATTTTTTTTTAGCAGACATCCTAGGGAATAAAATGGCAGTCATTGCAATACTTTTTGTCACACCGTATTTGCGCAGCGGTCTTACAAGCGCACTTTTTTTGGATAAAAATCACTTTTTTTGAATTAAAAAATAAGACAACAATACATTTTGCCCAATTTTTTTCTATATTGTGAAAGATAATGTTACGCCGAGTAAAATGATACCCAACATGTCACGCTTAAAAATTGCGCCCGCTCGTGGCATGGCGTCAAACTTTTACCCTTTAAAAAACTCGATAGGCGACGTTTAAAAAATTCTACAGGTTGCATTTTTTGAGTTGCAGAGTAGGTCTAGGGCTAGAATTATTGCTCTCACTCTAACGATCGCGGCGATACCTCACTTGTGTGGTTTGAATACTGTTTTCATATGCGGGCGCTACTCGCGTATGCGTTTGCTTCTGTGCGCGAGCTCGTCGCGACGGGGCGCTTTAAAAATTTTTTTTGGGGTTTTCTTATTTATTTTTATTTAGTTTTATAATGTTTTACACTGAAATAAAAAAAATAAAAAAAAAATGATCAGTTTTCTTCCTATTACAAGGGATGTTTACATTCCTTGTAATAGGAATAGTGTGTGACAGGTCCCTCTTTATGGAGAGAGGCTGGGGTCAATAAGGCTGGAAAGCATGGTATTGCAAAAAAAAAAAAAAAGATCTCATGCTTTCAGCTGCAATCATGTTCGTTCACCACAGTGGTGTAGTGTATAGCACTTTGACCTAGCAGCAAAAGAGTCGTTGGTTCGAATCCCGCCCGTGACAGCATCTGCATGGAGTTTGCATGTTCTCCTGTGCCTGCGTGGGTTTCCTCCCACAATATAAAAACACGCTGTAAATCGGTTCCGGTCTAAATAAGCCCTAATATGCAGTAGTATATTAAGGTTTGGTTCTGCCAAGGCCTGACTACATATCTGCACCTCCTAATAGAAAAATGACCCACCCCTTCCTGTCAAGGTCACACCCTGTTTTTGTATAACCCCGCCCAGTAATTTTCAGGGGACCCACACACTAGTTCTGGGGGGGCACTGGATTCCCTTAACCACTTCCATACCAGGCACTTACGCACCTTCCCGCCCAAGCCAATTTTCAGCTTTCAACACTGTCGCACTTTGAATGGCAATTGCGCGGTCATACAACACTGTACCCAAACAAAATTGGCGTCCTTTTTTCCCCACAATAGAGCTTTCTTTTGTTGTTATTTGATCACCTCTGCGTTTTTTTTTTTTGCGCAACAACTAAAAAAAGACTGCAAATTTTGAAACAAAAAAACCTTTTTCTTTTTTTAGGTTAATTTTTTTGTAAATAAGTTTTTCTCTTTCAATTACGGGCACTGATATGGCGGCACTGATGGGCCCCGATGAGATGGCACTGATGGACATCGATGAGGTAGTACTGACGGCACAGATGAGGTGGCATTGATTGGCGGCGCTGCTATGCGGCACTGATGGGCACTCATAGGCGGCACTGATGGGCACTCATGGGCGGCACAGATGGGCGGCACTTATGGGTGGCACTGATGGATACTTATGGGCGGCACTTATGGGTGGCACTGATGGATACTTATGGGTGGCACAGGTGGGAACTGTGCATGGATGGGCACTGTGGGGTGGCACTGATTTTCCCAGTCAGTGCCCATTTGTGGGCACTGATTGGCATCTTTTTTCTTATTTTTTAATGCTTTTTGTTTTTTTGTTCTATATTTTTTTTGTTTTTGCACACCCTGGTGGTCCAGGGTGGGCATCCCTGGTAGTCCAGTGTGGTGATCCGAGGGGGGGCTGCGCTGATAAACAATCAGCGCGAACGCCCCCTGTCAGGAGAGCCGCCGATCGGCTCTCCTATACTCGCGTCTGTAAGACGCGAGTGAGGAAGAGCCATCGATGGCTCTTCCTGTTTACATCGTGATCAGCCGTGATTGGGACACGGCTGATCACGTGGTAAAGAGTCTCCGTCTCCGTGAGAGACTCTTTACCGAGATCGGAGATGCAGGGTGTCAGACTGACACCCCGCATCACCGATCGCCGCGCTGCGTGCCCCCACAGGCGCGTGCGGCATGAAATCCTGCAGGACGTCCTGTCAGGATTGTGTAACCACTTCCCGGACGTAAATCGGCCATAGGCTGGGCGGGAAGTGGTTAATTTGCATAGTTTTTCTCTCACTTCCTGTTTGGCTATGGGGCAGGAAGTGAAGGCAAATCTCCCCAATTGGACACAGATAATACAAAAAAACTGACAGGGCCTATAACCCTCCCTCACTCTATCCAAAATGAAAGAAAATAAAACTTGTTGATTATAGTTCTTGTCAGGGGCGGGACTGACCATTGAGTCACTCGGGCACTGCCCGAGGGCCCCATGCCACTAGGGGGCCCCATCGGGTTGCCAGGCTCAGTAAAACCAGGGACAGTATGTAAAAATCTGTGTTTTTTTTAGATCTGTCCCTGATATGTCCGAAAATGACATGCTTTTAATGTGAATATCCCAAGATTTTAGCTGCCCGCCTCTGCACTACCTCCTGGCGTGGTGGTCATCTGTAAGCCCAGGGGCCCCATAATCTTCTATTGCCCAGGGGCCCCATGAGTTGTCAGTCCGCCCCTGGTTCTAGTTTAAGCACAAATTTCATAGAGTTTTAATGAGAGCCCTAAGAAAATATAACCATGCCAATAGGCCAGGATAGAGCGTTGCTAATATGTAGGAATGTGTGTGTTAGAGCACCCCCACCCAATGTTAACTAAAAAATTATTAATTTGCAAAAAAGTATTATCTGCTCATTTTTTTGGGGATGTCTGCACCCCTGATAGTGACAACATTTGTGAGGTGTCTTCACCCTTTCTAATTCATTCACTTCCTGTCCATAGCCCAAACAGGAAGTGAGGGTAAAACCTTACTAATATATTTTCTTGGGGACACAGAGATCAATCTAAATAGTTTCCCATTATGTAAATTGCACTCTAGCATTTTGCAGTGTACACCCCAAATTATTAGGATCTTGGACTTTGGGGTCCATTTACTAAAGGCAAATCACTCCTACAAGTGCAAAGCAAGGAAGAAAGAAACAAAAACAACTTTGCTTCTACAGGATTGGATGTTAAAACCATCAGTGCTTCCTCTCTGATTTTCAGCACTATGCTTGTACTGCAGAGTGGCTTTGCCTTTACTAAACCCCAAACTAAATAATCATTTGGGGCAGGGATCCTCAAACTACGGCCCTCCAGCTGTTGTAGAACTACACATCCATGAGGCTTGTAATGCACTGACATTCACAGACATGACTAGGCTCGATGGGAATTGTAGTTCCTGAACAACTGGAGGGCCGTAGTTTGAAGACCATGATTTGGGGTGTACACAGCAGTGCTGGAGTGCAATTTGCTTAATGGGGGACACTAGTTAGATATGACCGGGTGTCCCCAAGAAATGACACTGGTAGGGTTTTAACCTCACTTCCTGTTCAGCTGTGTGCAGGAAGTGAAGCAATTTTAAGAAAAGGGACACAAAGCTCAACACAAAAATAAAAAAACACAAAGCAGGGGTTCTAAACACTCACTTGGCTTCCCTCAAAACACCCACAATTTGAATAGGATTGCCTTGCGCTAGATTTAAGCACAGTGCTGTAAAATCAGCACGTCAAGCCTGTCCACCAATAGCAAACCCCCCCCCCCACAGGCCATGTTTGCAGGTTTTCCTTCATCTTGCACATGTGCTTTAAAATAGTCTGGACAGCAATTCTTGATAAGAGAAATCCCCAAAACATGTCCTGTCGGGGGTACTTGAGGGCTGAGGACCACATGCAGAATAAATAAAATACTTACCAGTTTTTGTCTTAAAGTCAGGGAGAATAAACATGGGCAAACATTTCATGATTACACACCAGGAAAGAAGCTTAGACCAAAAATCACACATATTTTGTTAGGCCCATAACCTAGTTCAGCTGCAGCTGTCAACATATGTAGCATGAAAAAGTAACAAAAGACAAACTTAACAATTTTAAAGTAATTTTTATTGGTCAACAAAACAAGGAAAGCAAAAAAAGACAAACAAAACAAAAATACATTTCAAAATTCTAATTAACCATAAGCTTTACACATTTTTCAGAAAATAAGGCCACATAGACAAATACATCAAAGTGAACTCATTTAAAAATAAACCAAAACCAATGGCAAAATAAAACAAAACCCATGCAACAAACCACATTTGTGTTTAGCAACAGCATTTCTGCCAGCCTGCCCCTTCTGAGGGCAGCTGAGGACTGATCGATCCAAGCTTTTTATAACAGTGCTAGTAATGAAGCAATTGAAATCACATGACCAAATTGCAGTCTCTAGTTTGGGTGAGCTTGTAATTGGGCACACCTGCAATTAACCCAAACCACGCTCTATGAGCATCCAATGAGTGTTTTTCACCTTTTAAAAAGAAAGGATATTTTTTTTCTAAGTGTTTGAGCATGCTCAGTTCATCACACATGTAGGAACCAAGCTGCAATGGAATGAGAGCTTTTTTTTTTTTGGTTTCCCCTGATCTGATGCTTTCCAGCCTGAAGGGGAGGTGTTAAAGACAGAAGTAAACACGCACATTTAATAATCTATTTGTGTGAAAAAAAAGGTTGCCAATTTTGTTTGGGAGCCACGTCGCACGACTGCGCAATTGTCAGTTAAAGCGACGCCGCGCCGAATCACAAAAACTTGCCCGGTCATTGACCAGAAATATGGTCCGGGCTCAAGTGGTTAAAAATTAACAAAACACAAAAGTGAGCCCAATTTTTGGGGATAATGTGAAAGATGATGTTACACTGAGTAAATAGATACCTTACATGTCACGCTTTACTATTGGAAACACTCCTGCAATGGGGCCAAAATGAATTCCGTGAATATCCCCATAGGTGACCTTTTTCTTTTTTTTCCAGGTTACCAGTTTATAGTTACAAAGAAGGTCTAGTGGTAAAAGTATTGCTCTCGCTCTAACGCACGCGTCAATACCTCACATGTGTGGTTTGAACGATGTTTATATATGTGGGCGGGACTTGCGTAAGTCCCGCCCACATATGTAAAAATTATTTTTACTTTTTGCTATAATAAATATCCCCAAAAATATATATTCAAAAAACTAAAAAAACCCTCAGTTTAGGCCGATACGTATTCTACATCTTTTTGGTTCCAAAAAATCGCAAATAGCGTTTAGTGTTTGGTTTTTGCAAAAGTTATAGCGTCTACAAATTTTTTTTTGTTGTTGTTTTAACTAGTTATTGGGGCGATCAGCGATTTTTATCGGTACTGCGACATTATGGCGGACACATCGAACAGTTTTTTGGAACCATTGGCATTTTTCTAGCGATCAGTGCTGTAAAAAATGCATTGCTTACTCAAAAAATGCCACTGGCAGGGAAGGGGTTAACACTAGGTGCGAGGGAGGGGTTAAATATGTTCCCTGGGTGTGTTCTAACTGTAGGGGGGGGGGGACTGACATGTGTAAATGACAGATCGCTGTTCATGAAGGGGAACTCCAGACCCCCGGAAAAAAAATAAGGTGGGTTCCCTCCAGGTGCATACCAGGCTCTTAGGCTTGGTCTGGAACATAAGGGGTTAAACCCGCGCAAAAAAAATAGCGTGGGGTCCCCCCCAAGATCCAAACCAAGCCATTATCCCAGGCACGCAGTCTGGTCAGACAGGAATGGGGGTGGGGACGAGCGAGCGCCCCCCTCCCTCCTGAGCCATACCAGACCACATGCCCTCAACATGGGGGAGTGTGTGCTGTGGGGGAGGGGGGCACTGCCCCCCCAACCCAAAGCACTCTTGTCCCCATGTCGATAGGGACAAGAGCCTCTTCCCGACAACCCTGGCCGTTGGTTGTCGGGGTATGCGGGCGGAGGGCTTATCAGAATCTGAGAGACCCCTTTAATAAAGGGGTCCCCAGATTCCGGCCCCACACCCTATGTGAATGAGTATGGGGGTACATTGTACCCCTACCCATTCACCTGGGGAAAAAAATGGAAAAAAATAATACACCACACATGAATAAATTAATTTATTAGTCAGCCGGGGGTCTTCTGCCGGGGCCCCCCACCACCACCCCATTAGGCCCCGGGCTTCGCCATCTTCTGCCGGAACCCCCTTCACCAGTGAGGCTCCTGCCTTTGGGGGAGGGTCCCGGGCTACTACGACGGTTTCTGCGGGGGGGGGGGGTGCACTGGCACCCCACCCCCGTCTTCAGCGACGTAATTCACCGGGACCCCCTTCACCAGGGAGGCTCCTGCCTTTGGGGGAGGGTCCCGGGCTTCCACGACGGTTTCTGCGGGGGGGGTGCACTGGCACCCCACCCCCGTCTTCAGCGACGTAATTCACCGGGACCCCCTTCACCAGGGAGGCTCCTGCCTTTGGGGGAGGGTCCCGGGCTTCCACGACGGTTTCTGCGGGGGGGGGTGCACTGGCACCCCACCCCCGTCTTCAGCGACGTAATTCACCGGGACCCCCTTCACCAGTGAGGCTCCTGCCTTTGGGGGAGGGTCCCGGGCTTGTACGGTGTCTTCCGCCGGAGGGCGCCACTCTCCGGGCTTCTGCGATGCCTTCCGCTTCTGCCTGTCTCCTCCGCGGAGCACAGGGCTTGTCTCCGCTGTCTTCTCCCTTCTCTTCCATTCGATGTTGACACGACGAGGTCCGGCGCTGGAATGCCGTCTGAGCAGTGGGCATGGACTTATATAGGGCAATGCCACCATGTGACCTCAACCCATGTGACATCACATTCCCATCATGCCCAGGGAATGTGATGTCACATGGGTTGAGGTCACATGGTGGCATTGCCCTATATAAGTCCATGCCCGCCGCTGACACGGCATGTCAGCGCGGAACCTCGTCGTGTCAACATCCAATGGAAGAGAAGGGAGAGGACAGCGCAGACAAGCCCTGTGCTCCCGGAGGAGACAGGCAGAAGAAGGAAGAGAGAAGAAAGAAGACGGAAGAAAGCCCTGGCTCCGCGGGGGAGCCAGGCAGAAGAGGGAGCAGAGAAAAGACCTGGGAGTTGGCGCACCCCCGGCAGAAGACCAGGAAGACCGGAACCCTGGCGGAAGGCACCGGAAAGACCGGGGGATAGGCGCCATCCCCCGGCAGAAGACCCCGAAGTCCGGATGCCCCTCCCTAATGAAAAAGAGCTTAAATGGGGTGGGGGCATCCGGCGGAAGGCTCCGGAGAGGACCGAGGGATGGCGCCCTCCCCCGGCAGAAATCACCGAAGCCCAGGGTCCCGGCAGAAGATCGGGAGAGAAGAAACCCCCCCTTCTAAGAGAGCTAAAGAAGAAAGGGGGGGCTCCGGAGCTGATTAATAAAATATTTTATTGTGTGTGGTGTTTTATTTTACTTTACATTTCCCCCATGTGAATGGGTAGAGGTACGATGTACCCCATACTCATTCACATAGGGTGGGGGTCCGGCATCTGGGGGCCCCCTTATTAAAGGGAGCTCGCAGATTCCGATTAGCCCCGCCCGCATACCCCGACAACCAATGGCAAGGGTTGTCGGGAAGAGGCTCTTGTCCCTATCGACATGGGGGCAAGAGTGCTGTGGGGTGGGGGGGCAGTGCCCCCCTCCCCCACAGCACACACTCCCCCATGTTGAGGGCATGCGGTCTGGTACGGCTCAGGAGGGGGGGGGCGCTCGCTCGTCCCCGCCCCCATTCCTGTCCGGGCCAGACTGCATGCTTGGGATGAGGGCTTGGTTTGGATCTGGGGGGGACCCCCGCGCCGAATCGGCGCGGGTTTAACCCCCTCACGTTCCGGACCAAGCCTAAGAGCCTAATGTAGCCCTGGAGGGGGACCCGCGACGATTTCAAGTTTGAAATTTGGCGCGGAGTTCCCCTTCAGGGCTGAAAACAGCTCGGAGATTCCCGTGCGCCGCGTCACGCAGCGCATTCACGGGTACGCCGCTTGGTATTTACCAAGATTTTCACGGCGTACTGACAAGGCGCACGGGAATCCCTGACTTTTCTCTCTGCGCATGCCCAGTATGCAAATGAACCTCCCGAGGTTCAGGCGCACTGTGCAAGCGTACGGGGATCTGTTTTCAAAAAACACTTTCCCTTTCAATTCGGCCTGCCAAACACTTCAAAACACATGTCACTTCACTTCCCCTGCATCCCCCCCCCCCCCCCCTAATAAACTCCCGCCCAAACCCCCGCAATTTACAGTTTAATGTGCCGTGCGCCAGGTCTGTACTGGTGCACAATGCACCCTCTCCTGGGCGCACGGAGCACATTAGTAACTAGGGAAATACACTGCACTAGCAGCGTATTTCTTTAGTAAATGGCAAAACGGCTGCTACTCCTGCTTTTACTCCATGAGTCATGGAGTAAAGGCTTGGTAAATCAGCCCCATTATGTTCTAATATGTTATGTAGTTATTACCACTGTGTTCATTTGAATATGAGAACACTTGAAAACAATATTGTAACATATTGTGATAGATCAGTGGAGTTCACAGCTTTTTGCATTGTGCTACTTTGCTAAGTAAAGAAAATAATTCTACATCAACAATCTGTGTACGACTGATAAAAATGATTCTGCATTTTGCAACTGATGTGCAAAATATGTAAAGCAGAGTTTCTCAAGAGAAATATGAATTTGTTTTCATTCTGATTGGGATTGGTTTGGCCATGTAGGCTTATTTATTACATTGTTTTTCACAAAAAACACAAACCATCCACATGATGTATGCGAGATTTGCAGCAACATTTTATAGCAGCAAAATGATATTAACCACACTGAAGTGACCATACTGAAATATGTTCATAGTAATGGGAGATAATATTGTAATATAAATGCAAAACACATAGAAGGTAAAAGGAGGGGAACAATCAATGATCAGGAAATTCTTTGTTTAAAGTGCAGAAATAATAATAAAAAAACTATGCAAGCATGTGATATACAACTCATTGCCCTTGTGTTGTAGGTAGCCAGCATACATTTTATTTTGTTGTATTATAGAAACTAGTGGTGGAATCTGTTTAGGGCTATGTAATTTTGTATGAGTTTGACCTTTTTTTGGCACTATTGTAGCTGTCATTATAAGGGTTCTTTCTAGGGCTGTTACTGATTAAAAATGTTGTGTTCGATTAATCGATTTTTTTTTTTAATGATTAATCGACTAATTTCGATTAATTATAACGCACATACAGATCCAACTACTTTTAGCTGATCTCCTTGCAGTCTGATTCCCAGTGCAGCTACCAACCACTGGAAAAATGGATAGCAGGATAGAAAAAACACACAGGCAGCGCTCAATGGGAATAGCATTAAAACTCTTTTATAGTCTTCAAGTAGGTAACAAAATAAATATTGCACTGGAGATAAAATCGATGTAGCTACATAAACTGTAAAAATGGTGCGAGTTATACCAAACGGTACCAAAAGCAGTCATAAAAACATGTATCTAACTATGATACTGGTATAAAAATGTGTACAACGATACCACTGCTGAATCCAGATGAGGAGGGGTTAACATCAGTCCGTCGGCGTGTAGATGTCCCGTGAAGGGAACTATCACAACTCCCAGTGGGTGGCTGTAGAATCCCAGGTTGATAGAGGGAAGTGTAACAGCCCTTGCGTGTGGCAGATAGTAAGGTCACGCCGCCATGCAGATATGAAGACGCAGCAAAGGAGTCCTTCAGATGGACACGGCAAGCCCCGCCAGTGTCCATGACGTTACTGGATCTCCGACGGAACTCCCTGAAGGCCCGGAAGCCGGCGGAGGGGTGAGTACCAATCAAAAGAATTTTGATGTGAATTTCTCCATTCTCATGAGGTGAGAGTTCTGTGAGACTGTCTTTATTGGATATTAGGAATCTGTACAGCAGGCATTTCGTGGAGTTTTTTTATGGACTTATATCGCTGTAACGGTCAGGGGTTAAGGCCGTTTACGATATTCCATTCCACCAACCCAAGACAGCTTATCCGACACTCCACAATCCAGCAGACACGACCCTTTCCATTTCCCAGAATAACGAGACACACAGCTCTGTTCTCTGGTTCCAAACAGATGAACACTTTAATGGTAAACTCAGCTGGTTATATACAGTTAGAAACCAAATCTGGACAATGACTCACTCTACCCACAACATCACACAATGGGTGCTTAACGAGTCCCCCTCAATCCACATCTTAGGCCCCGTACTCACGACCAACATGTC